>NC_137083.1:59816818-60416818 GCF_951640355.1 Cnephaeus nilssonii
AAGGCACCCGGCCTGCAAGGGAGGGCAGTTGTGAGGGACCAGGCTTGCAAGGGAGGGCAGTTGGAGGTGATCAACCCTGCAGGAGAGGGCAATTAGGGGTGACCAGGCTGGCAGAGGAGGGAAGTTGGGGGCAAACAGGCTGGCAGGGGAGCAGTTAAGCATCAACCAGGCTGGCAGGCAGAAGAGGTTAGGGGCAATCAGGAAGGCAGGCAGGCAAGCAGTTGGGAGCCAGCAGTCCTGGATTGTGAGAGGGATGTCCGACTGCCCGAGAGGGCAGTCGGACATCCCTCCAGGAATCCCAGATTGGAGAGGGTACAGGCTGGGCTGAGGGACAACCCCCCCGCCGTGCACGAATTTCGTGCACCGGGTTTCTAGTTTCTTATAAATTGCATATGTTTTAGACTCAAACTTAGAAATTCTGTCTTTAAACGGGTAAGTTTGATCAATGTCTATTATTGTGATTGCTGGTGTGTTTTGATTCATTTCTATCATCTTGCTTTGTGTTTGACAATTGTTTGGAGACAAACTGCTCGATGGCTTGTTTGTGCTTCTCCATGTCTTTCTGGGCATGCTGAGAATGCTAGGCTCTGACTGCTCATCGCCCGGGTCATTTCTCAGGGTTGTGTTTGCATGAAGAAATCCCTTGGAACACAGAACCTTCTCGCTGCCTGCTAAAAGGTGGATTTCCGCAAGGCAGTGTTCCTCAGCTGAGACCAACTCACTGCACAGGCAAGCTTCATCTAAGCTCCTCTGAGTCACCCTCCGTGGAACTCAGGGGCACAGAGGGAACGAAGCACACGTGGTGCTCACAGGGATCTGTGCATATTGAAGTCCTTTGTTTCTGACCTAGGAGTCTCATGTCTTCTGGCAGCATCCATGAAATAGTAACAAGTGAACTTATTAGCTTGTAAATAGGACTAGAGGCCCGGTGCACAAAATTCGTGCACGGGGGGTGGGGAGCGGTGTCCCTCAGCCCAACCTGCACCCTCTCCAATCTGGAACCCCACGAGGGATGTCCGACTGCCCGTTTAGGCCCTACTGGATCGGGCCTAAAAGGGCAAGGCAGTCGGACATCCCTCTCACAATCCAGGACTGCCAGCTCCCAACTGCTCGCCTGCCTGCCTTCCTGATTGCCCCTAATTGCTTCTGCCTGCCAGCCTGATCACCCCCTAACCACTCCCCTGCAAGCCTGATCGCCCCCAACTGCCCTCCCTTGCAGACCTGGTCCCTCCCAACTGCCCGCCCCTGATGACGATCTTGTGGCGGCCATCTTGTATCCATATGGGGGCATCCATCTTTGACCACATGGGGGCAGCCATCTTGTGTGTTGGAGTGACAGTCAATTTGCATATTACTCTTTTATTAGATAGGATAATTCAAATCTCAAACACTTCACAGGCCTGGAAATCATCACTGTGGTTATGTTCTCCTTATTTCCTCATGCCATGCCTCTTAGTGGAGTGATCCTGCTTTCTTTATTTCCTTTTTAGCCTCTATTGCTTTTTAGCCTCTATTGCTTTCTTTATTTCCTTTTTAGCCTCTATTGCTTTGTGTATTGTATTTCTCCCCTTTTAATGGTTATCCCTAAATAACTACTTTAAAAACAAACATAAGTGTAACAATGTTGAAAATCAATCAATATCTCATCCCCCTTTAGAACAATAAGTTACTTCCCCACCTCCACACCCATTCCCATCTTCCATACTACTTATTGCTATCCAACATTTTAATTTTGCCTTATTTTCAATCTACCTTTTTTTATTGTTGTTACAGTCACTACTTGTTGTTATTTTTCTCACCATTACTTCTGGCTTTCTGCTCCTTCCATATGGTTTAGTTTTCATCTCAGAGTTACATACTTTAGTTATTCTTTCAACTAGGGTCTGTGAGTAATAAATTCTCTTAGGCTTTGTTTGTATTAAAAATTCCTTTACCGTCATTTTTGAATGATGGCTTACTCAGAATTTGAATTTTAGGGTGCTAGTTATTGTCCTATAGCAAGTTAAAGACATATTTCCTTGTGTTATCTATTTTTGCTGGTAATAAGTCTGCTTTTAGGTGAATTATCATACCAATGTATAATCCGACTTTTATCTCTGGGAGCTTTTTAAGATTTTTCTCTTGATTTTTTATTGTCTGTGATGTAGCTACAAAGTGTCTACATGTGCATTTGTTTTTATTTATTGTTCATAGACCTGAAATTCTTCAATTTAGGAATTTAAATGTTTCTTAAATTTTCAGCCAATGTCTTTTCAAATATTATCTCCCTCGCATATTCTCTGTTCTCTCCTTCTGGTACTTGATGAGATGTATTTTATTACATTTCTGTGAACTCTCTTTCATATTTTCCATTTCAAATTCTAGATAATAGTCTCAAAGTATCTTCCAGGTCATTGATTTTCTCTTTGGCCATGTCTAATATACTACATTACACATCTAATCATTTTTATTGTAATGATATAGTTTATATATCTAGAAGCACTATTTGTCTACTTTTCAAATCTGCTTTTGTATTGCTCTTTCCTGTTATTATAATTTTTATTCCTCCTTTTATGTTTTTATTATTTTAAATACATTTAAACTATAGTCTAAGATTGTTCCATTACTTCTAGATTCTGAAATGTTAATTACCCTGCTTGCTGTTTTTGCTAGGTATCCTTCATCATAGCTGGTAGCTTTTTGCAGTTTCTAATTTTTCTTGCCATCTTCAGTGGGTTTTTTCCTTAGGGAATCACATGTCCTCTGTATATAAATGGTGGTGGCATTTCCCTATATAAGACTCTGTGCTTGCTTCTGCTAGCACGCCATTTGTTTTACCAGCTTTAGGCCAGTATTTATGTTAGTTTCTAGGCATTACTTCTGTGGTGCACATTTGTGTAAGTCGTGCAGACTTAAGTTTTCAGTTTCTGGTACGTGGCTCCCTTTTACCCAAGGCTTAAGTGGACCACAAACTTTCTTGAAACTTCCCCAAACAGCTCTGCTGAGTTTTTCTAATTCTCTCGGAAGCTCCTAACTTTATGCCAGAAGCCTCTATCCATGCCTCTCAACTTACCTAGATTTGAGGCCTTAACTTTTGTTTTTGATGGATGTTAGCTCCATTCTGAGGCTATTATCAATAAGCCAAGAAATAACAACTATTGGAAAGGATGTGGAGAAAAAAATAATCCTCATACACTGCTAGTGGGAATGTAAATTGGTACAACCACTGAGGAAAACAGTATGAACATTCCTCAAAAAGTTAAGAATAGAGCTACCACCTGATCCAGCAATCTCTCTTCTGGGTATCTACTTGAAAAGTTTGAAAGCATTTATTCGTAAGGATATACATGCTCATGTGTATTGAAGCGTAATACAAGGCAACTAAGCCATGAAAATAACCCAAGTGTCCTTGGATGAATGATTAGATAAAGAAGATGTGGTTCATATATGCAACAGAATACTAATCAGCCATTTAAAAAGATGAAATACTGCTGTTTGCCACAACATGGATGGATCTCAAGAGTATCATATTAAGCAAAATAAGTCAGAAGAAAAAGGACAAGAACCATATGATTTCACGCATATGTGAGATATAAAATGAAAAACAACAAACAAGCGAACTCGTAGACTAGGATAACAGAAGGGTGGTTACCACAGGGGAAGGAGGTTGGGGGAAGGATGAAGCGGGTAAAGGGGGTCAAATTTATGGTGACAGAGGGAGTCTAGACTTTGGGTAGTAAGCACACATGCAATATACTGATGATGTAGTACGAAATCATACACTTGAAACTTATTAACCAACGTCACCCCAATATATTTAATTAAAAAGAAAACATTCTGAATCCCTAAGGCCTATGTCTGGATCTTAATCCCCCTTGGACTACCATGGTCTCGGCTCCCACCAAGATTCTGGCTTTGAGTTCCTGCCTCATTGTGGACACTGGGAGGATCTCTCTCTTTCTTTGCAGCCCTGTGTGTATTTATATTTATTTGTGCTATCGTGTATGCAGATTTATGTATGTACTAGAGGCCTGGTGCATGAAATTCGTGCACTTGGTGGGGGTGGTCCTGCAGCCCAGCCTGCACCCTCTCACAGTCCAGGAGCCCTCAGGGGATGTCCAACTGCTGGCTGTGGAGGTGGGAGAGGCTCCCGCCACCACCACTGCGCTCTCCAGCCATGAGCCTGGCTTCTGGCTGAGCGATGCTCCCCTTGGATGACTACCAGGGGGCAACTCCTGTGTTGAGCATCTGCCCCCTGGTGGTCAGTGCATGTCATAGAAACTGGTTGTTCCGCTGTCAGGCCAAAACTGGCTCTCTGACATCCCCCGAGGGGTCCTGGATTATGAGAAGGCACAGGCCAGGTTGAGGGGCCCAATGGTGCACGATCGGTATTGGAGAGGGACACGGGAGGTTGGCCAGCCAGGGAGGGATCGCGGGAGGGCTCCAGAGTATGTCCGGCCCGTCTCGCTCAGTCCTGATCGGCCAGACCCCAGCAGCAAGCTAACCTTCTGGTTGGAGCGTCTGTCCCCTGGTGGTCAGTGCACATCATAGCAAGCAGTTGAGAGGCCTTAGCATACATTAACATATTACGCTTTAATTGGTTGCATGGCCAACCGGATGACTGGACACTTAGCATATTAAGCTTTTCTTATATGGAAGGAACACCTTTCCATATCCACTCTGTCTGCCACACTGACTGGAAGTCTTCAGTGAAACTGTAACTAACTAAGCAGGTACCATGTCTCATCCTGCTGTGTATGACTACCGGCCTCGAGTGTAGAGCCTGCCCTAGAATCATACACAAATCAGAGCGCAAAAAGGGTTTGTAACAATCTCAGGATCTAACAATAGGGGCTTTATTAACTGGGCCATGGTACAACAATGCAATGGAGTGTAGTGCAGCCACTTTAAAAGATACGGGAAATTTATAAGGGATAAAAAAAAATGTTGTCAACAACATTTTAAGTGAAAAAAAAACAGGTTAGAAAATAGTGTGCACTGTCCTGTTGTATAGAAAACAAACTGGAAGAAAACATACCAAAATGTTAGCACCATTCAATCCCTAGACAATTTTCATTTTCTCCTTTTGGTTTGTATTTCCCATAGTGAACATTAATTTCTTGTATAATAAGTATGACAAATATGAATTTAAGGTAAACCCCAAATGCCAACTAAGTAGGAAATCTGAGATGCTCTCTCCAGTTTCTCAAAGGAGAGTCCACTTGACATCCACACCCAGGTGGGGAGGTGGCTGCTTTCTGAGCAGTTCACCATGGCTCCACGTCTCCCTGCCACTGGAGGGTGCGCATGAGCTTTGGGCCTCCACAGTCTGGCAGCTACCTACTGGTCCTTAGTCATGATGCCTCTTGGGCCCATGTTCCCAAGGTTGTGGCCCCCAAGGGAGGAGGAGCCCGGGGTACTCCATGCCTAAAGTCCCTGGTCAGCCTGCTCCCTGGGGGCACAAGTGCTGTG
This sequence comes from Cnephaeus nilssonii, assembly GCF_951640355.1. Classification (NCBI taxonomy): domain Eukaryota; kingdom Metazoa; phylum Chordata; class Mammalia; order Chiroptera; family Vespertilionidae; genus Cnephaeus; species Cnephaeus nilssonii. The sequence continues at coordinate 59,822,270 of NC_137083.1, forward strand.
CCAGGCTGCTGGGTCTGGCAGGGCTTCTGATAGCAGCCCATGCTATGCACATACCTGCTCTCCTCCAACACCCTGGGCTCAAGTTCTTTTCTGGACCCTCATTGCTTTTCCCTTCCACCAAGCCTTCATGGGAAGCTCTCTATTCTATCCTCAACAGGATTCCCTGACTCTGAGTTACAGAAGCAAGGATTGAGGGTCTGTCCTCCCTACCCAGAAGGCCCCTGTGCTCCTTTGGAAAACTAAGTCAACGCCTCCAGTGACAGCCTTTCCAATTCCAGTAGAAGCATCTTTGCTTGGGTCAAAGGAGGTATTTTCATACCCTGGCTGTGGAAAGATGGCTTCCTACCACCCATCCACACAATTGCTCATTAGAAGATAACTCAGGTACCCCTATTTAGATAAAGAAGGACAGCATGGTTCACACATATAATAAGTCCTTAAAATAAGAAAAGACTGTAACGTGGCTAACCAACATAAGGATTGCACAGTGGTCCTGGGGTTCTGCCACCTCGTATCTCACCCCACCCAGCCTTCAGCATCACCCTCCTGCTCAGTGGAGGCTAATGAGCTACGTGGAAATTGGTAGTTTAGATTTTCCCTGTGGCAACCAACTTTCTTTCTTAGCTCCAGTTTTGCCTGTTTTTGCTCCCCAAAGCATCCTCCAAGCAGAGATCAATTAGAAGCAGGGATGAGGACCAGGAAGGACTGGGGAAAGAGGTGCATGGGAGGCCCTGGAGGCCCTTTGTGGGAGGAATTATTTTTTACCTTATTTCACTACACTCTCCTCCCACTCCTAATTTCTGCCTCTGGAAGTCAGGGAGACACTGAGCAGGTGGCCCTGGCTGGTGCCTGGGCTGGTGGCAGGTTGGGCGGGAAGATGCTTGTCAGCATATGGGCCAAGGGAACACATGGCCCCGAGTTCCTGGGGACAGGAGGGGAACAGGCAGGAGCAGATGAACTGCTAAGCAACAGGGTTGGTAATTTCAGCCGGGGAACTTTCCAGCGATAAGAAATCAGGGAAGGCAGCCAGCGGGGGAGGATGGGAAGGGAGGCTGAGGGACTCAGTTGCCCATCTCTGCACAGTGACATCTCTTTATTTTCTTTTAAAGGTAAAACGCTACTCTCTGTAGGGAGCATTTGCTTTTCCCAACTTGGAGAGCTGGAAACCATGGAAATCTATCGACACACGTTTCCACCCTCCCTAGATGTTTTCAGAGTTCCTCACACTCACATTTAAATGATTTCTGAGCTACGGGAAGCACAATGGCTGAACTTAAACAGGGATCCACATACAGGGTATGCGAGCAGTTGAGAGTCTTAAAAATAGCACAGAAGGAAGTGCACCAGAGTGCTAACAGTGGCTGCCTCCGGGTGATGGGTGATTTATTTTTTCCTGTTTCAATGATTTATATGTGCTGTTTTACAATTTTAAAAAGCTATTTAAAAACATAGACAAAGGCAACAACAATGAATAAAGGAGAAATGCCTGTGGCCTAGTGTTTCCAGAATCTACCTTGTGGAAGAATCTAGGGCCAATCTTGATGTCTGTTATTGGATTTGACCATCACAAGCATTCTGCCATATTGATTGTATCCTTTGTACAGATGGAAAAACTGAGACTCGGGGAAGTTAATTAGCTTGTCCAAATGTCGGTGTTGGCGAGAATGGCACCACATCTTAGACCAGTGTGGGGTCAGATGGGACCTGGGTTCAGCAACTTCGTTACTTGAGCTCTGGCTAGGAAAGAATTCAGAGCCAAGACTCAAACTGTAAGAGAAAGTTTATTTAGAAAGTCACAGAGGTAGAAGAAACGAGCTTAGAAAACAAGTTACAGAGGCAAAAGACGGGCCCTTGGAGCTTGGGAGAAAGAAGGGTAAATAAGGCAATGTGCCTGGAGGAAGAGGTAGGGGACAGGGGACCTGAAAGGCGCGGGTGTGCTCTCTGGAGGGAGCGTGCACTGGGTCCTCAGTCCTATGGGCTTTTCAGGGTGGAGGTTTTAGGAGAGGTCCCAGGGGAGGGTCTCAAGAGAATATTCATCAGCTTTCCAGGTGTGTCCTTTCAGGGTTGTTGTCTCTACTGATTGGTCAGTGCCTGGCAGGGCGTCATTAGCTGCTCCTAAGGTCAGCTTTGAGGTTGCTTGTCTGGTTTTGCTGTCTTTTCTGAGCCTGGAGCTGAAACACAACTGAGGCCTAGATGTATTTGATGCAGGTCAGAACCTCATTGTCCTGGGTGCTTAATGCTTAAGGGCTACTCTCCTGTTCCCTTGTTTGTACCCCCTCTAAGGGGGTCTAACCCACATGACTAGCAACAAGCCTGGGGAGGAAAGGTCAGGGGAGGTTCTGAAACTCGTGATCAACGGTAGGAAAGGTCAGGGAGGAGCGGAGGAGGGGTCTAAACCACATGATTAGTGATAAGCTAGGGGAGGAAAGGTCATCCTGGGGGCGAGGTCCTTGTTTTTCCAGTTTTGATGGTCGCTAGGCACCCAGGACTCTCTGTCCTGGTAACCTTCTGTACCAGGCCCATCGTCCTTCCTCTGCTCCTGTCTAATTGCCTACCACACAAAGTCACACAAATTGTACCTGGCAAAGTGACCTTTCACCCCAGGCCAGTCTGTCTGACTGTGTGTGGGAGTGATGAGTAGTGTCCACATAGTTCTTATTGCTGGTGCTTCCTCATGGACAGCTAACTTCCCGCTGAAAAGGCCCTGGGGAGGGGAACGTGCCTGGTGCGTCTGAGGAAGAGCCAGCTGGACAGAGGGAGCAGCAGTGGACAGTGGAGAGAGAAAGCAGAGGCAGTGGGCTGGATCCTACGGAGACTTACGGACCTTGGGAAGAGTTTTGGAAAAACACGTAGTTTATGCTCCTACTGATATGCTTCTCTTAATAGTTCACGTTCTCAAGAGAGGGAGCCCAGGTGGCTGAGCCCAGTCCGTCCCAACAGGCTTCCTTAGGTCAGGTCCTTTTTCCCTCAGTCAGGGTTGGAGTGGGGCTCTGGCTGGTCAGGCAGCGAGGGGCATCCCTTGAGGGGAAACTTTGAATGGGACCTGGATCATTAATGGGATCCAGGTAGTCAATCGGAGACAGAATCAAGTCAGCAGGAGAAAGTATGCCCTTCTATTCTCCATGCCATTGTTTCTTGACATGACTTGGTAGGAGGGCTATTGGAAAGGGGCAGTAAGTCCTCTGGACATTATTTGTGGGCAGTTTGATCCTAGGGAGGGATGAGAATGGGCAGGGAGAAAATACCTGCATTTGTTATCTGCTTGAAATTTCGATAAGGATGAAAACACATCTGGATGGATGTAAAAGATTCAGAGTCTAGACTGGCTAAACCTCTCCCGCCAAAAAAAAAAAAAAAAAAATTTCTACTTCTTACTACCTGGTCTCTAGAAAACCTTTTCTCTGAGTTTCCTCATGTAGCACACAGTTATTTTCTAAGCATCATGAAAAAGCTTTTGGGAACCCTGGGACTGAGTTCTCACCCTAATTTTCTCAGCTGGGAGATGGCAGAGATTTCTGAGGCTCATACCATGCCATCTGACCCTCAGAGGCCTCTGCTTTCTGAAATCAAGAGATAATCTCCCAGCACAGAACAGGCACTTGTGAAGGTCATGTACCAGGGCAAGCCATCCCTGGGTGCAGGCCTAGATGGGGCATCCCTAGCCTGGGGCCCCACAGAGATGAGAGATAGAGACAGAGACAGAGATAGAGATAGAGATGATAGATAGATAGATAGATAGATAGATAGATAGATAGATGATAGATAGATAGAGGAGTGAGTTGGCAGAATGGCTATTACCTTGTCTGTAATAGCCCCCACGCCAACTCAGCCAGGCTGTCCTTGACTCCCTCCAGCAGTCTGTAAATGCATCACTTGCCATTCTGGTCTTTACCAGAGCTTAATTTCCTACTTTGAGGAAGTTTCTCTTTCTCTGTGATAAGTTCACATCTCCTTTTGTGGAGGGAGAAGAATTCAATTCTCAGAAACAGTATTTCTCATTCCTCTTTTTTTTTTATTTTATTTTTTTGTTGTTGTTAATCCTTACCCAATGATATTTTTTATTGATTTTTTTTTTTTTTTGAGGGAGAGAGTGGAAAAGAGGGAGGGAGAAGAGAAAGAGAGAGAAACATCTGAGATACCCATATCTGTTTTAGCCATATTTTACATATGGAAGGTCATTTGACTGGACTCACACTCCAAATTCTGTTTCTTCTGTTGTGGGCAGCATCTAAAGTCTGCTCAGCTCTTTAACCTTTCAGCTCTACTTTTTGCTGGGCTCCTTGGAGTTGCCCCATACATGCCCAATTCAGAGGTCCTCTGAGGATTCAATCAAAGTTTCTCTATAGATTTGGGGCCTCATCTTCTCTAGCCTCCTCCTTTCTGAGATTTCCACCCTCACTTTCTAGTAGCTCTGGCTACACTAAACTATGTCTCCTGACTCTGCCAGCCAGTAGCTCCCCAGCTCTCTGTTGAGTTCCAACTGACCCAGGTGGAGTGCTTGGGAGAGCCCCCAGGGCAAAAATATGAATGGGAATCTCACCCAAGTGCAGTTCCTTGCTTTCAAGGGTGAACTTCCCTCTAGACGTGCCTGCCTTTGGTCACTCTCAAGTGTCATCAAATTGCTGTGTTTTATACTTTGTACAGAATTTATAATAATCTATGGGAAGGTCTGTCTACTATAAGCTGCTTTATCCTTACAGGGAAATGGAAACATTACATAAATTGTTTTATAATTTGCTTATTCTACACTGTGCTTTTTAAAGTCTATATGATTCTATTATATTGACCACTCTATTAAACAAAACTTATGTAACAGCCATTGGTAGACATTTAAGATGTTTCCAACTTTTCATATCATAAAAGCAGTATCCTGCAGAGTCAGGCGTTCCCACCACAAAAGTTACACAAGATAATTCATTTCATTTGCAGGAAGAAATACATATTAGTATTTCCTTTTGTTTCAACTTAACTGACCTTTCACTGTATCTATTCCATATGTTTTATAATGTATAGAATATATTATTATGATACTACAAGTAAATAATTTTTAAAAGATGTATAGATATATTGGGGTGTGTGCTCAATTTTACTTAATTCTTTTTTTATAGAGCATATGATTTTAAAAGTTTAGAAGGTACTGTTATGAATAATGCTTTAAAGAATGCATATATATATACATAAATACATAATACATTCATATATATATACATAAATCAATATATAAATGTAAACATTTTATGTAAAATGAGACCTCTTACCCTTTGAGACAGCATTACCCTTTAATACCTAGAAAATATTATGTTAAGTGAAATAAGCCAGTCAGAGAATGACAAGTATCACATGATCTCACTCATATGTGGAATCTTATGAACAAAATAGATCCAGAGACACAGAAGCATGGAACACCCTGACAAATCTCAGAGGGAAGGTGGGGGTGGGTAGGGAAAGATTAACCAAAGAACTTATATGCATATATGCATAACCCATGACACAGACAGTAGTGAGGTGAAGGCCTTGGGAGCGGGGGCGGGTTGGTGCAGGGTGGAGGGGGTCAATGGGGGAAAAGAGGAACATCTGTAATACTTTAAACAATAAAGATACATTTTTTTAAAAAGAAAGAAATGATTAGGCATAATACTGATCATTTACATGAGATGATTACCCAGAAGTAGAATTGCTGGATCAAAGATATGCCCATAATTTTTAAGTTTTGTGACTCATTTTCTCAACACTATACAAAGGTCCTCCGGAGGATTGTATGAGTTCACCCTAAAGCAGCAGAATCCGAGGACACAGTGCTTTCCCCTGTAGCCTGCTGACACTGGTGATAGTTAGTGGAATGTTTTTCCCCGTCTTTAAAATGTTTTAGCGATGAATAACAACCCTTTGGCTTAATGAGAATATCTTCCTTTACTCATAGAGTTGAGCATTTTTTATAAATTTACTATAGTGAATCTCTTTTTAAATTGCCTGTTTATTTCTTTTGCTTTTTTCATTAAGGTGATTCATCTTTTATTTAAATATTAATTTTAAGATATCTTTTTATAGTATGTTTATCCTTGGTTTGATATGAATGTTATGAAAATGTTTTTCAGTTTATTATTTTCCTCTTTATTTGCTGATGGTATTTTCTCACACACAATACATTTATGTCATCACATTCATTAGTCATTTTCTTTATGGTTTCTGCCTTTGGAATTAGCCTTAGAAAGTCATTCCACACCCTAAGATTATATAATCATACCATTATTGCCTATTAGGACATTTACTTTACATTGAAATCTTTAATCCATCTGGAATTTATTGTGATAAATTATACAAGATAGAAATCTTATCATACACTAAAGTTTTATACATATATTTAGGACTGTTTCTGGGTTTTCATCGAAATCCACCGATCTGTTGAACTATGTCATAATTACAATCCCCTAATTTTTATGGTTGAATAATGCATTGGACATGGGCATTACATTTCAAGAACATTGACAACCCAGAAAGCACTTAAAAGTGCTATCATATAATAAATATTTCAAAAACTAAGAATGTTTAACTTTAACATCTGGCCTGCAGGCCGTATAAAGCCTGCGAAATCATTTGGTCGGGGCCTGCCAAGGCATCAGGGGTAAGTTAATTAAATATTTGACCAAATATAGCAGGCTAACGTTTAAGTTGATTATTTTGTATGGCCCACGAATGATGTTATAAATATCCAAATGGCCCTGGGCAGAAAGAAGGTTCTCCACCCCTGCTCTAGAGGATAGAGCTAGGACTAATGGGTAGAAATTACTAGAGAAAATTTTGGCTCAACGGTGGACTTTTCCTAACAACCATGTTGTTCAGCAAAACAGGCTGTCTCAACGGAGGGTGGGGTCAGAGGAGGTGGCTGCTCTTCACTGAACAAGTTAAAAACTAACATGTGAAGGATGAAATGGAAGGGACATTTACAACAAATAAGGGCTGGGCTAAGGAAGGGCATTCAAACTCTACAATTCTGGCATCTACGATCTTATTATCCTGAAAAACCAATGTCATAACTCTACAGCTCTCAAGCCTCAACCACTGAGGAATTGGCATTGAGTGATCCCTAAGGCAATACACCTGAGCCATCGGCTTTTGAAACCTTTTTCTTTATCTGTGAGGTGGTGGGAGCAGGGCTGGGGCTGGATGGCAGGATATAAAGCAAAGAGAAATATGACAGATCCCGTACAGCCCTATGTTTTGTTTAGGCAGACTCCAGGTGCCCTGGGGTCCAAAGGGGTATTTCCCCAGACAACAAGAACAAAGGTGGTCCCAGAGTCCCAGGGTCGTGTGTTCATCCTGCTCCTGCAGACACCAGAGCTCTGCACACAGGTGTGCTCTGGCCCCTCTCCACCTCCATTGGGGTGTGGAGAAGAGAACTTTCTTTTAATACTTCAGTAAAATATTCTGAGGTCCCAGAACTGTCCTATTCAAATGCAGGGATTTTATCTATTATTTATCCCCCGTTCTGGGAGAGGAGTGACTCAGCCTCTAAGCAGAGAGGCAGAGCTTTGAAGCAGCCCTCTGGGGACTGGCTTCCTCCGAAAGTCAGCAGCAGCCCAGACAGGAGAGCAGAGGCCGCGTCCCTCTGGGCCCCACAGGTCCCTGTGCAGCAGATCTGTCTCATGGCTGAAGACACCAGCTCAGCAAGTGGCCGGGCCCTAAGCACTCTGTCCGTGGTGGCTTTATTACAGACAGAGGTACGTCCAGTCACAGAGTCCATCAGCTCTCTAGCCTTCCAGGGTAAAAGTAAATACTCTGGGAGCTCAAGACATGAGGCAGAAGTGGGCCGGACAAGATGCCACAGACTACTAAAATGAATATAATTAAGCACTAAACTATAAAGAGAAAAGTCTATGGGCCTTGTAAACATAATGTCCAGTAAAAAAAAAAAAAAAAAAAAAAAAAGCCAGACACAGAAGAATTTTGTGTTAATCCATTTTTATAACATTTTAAAACAAGCCCAATTATGGTGTTGAAGTCAAGATAATGATTATCCTTCAGGGAGGGGAGACGGTAAGCATCCGAAGGTGGCACACAGGGCTTCTGGGGTGATGGTGAGGGTCTGTGTCTAAACCTAAATGCTGGTTACTTAGCTGCATTCAATTTGTGAAAATTCAGAGTTGTGCATTTATGCAAATAGTGCAAATACTCTTCTGTACTTGCTATACTTCAATAAACATTTCAAAAGGAAAGGAAGGCGGCAACTGGCCCTTCTTAGCCCTGCTCCCAGGTTCCCCACAGGTTTCTGCCATGTGCCTGGGAAGTAAGCTGCACTCACCGTGTTTCCAGTGAAAGAGGCGGAAGCACTGAGAGATGGTCTCAGGACCTGACTCCTTGGGCAACACTGGAAATCCATCTGGGGTCTCTGTCCTCTGCCCTCCAGCTAGAGCCACCATGATGCTGCACAGACTCCTCCCAAGGCCAGCGCAGGGGCGGGCGGGAGGGAGGAACGCAGGAGATGCAGGTGGCCTGTCCCAATTCAGACACTTAATCGGATCAGTTAAGCAGAAGCATGGCCTCAGACAAAATTAAATTAGGGTTTCTTCATGCCCTGGTGGAAAGTTCCTTGCCCCAGGCATCAAGAAACTGTTCCAGTTACTGGCTCTGCCATTAAGTATCGGGTCTAACCTCTCTGGGCTTCCTTCGTCATCTGTAAAATGAGAAATTTGAAAGAGATTTTCTCTCCAGCCCTTTCAGCCCAGATGTATGACCTAAAATCCTGGGGTTCAAATTTCTGCCTGGAAAAGGACACCACCCCAGATCTGAGCACAGGACAGAGTAGGGAGTTTGTCTTCACTCAAAATGTGGTTGCTTTGCCATTTCTTTGAGCCTCGGTTTCCTATTCTGCAATTTGGGAAGAAGATAACTTTCAGATCCTTGTCACCAAGATTCCGTGAACTAATGAGTCATTCTCAAATGTGACCTTCCTCAGAACCACATGGAGGGTTTATTAAAACGCAGGTTGCAGGGCCCTGCTGTGAGTCTATTGTACTTAGGAGGCCTGGACTGGAGGCCAAGAGTTTGCATTTCCATCCCATTCCCAGGTGGGGTGCTGATGCTGCTGGTCCCAGGACCACATTGGCGGAGCCCTGAGCTAATGCATGTGAAAGCTCGTAGTAGAATATGAATCTAAGGTGTTCTGACTCAACCGAAATGGGAATGATTCCTCGGTGCTGAAACAGCCATAACGATGATTCATGCCCTTATGTGACAAGCAGTTGGGATGTAAACCGAATGTCCCCAGGCTCCCCCAGCCTGTGGGTTCTGTTGCGGTAGTATTAACACTGATAACCAAATTGACCGTCTCATAGCTCCCAGCCTACAGATCTGGACCAGATACTCGGGGACTCTCCACAGGGCGCTGCTGGGCCTCATACTACAAGGTTTTCTCCTTGTTGATTTCCTCCTCCTCGCACCTCAGACAACTCGGTAACTACGAGCTATCCCTTATCACAGCTTTTGCTGATGGTACATTCTGGAAGACTTGCCCTCCTGGCCAGGGACCAGCTCCCTATGGTGTCCCCTGAGGGTACCGAACACGCTGCATCATTCCCCGCTGCCCTCACAGAAAAGCAAGTGTGACCCTCCCTTCAAGTCTGCTGCCCTTTGTCCCCTGAGCCCTGACGGGCCCTGCATGACTGGTGAGGACAAACACTGTGCGTTTGGCAGGTGCTTGATACATGCTAGCTAGTATCAGTATTCCTAGGAACGCAGGATCCTGCGGACAGCTCTGAGTCCACCATTTCTAAGGCTAATGTCTGCACCAGAGCTGCAGGACAGAGCCACCCAGCACGGTTGTATTCCAGAGTCAATAAAAACGGAGCTTCAGTTCACGGAAGTCCCACCAGGTCAGTGAGGCGGAGGAGAAAGCTACCATCTGTTTCCTCTGAGAGACCCGTCAGGGGAGAATCAAGCAATGCTGCCGTCCAGCCAGCCAGCCGTCACTCATTGCTGGAAGGGATGGGAACACGCACGCACAGATGCCAGGAATTCCTGGACGTGAAAACCATGCTCATCTCAAAGGACACGGACAGGAGATCAACAGGAAGAAACGCAGATGGCCTATTAAATTTAAAATTAATTTGGCCGTATTAGCAATTCGTTTGTAAATAAAAAGAATGCCATTTTCCCCACCTCGCAATGTGGCAGTGGATTGTAAAATGAGAATTCTCAGTGTTTTTCTAAGAGTGCTGGGAACGGTCACTCTCAAGCTCGGTGCTGGGAATCCAATGCCATGTAACCTTTTGGGGCGAGCAGGAAGAGAGGGTGGGAGGGGTGGAAGGAGGGTGCGGAACAGGTGTCACCTCCCCCACAAGCTTCTGGATCAGCTCCGCCTGGCTGCTGCCTGCTCCTGCCCCCAGACAAGTCTCCTAACTTCATATAAATGTGTGTTCGCTTTAACCTCGCTGCCTAGAAATTTATCCTTGAAAATAACGATGGCATGTGCAAAACATATAGTTCTAAAGATGTTCTTCACAGCTCTGTTAGTAATATTTAAAAGCCGGAAATCATCTAACTGCCAGCAATGGGCGCTTAGCTCCGGGGGCAGCGCGGCACGGGGGCTGGCGGTTGCAGGACCCAGAAAGACTGGAGTGGGGGTTCAAACTCCAGCTCCTTTGCTCACTGCCTGCGGCTTGGCAAAATGCTGCCTCCAAACCTGTCTTATTTATGAAAGGTGGGTAGGAATAGTATTTACCTTATAGATCTGTGGCGAGGAATAAATTAGATGATGTGTGCAAAGCATAGCCCATAGGAAGCATTTTATAAATATTTGCTGTTATTAAATAAATTGTGCTATAACCATATGATGAAATTCCTTGCAAACATAAAAAAAAGACACCGTAGGAAACTATCTACTGGTGCTGGGGAATGTTTATGGATATGGTTAAGTGCAGGAAGAGGTTATATTACTGTCTGATAATCTGTTTTTGCTAAAAATGTTTTGTTTCAAAGGGAAAAAGAGTGAAATAATTTACATCAAAATGCTAACTGCAGTTATTCCTAAGTGATGCAATGGCAAAAGAGGTTTGTTTTCTTATTTGGGCTTTTCTATACTTGCCAACTCTTCCTCAAAAGGAAGGTAAAGGGAGGTGTCATTGGTCATGTGAGCTCGCTTGCTACTCACTTTCCTAGGGTACAGATGGAATAACTCCTGTTCTCTGGAAAGACACTAAAAAACGGAGGTGGAGAATGTTGTCCTACAAAATTCCCAGCCAAGTGCCCCTGCCAATGCCCTTCAGGGGAGGAGAGAGCCTAAGAAACCCTTAACCCAGAGGACGGCAGGGTCCTCGCCTGTGGGCCTGTCCTGAGAGGCCTCCCCTGGGTCTGTGGGTACCACTGACTACCCCACCCAGGTTCACATTCAGCACAAATGTGAATGCAATTAGAGAGGAGCGGGGGGGGGGGGGGAGGAGGAGAGGGACAGTGGGGGTTGGAGGAGCTTCCTTCAGTTTCCACCATCCCACCCCGTTCGCCTGGACCCTCCACCCTGGCTGCTGCTGCTGTGTCTTACCCAACTTTCTCAGAAGCCACCGTTTCCCTCTGTGTGAAGCTCTCATGTGTTTTCTGGACCTTTGGGCCTCCCGGGCCAGCAAAGACCCCAGAATGTGCCCAAAGCCCACGTGGCCGTGTACACAGGTCCGGGCAGGAATGGCCGTTTCCTGGCCATGCCCCCTCCAGGTCAGGGTTAGGGAGAGGGGAGAAAAAAGGTCCAGAGAGAAATGGTGGGCACATCCTTTCTGTTGGACAAAGGAAGGAGAAGGTGTGTCTGAGCCCCTTGAAATTAAGTCAACTGGCCTCCACTCCTCCCCCCCAAATTCACATCCTACCTCCCAAGTAAACAATGTTTTCCAAGAGCGCACAGAGGTGAGCCCACGTGGATAAGGAAGCACAGAGAAGTGGGCTTAGGGTTTTGTTTTTAGGCCGGAAGCTGTGGGTAGGTGGAGAGGCCTGCCATTCCCATGGGCTCCATCATCATCCTTAGCATTTCTGTTGCATGGCTCCCCCACAAAGCGCCCCCCCTCCAATCACTCTCAGACGGTATCTGTGGAGCTAGCTGCAGTGGCGCTCCAGCTGCCTGTCAGCTCCAGCTCCCTCCTGGGTATTTGCACACTTGGGCTGGCTTCTGAGGAGGTTTCTCTGGTGGCTAACCCTTGACGGCATGTACTTCAGTGACTCTGATTTCAGAAGGTGCTGAGAGGCTGAGAGAAGCTTTTCTCCCCTATCTACATGACAAAGATGACTCAGCGATATTTGCTGACCTTGCAACACCACAGGCCTGCTGGGGGTGGGCGAGTGGAGGGACCCAGAGTGGCTTGAAACCTCTGGAAAAGAGATATCTTGGCAGAGAGAGGTTTGAGTCCAATTCTGAAGGGCTGCAGAGCTCTGCTCTTAACTACTAGGTTTTACCATTTTGGAAATAAATGCAGCTTGCAAATGGAGCCGGCTGGCACATCCCTGGGGACCCCAATTGGAATGGCTGCATTAGAGCCGAAGCCTTGACTTTCTCAGCTTTAAATACCGTGAAAGGCCAAGGGCCCCTTTCTGTAGCATCGCCACTCAGGACCTTCCACTCCACCTGCCCGCTCCTGGGTATTTCTGGGTTTCAGGGGGGAAGTGGTAAGGGATGCTGTTGGGGATAAAGGTGGAAAGAGGAAAGACATTCTGGGCAGGGTTATATGGGGGCTGGTAACAGCCTCCCGCCAACCTCTGCCCCCAGCCCTGCCCCCATTTGCCTTCAGCCCTGGCTGGAACTCAGCCGACCTTAGCACATCCCACCCTTGACTTACAGACTCTGGCTCTGGGTGGGAGCTGTGTCTTTTGTTCCTGAGGGCTTCAGGCATTTGGGAATGCCAAACGGTAATGACAGGACCCTGAATGGCCCTACCTGCACCTCAGGAGTGAGTCATAGCTGCGGTTGACTAATTGAGTTAGGGCCTGTCACTCACCAGTTACGCTATAAATACACTGAGAGCTGGAAGAAACTTTTCTGATGGGGGGGAAAGGTTGTGCAAAGGGGACCTGGGGTTTGAGGCAAAAGAGGAAAAGGGGGGTTGCAGGCAGAGTGGCAGGGGCCTGTGTGACCCCTAGAGAGGGCCATCCTCAGCACCAGGGTCTCTGTCCTTGCACCGGGATTTGCAGAAATCGGGCTACTATGAGGTAACAGTGTGCCTAACAGAGTCCCTGTTGCAGGAGAGGAATTTCCCATCATCCTCCCTTCCTCTTGTCAACTGCTGGCACTTCCGAGCTGGAAGGCAGGCTGACAAGGTTAAGGGGTAGAAGATCTGATATGCTATCATGCTTCTCAGGACCACGACAGGCTGGCTTGCATGGAGTGGGCCCATAGCTTCCCTCTGCTCCCCTCCCCAAACAACCCACCGACATGCCAATCAGAGACAAAGATAAGAAGCCCACGCTGAGTCCTCCTCCCAGAGCCTAAACCCCAAGTCAATTATTTATGAGAGCTTCCCAGTGACTATCAGCCTCAGGTCTGGCTCCTCCTTTCCACGTGGTGCTGACATGGCAGCGTGGGCTGCATTCTGCAGGGGACAGACGTAGCTCTCACACGTACCCTTCGCATCACGCTGGTCAGCATCACTTACGATGACAGCCGCTGAAAGGGCCATGCCCACCGCTGAAACTGCTGGCTGTGGGACAGACCTGCCATCTGTGAAGGGGACCCTGACACCCTCACACTGCGGGGTCCACACTCCCACCCCCGGTCACCTAGCCAGGGCTACTCAGAGTGTATATCGGGAATGAGTTGCAAATCCTCTATTACGGGTCCACAGTGAGCGAGTAGAAATTGAGAGCAGCATTATGAAACTTTGACATCGATCTGGCAAAGTAACTTAATGTGTTTATTCTAATAATTTAAAAGGTGACTGTGTTATATATTTTTTATTTCATTTTCCCAAAAATGCATTATAAGTAATAGATCATATATATAAAGAAAATATCATTCTGCAAGAAATTGTCCAAAAAAAACTATTTATTATTATCCCAGATAGTTGGATAAACACGGTTCTAATTGCGGTCCACGGCTCCACGAACATGGCATCGAAGCTTCCAGGCTACTGACCATTTGTCCTTCTCGTGGGAATTTTGAGAGAGAGTAAGAGTGAGAGCCGAGAGAGAAAAGATGACAGAGAAAGCGATCCTCCCAGCCTGCTCCACCTGAAACGGGACAGCCCGGATTTCCATCAAGTGACACAGGAAACCCAATCCTTTCTGGCACTCTCTCCTGAGATTACAGCTATGGCGCAAGTCTAACCAAGGACACACACCGTAGCTGTGGCCCCTCTGGGCAGCTTACCCACGAAGCCCAGAGTAAGACACCGCCCCAGCATTGCCTGGAGACACAGGTCCCCGCAGCCTCTGTCCCGGCGTGGCCTGGATGCCCAGCCCCCTCTCAGCTCCACCCTTCTCACCTCTCAAAGGACAAGGTGAGACCAGAACCCAGGCCCTTCCTATTGTTCAAATTAAACAAAACATCCTGAGGAAATTTTCAGTTTGGGCAGGGCACCCAGTGATTAACAACAAAAGCATAGTAGTCGAACATACTTGAGCTTGAGTTCTGTCCTCTCTGCTTCCTACCCATGTGACTTTGGCCACACCACTCAGTCAATCAAGGCCTCAGTGTCTGCATCTACAAAATGGACACCACAATACCTAATACTTACTAAATGTTACACTAGAGGTTAGATGTTGTAGATGTTGGCTGTTTGCTTTATCTGGAAAATCTCAAAGGAATCGCCTTATGAGATAGGTGCTTTTAATCCGAATTTTCCAGGTGAGGAAACTGAGGCTTAGCAAGGCTAGGAACTTGCCAAGTTCAAGCAGTGAGTAAAAGTCAATCTTCTGCATTCTTCTTCTCAGAGTCACTGTGCTTAGTCATTATGCGATGCCACCCTAACGTCATTACCTCACTCACAGGATGGCTGCGAAGATAAAACACGATAATGCACTTATCTTGGTGTCGTTCTAAGTGTCAATTGCTATTGCTTTCGGCACTATTTTCCCAGGGCTGTGTGGGGGCTCCGAATGTTCCCTGGCTTCAAGGCTACAACCTCGGGCAGCACAATCTTGGCGAGCTCCAGAAGGAAGCAAGCCAGGGCTTCCTTGGCAGGTGGCCCAGCCTGCACATCCTTTAATAGTCCAGGGTCTCCTATAAATATGCCAGCAGCAAATCAAAGGCTCTGAAGCAAATCTCAACAGTTACTCAATTTCAAGCTCTACAGCATTTTCAGTCTTGCACCTTTCACATCAGCTAAAATGTGCTTCCAAGCTCCCGGCTCCTGGACCCTCTATCTCATCTTTTCAAATGCCGAGCCCCTCTCTGCAGAATCCTGCAGGTATCAGCTATTAAGAGCAGGGAACAGGGCCAAGGGGTAGGGAAGAAATTTGGTGAGGCTGCCTGACTCTCCATAAATATTTGTACCCACTTGGCGACTCGGTGTTGGAGCCAGGACTCTCCCCGGGGCTTCCCATGGAGGAGTGAGTTTTAGTGCAGGATTAGGGCGAAGCTGAATGCCATCTTCTTTCCCGGCCATGCCCTCACAAACCTCAGACCTGAGCTAATGGCACCTGCTGTCGAGGGTCAGCTCTGTGCCAGACAAGGTGTCCTTGTTATCTCTAACCCATACAACAGTTACAGTGCAGTGCAGGTATTAGTTCTCTCACTTTATAGATAAGAAAACTGAGGCTAGGGAAGGTGCGTAGCTGGCCTAAGGCTGACACAGGCCGTAAGTGGATGAGCCAGGATGCGGCCAGCTGTGTTTAGCATTAGTGTCTGAGTGCTTCCCTCCGGAGGCACTGTGTCCTCTCTCTGGGACGGGACCCTGGATCTCCACCAAGACTTGGTTGACTCTCCTCCTCTCTCTCTCTGAGTTCCAGGAAGGGCTTCACTCTACTCCCTGCATCCTGAATGGTCCTCATGAATTCTAGCCTCCCTTCCACCCTGCCAGGAGGTGGCTGTGTGCTCTCTTTACCTGTCCCCCTCTGCCGTCTCATTTATTTGATTTCCAAGGTGGTGATGTGACAGGAAAAGGTCCTATCATTTACTGGGCTGATGCAGGGTGACCGGAGCCCTTGTCTAACAGGTGCTTAACCACCTCCCAAAGTATAGGAGGGACTCATGTCAAAGCCCCTATGGAGGTGCCCTCAACATATTGTTATATGTTCCAGGCTTATATGTTTCTAGAAACACAGAGCAGGAAAATGTTATACCATTTGTTCCCCAAAGGGCAGTGACATGTATGAGACACAGTCAGTCTAAGTCTATGAGTAACTGTGTCCTATGTCGATGAGGGCACAGTGCCCACAGTGCCACCTGCATCAGAATGCCATTGGGTGCTGACTTGTTAAAACATAGACTCTTGGGCCCCAGCCTGCCCTCTCCATCACAACACAGCCTGCAGTGGAGGCAGGAATAGTCCCAGGCTCCCACGTGATTCTGGTGTTTACAGAAATCATACAGTCTTTGACTTAGAGCCTGGGTTTTTAAATCAAAACCAACTGGATTCAAATCCTAACTTTGGGCAAGTTGCCTAATTTCCTTGAGCTGCAGTTCTCTCCTTTTGTAAGATAAGAGTAGTAATCATTCCTGCCCCCTGAGTCATAAGGAAGAGACAGAAAGTGCTTATTCTGTCTGTGATGGCGGAAGAGCACTATGCTCACCTGCTCCCGAGTCCTTCCATCCAAAATTTGAATGCAGTGCCTAGACCTGGTAAGAATTCAAGAAATTGCTTGGATTTGCTCTTGCAAACCAGGAAACTTGGAGAAAACTCACTACAAGCAAATGTCATTACAGGCAAAGGATCATGATTAGAGGGCCAAACTCTTCCTAATTCTAGGCAATCAAACAACAAATACTTGAGTGATCACCTGCTGTGAGTCCAGCATCTCAGAGCGACTGAAGTTGTCACTTATAGCAACTCAAACTTTAGTTGAGGAGATGAGGCAAAAACATACTAGTTTAAATAAAGTAAGAATTAACTAGAATAACAATACAACTATCAAAAGATGCTGCATATTCATTTATTCATTCTTACACCTTTCATATGAAATCATTAATTGCTTGTGGTGTGGGAGGAACTATGCTAGAAACCAAAAATAAAAGGTTAAATCATACAGTCTCTCCCTCAAGATATTTAAAGTCTAGAGGAGACAGATGAGCAGATCAATGTTCATGATTGATTCACTTTCTTTCGGCTATGAGTATTGGAAAAGGCTAAGATTCACAGTATTTGAAATACTTCATCTAGGACTCAGGAGATCAGCTCTCCTGGAAGGTATTCAAGGTCTGGTTTCCTAACTCAGAGCATTCAGAGCTTCCGTCTAGAGACAATATACTAAGACCATTATCAAAGTAGAAATGGCAGGCAGTTTTGAAACTCTTGTCAACAGGTAGTTGTGAAGTGTGAAAACATGAGTTAATCTGTTCTAAACGGGTTAACCACAATGCAAGGGAAGGGAAATATAGAGGACCCCTAACCCACCTTTAATAACCCCAATAGTGTGAGGGGGCGGAGGCAAATGAGAGATGAGGGAACCCAGTCACATCCACACTTTCTATAAAACTCACAGCTTGTTTCTTTGAGGGGAGAATAGCATCTGTCTGTTTACCACCACGTAGTTGGCACATAGCAGAGTACCTGCACAGTTACTGGTGTCTAAGAAACATTGTTGAATGAATGAATGAATGATGCAATTGCCCAGACCTAAGAATGCAAAGTGCCCAGTATACTGCCAACCATCAGACCAATGGATTGGTAACAGACAGCTCTTTTTAGAGAGTCCAAACTTCTCTGAGCTCTAGACCTGTGTATCCAAATGCCCATTTGTCAACTCCTCTGAGGTGTCTCAAAGTCCCTCCCAAATTCAGAAGGGAGGAACTTGTGACCGACCTTTCCTTGTACTTGCTTTCATGTGGCTTATCTCAGTGAATGCCACCACTCCCTGTTTAGTTAGCAACCCAGAATCTAAGGATATATCACTTCACAGTGCTCTCCTCACTCCTCATCACCAACCCCTCTCTCTGTGCTCTCCACTTCCTAAAATCGCCAATATGCATCCCCTACCATTATTCTGCTCCAAGAGAGCATCTCCCCCCTGGGCTAATACACTTGCTTCCTGGACCATCTATCCATGTCTTCCCTCCTTAGCATCTCTCCATGTAGTCCTCCTCCCTCTGCCCACAACATCCTTTCTTCCCATCTCCAGTGGTTAACTCCTTCTCATTCATCAGATCTCAGACACCTGCCCTTTCCTTCTTAACTAGGGCAAGCCTCTACTATGAGCTCTAATATACTTCACTCTCCTGATCTTTGTCTCCACTTGCAAATTACAATCTGCTGTGCAGAGGCTAGTGGGTGGCTTCCTAACCCAGAGCAGCCAACTATCTTCTTGGTCCTGGCATCAAGCAGGATGGTAGAAAGGACACAGTTCCCATAGCATGAATTCAGTTAAGCAAAAGTCTTTTGTGAAGAGAGCAAGACAGAAAACAGTCATTTTGTTCTTTGGAGTCAAGAAAGAAATGAGCCCCTGAACCCTTGTTCCTGGCTTATGGGAGGTGCCCTCTGGGACTCCGAAGTTGCAAGTTTAAATGCTCACAGCCCCAGGTCAGTCCCATCAGTGAGCAAAGAGGCTGGGAGAGACTAGCTGGGCTGGGCTGGGCTGGGCTGGTGCTCCTGGGTATCACACCCTGCCTGCAAGGCAGTTCCGCCCTATGCTCAGGCCTTGTCTTCTTTTTCAAGAGAAGTCTGAAATCCAGTCTCCTGGTTTTGAAATGCTGGCAACCTATTCAGAAATTGTAAAAACAATGAGAGAGCAAACAGAACGTATCTGTGTTTCAATTTCTGAGGCAGACTTGCTGACCAGCTCCCCTTTAGAGCATCCTCAGCCTCCACAGCCTCTGAATTTCTCTCCCACCCCACCTACCCGGACTCCACCTACACCTTCCTGCTCTGGCTGCTGGTTAGCACTGTGGTAAGCTCCTCAGCTTGGTCCTGGGGGGCGAGGGGGGGGATTGTTTGTCCCCCGTCCCCCTCCCCCCCCCCCCCACCGCCATCCTCAATAGGTGCACATACACATTTCAACCTAGCCTCCTTAGCAGGATACAAAGATCTCTTGGATCTAGGGCATCCATTTACCTACAATTATCTTTTCCTTCAAAACTTTTTAAAAGAGGTGCTCAGAGAGCCCGGAGCCCAGGGTGGATCTCCACTTGGCTTCCCCCTCTCTCCTCCATTCCCCACCCTCCATCTTCCACTTAGTGTCCTGCAGCCAAAAACCTAGGGTCTGACACCGTTTAAAACTACTGCTCCATTCATCCCCCAAGGATTAGCATCCTCTAATCCCACTAGAAGGGTGCTACCTCTTGGAAGAAGGGTGAGTAGAGCCCCAGAAGGAAGTCACTGGCAGGAACCAGATAGTGCCCGCCTCAGGAGGTGGGCGTTAACAGCAAAAGAGAGAGGGTTTAGGCTCCACACTGCCAATATCTGGATATCCTGCCTCAAACCTTGCAGGTCTCCATGGTCCCTCTGTGCATCCCAAGTCCTCTCCTCCCTTCTCGGGGGATGGCACCACCCAGTTCCCAGGTCTGGCTCTTTGACATGCTGCAATGAAAGTCATCCAGTCACCAAATCTACAGGTTCCAGCCCTTGACAACTCCCAAATCCATCTCCTTTTCTCCATCCTCACGTCCACAGTCCCATTATCTAGATGACCACCTGCTCTCATCTTCTCCAGTCTCACCCACAATTCACCCCCCTGACGCTGTCTGAGCAGTCTTCCAGAAACACACATCTGATCCTGTCATTCTCCTGCTTTCAGCCCTCCAGGGGCTCCCATCACCTCTCAAGATATAACCCAAATTCCTCAGCATAGCCCGGCCCATCCTGGCCCAGAGGGCTCACCCTGGGCACATCCCCAGGGGCACCCCATGCTGAGGCTTAGAGGACTGCTGGCATTTCCTCAGAGCAAGGCCAAGCTCCCTCTCGCCTCCAGATCATCACACCTGCTGTTCCATCTGCCTGGGAGTCCCTTCCTCCTCTCTTTGTCAGCCTGATAATGCCTGTTTGTCCTTCCAGGCTCAGTGAAGGTGACTGATTCTGCAGACAGTCTTTCCTAACTCCTGACCCCCATCCACCTTTCCCTGCTTCCTTCATTACAGGATGACACTGGATACAGTCATCAGGTGACTGATCCTGCAACACTCTTCTCTCTGCACAATAGACTGTGGGGGACTCGAAGGCAGGCCCAACCGTGGCAGCTCAGTGCCTCCCCTAGAGTAGGCTCTCGCAGTAGGTGTGTTGAATGAATGATGGAAACGTTCTAACCTCTGCCTTGTGCCTAGGGAGTGCCTCGGGCGGCTGGTTCAAACAGCCCCTATCTCAGCACACAGGCTTATTTTTAGCATCGGTAGTCTCTCTCCCAGTGGAACTTGGTGCCAGTGGTGGTCACCTGTTTGATTGCTCTCTGAGCTCTGCCTTTAACGAGAAATTAATTTGGATTATTTAAGCTTTCCCTGCCCAGTGCAGAGACTCTGACTGGGTAAATCCAAAGCTGCTGGTGATTTTCCTTTTCCTCTTTAATCTCTTCTCTCATGCGCCAACTCTCATTTTGTGCTTTCTGGCTTTCTCACCCCTCAGTGCCCATTTTTAATCTGCCATCTCTGACCCTTCACAGATGTTGACTCACCTGGGATCTTCACCCTCCCACCTGCTCATCTTGGGGACTCAGACCCATCCATCACTTGGGAATTCTGGAGCAGTTCTGACAACGGAAACTAGGAGTGAGACATCCTAAACCCCTAACCCTAACCCAGACCATGGTGCCATGGAAGGTCAGAGATGTAAAGGCTCACCATCAGCAATGAGAGCACAAAGCATGGTATGGAAGGGGCCCTGGGCCCTCACCAAGTCCTATTTTTGGTAAGACCATGTCTACCCCCACCTGGGGTCTTCCCATGGTCCATGCCCAAGGACGTGTCTCATCATTAACACCTCCTTCTCCCCAGCTCCCCCACTCCCATTAGCCTCCTGTCCCGCCCTCTTGGCCAGAATCCATTCACACCCACACCAGCTCCAACAGCAAAATGGGCAGGTCTCTGTTGAGTGAGCAAAACCCTGAAGGAGAGTTGGGAGTGCACCTACTGCTGCCAGTGGGACTGAGAACCTACCAGGATCTCTTGGGAAACCAGGGACAAAACGCATGGTGAGTTGTTCAGGTCACTGGGAAGTTGAGGAGTTGCCCAAAGGCACATGGGGACTAAGCAGAGGGGCCACCAACCCCAGGTTTTGTACAAACAGCCAATGGTTTTATAGGTCTGCCCCGTTACCCTGCGGCAAGGTCCTGTAAAATGTATGTTCTTATTTGGGAAGAGGGTTCTATGATGTCTGATCAGATCAGAACTCTTTGCTTTGAGCAACCACCAGCTGTAAGACTTCCAGAAGAAATCACGGGTGGCTTCACGTGGTGAGGACAAAGGTCTCCTCCGCACCCATCCGCGCAGGGCACCATGGGAGTCACACGGCAAGCCTGCTCTGAAGGAGCTCACGGTCCTGTTGAGAAGGTGGCAGAGGCATAAACAGAAATTTGAAATTAATGTAAAAGCTTGATCAGTTAAAACAAGTTTCTAGGTGTGAGGTTATATAATCCCACGGAGTTCATAAAAAGAAACCATCAGCCAAATCAGCCTCCTTGTCCTTTTAACTAAAGTGCCTAACCCAGTTTTAGGTCTGAAAATGAAATTCTAGCTTCATGCTCTTCTATAAGTATGCAAGGCAGTGTGCAATTACCTTCGGGAGAATTAGCAACAGTCAGGATTTGTAAATTCGCCTTCATTTATATTTAGAAGGGAGAAATCCAGTTTATTCCAAATTCATTATCCACAAGTACATAGTCTTCGACCCTTGCTCTAATCTAGTTGTAAAGGTTATAGGAAATTGCAGAGGAGATATGTAAACTATACTGACCATGAGCTCATAGGTAGCAGGAAACTGGAGAGAAAAGGGTCCCTCCTTGACTGACACAAAAGTCATCATCATTGTGCACAAACCCAACTATAAGGCAAGGTCCTAATTAGTGTACACCCCCACACCCAGGGCTTCAGGAGCATCAGATAAAGCCTTCCGGCAAACTGTGCCAGAAGGCGGAAACGCTAAGTGATAAAAATGCAAGCTTGAATTTGCACCTGGGATGTAGTCCCTTACAATGTTTTCCTAAGATGCTCCTCTATCCTGGGTCCCTCTGTTCCTGCTCCTCATCCATTTCCTCTCCAACATCTAACTCTGCCGGGAGAAAAGAGGTATTTCTTCTGATGTGCTAAGATCAGCAGATGCTAAGAGGGTGAAAACCCATGTCCTTGATTTGGCAATACCTATTAAATGATTAAAATGTTCACACCTCTTGACTTTAGAATAGCACTTCCAGCAATTTACCCAATGAAATAGTCAACAATTAGTATAAATATGTATCTGCAAGTATTGTTTAAAATAATAAAAAAATTGAAAACAACAAATCCCCATAAATGTTGGTTTTATATAAACTATGACACACTTATACATTGAACTGAAAGTAACGTAGAAGCTATATAAGAAAAGGTAAATAGATTTAACTATATAAAAATATGGATATTTTTATGGTAAAATAAACAATATCTATGTAAAAAAACAAATAGATAAATTATTTGCAACATATATAGCAGGTATGCTAATTTACCTTATACTGACAGTCCCCTATGGTTGCCATGATGCTCCTGCTTTGCATGTGCATACTACCCCCTTTATTGTTCTATCCCTTACCCCAGCGATCTTGGGGAACAGACAGGTGGTTCCCTGGGGAGTGTGAAGCTATAACTTCCTAGGGAAGCAAGCAAGCCCATGTTCTCTAGTTGATTGTGTTTAATAAGTGTCTGACTTCCTTTGCTCTCTTCTTTTATGAATATTTAGCTACCTATGTTAACAATGTACACTGTACTAGTGACTAGATTCAATTTTTCATCTATAACATTGGCAAAGTTCAATAATAACCAAGATTTTTTAAAAAATGTTCTTATTCATTTTTATTGAAAGTATAAATTTGAAGGACAATTTGATAATCTCTCAAAAATTTAAATTCTTAAATATTTCAACTACTGTATAGGAAATTATCCTTGTATATGTACTTGTACAGGTACATAAAAATATATACATAAGGGTGTATATAGCAGTATTACTTGTAATATCAAGAACCTGGGACAAAATAAATAAACTATGGTACATCTATAATGGAATACTATGCTGCTATTAGGCAGAATGAAGTAATTCTATACACACCGATATGGAAAACAACACTCAAAAGATATTGTGTATTGTTTAATAAGTGAGTGCAGAAAGTTGAGAAATATGAAATATAAATAATCTCATTTGTGATATATACATATTTTTTCACATAAACATAGATAATTTCTTGAAAAATATAAATTTAAAGTGACAACTTCTAAAGAACTTGAGATGAGAGATTTTATACTTCATTTCATCTCCTTCAGAACTGTTTGATTTTTTTCTTTCAATGACAATGTGTTACTTTTATACTTAAAAAAAACTAGATTAAACCATAATTGTAGCGTTATTAATCACCTCCTCTGCTACACAATTGTTTAGACACTGGGGACACAGTGGTGAGTTTAGAGAAAGGAAGACTATAGTCATGGGAAGAATGCTCTGACTTTAACATCTGTAAGATCTTAAGAGCTATACATCAAGCAGAAAAGGACTTTGCTTCTACAGGGAGATGGAAGCAAGAATTGGGTAGGCGGATGGGACGAGCAGGGGCATGATCAGACAGTGGATGGGGGACTGCTTTTTGTTGTAGTCAGCCTGCTTTCAGGAGGGGCTGGGAAAGAGGGGCTTTTCCACATTCCAAGGTTAGCTCAGGATGAGCACGGGTCCAAGTTCAGGGGTGGGGGTAGCCTAACTAAATTTAACCAAGACAAGTTAATAGGTATTTTATCTAGATTCATCAATGAAAACAAAGAGTTTAACTAATCATTTATGGGACAAAGAATGGGAATTTGGAGGGGCTGTGTCTGGCCATAAATCAAGGGAATTACCCTGAGTCTTATCTGAGTCATATTGGGTTGGGTGGTTCTTCGCAGTCAACTACTTTCAGAAACAGAGGCTGCTGGATTTCTGACCATTGCTGTTCCCACGAGAATTAGGGCTCAGGGAAGTTAACATTGTCACCAACAATCACAGTCCTCAAAGAGCTTTACTTCTTAGGGACTCAAAAAATAAACAAATAAGTAAATGAATCAAAGTTATATAATTGCTGTCAGATAGTTACAGAGAGAACGGGGCTCCTGGCCCCTGAGGAGGGCCTATCAAATCCACAGTCAGCTCTCCAGCTCTCAGTTTCAAACATTCATCTGGGTCTGCCCAGGCCCGGACTGAGAGATCACTGTAACAGAACAGATGGCACTGAAATGGACCTGATTATGTTCAAGGATGTAAGATTCATTACAGCTCAATGAGGGAAAGAAAGGATTACCCAATAAATGGTGTTGAGACAATTAACTAGCAATTTGGAGAAACAGTAATTTTAGAATCTCACTTTATGTTATCCACTAATATGAATTCAAATTGAGTGAAAGAGTTAATTGTGGGGGTTTTTTTCAACATCAAAATCTCACAAAAATATAATTATATATTTTTCAAACCTCTGGAAAAAAAGATAATTTTATAGGCTTAGAAACATACAAGATATTTTCTTTAAAAAAGAATAAAAGCTATACGTTTGACTACAAAAAAATGTAAAGTATTAAAGCAAATGACTATCAAAAACTATTGCAGAAAATGTAATAAAGAGGCACTATATTTTGTATTTAACACCTTATATACATATTGGTCAGAAAAAAAAATAAGACTCTAAAAGATGAAAGGTCAAAAGATACAAAAGAAATTATATAACTAGCAAACTCAGATCTGAAATATTCAGTTCCTAGAGAATAAAAAATGCAAATTAAAATACCAAGTAACCATTTTTTCTCTGTTACATTAGCATAAATTTAAAAATCATACCTCTTGGGCTTCTGTATTTGGTTATAACTTAGGAAGCTACAGTGACTGTTGAACCTACCCTAGTAATGAGAACTAGCTGAGTAAGCCCTGATTTTTTATCACAGTTTCTAAAATCATCAGCATGCTCAAGATGCAAAGCAGGCTGCAAAACTCAATTCCCTGGGTGGCAAGCTCTTCCTAGGATGGAAGAGATCCTGAGCTGCTTCTCTGTCTATGAAGAAGTGGCGGGGAGGGCAGGCAGGGAGGAATCAGCCATCAACTCAGGTAAAGAGATACCTGCCAAACTTGTAACAACATTTCATGGTTGTATGTGAGCCCATGTGACATATTAGAATCCCCAAAAGCTGCAGCCACCAAGTAAGTCTACACCCACCCACATGCCAGTGCTCTCCTGTAGGTCTTCATCAAGTGCCCAGAATGAGAACTGAGAGAATGCCCTTGAGGCATTCAGGATCTTCCCTAAGTGAAGACAGGGAACAGGACAGAGAGCTTTATGTTTCTATAAAGATACTAGTAGCCCGTTTGCACGAAGATTCGTGCAATAGACCTTCATTCACCTGGCTGCCTGCACCAGTTTTCTGCCGGCACCGGGAACCCAGGCCTTGGCTGTAGCCACCGCCTTCTGCCTTCTTTCAGGGTCGGGGCTTGGCCCCGGGCAGTGGCCTTGGGCTCGGCCGCACCCAACATCCCTGCTAGGGATCGCTGGAGCCGACCCCCAGTGGTTTCCTGCAATCTGTGCAGGCTCCCCGCTGGTGGAGGCTTTCCTGGCCTTGGGCTCCGCCATACCCCAATGTCCCTGCAACGGTTTCCTGGTGGGCGTGGTTGGTGGGCGTGGCGTGGTTGGTGGGCGTGGCTTGGGCGTAGCGAAGGTACGGTCAATTTGCATATTTGTCTATTATAAGGTAAGATGGGAACCACTAGAAGAAAATAAACCATAATCATAAATTATTCTCCCGTTGAACTTGAGGGAGTTCTTTTTTCTTTTTACCTTAGTTATCTGAATTTTTATATTTTTCCTTTTACTTAAAAATATCTTCATTTAAAATGTTTCTTTTGTCTTGATATTTTTTGCAATATTTTATTTTTCTATTCCAGACAAAGATTTCTTCTCCAGTTATTTATGTATCAATTATGCACTTCTGTCTTTTTCTTTATTTAAATTTTCTATTGCACAAGAAATCCATGGTTGCATTTTGTTATTTTTCCTATACCCAATAGTTTTTAATTCATGGAAAATAAATTTTTAAACTAGATTTTAATTCATGGATATAACAAATGGGTTAAGCCTTTCCCAAATACTCCTGCCTACCAGATAGAATCATAACAGACAGCTAAATATTGTTATTAATGTAAATATTAAATATGTTTCCTTTGAAAGCATATGAAAATATTCACAGTGGTTAGTCTCTGAGTAGTGAGGTAAGATTAAACTTCTTTTTCCTTGTCTGATTTTCCTATAGTCAACATGCATCATTTTGTGATAATAAGAAATGGTAAAATTAAATCCCAATTTCAGGCTCAAGCCCTCCTCTGAAAGCCCTGAGCCCAATCTGGATCCAAGTCAGGGTTGGGGAAATACAGGTTCCCCAGGCTAAAAACTCCCCATCATGCATTTCATCTTGCTGTTCATATTCCACAGCTGGTCACTTGACCTTGAACTTCCTCTTCCTGTACTATTCTCTTGACCTTAATAATTTGATGCTCTGGAGCTTCCTTTTCTGTCCCTCAACCTGCTCCTACCAGTCCCACTATTCACACACACACACCCCATGGGATCAGTAAACCTGTTGAGTAAGTGCAGGAAACAGGAACACTTGGTCCCGCTTGGTACCTGGGCTCCTTGGTGTCACAGACAGCTGGAGCAAGAGCTACACTTGTCTTCCCTCCCCAGTTCCCAACACCAGAGCCTGCTAAGCCATCCTTGCTCCTGTTCCTGCCAGACCTTTATTAACCATGACAAGGGTTTGGAACGTGGGCGAAACATCATAATCTCCCCGTCTCCCTGTAGAAGCAAATAGAGTTAAAGGAGGTTGTGGAGGGTGAAATGGTGGCAGGCGCATCCCAGGAGAGCCCAGCACCAGCCTTCCTGGCCTGTGTGTGTCTCCCCCTCTCGGCTCAGATCTCCTCTCGGGAGCCTGGCCAAGCCTGCCGAAGACCAGGTAAAGAGGGGGCTACAAATTGAAATGAACATCCTGCTGAAAAGAATTCAGAGTCGTGATAAATAGCTTTACGAGGCCCTGGCGTATTGCAGACAGCAGAGGACTCTCTTCCCCATCCACCCTGAATATAAATTAGAGAGAGATGTGAGTTCCTCGTCCCTCCTGCCTGCTAACCCTGACGGTTCTCAGAAAAAGGAAGGACAGCCACACCCAACCAGGAGCACCAAGGAACAGCTCAAATTAGAGGGACCCTCATTAAAATGTGTCTCCTTATAACTATTCAATCACTAATTAACTTTTCCTCCTCACTTTCATTTTGACACTGGTGTTTCAATTCATTAACTCTGTCATCAAAGCCCCAGGGTGTCTCAGAAGGACTCACCCAAAGTTTATTTCTCTATGTTCCAGTCAACTTGACAGGTAGGCTCTCCCTGGCCGGCTCCCTGGGTAATGGGGCCTGGCTTAGTCCCTTGAGGAAACAGACACGTCATCATTCTCTAAACACTGGTCACAGGGCCAGCCAGGAAGAGCAGCAGAAGGCCTAGATTGTTGCTGTCCTTCCCTGAGCATCATAAACTCACTGCCCTCTCCCTCTGCACCCTCACAGGTACAAGAAGTTCATCCCAGACACAGCGGCCATGGGAGAGATGGAGCTGAAGCGGTGCTTCTGAAGAAGCCTCCTGGGAAATCATTTATTCCTCGGCCGTTCACTCACAGAGGCATTTTACTTGTTTTTGACTGGCCTTTGCTAGACTAGGGTGGGGGTGGGGGTGTCAAAAGAAGCATAAATGTGGGCCCTGGCCATAAAGGTGTTTATAATTTTAGTTGAAGAGATGTGACTTTCTCTTATAAAAACAGAAGCCACGATTTGGTGTTCAAAGAAAGTCTTCAGGTGGGCTAAGGTGGTTGCCCTGAATATTTTGGCCATGTGTCCCCTCTTCACTTCTGGGACCCTCTGGAATATTTCAGACATGCAATGAAATCACAATAGAGCCACTACCAGGTGGGGCTTTGGTGGGAAAAGTTTAAAAGTTCTCTTCTTCTGTCTCCCTTTCTCTCCCGGAATGGAGGGATGAGGTAGAAGAAGAGGCACATAAGCAAAAGCAGGGTCCCTTTCCATCTCCTCCTCAACCCTCCCCTTGGAGAGGAAGATTGATCCGGACTCATCACTTTGATGCTTTGGACTGAGCTTCCTGTGAGTAGAGCCACTCTGTCCGGAAGGTGGCCTGGGGGTCTGCTCTCTGGTCTACACTGCACTAGGGACTGTCGGTCATCTTGCTTTTCTTTCTCTTTTCTCTACAGTTTAGTGGCCCATGTGCCACACCGCCTCAGGGACCCACTCTCCTTGATCATGCCAACCATCTTCTCTCTCTCTCTCTCTCTCTCTCTCTCTCTCTCTCTCTCTCTCTCTCTCCCTTCTATGGAGGAAAAAAGAGATCCATGACCAGGGATTGATTTTTTTCTTATGATAGTTGGTGTGAGGAGGAAGAGAAAATATAAGGCACAGTTGTTTCTGGTTCCTTCAGTCTGCTTTGGGGCTTGGGGTTCACCCTCACTAGCAATGAGGTGTGTTTTATTTTTAATCTACAATTTTCATTTTATACATATTTCTCTAGAAGACTCATAGAGAGGAATGATGTGATCTTGGTCAGGATCCTGGTATCTGTCTAAAAACCATCAAAGAGCACCTGATCGCTTTATAAAGGGAGAGCCCAGGAGGCCAGGCTAAGTGAAATCACACACACACACACACACACACACACACACACACACACACGCACATACACTCAGAGTGCCTCCTGCAAAGGGTGCTGTCCTGATAGCGCTTTCAGGGCTCCACCGTAAAGGAGCTCCCTTACCATGAGCTCAGCATCTGAGACTGATCTCTAGTTTACCCTATTTTTTGTATCTCCTATTGTCATTCTCGATCTATTCTTTAACCTGTCTTGGTAGGTTAAATACATCCTGCTGGCTTCCTATAGCCCTTAGTATAAAATGAAATATCCTCACCATAGCCTATGGAGCAGGTGCTATTGTTGGTCTCAACATCTGCTGCTCATCTCTCTGGGGGGATTTTACAGCCCACCCTCAATGATGACATCATATTTGGCCATATCATTTGCTTTGGCCAATGGAAGTGGCACATCCACTTTCACACAGAAGCTTGAAGGCTATTATGTGGTCTTTCACCTTCTCTTTTCCCTCTTCCCAGAGACCAGAAATGTCTCAGATAAGAGCTGCCCCATCTACCTGGAACCCAGAGTGGAGAAGATGTACAGTCAACCCACAATGGGAATGTAGTATGAGTGATAAGTAAAGACTGTATGCTACTGAGATTTGAGGATCATTTGTTACCATGCACTTTGGCCTAATCTGACTGATACATCCTATAATGTGACCTGACCCCTGACCACTTCTCCAATCTCATGCCATCCCTTCGGTCCACTATTCTGCTAACACCCTGAAATGTGCCAAGCTTATTCTTACCTCAAAGCCTTTGCCTATGCTGTTCCTTCTGCCAGAATTGCTTTTCCCTGAGGTTTTCACATGGCTGGCTCTTCTTCATTATTCAGATATCAGTTCAAATGCTTCCTTCTTAAGAAATACCTTCTCCAAAGCTCTGTCTAATGTAGCCACCCCCCAGTCACTCTCTCTCTCTTGTTATCCTGTCTTAGTCTGCACCTGGTCACTAGTTTATTTGTTTTTCCCCTTGGAATGAATGCTCCATGAGAGTAGATACCGTGTCCATCATAGTCACTGCTGTTTCTCCAGACACTAGAAGGTCATCTGACACATAGCAGACACTCAGTATTTGTGTCATGAATAAATGAATTTATCTCCTAAACTTTAAAACCATTTTCTTTTAAAAAAAAATTTATCTTTATTGTTGAAAGTATTACAGATACCTCCTTTCATTCCCCCACCTCCTCCCACTCTTGCTACCCCCCACCCCAGGTCTTCACCACACTATTGTCTGTGTTTATGGGTTATGCACATAACCAAGTTCTTTGGTTAATCTCTTCTCATTTTCTACTGCCAGCTGGACACCTCTTCCTAATCCTAATCTCAACAGATCCAAAGCAGAACTCGTAACTCTGTCCTCTCTTCACTCTCCCCAACCTCCTCCTCATCCTCTATTCCCTGGTCAATGACACGGTCATCAGCCCTGTCACCCAAACTGGACACCTCAGGTCACTTTCCACTCCTTCCTCTTGCTCACTCCCCACTCCCAATCAGCCACCAAGCTGATTCTCTTTCCTAAATCTCTCTCTAATCCACCTTGTCCCCATTCCCACACTGCTGCCCTCACTCAGGCCCTCATCATCCGTTGTCTGGATTATCACAATCCTTGCAGAACAGGGTCTCCTGTTTCTAATTTTCTCCTGCCCATCTGTGCTGCATACTGCCACCAGAATTATCTTTCTAAAATCTGATAATGTCACTCCCCTCTTTCGGAGGATTTCAAAGGAACTTCAGGATAAAGCTTAACTCCTTAGAGACCAGGAGATAGCTTTGCGTTCTGGTACCTGCCAAGTGCCCGGTGTCTCTCCTGCCTCTCACCCACTCCATCCGGCCACGCTGACCCAGGGCAACTGCTCCACCATGGGTATGTCTTACTGCTCTCTCTCCCTGCAGTATCCTCCCCAGTTCAACCCCTTGCCCTCCCCCAAACACACACACACACACACACACACACACACACACACAGACACACACACACAGAGACACACACAGACACACACACAGACACACACACAGACACACACATAGACACACACACACAGAGACACACACAGACACACACAGACACACACACACACACACACACACACACACTGCCCTCAGCATCCACCTACTGAGAGCTTTCTCTGCTGTTCTCCCTTCGTTATCTCCATTATCATCGCTCCCTCTCAGCAGCCTCTCCCAACTCCTCGCTTGCCTCCTCCTGAAACAGTGAAAATAGCTCTAATTATGAGCTCCATCCTTTTTCCTCCTTCAACACTCTGTACAAAACTCTATTATAAAACATCACGTGGCATGGTATGCTTTTGGGGTATAGGTTTGTCTTTATGTTCTTTAGGGGCTCCACAAGCAACCTTTCTTGTTTGAGTCCCCAGGAATTCACACAGCACCAAATAGACCCAGAGCATGTGCTCAAGAAATCTTGTTCCAGTGCATAGATGGCTGGAATAGATGGCATTAAATGTAAGGAGAGAGAATAATAGATGGGCTAAGTATGTTACAGGCTAGAGCACTGGCTTGCATGCTCTGACCAGGAAAAAAAAAATGCAAAGGAGAGTGGAATCAACCCTGTTTCACTTCTGTCCTCAAGAAAGCTACCCTACAAAGTGGAGACTTATAATAGGGGAGGATCCCAGGATATAAGTCCCTGTGCGTTCATTTTAGCTCCAGACCTTACCAGAACATTAGCCTCAGGCATGACTCTCCAATAACAGGGCCCAGGGGATCTCATTCACTACCTAGAGAGCTTTCGCCCATGTAGATAGCACAAGAAGGCTTTACTAATGTCGCTCCCATTTTACAGATTCTAAAAGAGAAATCAAATGATGTCCCAAAGTCATGCAATAGTCAGCAGCACAGTTAGACCTTGAACTCAAGCCCTCCTCGCCCAGCTGGGCTGTCTTCCCTCCAAGGAGAGCATTACTCAGTGGGTGGTCTCAGGTTCCCACCATCTCCAAGACTCTGCTCTTCCCACCTAACCTCTCACAGTCCCAAGTCCCTGCTAGGACTGTGGGCCAGGGGAGTGGGCCAGGACCCCGGGCTCCTCGCCCAGGAATAGAAGGCTCCCCTCCAAGAGGGAGCAGCAGGAGCCTCAGCACAGCCGGCCAGAAGCCGTCATCACTGTCATTTTAGGAGATTCAGGTTCCAACTTAATACTATTTGAGGCTCAAAATAACCCCTCCAGTCTTCCTGCTTATTTCTTAAATGTGATTCTTCACAGTAATGATGGCACCTGTGGGGGAGGCAACAGAAGGGATTTGGGCTAAGAGCTGGTTTCATGTCACCTAAAAGGATTATTTTATACCATCAGAAAGATAATTCCCCTCCTACCGGGGAGGATGGATTAGGTCTTTACTTCCCTTGGTACTTTATGAAAAGATTACTTAAAGATTATGGGACAAAATGGATACATTTGACAACATCTGCTAGGGCTGGGTGTTTTGGCTGCCTGGGAAATAACTGTTACTCGGGTAATTAGTAGATTGCTTGCCTTGGTGCTAATCTAGAGTCTCTCTGCATACAAATGTCCACACACTCCTGTTGTGGAGTGTTCTTTTCCTTCGCTCCCCTGATTTTGACTAGGAGTGACACAAAATGCCACCGTCTCCACGAAGTCTTCCCTGCTCTCTCTCCACCCAGACGTGATCACTCTTGCCTCCAGACTCCCTCCCCTCTTCAAAGGTCTTATCACACACCTGTGCCTTCTCGCCCTGGACCTGAGCATCTTGCACACATTAGTATTCAAGCCCCACCAGGCTGTGTACACAACAAGCAATGAAAAATGTAAAGTCCTCTATGTGCTCAAGAGGGTCTTGGAGAACTCAAGGGGTCAGGAGGAAACTGGTGTTGATCCGAGTGAGGTCTGCAGATCTGAATTTCACCATATTGTTATCCACTCAGGGGCTTTGGGGCTGAGGTGTGATTTGCCATCCTGTGGGACTTCTAAGAAGTGCTGGTGCCCAGAGCATCTTGGCCGGACACCCAGACCTCCCCCGCTCACTTACTTTATGGTGAGGCAGTTTTGAGAAAAGATCCTGGATTCGTTTCCTGACAGAAGCAAGTCTGGCTTTTCTCAGTTGAAGAAGCCTTTCTCCTGAATTCCCAGAAATCTGTGAACAGCCCCTATTATCCGTCAGAGCATCCCGCATGGCTGCAGACTCTTCCAGCCTCTCCCTGTCACTGCCCCAGGCCTGCACTAGCCAGCCCTCAGGCCTCAGACTGTTCCCTGCATCCAAGAAACACACAGTTTTCCACCAGAAATGCCCTCCCCTCAGGCCCTCTTCACTGCATGAATTCCTCCTCCAGCCCTTTAGACTCATCTTAGGGCCAGCACTTGGAAAAGCAATGCACTTGGAAAAGCAAGTTCTAGCAAGTAACAGAACAACGTGTCCATCCTTGTGGGACCCAGGTTCTAGCAAGGAACAGGGGGCAGGACATCAATACACAGCACACACAACAGTAAATAAGCGATATAGCATATTCGAGGTCGATAGGGAGTGTGCAAAAATAAAAAGGGAGGGAAAAGTGAAGAAGATAGAGAATGTTAAGGGCCACCCGAGAGAGGGTGGATTTAAGCGGAGAAGTCTGGACAGGCCTCATCCCGCAGGTGACATTCAACCAGAGACGGAAGAAGAAAGGGATGGTCAAGCAGATTTCTGTAGAAGAAACATTCCTGCAAACTGGTCCCCGGGTCAATCCTCCTGCCACTGGTTTTCAGAGGCCCGCCAGCTAACCATGTTTCTCGCAGTTTTCAGTGGTTAGAAAAAGTCAAAAGAAGAGTAATGTTACACAACATGAAAACTAGATGAAATTCTAATTTCAATGTTCCTAAAGAAAGTGGTGTGAGAACACAGCCACCCCATTCATTTTGTCTGTGACTGCTCGCACGCTGCAGCGGCAGAGTTTGGTAGCCTGACAGAGACCTTCAAAGTCTAAAATATTTACTCTCTCGCCCTTTGTAGAAACAGCATGAGGACCCCTGAGTTAGAGCAAAGGCCCGGGGGCAGGAGCAGGAATAGGAAGGAGACAGGCCTGGCTACAGGGAGAGGGGGTGGGCATGCACATCCTGTAAGCTCTGTGAGGCCACTTGGTTTTAACTTGAGCAATGGGGAGCCATGGCAGGATTCTGACTAGAGACGCCACACAGCCTGGTTTATGCTTTAAGAGGACGGCTTTGGAAGCTCTATTGGGAATAGACTGTTATTTTAGCAGATGACTGCCCTTATTAAGTGAGAAAGGACAATGGCTCAGCCCAGGGTGTGAGCACAGCCTGTAGGTGACAAAAGGTCATCCGATGCTGGTTAAGCTTTGGACATTGAGCCAACAGGACTTCCTGATGGATTGCATGGAGGATATGATAAAAGGAGAGATCACTGAGGACTCAAAGGTTTGGGCGTGAGCAATTGCAAGGAGGGACAGGTCTGCGGGGAAATATCAGATTCGCTCCAGCCGCCTGGGTTTGAAGTGTCTGCTAGACAAACCGCGGTGATGCCCAGTGTCAGTGGGTGTGAGTCTGGAGTTCAGAAGAGAACTCTGGAAGGAGATTCAACTTGGGGGTTGTTAGCAGAGACAAGTGGAATTTAAAATCATGGAACTAGATAAGATCTTCAAGGAAGTGCACAAGGAAAGAGGAAGAGAAGACTCAGACTGAGCCTTGGACAGGCCAGCTTCAAGAACTCAGAGAAGAAAGGCAGGACATAGCAGAGGGGACAAAGCAGGTGGACATGAGTCCAGAGGGAAGCCAGCCGGAGAGGTTGTGTCCAGGAGTAAGGACATCCCTGTCTAATGCAGCCAGGATGTGAGCTAGGTGTGGACTAAGAGTGGTCACTGATTTAGCAACGTGGAGGCCATAGGTGGGCTTTACAAGAACAGGTTTGGTGGAGAGGCTGGGGTGAGAGCTGATTGAAGTGAATTTGAGAGAGAGAGAGAGGCGGGGGAGAAACTGGAGGCAATGGGTACAGACAATACTTTTGAGGGGGGTTGTTGGAAAGGAAATTGGCTGGAGGGAAGGGCCTGTTGATAACAAGCAAATACAAAGCAAAACTCTGGTGGTGTAGGAGTGGGTGGGGGGTTTGGGCTAGAACAGGTGGACAGGATGGGACTATGTACATGTGGACAGACCACGGAAAGGCCTCATCCCCCCACCCCTGGAACTCTAGCACCACCCATACTCACCATGTTAGAGACTTTGTATTCTCTTCAAATTCATTCAGTCAGTCAGTTACTCAACATGTTTTCAGTGAATGCCTCTATCTGCCTGGTTTGGTTCCAGACACTGGGGATACCACACGGACAAGCCCAGTGATCTCTGCTCTCTTGTAGGTGACATGCTAGTGGTGGTGGGGTGCTTGTGGGAGTAACTGAAAATCCTGAGTTCAACTGACTCAGAAGACAAGGACATTTAATATCTCCTGTAATGAAAGTCTAGATAAGTGTCCACAGTCAGCCATTAGTACAGTCTTACTCAAATGTGTCCCCATGGTCTACTTATCTATCCCCACACTGACAGCAATTACCTCTAAAGGGATAATATTTCTAACCCCACCCAATGCAGCTAGGACACAGGGAAGGAACTTTGAAAATGTTTGCTAAGTGAATACATAAAGCCTGAGAGATGGGGAAAATCTTCTTTTGAAATTCCTTCATAATATTCACCCCTGTGAGTTAGTAAGCTACACTTTTTTAAAGGAAAACATTGCTATGACATCTAACACCTTTGAAGTGTTAACATGAAAAAAAAACATTCAAACCTGTAAAGAATTTTTGTGAGTTTATTTGAGCCAAACTGTCGACAATTGCCTGGAAGCAGAACCTCAACGAATTGAGATAATGCTCTGGAGAATGGCGGGTTTTCCTCTATTTTTATATATTGCAATCAAAGGAAAGAATGGGTTACATAAAATCCATTGGTGATAGACTAGAGAGGTGGGAGAAAGCAAAGCAGGGAGGGGGAAACCTCTGGGATTGGATAAAAAAATGATAGACACATTCTTAAGTGGGTGTAGGAACAATTAACCTGATAACAATGAAGGAATTTGTGGTCTCTGTCCTGGTGCCCAGGCACATTAGGTTGTGCCCCAAGGGGTCTAGAAAAGGGGAAGTTACAAGTTACCCAGACATTTCAAGGGTATGTTATCATAGATGCAAAAAGACAGATAGGCTCAGTTAAGGTAAAGATTGACCTTGTCAGTGAAGATACCGACCTAGGACGTAACTACCCACCATAACTGCTTTTAGTTCAAGTTTAATTTCAGACCATCCTTTGTAGGTCTCTGAGTTTGCAAGACCGCCATGCAGGCCTCCCCTGAGCGTGTCAGGTCAGCATGTGGCCCCTTCCGTCCACAGAAGTATGAATTAGTTTCCTTGGATACTTTTCTTTCAACCACCAGCTACGATTGACTCTTATCAATCTGGATTTTTCCGGAGTGGGATGAAGTGGAGACCTGGAGGGGTAATTCGGAAACTGAGGCACTACCAGGTCACATGAGATTAGATGTCCTGCACCCTGGCTTGCCTGGCTCCCACTCTCCACCCCATCCAAGGATGTGGGAGGTTACTGATGCCTCTACTCTTTTCTGGGAGTCACATTCTAGATAATTCTTACTACTTACTATGTGGTTACTGTGTCGGGGCACTATATGAGGTACCACGTGTATTACAACTTTTATAGTTAAAACACTGCCAAGGAGTGTGCTCATGCCATTTTTACCCAGGAGGAAACTGACACATGGAAAGGTTATAACTTGTCAAGGTCACAGCAAGTAACGGGCAGGACTGAGAAACCCAAGTCTGAATCCAAAGTTCTTGCTTTTACTGCTGTTATGTCGTCTCTTAGTTTCATGCTGAAGAGCAGAACAGGAAGACTTCAGTTTAAAAACTCCCTTTAATTACCATCTCCTCCCCTCACTGAAATTACCAGAGACAGTTTTCTCTAAAGTGATGTCTCAATCCAGCCTCACAGGAGAAAAATCTGCATGTGAATGGCAGGTCCAGGCTGGAGATAAGGGATTGAAATGCTAATGCCTGCCACTCTGGAGGAAGCCAGGGAAGAGAGGAGATGGAGGAGGGATGTTAGGGCCGCCACTGTGGTCCAGGTCCCTGTGGTCCAGATGCTGTGGCCTGGACCCAGGTGAAGGAGGTGGGAAACAGGAACTAGGATTTCTAAAAGGGAAGGGGTGCTCCCACCCTGTTCTTCCAATGAGCTCCCCATCACTGTATTTCCCCAAACAGCTACTGTTTGCTACACACCATAGTAATGTGTCTATTGCTTGCAATCCCAACTGGGATCTTGGTCAGGACCATTTGGATGAAGCATTCCACTTTCTCCGGCTGGTTTTGTCATGGCATGATGGCCACTCAGCCATAAGAAAATATGGAATTTGATCATTCTTCTCAGAACAGGCTATTATTCAAAACTGAACTGTCAAAGTCAAGGCCCTGATAAAAAGGATGAAGGAGACTAAGCCTAGAGGCATGACTGTGGGGAACCTGATGGGGGAGCCTAAAGGCAAGTCTTGGCTCTCCCAAGGGCCAAGACAGGGAGGAAAATTGCTATTGAAATCAAATATTGTTACTTTCTCCCAATACATTTCCATGAAAAAAATATATATCACACCATCTTTTAAGTAAACACATTTCATTCCTTTTCATGTTAAACTTGGGCCACATGACCTCAAATTACATTTTATTTTTCCACAATTTTCTATATTTCTGAAAAAATTTGCAATAAGAATATATGACATTTACAAGAGAGGTGGGGATGAACCAATCTTTCTTCCTTCCTACCTTCTTACCTTCCTTTTTTCTTCCTTCCTTCCTTCCTTTCTTCCTTCCTTCCTTCCTTCCTCCCCCCCCCCTCTCTCTCTCTCTCTCTTCCTTTCTTTCATTCATTCTTTCTTTTTCAGCGAGTGGCTGGAAGTCAGGTGCCTGCAACGGAGATGGAATGGCTGGTGTGCAGTAAGGACACTGGCTCCGGCGGGAAGGCCTCTCCCAGGTTGGAATCCCTCTGGCTGGTGAGTCTGAAAGTCCTAAGAACATTAACCAATGTCACCCCAATAAATTAATAAATACACTTTTTTTTTTTTAAGAGGAAGGAAGGTGGGACTATAAAGATTATGAAGGGGCAACAGAGAGGGTTCCTTTGTGGTGGTGGGACAGTTTGGCTCTAGATTGTGGTTTTGGTGGTTACACAAATCTGTATGTGATAAAATGCCACATAATCATATGCAAAGACATAAAAGCAGGTAAATGCAAAAACTGGTAAGGTCCAGGTCTGTGTACAGATTAATTGCATTCCATGTCTTGGTTTTGGCAATGAGCAGATGTCACTATTGGTGGAACCTGGGTGAAGGCTACGGGGGTATTGCTTTTGCAACTCTTTCTAAGTCCATAATTATTTAAAAATAAAAAAAAGTGTTTTTTTTAAAAAAGCCAACAAAAGTAATTAATACTCCAAACTCATTACTCCCTAATGATTTGCATTTTACTGTCACCTCTGCGCCTGAGGTCCCAGCCCTGCCCTTGTGCCCCCAGCCCTAGGGATGGCAGCTGTTTCCTACCCGTGTCCCTGTGCTACTTCAGTGTTCCCTTTTGGCTTTTTAGTTATCTAACACCGACTTAAGGAAAGTTTTATATTAAATTCCCGCTGTGAATTATGCTTCTGTTTCTTGACTGATGTAACCAGTCAAC
Source organism: Cnephaeus nilssonii (assembly GCF_951640355.1). Lineage (NCBI taxonomy): Eukaryota > Metazoa > Chordata > Mammalia > Chiroptera > Vespertilionidae > Cnephaeus > Cnephaeus nilssonii. The sequence continues at coordinate 59,860,941 of NC_137083.1, forward strand.
ACAAATGTTTTCCAATGATTCAAATGCCTTGCACGATGATAGAAGAGAAAGCATTTTCATGTCCCAGACCTACATGCCTCTTCTGATTATCCCAGAATTTTATTTTGGAAAATTGGCATTCCCAAAGGATGCTGGGAAGCTGAGCTTGCTTTGGCTTTGTAGGCAGCCCAGGCAATAGCTGTCTAAGGAGCCCAGATCTGTGATGATAGAGCAATCTCAGGCAATTCACTTTGTTTTTAAATATCAATAACTAGAGGCCTAGTGCACAAAATTCATGCACTTGGGGGGGGTGGCGGGGGGGTCCCTCAGCCCAGCCTGCACCCGGGAGCCCTCAGGGGATGTCCAATTGATGGCAGTCAGGCATCCTTACCACTGCCGGGAGGTGGGAGAGGCTCTCACCACTGTGGGCACTGAGTTTGCAAGCTGTGAGCCCTGCTCAGGGCTTCTAGCTGAGTGGCACTCCCCCTGTGGGAGTGCACTGACCACCAGGGGGCAGCTCCTGCATTGAGTGTCTGCCCCCTGGTGGTCAGTGTTCATCATAGCGACTGGTTGTTCCACTGTTCGGTTGATTTGCATATTAGCATTTTATTATATAGGACTAGAGGCCCAATGCACAAAATTCATGCAAGAGTAGGCCTTCCTTCCCCCAGCTGCCGGCACCGGCTTCCCTCTGGCACCCAGGACCCAGGCTTCCCTCACAGCCCCAGCTTCATCTGGAAGGTCATCTGGAAGGACACCTAGACTAATTAGGATATTACACTTTTATTATTATAGATTATATTATATTTTTTATGTTATGTTATATTATTTTCAGGTGAACAACATAGTGATTAGACATTTATATAACTTACTAAAGGCCTGGTGCACAAAATTCGTGCACGGGGTGAGAGGGTGTCCCTCATCCCAGCCTGCACCCTCTCCAATCTGGGACATCCCTCTCACAATCCAGGACTACTGGCTTCCAACCACTCGCCTGCCTGCCTGATTGCCCCTAACCACTTCTGCCTGCCAGCCTGATCACTCCCTAACCACTCCTCTGTCAGCCTGATCGACGCCTAACTGCTCTCCTGCTGGACCAATTGTTCCTAACTGCCCTCCCTTGCCAGCCTTGTCGCCCCTAACTGTCCTTCCCTGCAGGCCTGGTCAACCCCAACTGCTCTTCCCTGCTGGCCCGGTAACCCCTAACTGCCTTCCCTTGCCAGCCTGGTCGCCCCTAACTGCCCTCCCCTGCTGTCCTGGTCCCCTCAGCTGCCCTCCTCTGCCGGCCTGGTCACCCCTAACTACTCTCCCCTGCAGGCCTGATCACCCACAACTTCCCTCCCCTGCTGGCCATCTTGTGTCCACATGGGGGCAGCCATCTTTGACCACATGGGGGCAGCCATCTTGTGTGTCAGAGTAACTGTCAATTTGCATATTACTCTTTTATTATATAGGATGATTTCCTTTCTGAATATAAAGGTAACTCATGCTTCTGTAATACAGTACAAAGAGTTTAAATACATGGATACATAATCCCAGAGAGAGAGAGAGAGAGAGAGAGAGAGAGATATCACTATTAATATTTTGATGTATTTTTTCCATAGTGTGTGATACATAAAATAAATAGTTCATATCTGTCTATATATGTGTGCTTTTAAATATGTAAAGTAAAACTGGGTTCATTTATAGATACTGCTACATTGTCAATCACTCTTCTTCCCTTTGATGAGGAAACATAGACTTTAGTAAAGCATCCTGTAGAGGGCCGCCTGGGAAGACACATGGGCATTTTCCTTAATTATCGTCAGCTGAACTCAGGGCGTAGGCCGAGTCACGCCCTGGGAACATGCTTCCCCAATAAGGCTGGACATGTTAATCAGTTCTGACTTCATAGCAGCCCAGGTGTCAGCAGGGGCGGGTCTAGATATGTAAATCCAGTAATGCTAGGGCCTAGTTAAGAATGCAAATAAGCTCCTTTGATCCTAAGTTTTGGTGATACTTCCTGAGTTTTTGGGATATAAAATAAACCTGTTGTGTGGCTCAGGGTCGTCATCGTCATGCAGCCTCTCCATCAGAGAGGAAAGATGGCATCCCACCCAGCCCCAGCTTTGTGAATCTATTTCTGCGTCTTGTTTTCTTTATTTCTAATATTTCTCAATCCCTGGCCGCCTCTATTTAGGACCGGTTCATTCATCTCTCTTTCCGCGCGGGATGTGGAAAAGGGAGATCCCCACCATGTTTGGCCCCCGCCGCATCAGGCCCCCGCACATCCTGGCAGAAAAAGCTCAGAGAACTCGGCTGGGGCTTGTGGCCAATTAGGCTTTCTAGTTTTCATTCCCATCCTACCCCAACTCCAGAATGGGATTCTCAAGGCAGACCCTTCACCAGTTAGCTGCAAGTGCAATGATTTGCTACTTCTTACACTTTGATGCCCAGATCAGAGGCAGAACAGTCCGCAGAAGGCAGGCCTGGCACCCCTGCTGGCAGGAGCTCAGCATGTCCCACCTGTGGGACGGGCCTCTCCCCAGCAGCCGGGTGTGTCCACTGGGGAGCAGCCACTGGGCACGTTACTCCACCCAAGGAGGGGAGGGGAGCTGTGGGAGTCCAAGCCCATTGTCTCATCAGCTGAAAAAATCATTCCCTCACTTTCATGCAAAAGCAAATGAGAAAAAACAATGAAAAGCTGAATGTGTTTTCTTGCCAAAGTTTTCTCTTGTAAACACAAGGTCCGAGGATAGGGCAACCTTCACAGACAGTTTGTATCACATCCTTTCCAGGAAATGCAGATCTGTGAGCATCTCTCTGTCATCAAAATGTCTTCAAAAGCATGGCTTTATCCTTTTTCGTTTTTTCTTATTATAAAACAACTAGAGGCCCAGTGCACAATATTTGTGCATGGCGGGGGGGCAGTGTCCCTCAGCTCAGCCTGCACCCTCTCCAATCTAGGACCCCTTGAGGGATGTCCAACTGCCCGTTTAGGCCCAATCCCAGTAGGATCGGGCCTAAACGGGCAGTCGGACATCCCTCTCACAATCCAGGACTGCTGGCTCCCAACTGCTCGCTGCCTGCCTTCCTTCCTGATTGCCCCTAACTGCTTCTGCCTGCCAGCCTGATCACCCCCTAACCACTCCCCTGCCAGCCTGATTGATGCCTAACTGCTCCCCTGCCAGCTAGTTTGCCCCTAACTGCCCGCCCCTGCAGGCCTGGTCACCCCTAACTGCCCTCTCCTGCAGGCCTGGTCCCCCCAACTGCTCTCCCCTGCTGGCCTGGGTTCCCCCAACTGCCCTTCCCTGCAGGCCTGGTCACCTCCAACTTCCCTCCTCTGCCGGCCTGGTCACCCCTAACTGCCCTCCCCTGCAGGCTTGATCACCCCCAACTGCCCTCCCTTGTAGGCCTGGTCCCTCCCAACTGCCCTCCCCTGCTGGCCATCTTGTGGTGGCCATCTTGTGTCCACATGGGGGCAGCCATCTTTGACCACATGGAGCAGCCATCTTGTGTGTTGGAGTGACAGTCAATTTGCACATTACTCTTTTATTAGATAGGATAGAGGCCTGCTGCACAGGTGGGGGCCAGCTGGTTTGCCCTGAAGGGTGTCCCAGATCAGGGTGGGGGTTCCCTTGGGGAATGGGGTGGCCACGCCCCCCGGCGACCCAAGCAGAGGCCCTGATATCTGGGATTTATTTATCTTCTATAATTGAAAATTTGTACCCTTGAGCAGAGCCAAGCCTCCTGCTCATTCTGTGGCCACAGCCATTTTTGTTGGGATTTATTTATCTTCTATAATTGAAACTTAGAAGCCTTGAGCGGAGGCCTGGGCCTGCCTGGGTGTGCAGAAAGCTTGGCTTCTTCCATTGCTGGGGAACATGGCTGCAGCCATCTTGGTTGGGTTGATTTGCATACTCGCTCCTGATTGGCTGGTGGGCATGGCTTGTGGTGTAGCGGAGTGATAGTTAATTTGCATATTAGTCTTTTATTAGATAGGATAGATAGTCATTGTGGAAATTTTAGAAATAAGACAAGCTAGGGGAAGAAAATTAGAAGCATAATAATCTCACCATCTAAAACAACATTTTGGCATAAAACCTTCTAAACTTGTTCCATGTGTACGTATACATTATTTTTAACTGAATTACATGGTACCTACTGTTTTGTCACGTTTTTCATTTAATGTATCTAAAACATCTTCAGATATTTCCCCACCTGTCTGTTGCTGTGTAACAAACTACATCAAAACTTAGTGGTTTAGCCCTGGCCAGGTGGTTCCTTTAATAATTAAAAGCAAATGATCCACAAATGGAGCATGGTTAGATGTCAGTTCTTTTTTTTTTTTTTAAATTATTAATCTAATCAGATCATCTATTTTTTCTTGAGTTAGTTTTATTCATTTCAGGTATATTTTTAAATAGATTAGCATAAAGGTGTTTTTTTTTGCTTAATTATCATTTGAAATTATTGTATTGGTTAACATATTTCTTTCTCATGTGTATTTTTAGCTCTACATTTTCTCTTGCTATGATAATATGAGCCCTAAATTATTTATTTTATTATTTACTTATAAAAATTCATTCTTATATTTATTTTTCTATACTCTTTTTGTTTTAAAATGAGTTAATTTTAAATAATTCCCTAAATACAGATTTTCTTATATTTGATTTATTATAATTTTTCTAGCCTCTTGAGATTATTTTTTTAAAATATATTTTATTGATTTTTTACAGAGAGGAAGGGAGAGGGAGAGAGAGTTAGAATCATCGATGAGAGAGAAACATTAATCAGCTGCCTCTTGCACACCTCCTACTGGGGATGTGCCTGCAACCAAGGTACATGCCCTTGACCGGAATCGAACCTGGGACCTTTCAGTCCACAGGCCGATGCTCTATCCACTAAGCCAAACCGGTTAGGGCGCCTCTTGAGATTATTAATTCATTTATTTTATTTTTCTTGTTTAATTTTTAAAAGCATTTTAAAGCTATTCATTTGCCTTCAATTAGCAGCTTTAACTATATCTCACAAATTAAGACAGTGTTTTTACTTTTGAGCTTTTGAATATTGGGAAATATCCTCTTTTACTTAGTGTTTTAACATTTCCAAGTGCTTGGAGGTTTTGTGTGACCTCTGAGATTATTTCATTATGGTTAGCAAATAGGGCTGACAATGTCTGCTTTATCCATTTATTGATGTTCATTTATGATCTAGTGCTATCTACATTTTTAAATGTTCTCAGCACACTCCCAGAGATCAGGATAAGGCTAGGCAGGCTCCCTTCCAACAAAGTGGGGTGATTTATGTTCCTATCCCTCCACTCCCATCCCCTCCTCAGTGCCCATTTTTGAAAGGAAAACAGAAGTACAGGAATAAATGTGACAGAGCAAGCATCCAGACATCTTGGGTTAAGTTATTAAGGCAGAATCACATTATTATTATGGAAAAAAAAAAAGCCTTATACTGTTATCTCCCTGTCCTACTTCCACACTTCTGGATGGCCGCAACTCTCTGAGAAAGTGGTAAGACTAGAGAGAGCAGTGGACTGCCTAGATCAATATGAGCCCTTCGACAGAGCCCCAGGGGAGTGAGCAGACGACTCTTTCTTGCCCTGGGTTCCTGGGTATCTGTGGTTTCCTTCCAAGCAGCACAACTCTGAGATACAACAGGGTTGTATACCTTATATGTGTTGAGAACAATAACTTCTACCAAATTTCAGAAGAAACTGGTTAGCACTATTCAAAACACTATCTGGACTATATGGAGTCTATGCAACATTTCCATACCTGAGACATATTGTTCCCCTTTAGGACAATTTGTTGTCGTTGTGTTGTTGTTGCTGTTGTCTCACACAGACGCTTCACTAGACTATTCTGCAAGATGGAGCTTAGGAGACCACACAGAATTCACTCCTCCTTAGTGTTTAGTTTATTTACCTGTGGTTTTCCTCATCATCACGTCCTTTCTTAAAGGCCAGGGCAACCATGCAAAGACATTGGGAGTATAGTCTGAAGGTGGCCCACAGACTTCTTTCTTGTAAGACAGCACATGTTCCCTCAGGATTTGCACCCAGTATCGCTTCTGGTCACCAGACCACTGTCTATAGGCCAGGCACACCTCACTGGGTTTCCCTCTTCTCTCAGAAGTTGGCCCAATAATTCTCCATTGACTTGTGATTTCCCTGATACTCTCAAACAGATTTGGGAAGATATATTTTATCTAGCTTTTCTAGTCATTCTCAGCAGGAGAATGGGTCCCAGTAAAGTGTTGGGTGGACTAAGGGAAGAAAGAAATTAGCTGTGGGACCTGAACGAAAGAGTCTGTTTAATGTTCAACCGAGGCCCAGCTTGGAGACTTGGCCCTGCAAGGATGGGGTGCCACCCCTTAGGACAGGGCCCTCAGTAGACCACCTAGTGGTCATTGATTTAAGGCCCTCGTTGATTTAATACTACAATCAAGGCCATTTATTGCGAGGTAGGCACTCACTAGGTGAAATACATGGCGGTTTTGCCAGCATGCTTACAGATTTTGTGGAGGAACAGATGGTTGGAGATTTTCACTCTGCCATTTGGAAGGCAACATTTTCTCCATCTTTCTTTGGTTCAGATAATTCAAGGCTCCTGATAATACATCTTCTTCAGAGAGAATTTACCTTTGCTTCTGGCAGGAGACCTGGGCACTACCTATCCCAGATCATAATAATTCAATCAGGGAATGAGGTGCTTAAAGCTGGCTTCAGTCCCTTCCAAGGACAGACTATTTCTGGCTCACCTTATTCCTGCAATGTGATCATTCATGGTCCTAACCCAAATCATGGGGCTTTATCATAGCCTTCCATCCTTGACAGCTCCTCTCTCCCTATGTCTGTTAAAGTTCTGCCCAGGTCTTAGCTCCCAAGCCACATCTTCTGGAGGAAATTGGTCAGAAAATCCAGGCCCACGTCACTGGGTTTCCCTCTTCTCTCAGAAGTTGGCCCAATAATTCTCCATTGACTTGTGATTTCCCTGATACTCTCAAACAGATTCGGGAAGATATATTTTGTCTAGCTTTTCTAGTCATTCTCAGCAGGAGAATGGGTCTCACCTGCCAATTCAGCTATAACTGGAAACAGCCTTGTGTCAGCTGTCACACCTACAGGAAGCAGGAAGCAGGAAGCAGGCTATACGACAAGAAGGGGTTCACCTCCCAGCAGAGTCAGATCCTTTTGGTGAATTTGTTCAGAGGGGGCCACAGTCCTGCTTCTGTCTCATTGGCCAGAAGTTAGTCACATGGCCACTCTGGCTTCAGGTGGGTGAAAAATGTAGGCCATTAGCACGACATATTGTCACCCTAAATAAAACTTGAGTCTTATTACTATGAAAAGAAAAGAATAGAAATTGGATAAGCAACAGTCTCCACCACATTCCTCTATAAAATAAGTTAATACCTAACTTATAAAATTGATGTAAGGATTAAAAGATATAAAGCAGGTAAACCTGTTAGTACAGTGCCTAGTATATGCTGAACAATCGATAAATGTTAACAGTACAATTCATCACATGGCATGGCAAAAGTAGGCTTAGAGTTGTGAGCACATGAAACAGTTTATTCTTATATGATTATTTATTAATTATTATATTATTTTCCATAGGAGCAACTTAAACCTATTTTTTCCCTCTCCCTGTAGTATAGTAATCCTAATATATAAAAACCCTGGGTCATAACGACCACTAACCACCGGAAGCTGACCAAACTGGAAGTCAGTGCTGGCCGCGCCCCAAGCAAGTGGTAAGGGGCAATCAGGCAGGCAGGCAGAGGGGTTAGGGGTGATCAGGTAGGCAGACCAGCAGTTAGGGGTGATCAGGTATGCAGACAGCCCCTTGCTGGGCTGGCCCTGCCCCCAAGCAAGCAGATAGGGGCAATCAGGCAGGCAGGCAGAGTGATCAGGGGTGATCAGGTAGACAGACCAGTGGTTAGGGGTGATCAGGTAGGCAGGCAAGCAGTTAGGGGAGATCATGTAGGCAGACAGCCCCTCACAGGGCTGGCCGCACCCCCTAGCAAAGAAAGAGGGAGGCCCAGGCCAGCCAATCCATTGCACCCCAGCCTGTCGCCTGCAGAGGGAGGCCACCAGTGGCAGGGGAGTGGGGGTGGTGCTGCACAGATGGCAAGCAGTGGCAGCGGTGGGGTGGGGCCAGCTGCCTGCAGCCTGGGGAAGGAAAGCCCCTATAGGCCCTGATCTCAGGCCAGGCCTAGGGACCCTACCCGAGGGGTCCTGGATTGTGAGAAGGTGCAGGCCAGGCTGAGGGAGCCCCACCCCCACCCCCCTAGGTGCACGAATTTTCGTGCACCAGGCCTCTAGTTTGAATATAATAGGTTATTATGTGATAAACAGAAAGCAACCCTTTGAACTTCCTTTCTCTGGTTTCCGAGGGTCACCTGAAACCTCTTCTAAATTCAGTCAGATAAACTTGGGGATCAATTTTCCACTATCATTCCTTTGTTTTCAATGGTGTTTGCTTGATTTATAATGGCTGATTATAAACCTAGCCCAAGGTAGGTATGAAAACATGTAAGTTTCCCTTATAATTACACTCAGGATTTTCTTGGACATATAGTTTTATTTTCTTCATTCTACCAAATGTATAAATAAATGTGATTTACGTTTTGTGCCTTTGTGAGACCCATCATATTAAACAATACAACCCAGAGAACAAATCCCTTTGTCAGGTAAAGGTCCTGATTTTTAGTTGTGCATGTATAGTGCTCACTGTGCTCAAAATAGCTTCTGTAAGGTATTTGGGGATATTTTGACAGTTCTCCGCCCTTTCTACTTCTTAAGACAACCACACCCAGACTGCCTTACACTTACAGTAATGGATAAATGATAGGGGGCACAGAACTTTTCATACCAACAGCCACAACAAAACAACAGACATGCTCACATCCGCCTCCCTGCAGGCTCGGATGTGAGTGAGAGTGTGTCTGTGTGTGCGCGGTGTGTTGGCACCCCAGCATGGCAACAGTGTCGCTGCTACTGATTATGAGAAGGAGAAAAATTACCGGAGTGACACAAATTACTAATTACTTTATTATGCTGCAAGAAGAATAAGAAGCTGGAAGTTGTTTCAGCAAATTCTATTTTTAAGCAAATAATTGTTGGGTTTCCAATGCTCTAAATTAAGTAATTCTCCTCGAGACCTTCCTTCAGTCTCCCTCTTTGAACTCCAGTAGCTGGCAAAGAATTGCAGCTGGCTCTGGGCTGGGCTGCAGGCTTCGTTTGTAATTATTTTTTTTTTTATGTGCTATCCTCAAAATGAGATATCGTCAGAGGTGTTTTTTCCCCTCCCTCCCCAGCACCCCAGTAATTAGGAGTGGTTTTACTGAGTCATGCACAGCTTTTCCTCCCGTTCTATAGGAGTTGGCATTGGGTAGTAAAAAGATATTTTAGAAACGAAAGAAAAGAAGAAGAAGGCCTTAGAACCAAGTTTCAGACTAGGTGCTACCCCCTCCCTGACTTTGTGACCTTGGGTATGACCTGCAGCCTTCACCTGTGTTGGAGGAGTACATGAAACAGTGTCTTAGTGATTTTTAAACTGAGAAGCACTGTGCATTCTTATGTGTTATTATTAAGATGGCCAAGAATGGCAATAGCAAGGAAACTGTATTAAAATAATTATAATAATAGGTCACCTTTTTTAGGAGGCTTTGAGGATATATCATGGGCCTGGCACTGGTCCAAGTCCTTGATATGCATTGACTCATTCAACATTCATAACAACCCTTCGAAGCAGGTGCTAGCATGGTAAACACAACTGGAGGCCCAGGGAATGCTCCACCCAGCAGGTACAGAGAGGGTGAATAAGTTGCCCAAGATCACAGAGCTGGAAAGTGGCAGAGCCAGGATTAAAGCCCAGACATTCTAATCCAGAGTCCACACTTGGACTGCTGCAAACCACCCATTGCCTAGAGCTGGAGGTGACAACTGGCCCACAGGCCTAAGCAATCGACTCCATTCTCTGCCTCTGCTTTTCCACTACAGGGGCAGGCATCCCTCTAGGGCAGTGGTCGGCAAACGGTGGCTCGCAAGCCACATGCGGCTCTCGAGCCACCGTTTGCCCCTCTGTTGACTAATGAGTTTGCTGACCACTGTTCTAGGGCATCACAAGGATATTATTATGTGGGACAGTTACAAAAATGGTCAATTTTTTGCCCAGCCGGCGTGGCTCAGTGGTTGAGTGTCAGCCCACGAATCAGGAGGTTCAAGGTGAGGGCACATGCCCGGGTTTCAGGCTTCATTCTCAGTAGGGGGTGTGCAAGAGGCAGCCAATCGATGTTTCTCTTTCATTGATGTTTCTATCTCTCTAACCCTCTCCCTTCCTCTCTCTAAAACAATAAAAAAATATATCTTTTAAAAATGGCCAATTTTAACTAGAAGTAACTGAGATGGAGAGAAGGTGGGGGGAGTTGTGTGAATAGATAGGTTGTTGAGGTATCAGGTAGAAATAGTCAGTCACTGGGCTGGCAAATGCAGCAGCCCAATCTGCCATCATCTCTTTCCCCCGCCTCCCACACCTCCCATCTCACCCTCCGCCCCAAGAGGGACTGTCATTCAGGATAATTTACCTCTGATTCCTACATCTGTTTATCTGGTCACCCGCAGGATCTAAGAGGATGGAGAAATAGGGTCGGTCAGATTTGTTAAGGGCGAGCAGGGAAGCATGGGCACCCGGCGGTCCGGTCAGGGCCCCGTGAGGCTCGGCTTGTCTGTCGGTGGGCAGCCCTGTGGTCTGGAGAAGGCCTGTGTGAAACGCGATGGGGTCAGGGGTGGCAGCGGGCAGAGCAAGAGCGCTGAGAACGCCTGTGTCCTCTCCAGAGTATTCTATCAGATCTTAGCAACACCATCTGTGGATTGTGCAGGGGCTACGTCCTGTGTGGACAGGGACTGTGGGACGCTCTATGGGAAGTACCAAGGAGAAAGTCCCTCTCTCTTCAAGCTAGGGGTAACAACTCCCCATCTGTCTCTCTGCACACGGGCATCACCAGCAACAACGGAGACAGACGTTGTAAAAAGCATCTGGAAGATCAGGGAAGCCCAGCTCTGGCCAGCGAATGCTCTGGACTGGGGGCATGGCGTTGCTGCCTCGCCAGGCCACACCTTGCCGGCTACTTTTAAGCCTGAAGGACGGGATAGAGGAGCAACCACACCAGCAATGCATGGCCCGCGTGGCAGATCACCTTGCTTGGATCCCAAAGTGAAGGGAGCAGAAACCAGGGTCTGGAGCCTCTGCAACTTCCAGCAACTTGATCTCACCCAAGAGCAGTGTTACCTAGAAGACATGATTCTGGGCCCCAGGCAGCTCACAGCCTGGGCCAGATTGGCAACTATTTCAGCAGGAGGTCAGCAAAGCGGATGCCAACATAAAGGAACCTCCGTTGTGGCTCTGTGGGACCCACGTTTGCTCTGCGGTAATTTCTGACGCTGTGTAGCAAGCACCTGACAGAGGGGGGGCATGTGGAAAGGGTGTGGAGGCCGTGATGAGGCAGGTGAGGCAGGCACATGCAGGGAGAGCCGGGAAACACTCCCAGGCCTTCAGGGCACCGTGAGGTTGCATGTCTGCAGCAGTTCGAGGACAGCAGCAGAGCAGCGACACTGCTAAGAATTCAAGCAGGGCTCACATCCCAGTGGCCAGGACCTGTGTGAAGGGGGGAAAGCAGCTCACCCTCAGAGCCGCCTGTGACTCATGCCTGAAATCAGCACAATAACCTAACCTGGACCCTAACCCGGACCCAGCCTTCCTTCAGACTGTGTGATGAACCGGTATCTGGATCATGTGGTGACTGAGCGGGGGATGTGTGTGCTACAGGCTAGTGTATAGTGAACGCTCAGTCATTCCCGGGACCTGAGCCTGTCCCTGCCCAGACCACCGAGCTCTGTGTGTTCTGTTAGAGATGATCTCTGGCCAGTAACCAACAGTCTGACTTTACCAGGGGAGAGACGCCACAGAGGGAGAGGGTGAACTTCAGCACCAGCTTCTTGGGAGAGCCTCAACCTGAGGGGAGGAAGCCTGGTGGACGGCGTGCAGGGAACTAAGCCCAGGAAGTTCTGAGCATCTTTCTCTGTGCCTTCGACTCTTCCTTAATCTCAGGAATGAACCTGAAGGAGAAACAGAGGACAAGGAAGGTAAGGTGGGCTCCGGGGGCCACCAGAGATTGGCATCAAGCATCTGGGGGCTGAGATCTGCAGAGGCTCAGTGGCCCTAGAGAGTCTCCGCCCTGAGTGTGCCCTGAGCGGACGCGTGAGCCGGGCCGGGGGAGGGGAGTCCTGGGCAAATGTAGGAAGGCCAGGGAGGGAGACCAAGGGAAGGAATGCCAGTGTCAGCATCTTAAGGACCCGCCCTCCTTGTCTCATAACACCTTCTCCTCCCACACAGCACAGCACAAAATGTTATAAATGTGCCCCTTCAAGGAAATTGGCAAATCGATGGGAATGGGGAGACGAGAGGGTGAAGACGGGGGCAGGACTAGAGCTTATGTACATAACAACATAATTCCTGTAAATGACAGAGCAAGATGAAAGAGGCTGCCAGGCAGCTGTGTGCATTGGTGTGGCCTCCATCCTCGGGGACTGAGGTCTTTGGGGTGGGGCTCTGGCCTTACTTCTCTCTGCAGCCCCAGCGCCCAGCCGAGGCCCTGGAACACACTAGGCATCAATGGTAAGCTGAGGTAGGTCTGCTTATGAACTATAATGCCTATGACTCCACCTAAAAATATATCTCCTGAAAGGAGAGAAAATGTATAGCACACCTGCAAAAGTTAAGGATTTCATGTAAATATGTTGTCTAATCCTTCTAAGAATCATGAAAGCGGTGATGACCCCCATTTTAACAGATGAGGAAACTGTTAAGTCACTACATCCAACCAGGTTCATTTAGGGGACAGGGGGAGAGTATACACTCTATGTCTATACTAGTGGCATTTTAGTTGCCCTCAGGTCGCATGCGAGAAGTCACCATCACTTCTGTCATTTCACTAACTGGTTGTAAGTTGTTAGACAAATGATCTCCCCTCTCTGTGGACCTCAGGGTTGTTTTTGTTGTTTGTTTGTTTGTGTGTGTGTGTGTGTGTGTGTGTGTGTGTAATCTGTAAAATGGTGGAGGCGAGGTACATCAGGATGAAGCTGGAGGCAATATCAGATAAATGGTCTCCCAATCAACACCCACCTCATACGATTCTCTACAAGATTTCACCTAATTTTTATACAAATCACATTTCTCATTTCCAGAATCAGGTTTTCGGAAGCCGTCATCCAAATCAAGCCCCCAGCTATATTCCCTGGCTTTGCATCCATGCCTTCATTTATAACCAAGGCTGCCCAACTCCAGCTGATAGTTAGCTGGTCAGGGCTCACTGCCTTCCCACCCTGAGGACAGTCATAAACATCAGGAAAGGAATGGAAAAAGGGAGCAGCGGGGCACATTAGAGCTGGGAGGCACCTCAGGGACCATCTACAATCCCCTCATTTTACAGGTGAGGAGTCAGGGTTCTGGGGTTGTTGAGAGACTTTCCACAGCTCCACCAGCAAGGACGCCATTCTAATACTTGCTTCGAGGCATTTACAGACTAACCGCGGATCCTGATTTCACGGAAATTAGATGGATCAACAGGCAGCGGGAGTTGAATGTAGAGGGCTACAGACTGGGGCTGTCGGGAAGAGAAATGCTCAGAGTGATTGAAGAATGCTTCCTGATATAAATGTGTTGTGAAACAGGCATTCAAGTGTGTGACGAACGTGGAGAACTTTGCTTCAAGACTTTGAAGCAGAAACATGTCTCAGAGTTTGTGGCTAGTTGTCTCTGCCAATATCTGAGCTCTCCTTCTTCCTGAGAAATAGATTTCCTGATTTTTCACTGGGTGCATGAACACCCACAATGGGAACTACATTTCCCAGCCTCCCTTGCAGATAAGTATGGCCAAGTGACTAAGTTTGGCCAATGAAATGTAAGGTAGGAGTGTTGTGTGCAGCTTCTTGGAAGTGTCAGTGAAGGAATGACCATGCCCTTCTCTCTTCCTTCCAACTCTAGTGCAGATATGATGGTTGGATCCTGAGCAGACATCCTGGACCAGGAGGTGGCACACTAGTGTTGCCAGAGCAGCCAGTTTTAGGTGGCCCACCCCCAACTTCCTTACATTAGAACTTCTATCTTGTTTAAGTCACTTAAATTTGTCCTTTTTTTTTTCCCTCCAAGTGAATCTAATACTAGTTAATGCAGAAGTGAAAGAGGAATAACTACAGAAGCCCCTAATGAAATCCAGAGACAGGGAAGCTGACTTGCAGAGTTCAAGTGAACCGAGAAGAGTTCTGACAATGACATTCTGGTGGACCTCGTAGATGTTCTGGATGGACCAGTGATTCTCATACTTTGTGCATCAGAATCATCGGGAGAGCTTCTCAAACCACATTGCTGGGCCCATCCCAGAGTTTCTGACTCAGTTAGCGTGGAAGCTGGGGCCTGACAACTTTCATGTCTAATGAGTTACCAGGATATGGAGGCTGCTGGTTCAGGGAACCACACATTGAGAATCGTTGTTCTAGACTTTTCAAAGATACTCACCCGAACTCAGTTGTCTTGGGTGAGTCTCAGCTTTGCTCCTCTAACAAGGAGATGCGATGATTTCAGCTGCTATCAAAGACCCCGGAATGTGGAGAGGCAGGAGAGGGTCTGAACAGCTTGGGCAAGCTGAGCATCCAGCAAAAAAAGATTTGTGATGCAAATGACTTACTGGTGTTCAGCTGGGAGCAGAAGGGATTTCAATATGGTGAGCCAAATCGAATTCATTACCTGACAATTAGCTCTGAATTAATGCAAGACTGTGCCTCCGAATGTGCTCTAAGGAAGAGGGTCCCTGACAGCTTGAGATGGGCCGGATTGGAAACCTCAATCTTAGCTGGATGCAGGGAGGGCTTTCCCCCAGTTTGCCAGTGTCCTGGTACTCTGAGCTCTGAGAATGGTCAGCGCCCCACTGAGGCCCTTTGCAATCTCCTTCTCTCCAGATTTAGCCTGGATTAACCCAATTCAACCCCACCCAGAATGGACTTGGTCTCCCAATGCCCTTGCACCTCCAGGCCTGCACACTCAGCTGCTGTTTCTACAGCAATGAGATGCTGCAGAGTGCAGCTCATTATGTTTTACAGGATCAAACTGTTAGCACTGTGTGAGTGTATTTTGACTATATTTGACCTCCTCGATAGAAGTCATAAATCTCTAGAGAAGAGAAATAATTTTCCCTTTTTTTTCTTTTAGTAAATCCTCTCCCTATCTTTTTTCTTCATTCCCTTCCCCTCCTCTTCTGCCTCTTCCTCTGCTACTTTCCCACGGACCCCCTGATACAGTGCACACAGGACTATGACCATAATAAATGATGACCAGTGAATTCAGCATCCTTGGGGCTTCATTTATTTATTCATTAAACATGTGCCAGGATACAGGTCATGATGGCCTCTGACCACATAAGACTCATAGCCTAAGTCTAAGAGACATGCAAGCAAGGAGTTAAAAAAGCAGAAAGGTATGCCCTGTGGTCCAAATGGCCCCCTCCATACATGGAGTGGAGCTCAGGGCACTTTGCGGACCAGTGTCTGCCAGTTGAGAAGTCCTGTTAGCATTCCAGCTCATAGTGACACCCTTCCCCTTCCCAGTGAGATCCTCCGCCAGGCCATCTGCCCACAGCTCCCACCCTCTGCTGAGGGCACAAACAGGCCACTGTCCAAGGGCATTGTCCTGAGCCCTGTGTGCCTCCAAATCCTCAGGATTATTGACTCTGAAGTTGAGGCAAGCAAGGGAAGGAGAGCAACAGGGGACAGGAGTGCCAGGGAGCTGGTTGGGCCCCTCCTCCCTTTCGCCGCCCCAGCCCAAATGCCTGTGCAAAGCCCCGTCCAGTGGGGGTTTACTCCCCAATGTGGCACGTTTCGGAGCCGCATGTTTGCAGCCCTGATAGACCTCACTTAAAATATTGATTTGGTTTTGACAAATGAGCCCTATTTTCTCTCCTCTTGTTTGAAAGATGCTAAGCTGTCAGACAAAGGAAGGAGAACCAAGCCTATTTCCACCCACAGGTCATGCTCTTTCCAAAAAAAAAATAATTGTCTTAGACAGTTTGTGATATGAATCTGGATTTAAAAACACTAAGATACCAAATTACACATGTATATTGCTTCACAAAATGCTTTAACTTCCATGCCATTTGTTCTTATTTTAAATTTTGTCTAATTCTTAACTTTATTGAGGAGTAACTGACACGTATAATTGTATATATTTAGTGTACAATGTAATCATTTGATATGCATACGCATTATGCAATGATTACCAAAAACAAATAATTAACGCATCCATAGACTCACATGGTTAACTATTTATTGTGTGTTTGTGGTGAGAATACTTCAGATCTGCTCTCAGCAACTTTCAATTAGACAATATGGGTCATCAGCTCTGGTCGCCATGCCCAACATTGGACCTCAGGGCTCCTTCTTCCAACGGAAAGTTTGTACCTTTGACCTACAGCACCCCACTTCCCCCACCCCTGCCCCTGGCTGCCACCATTTCATTCTCTGTGCCTATGAAACCAACTTTATTTATTTATTTTTTTAGAATCCACATATAAGTGACACCATGCAGGATCTGTCTTTCTCTGTGCATGACCTTACTAGACACCCTGATCATTCTCGGAGCTCTCCCCAGGTGACAGAAGGGCAGCAGAACCCAGGCTTCCTTACCGCCTGCAGCAGAGTACACGTGACATGGGCTTAGAAAACGTGTGTGCTGTCAAGGAGAATGAAGATATCAGGACAACATGACATACTCAGGATAGCACCCGTGCCAGGCAGTGTTCTCCCGAGGCACAGAACCAATACAGGCGGTGTGTGTGTGTGTGTGTGTGTGTGTGTGTGTGTGTGTGTGTAAAGAAATACATATTTTTTCTGAATGTATATATTTTATAAACAGATAAAGATTGTTAAGGAATTGGCTAATGTGTATGGGACCAGGAGGTATAAAAACTGTGACGAAGCCTGGAAACCCAGGCAGGATCTGGTGCTGCAGTCTTGAGAAGGAATTTCTTCTTCTCCCGGAAACCTGTTTTTACCCATAAGGTCTTCAACGGATTGGGCGAGGCCCACCCACATTACTGAGGGCAATCTCTTTCACTTAAATTCCTATTATTACCACATTTACAAGATACCTTCACAACAACACCCTAGGTCGTGTTTTTCTAATAACTGGGCATGTAGCCTTGCTGTCAAGACGAGACATAAACTATCACATTGTCTAAAATTCTCTGTCATCTTAGAGGTGTGAGTTCGAAGGGCTTTTGGGAGACAAAAGCACCTCTTCTTATCAGAAACACAGAGATGGAATAAAAAGAGGGGAAACCCCTTTCTGTCATTCAGAGGGAGGGTGACTGGTACTTACATTTATTGTGCCAGAAATTTGGCAAGCGGGTTCCTGCCAGGCAGGGTGGTCAGGGTAAAACTACCTCCCCTCCCCATAGCAGTGGTCCCTGCAGCCGCCCATGGGTGCCCTCATAGAGACATAGAGAAGATGGGGAAAAACACCTGCCACCAAATAGGCTCAAAGACCCCAAAATCTTCTCACCGTCCAGTCACCTTCACATCCTGGTGCACCAATGAGCAACGTACCCACACTTACACTTGCCCTCCCGTAAAGCAGTCACCCCAGGATTGATTTTCTTGATTAACTTCTCACATTTGATAAATAACACCTGCCTTGGTCTAGTGCTTTCCTCTGACTCTGTTTATTAACAACGTTCGAGATTTTTCTTCTCCCATGATGGGTACTAAAGGCACAAAATTCAAACTAATCATGCTGAGAGGAGGTCTCCAGCCATCCGTGGCTTTGAGCCAGGCAGTGACATTTTATTTGTCAAGAGCTGACCAGGGCAGCGCAGCTTTAATGGAAAGAGTTCTGGTTCTGGAGTCAGACCCAGGGGTCATCCTGGTGCTGCCCTGGCCTCTGAGTGGCCTTGAGCAGGTACAGAGCCCCATGAGCCTCAGCATGAGGATCACCTGAAAAGAGGGGTTTCCTACCTATAAAATGATGGCTGAGAAGTCAACAGTATGGAAAAGCACCTTTAAAGTGTCAAGTGCTACATGAATCCTTATTGAGCCACCTCTCATGCTCCCTGTCCTAAATCCCTTCTGAGCCTTGTCACCCACACTGCCTGCTGTGGGGCCTGCTGCTGGGCACAAACCACCCCAAATGGCAGTGCCATTACAAACAACCATTTCATTATGCTCAGGGAGTCTGTTGGTCAGGAATACAAAAGGGGCACAGCCAAAGTGGCTTTCTGTGCTACATGATGTCTGAAGCCTCCGCTGGAAAGAGGCAAAGACTGGAGTCATGGGGACTCAATGCCTGGCACTGGAGTCATCTGAGGGCCTGTTCACTCACACCTGGCTGTTGGCCAGAGCACCTACACATGGTCTCTCCTCAGGACTGCTTGGGCTTCCTCACAGCATGGTGGCTGGGTTCCAACAGCAAATGTCCCAAGGGAGCCAGGTGAAAACTGTGTTGCCTTTTATGACCTAGCCTCAGGGGACACATAGCATCACTCAGCTGTAATCACATGTCCACTCAGATTCATGGGGAAGGAACACATTAAATTATTTAATTTAATAATTTATTAATATTAAATAAGAAAGGATTAAAATATTTCAGACTATTTCAACTGAATGTGCAGGCACTGAGCAAATGCTAATTTCCAGATGGAAAGACCTGTTGTAAGAATAGTATGTGGGTGAGGGACACTGTTGTGGCCATTTTTTGAAAAGTCGATCTGCCAGAGGGTCTGAGTCACTAGGTGGATGCACGAGCTGGCCAGGTAGAATTCTGGGCCAGGATGGAACTTGGCAGGTGTCGTCCCCCTCTATTACTGGCTCCAGGGGTCCACTAAGTCCAGCACAAACTGTACCCATTTCAGGAAACCTGGCCAGCACAAGGCTCACCAAGAGTGTCCCGAGGAGAGGGAGAGGCAGACTGCACATCTGCCCTGTCCTCCCTCCCCTGACTCCTCCGCCTCCCCTGAGGCCTGAGCTAGTTTGGCATTTACACCTCCCCATTTTCCAGAGTGACCCTAGCCCCCAGTCCACGAGCAGTACACCCCGGGACCACCCCTTCGAGGTATTTGTGGTACACCTGCACTACTCAGAGGCCAGCATAGGCATTACCTGGGAACTTTCTAGAGATACAGACTCTCTGGCCCCACCCTAGACCTTAGTGATCAGAACCTGCATTCTAACGAGATCCCCAAGTGATTCTAAGGCTGATGACAGCAGGACCAGCACCAGAGAAGGGGAAAGAGGACTTGATCGGAAAACACAAGCAGTTGAGTTTCAATCCTGACTTTGTTCATTTGTCAGCTGGGCAAACTTGGACAAGTTATTTAACCTCTCTGAGCCCCAGTTTCCCTAATATGTAAAAGCTACCCCAGAAGGTGCGTGTGTGTATTGGCAGCCAGTAAAGTTTTTTTTTAACCTTTATTGTTGAAAGTACTATATATGTCCCCCTTTTATCCCCATTGACCCCTTCTAGCACCACCTCCGACCCTGCCACCATCCCCAGGCCTTTACTACCCTATCGTCTGTGTCCATAGGTTAAGCATATATGCATACAAGTTTTTTGGTTGATTTCTTCCCTCCCATCCATCCACCCCTGCCTTCCCTCTAAGATTTGACAGTCTATTCCTTGCTTCCATGTCTCTAGGTCTATTTTGTTCAACAGCTTATTTTGTTCAATAGATCTCACATGGGAATGAGATCATGTGATACTTGTCTTTCTCTGACTGGCTTATTTCACTTAGCACAATACTCTCCAGGTCTCTCCATGCTGTTTCAAAGGGTAAGAGACCCTTCGTTTTTACTGCTGCATAGTATTCCATGGTGAAAATGTACCACAGCTTTTTTACCCATTCCTCCACTGATGGGCACTTGGGCTGTTTCCAGATCTTAGCTATTGTAAATTGCGGGCAGTCAGTGAAGTTTAACTCCAGGGGCCCAGCACAGCCATGAATCCTGTGCCCACCTCAGACATCGCCTCTCCTGAAGGCTCCCCTTGCCTTGGGGTCCGTGAGGAGACAGTGGGCAGAGTGTCCTGGCCCCAAGGTGAGCGCTGCAAGAAAAGGGCAAGACCAACACGTAAGGGGGAGGGATTCGGGAAGCCTGCTCTCCATCAGAGATGGTATTAATTTTTCTAATGACACTATTAATCACCCACTTACAGGAGTGCTGACAGAGGCCTTTGTTGCCCTTTAGACTCTGGAAATTAGATCAGTTCCCTCCACAATTTACTTGTTTTAGGAAACCTGACTCCGCGGGCAGCGAGGGGCCCTGCCAGGCCATGGGGCTGAGTGAGGGCTCACAGACCACAGAATGGGGCGTAGTCCCTACACCAGGCAGGAGGCCGAGGGTTCTGGAAATGGGCGTGGGCCCAGCCTGCTGGCTCCAGGTGTGCGTGTCGGGGTGCAGGGACCCTTAACGTAAAAACCATGCATCAGTATGATCCTAGAAAGCAGGGGAGCTGGTAGAAAATGCTACCAGGATATTAAAATATTCAGAACCTCTAAGCCTCTATTTAAAATGTACACCAGAATGATCTCATCTTTCCCCCACGCTACATGCTTTCAAGGGAAGTAAAAAAATCTTAAGTAAAGATTAAGAGGAGAAAGCTCAGTTCTTACTGGATCAGCACCGAGGCTCCAAGTCCTTTCTTAGATCTAACTCCAAGCCTCACTGCTGTAAGCTCCCTGCCACTGACTGCCCAGCACCAGCAGCACAGAGCTAGCCCATGAGCACACGTTGGGCGGGGGGACCTCTGAAAGACTAGCCTCCCCCCCCCCCCAGGAGGCAGGAAAGCATCTCTCCACATCCTCCCCTTCCCAGGGAGGTCTGGGTCTGTAGGGTGAGATGGTCCAGGTGCTTGAAAGGTCTTGCTAAGCACCACCGGCCTCCTCCCCAGCTGAGAGTCCAGACAATCACCAGGCTCAAACTGCCCTCAGAGATGGACACAGCGCTGTGGGGACATTTGACTTCTTTCCCAAAGGAAATTGGCATTGAGGTTACTTGGTGAGGTAGAAATAAAACCCAGAGAAATACTGAACCATGGCGATCAGGGACGTTCTAGAAGGAATCTGTTATGGAAAACGCTGCTGCTGCTGCTGCTGCTGCTGACCACCGGGTGGACCAAGCTTCAGTCCCTCTCTGGACCTTGGCCTTGCTGTCAGCATCTCATCGGCCTGTCCGTCAGCTGCCTGCACAGTTTGGAGAATGAAATCTATGCCATTCTACAGACACAGTCTTGGATTAAAATATTTCAGAACGTTTCAACTGAAAGTGCAGGCACTGCACAAACGCTAATAGTAGTGATTCTCTCACAGCAGAGCCACCAGAACTGGGTGTCCGGGAAGCGGGGACACAGAGGTCCACGCGGGGTCTTCTGTGGCTCACCGTGGGGCTGAGGCCAAGTCCCTTCCCCGGAGCAGGCCCTGAGAGGAATCCATCATCCCCGCCTCTCACCTGATGGAGACATGCCAGAGACAAACTGATAAAGAGTGCTTGGAAGTGAGAAGATGCTGACAGCTGATCACACCTCGGTGGCAGATGCCCCACCGGGGAGCCAGGCCTCCTCCACTCCATCTGCCCAACCACAGCCTGGCCCGTGTAATCTGGTTGATACAGATGAGCTGTGCAAGCGCCAGATCTCCTGGCCAGCCTTAGGGAAGCCCATCCAGGGGAAAGGCTTTGCTCTTGGCCCTCATAGCGCTGGGCGTGGCTTTGAACTTAAAAGCCAAGGTCAAGGGATCTCTGGTAGTGGGACGGGGTCTCTGGGGTCCCAGCTACCTCTAGGAAGGATTTGGAAGGCCTGCTAAACTTTCACCCCAGACTGTGGGCTGATCATGGACTAAAATGTGAATGGGCCAAATGGACTGGCCAAGGGGTCAGTATCCGTGACCAGGTATGTCAGTAGGGCTGCCCGGGTCCCCCTACTGCCTCACCCAGAACTGCCTCCACCTTCCCACAATTGCTTCCTCACTTGCTGATTATAGCTTCCCTGCTCAGCATCTCAGTTCCTCTGGGGACTGCCATCCAACGTCCCAGCACCAGCAGTCATCAAACCCATCTATCCACACGGAAGTGCCCAGAGGAGAGCCTCCTCCTCCTTCTAGGAGCTTCCGTCAGGGGCAGAGCAGAGGAAGAGAGGACGGGGTGGGGAGCTTGCACCATAGGGACCCAGTGTTGAGGTGGTTGGGAGAAAAGAGGGAGGTGTTCACGTCCGAGCCGAGGAGGTGGTGCTGTGGACAGATGGGGCCTTGCAAGATGACGCCTGGTCCCCACAGATGCAGCTGGGTCCGGCCTGAGGCCCCAGCTCTTGGGGACCACATGAGAGGTGCCATTTCACATGATGCATGTCATTCACGATTGTACACACAGGGCTGTGCGTGGGGTGATGCGAGAGGAAGTTCACACTGCCCAGGACAAGAGTGCCCATCCTGGATGCGCCCACGGCCGTTCCCAGAGCCCTCGGCCTCCTGCCTGGCTGCCCACACTCCCGGGTCGGCACCAGCTCTGAGTTCTCCCCACCTCCCGATGAAACGCCCGTACCTTGTCCAGCTCGATGTTGGCGCCTCGGTTTTCCTCTGTAGCTGTCCTCGGGGACTTCCTTTCGGGGCCTGTTAGAGCAAGCGCGTGTGCAATAAACGGAATCACTTAGCAGCAGCTGGCGAGTGTTTCCAATGAGTTGGAAAATCAGGAGGAATGTATCATGAAATATGGTGCTCACACCGCAGCTCGGACGTGCGGGCTAAGTGCTTTGTGATTAGGTCTGCTTCTCCACATTCCCCCTCCGTCCCCTTCTCCGCCCTCCCTCTCTCCTTCCCCAGAGTTTTTAAAGTTGAAATCTGCCTAAGTATTTTATTAATATGTTGTAAGAGACGCTTCTTCAAATAAATGGTTGTTTGCCTTAGGGCTCAATGTGATCTTTTGCGGAGAGCAGGGTGTGTTGGCTTATACATGTGCATGAGTTTCTGAGTGCGTCCCTGTGTGTGTAGGTGTCGAATAAATATTTACTGATGATGCCTATCCATACAGGTGTCATTGCACTTGTGTGTGTGTATTTGTACTTATCTCACACACACACACACACACACACACACACACACACACACAACAGGCCTCCAGAGTTATATGGACGCTACTTTTAGTTTCTGAATGTCTTGAGCAGCTATACTGTCTAGATGCATGGACAGAGAAGGCACTCAAATTGCTGCCAAGATGTATTTTTCTAATTGACCACAACCCCCCTACACACACACACACACACACACACACACACACACACACACACTGAGTCTCGGGACTTGCAGCACAGGGGGACCAAGTCTCCAGAGTCAGCTGCCCCTCTCTGAGCAGGTGCAAAATAATCCAGTGCCTCCTTCCTTCGCTCCTTTCACTCCTTCCTCTCCTGTGCTCCTCCTAAACTATGTCTCTTGCTTCCCAGCCTCGCCTTCATTTCCCCTTCTCCAAAGAGCCAGATGTCAGACGTGCTTGACACGGATGCACAGAGCACAGACATCAGAGCCCAGACTCTCAATCATGGCTGAGCAAACTGAGGCTCAGATGCCAAGAGATTTCTCCCGCATGCCCAAGTTGGCCACGGGAGAGCCCAGCCCGGAGCCCAGACTTTCCCAGCCTGTTCCACACCCCTGCCCTCAGTGGAGGAAAAACAGTTCTTGAGTCTTTTCCTCCACCTCAAGCCCCACCCATGTCAGAGAGTCAGGATAACGTGAGTGCAGCCAGTTAATATCACCAGTGAGTGAAATTATTCTAACATCCCACCTTGGCTAACAGTCAACCAACCAACTGCTCTCTAGGATGTAAGGACTTCGCAAGGATGCTTTCTTCAAAGAGCAGAAGGCAGGGAGCTGAGACCCAGGAGCAATGATCCTCTGCTCTTGGACCTCCTGTGTGACTCAACAGGGGCAACCTTGGTCCCCACATGCCCTCAGCTCTGTCATGTGGCCATCAGCGTGCTGGTGCCAACCTGCATAACCCCCGGGGAGAAATGACAGGAAGGTGCTGGCAGAGAATCCCAGGTTTTAGTCCAGGAAGGGGTCAGAGAGATGATCCTCTAATTCAGTCCCTCGGGTTACGCAGGATCTCCGCACACACAGAGGCTCAATGGCCCGCCCTGGGTCACACAGCAGGTCCAGTGCTCTGCATTCCTGGGGCACCCTTCTGTTTCCAATCCTTCCATCCATTCTCCCACTTATAGTTGGTCCAGCGACACTTCTATGAGAACAGTGCTGGGGAGGTCATGGGTTTGACCTACTCTCAGATGAGGACACTAATCTTAGATGACTCACTCACCTGGCGAGTGGCATCCCCATCAGCCCAGCTCAGCCATCTCTCTTCTATCTGCCACACCCCATCATTCCTCTGCTTCCCTGGAGACAGAGCCACATGGCGGGATGCAGGAAGGAAGTGGGATCTTGGACACGAAGGTGTGCCCCAGCTCTTCAGTCTGCCTGAAACCCCCTCCAAAACACTGCTCGCCCTGCCTCCCTAGCCAGCATCCAGACAGGGATGACTAGGGAAGAGGCTGCTGCGGATAGTTCTTCTCCAAAGGCAGGCACGCCCTCTGCTGTTACAACGGCGAATTGCAGGGCCCCAGCCCAAGTTCAGAGATTGTCCTTTGACTCAGTCAGGCAGCTGACCTCTGTCCTATCAAGAGGAAGGATTTACAGAAAAGGGCCGATGGGAGTGGAACCAGAACCCTTCCTTTTACCGGGTGTCAGAGCTGAGTGTACCCTCTGGGGACTCCGGTGGGGAGGGTGTGGGACCCAGGAGGAGAAAGAGTAGGGGCTGACTTAATTCTTTGCTAGGGAAATCCTTTCTTTTTGGACTTAGGGTGAACGTCAAGTTCCCACCCTTTCTCCCCTTCATCCTCCCACCTCAAAGACCAGGCTGTGCTGATGGAGCGAATGGTCCAGAAGGAGCCTGGAGAGCCAGGGCATCTGTGGAGATCGTAGTCGCCCCTCCAGCCTAAACATTAAAAGTGTTCCTTTTGGCGACATTGAGCCTGTGTCAAAGCATAGAGTGGCAACAGGAAGAGCTCAGGATCCGTGGGATCTGGTTCCGTCTCCACCGCTTACTACTAACATTTGACTAAGCCCCGTCTCTCTGTGCCTCAGTGTCCTCACTGCAAAATGGGCCTTACCATGCGCTGCCTTACAACTCAGAGGGATGTCTGGCAAGTTCATTTAGGGGACAGATATGCTGCCGCACTAGCGAATGGTGGTGATGCTACCCTGCTCGGGTTTCTCTCCCACAACACGGGCCGTCATGGCAGGAAGGTGTGGACAGAGCCAAGGCCAACTTCCCTTGGCCTCTTCCCTGCCTGGATGCTGTCGCTGGACAATTCCGTCTTGGCTCTTGACAATGTCACCGGACTCCCCCGTTAAGGCAAGGCATTCCTAAGGTTGTAGAAATACAAACGCTTTGTGGGGCAGCACTGTCTGTGAAAACCAGGCGATCCCCTCTGCTGTCAGCCTCCTGGCAGGCAGGGCTGAGAGCCAGGGACATAGCCCAGAGCAGGCTGGAAAGGGTCTGGAAGGACTGGGGGAGGGCAGTGCTGCTCCAAGAAGGAGGGAAAGAGCAGTGTCACAGTCCCTGGGACAGTAGGAGGTCCCTAGGATAGGGGCATGGAGGGAGGTGGGGTGTGGGGGAGACAGCTTTCTCAGAGTTTAGAATTTTCTGGGGCCAGCTCTGAGCTGACTTTACCTGGCAGAGAGCTCAAGAGCACTGGCCTGGGGAGAACTGGTGGTGAGGCGGCATGTCCTCTGTCCCTGGTGTGGGGGACGTCTACTGAACCTCGCTGACCTGTCTGTACGTTGGAGTGGTTGCCCTAGCCCGGGGCAGGTAAACTGCTTCCCCAGGAAACGCACCAGAATTACTACTGTTATGATTATTGTTGTGATCATCATTGTCATATCGGTCCCAGCCCCCTTGTTTTCTTCATGATGTTCCCTTACTTGAATTTCAATTTCCTCATAAAAAAAAAAAAAAAATTGAGGAGGATCTCTGTCCCTCCTTAGAATAGGGTTGCAGCGGGAAGAGGGAGAGCGGTACCCCAGGTGCATCTGCGGGGGAAGGCTCCAGAGGGACCCCGAATGTTATTATTGAAGGCTAAATGTTCCGTGGCGAACAGCCGCTGTAGCCATCTTTGCATCCACTTGATGTGAGTGGGCACATTGCTGTCATGTCCCAATGCTGCCGTCAGCGCAGGGAAGGTTGAGCTATTTGTAACCACGAGACGCATGAGCAGCATCAAGATCAAATGGTGGAGGGAAGTGCTCAGGCTTACCTGAGAAAACAGGGCTATTTGCTTTGAACATGACTGGAATTGATCCAGGGCCGGCTGCCTCAGACACGCTGCCCAGGGCTGCCTCGGGGGACGAGGGGAGACAGGGCTGGGGGTGAGGACAGAGACAAAGGGAAGAGAGCACGCATTCCTGGTCGGACTCCACAGAGAGAGAGTGGAGTAGTGACTCCCAGGCCAGTGCCATTGTGGATGCTGAAAGTCCTGACTCCCGCCTGCTGCTCTGAGAATGCCACCTGCCCGCCGAGAAGCCCCTAGACACCCTCAGATCTGAACTGAGCGCTTTCTGCTTGGTCTCAAGCTGTTCTGGTGAGCATCCCAGGCTACTTCTCTCCCTGCTCTCACCCAGAGAGGCAGAGGACCCCAAGGCAGCAGGTCTTCAAGGTTCAACTTGGGGTGATGCCCTAGCCTGGACTTGGCAGGACAGAAACAGGTCGAGACCCTGGTCTGCACCGAGCACTCTCCTACTGAATGGTCCTCTCAACTTGCTCCTTCAACGCCTCCTTGATGTCCATTTGCAATGGTTCCCAACACTGGGAGAGGGGCTGAGAAGAATACCATCTGGCCCAAACCTCATTCCCCAAGGGATGACCAGAGACACCTATCCTCCTTGACATGTTGCTTCCAGGCCCTGGGAAAATCTCAGGCCCTCAATTGCGTCACCGGTAGAGTAAGAGTAGTTATGGATTGATGCTCTCAGAGGACCCAACTCCTAATGTTCTAACCTTCTCGATGACGCTCCCCCTCCCAACACCATTCACAGTACACCCCCACTCACACGCAGTGCGGTCAGCTTCATTCTTCAGCCTCTTTCTCAACTTAGCGTCCCTTTGCCCTCCTGGCTAGCAAGGCCTGTACCTTTTGGCAGAGATTCTGACGGTCACCTCCTTCTCCCCTCCCCCGACCCTACCACACTACAAACTTCCTCCCAACTCATCCTCACCATAGTTATAGCTTCACTTCACTCTTTTTTTTTTCATTGTGGCAAAATATACATAATATTTATAATTTTAACCATTGGTAAGTGTACAAGTCAGTGGCATTAAGGACATTCACCATGTTTATGTCATTTTCACTAGCTATATCCAAAAGTTGGTCATCATCCCCAAGGTAAACTCTATACCCATTAAACAGTAACACTCCATACCACCTGCCCAGTAACCACTATTCAACTTTATATTCAATGAAGTTGTCTATTTTAGGTGTCTCATACACAGAGAATCATATAGTATCTTTCCTCTGTGTCAGGCTTATTTCACTCAGCGTAATATTTTCAAGGTCCGTCTATGTTGCAGCATGAGTCGGAATTTCCTTTCTCTTATGGCAGAATGA
Source organism: Cnephaeus nilssonii (assembly GCF_951640355.1). Lineage (NCBI taxonomy): Eukaryota > Metazoa > Chordata > Mammalia > Chiroptera > Vespertilionidae > Cnephaeus > Cnephaeus nilssonii. The sequence goes on from NC_137083.1 coordinate 59,888,657, forward strand.
TATTTCATTGTATGTATAGACCACATTTTTTTATCCATTCATCTTACCATGAACACTGGCTTGTTTCTGCCTCTTGGCTATTGGGAATAATGCTCCTGGGAACATGGACACATACATGCCTATTCTCAATTCTCTTTGGTATATGGTGGGTCATAGGGTAATTCTCTGTGTAACTTTTTGAGGGGCCGACACACTGTTTTCCCCAGTAGCTTACGTATTTTACATTCTCACCAGCAATGCATGAGGGTTCCAATTTCTCTACATCCTCACCAACACTAATTCTCCGCTTGTTATTTTAGCTATCTTGGTAGATGTTAAGTGGTTTCATTTCACTCTTAACTTCCCTCAACACCCATGACACGTACTTTTGTCTGATAATAGCCCTGACCTCCTAGCACAGTAGGTGCAAGGAATGCAGTTGGAGACTGAAAGCAGGAACTGTGTCTGCTTCCCTCAAGGTCACCATTCTCATCTGCACACACCACTAGGTGGTGACCAAGAGTGACTTGCGGGAGGGGGGGGGGGGGGGGGGGGCGGGGACATGCTGTTTTGGTCACACCTATCCACCTTAGACTAAAGTCCCAGACTAAAGTCCCACCTTAGACTATGTCCCTCCTTCTGGTTGACAGAGCCTGGAATGCCAGAGGACTCGGGGACAGTTTTTAATGAACAGGAAGCAAAAGAAATAAAAAGGGATTAAACAAAGAGGAAGTTGGATGACCCTGAGACTAAAGGGCAGGACCCGAGTGCGAATGGGGAGCGGGAAGAGATTGGAGGAGGGAACTAGTCACACAACCAGTCCCCAGAGAGGCAGGGTCTGCAGGCCCCTCTCAGCACCTGATTCTACGCCTCACGGACCTGAACTGGACAATTACGGGTTCTGTCGCCCCTGCCACTTAGCCCCACGTGGGCTCCGGTGGGCTGAGGGGCTGCCGCTTTTCTGGGGCTCCTGCTGGGCCAGAGGTAGCCTGGGGCAGCTCCAAGAACTCAGCAGGACCCTGGCAAATGGGAGAATACATTTTTTCAGTACAGATGTTGCTCTGGGCATCGCCTAGGGAGCAAGTCATTGGGGCTCTTCGAGGGGTGCAGCTACTCCCCCAGAGAGAGGGCGTGGGAACAGGGCCACCGTGGAACCTGTGTGGTCCTGCTCTCTCCTCACTGGCTCCCTCTCTGCTTCTTCTTATCCAAACAGCCTGGGAAAGGCAGGAGAGGTGCTCAAAGCTCACGTACCCAAAGGGGGAGCGAGGGAAGAGCTGGACAAGAGAGTACAGTGGGTGGGGCGGGGGGAACAAGGGGTGGAACACGTGATCAAATATAGAATGGACAGTGCGGGTCTAAACCGAAATGCTCTCCCCTCTCCAGCTGCAGCTCTGCCTGTCTCCCCGTCTCTCTCCCACTTACTATCAAAGCAGAATTTATGAAGGGCTCGAGGCATTGGATATTCCTTTATTTCAATCTAACTTTCTGCAATCTCAAGTGAACAGCTTGGCTGCTTCTGCCTGTCAGGGAATTTAAATTGCAGATGGGCTGGGGAGCCAGTCGCCCAGCGCAGCCCCTCTGTGCGCACCTCATTGCCTAGCAACTCGTCTGCGAGAACTTTCAGAAACAGCCGAGAAAGTTCCACTCTGGAAAGTGCCCTTGACCCAGGGCATCTCATGAGGAAAGAGAGGAGTTTCCCAGGGAGGGGAGAGCGCCAGGTGAGAGTTCTGCTCCTGTCACGTGGGGCCAGCAACGCAGCCGGCCTGAGGTCAGCACTGCTCCCACCATCACCATTCGTGTGTCCTTCTTTGGCACACAGAATTCTCACGGGTTTTTGACATTTCGTTGTTTAGGAGGCTGTTTTCAAACCAAAAATGCCTCCTGTCTTTTCTGTGTGCCCCTCCCATCTCACACACCAACAGGGAGTGAAGAAAGACAGGAAGGAATAATGCCAACACACACACACACACACACACACACACACACACACACACACACACTCACTCATGCTAGCGGAAGCAAGTGTTTATGCTGCTAAAAAACAAACCACCCACAAACCCCTGCAGCAGTGACAAGGATAGCAGACCCACCCAGGCCACTCCCATTGGGACCACAGTTCTCCACGATGCCCTCCGCCTGGGTCAGAGTTGGTGTTAACTCAATAAAGCATTTGCTGCACTTCGCATCCTAGTCTGAAAGCAAAGAACGCCCCCACGTGCTTCAGGCTGTAATCCAGGCATACGCATTCATGTCCATGACTGGCTTTGAGAATAAAATGTACATAGTAGCCCAATGTGTCTGTTTGGCTAAGTCTGCACAAATGGGTGTTCCATCAACTCTGAGGCATTGCATGCCCTCGTGGGAAGATGTTTCCACATCAGACACACCCATCTCCACCTGTGTCTCTACGAAAATGCATAGCTAAGGTATTTTCTGGGATCATTATGGATTGAATCATGCCCCCCCACACACTCTGAAAAAGAAAAGGTATGTTCTGAGCCCCCCAGGACCTCCTAGGTGACCTTGCTTGGAAATAGGGTCATTGCAGATATAATTAGTTAAGATGAGGGTATATTAAAGTAGGGTGGCCAATATGGCTGATGTCCTCCAGAAGCTGGGACAGCCCTGCGAAGCCCAGGCCAGACCATGGGAAGATGGAGGCAGAGACTGGCGGCAGCGGGGAGCCACGGTCCCCAAAGATTGCTGGCTGAGCAGCAGAGGCCAGAAGAGGCGAGGACGCTCCCCCCTGCAGGCGTCCAGGGAACCCAGTCCTTGATTTTGGATTTCTAGCCTCCACAACTGCGAGAACACACTTTGTTGTTTTAATTCACCCAATTTGCAGCCCTAGATAATAATACAGTTCACCTTCGTTATTCTGTTGAAGGGGACGGAAAGGCCCACTTGCTGGCAGTGACAGCTGGGTGTGACATAGAAATGCGTCTGCACGGGACAGAGCGGGGCCGTCTGGAGGCAGATGCTGGCGTGGGATTTGGGGGGTTGAAAACCTTTTGACCTGCAGCACAGACATGGGTGTTGACTTCTTGGCTAAATTGTTATTTTTCATTAAAGTATACAGAATCTTAAAAAAAAATAACAATAAATGAGCAAGCAAAATAGAAACCGACTCATAGACACAGAGAACAGACTGACAGTTGCCAGAGGGGAGGGGGTTGAGGGGCCGAGTGAAAAGGTAAAGGGATTAAGGAGTACAAATTGGCAGTTACAAAACAGTCACGGGGATGTAAAGTACAGCATAGGGAATATAGTCAATAATACTGTAATAACTATGTGTGGGGCCTGGTGGGGACTGGAAATATCAGGGGGAGCACTTTGTAAAGTATATGATTATCTAAGCACTATGCTGTACACCTGAAACTAATACAAAATAAGATTGAATGTAAACTGTAATTGAAAAATAAAATTAAAAAGCAAACAAAAAAGAACAAAAGTTTGCTCAGTAGCTGATCTTGGCCCTAGAGTGTTCTGTGGGGATCAGTGTTTTTTAGAGGGTCAAGGCCGTGGAGGCTCCGGCACCCTTATTCTCGTCGTTCTCAACCCATCTGTCCCACCGCTGGCCACTTCTCAGAGGCTGCCTCCCAGGAGAGGAACATCTTCCAGGGTTGGCACCATGCCGTATCCTTCCCTGGATCCCAAAGAATGTTGTGAACTTAGTAGGTGCTCAATAAATGTGTGTTAAATCGATGCATGAGGCATCAAAATATAAAAACCATGATTTGCACAAAGACTCAGAGGAGTCACCAGTGGAGTTAGCCCTCAAACCCATTCATTTCTGAATTACTGCTGTATTATCAGTACCCCATTCATTGTGGGATTAATCAGTGTTTCTCTATAACTATGTTTGCGTCACAACGAGCACCTGACTTCACCTTCATGGAAATTCCACCAGGTAGGTCTAGAGCAGGGGTCCTCAAACTTTTTAAACAGGGGGCCAGTTCACTGTCCCTCAGACCGTTGGGGGGCTGGACTATAGTTTTAAAAAAAAACTATGAACAAATACCTATGCACACTGCACATATCTTATTTTGAAGTAAAAAAACAAAACGGCAAAAACACCTGCATGTGGCCCGCGGGCCGTAGTTTGAGGATGCCTGGTCTAGAGGGTGTGGTCACCTTTTAGGTAAGAGATGGAGACAGCGGAGATCAGAGCATGAGACCAGTGAGAAAGCTGGAAGGGAGTGGGCCAAGGTGGGCGAAGGTGGTTCAGACCCACTCCCTGGTTACTTCACCTCACCTGACAGGTTCAGGGCAGGTTACTTCACCTCACCTGACGACTATCAGTGTCACCAGCCTGTTCGATGAAGGTACTTTCTCCTGAAACATTCCACACAGGGACTCTTTGACCTCCAATTTCCCAACTGTGCTAGACACAGAGAGGAGTCACCCAGCCGCCTTTCTGTGGTCAGAGAGAAAGCCCCACCTGACAGCTCCTTCCAGATCAGCTTCATCTGAGGGGACTTGAGGAGGCACCGGTATGAAAGGGCAGGCCATTTTCTCCTGATGAGCAATTCTCACTCCAGAGCCACAGGGTTCTGGGGCCCATGTCACAGATTCAGTTCAACTTCTTCCTCTTCCCAGTCCTATTTCTCCCCCTTCCTTCAGAAGTGTTGATCCCTAAAATTCATCTTAGTCCAAACTGCACCTCAGCATCTCTGTCCAGAAGTCAAAGCCTGCAGCACCAACTCATTCCTCCGCAGACTCTCTTTAAAGCAGGAAAATACACATGACATAACACTTACCATTTTGACCATTTTTAAGTGTACCATTCAGTAGCATTAAGTACATTCACATGATTATGCAACCATCACCACCATCCATCCCTAGAACTTTTTCATCTTCCCTAACTGAAACTCTGTACTCATTAAACACTAACTTCCCATTTCCTCATCCACCAGGAACCACCATCTACTTTCTGTCTCTATGAGTTTGACAACTCTAGGGACCTCATATAAGTGGAATCGTACAGTATTTAACCTTGTGTATCTGGCTTATGTCACTTGGCATAATGTCTCCAAGGTTCGCCCACGTTGGAGCATGTGTCCGAATTTCCTTCCTTATGAGGCTGAATGATTTTGCATTGTATGTATCGACCACATTTCATCCATCCAGCTGTAGATGGGCACTTGGGCTGCTCCCACCTTTGGCTTTTATAAATAATGCTGTGCAGACATATTTTTATCTCACACCAACTTACCCCCATATACAAATGGGCCTTCCTAGCTCCCTTCAGGATGACCAAGAGCTGAGAGGAAAGGCAGGTGTAGTCAGCATCTCCCAATCCTGGGGGTAAAAGGGGCAATTGCTCCAGCCCCCACTGCCTCCAGGATGGTCGCCTTCCATACCTGGTGTCCTGGGCAGAGGCACGGATGTAGACAAACAGATGAGGCAATATTTGTTTTCCAAGGTGCCACAGGTACACAAGCTGTAGAGGTGAGGAATGACCGAAAAATACTAGGGCAGCCCAGAAAGGGTTTGGTTCCTCTGTCCTTTCTGGGCCATCTTCCCCTATAACACTACAATAGGGGAATGTGTGACATTCCTTGTGGAGGTGACAGGAGGTGAGCAAAGGATTCCCTCCTCTGCAGCTTGCCTTGCCCAACACCCCCTACCCACACAGCCAGGGGGAGCCCCCAGAAGACTGAGATATTAGAAATAATAATCCCAATAGAAATAATAATAACCCCTAAAGAAAAAATGATTGAATGCATTACAACAACCTTTGGAATATTTTGTGTGCCAGGCACAGTGCTAGGCATCGGCCACCTCGTCATTGAGACCACCTTTCCGAGACCTGGAGAACCCCCTAACGAGGTCTCTAAATATAATGGGGCAGAATAACCCAACCAAGCATAGCAAAGTACCCTACTGTCCTCTCCAGGGGGTAGATTCCGTCCCTACTATGTGCTGTGACCTTCAGGGCAGTCCCCAACCCCCCTGCCCCATCCATTCATCTATGCAGTCAGTCATCCCACAGCAGTCTTTTCCTCTGCCAGGCACCCCGCTGGGAAAGCAAAGGTGAAGAATGCCTGACCAAGTGGGCAAGAAGAACCCCTCACATACATTGTGAGAAATATTGCTCAATGATGAAGACATGCCCACATCTCAAAACCAAAATAGAGCCTCTGACCCAGGTCGAATAGGAGCAGGAGCACATGCTGTCCCCGCCACACAGGCCAGCAGTCAGAGGGTGGGATCGCTATCTCTGTCCAGGACTTTGGGCTGATAGCTTTATGTAACCACCAGCAGAGCCATGGGCCAGCCCCTAACTACAGAGAGCCCCCTACCGCGTCCTTAATACCCACCTCAGCACCAAGTGGCCCTGAGGAAGCCTGGGAACCCACATGCAAGTAGGGACTTGGCTGCCAGTTGTCACCTCAGGAAGGAAGGAGAAATCAAACTGAAGGCCTAGGAGCTTCCTTCTGTGCCAGAAATCTCGCTGCCTGTCATAAGCCAGATATGATGCATAGCAATAATAAGGCCTCTTGAACTTCCCATTAAGTGCTGTCAGCAAATCACGTGATTTCGTTTTTAATAATGCACATATCTGGCCCCTGCAAAATAATGATGATGCTATCTTCTCCACCGGCTGGCGATAAACAGAGCTCCCTCCCAAGCCAGGGAGACACAGCCTCTTCCAATCTCCACGAGGAGCCAGGAGAGGAGGAGGGAGGGACTCAGCCCACGGTGTGGTCTTGGACTTCACATCAGTCTCTCTTCATTGCAAATAAGGGAGGGTTCCCAAACTTCCCGACCTTGTACCCAACAGTCAACTTTCCGTGGCTTCCTTGAGAGGATGGCTGCTGCATAAACATCACCTGCTCACAGTAGCCTCCCCGGCTTCCCTAGCTAAACCAGGAGCCCTCCCTGGTTCCTGCTCCAAGACCTGTGCTGTGTTGTTATTTGTAGCTTTCTAACTGCTTGCTTTTTCAGCTCATCTCTCATGTCATACCATGCCCTGGGAGGGTAGGAAACATGGCTGTCTTTTTCATAATTCAACCCTCGGGGCCTAGCACATTGCCTGGCACACAGTAGGACCTCAGGAAGCATTTGCTGAGTAACTTAGTAGTAAATGCTCAGTAAACCCTGCTCAAATGAATTAAGCCATGTCTCCTATTAGCATGTCTTGAACTTGAGCGTGCACCGGAATCATCTGAAAGGCTTGTTAAACCACAAAACTCTGGGCACTACCCCCAGTTTCTGATGCAGTAGGTGAGGGGGGCCTGTGAATTTGCATTTCGAACCAGCTCCCAGGTGATGGCAATGCTACTGATCCAGGGACCCCACTTTGAGAATCACATCTGAGAATTGCAAACACCCATTTCCTGCCCTTCTTCTGCCTTCTAGTTAAATTCATCGGAGCTGGCCACATAAGTATGTGACAAAAGCAGAAAATGGTGCTCTTCAGATCCACTTTATCCCATCTGAATAAAACACTTCTTATTCCTAATAGGGGAGAGGTAAATTGAGGCCATTAGATGCAAAGGGAGGTGTGTTGTTCAGCAAGCCCTGGCAGAAACGCATAGAACCCTGTGTACCAGATACAGCTTCCTGTTCCGATCGCTGAGCTGCACTTTTCTGACACCCACTGTAGAAATGAGTTGGCTTCCAAGTGGCTTATTAGAGAACAAATTATTCCCTGTTTTGCTACTCCTTCCATTTGCGTTAATCTGCAAGTCTAAAGTCCAAGCAGGTGCCAGAGTTATTCCTGCAACTGGCACCAAATTGCATTGAGAAAGCACAATTAGCACTCAGTTAATGTGCCTCTGAATGGGATAATCTACATATTACCCAAAGGCGCCTCGGTCCCCACTGCACTTTACCTTAATTTGCCAACATACAGATTGCCCTCCTAACAGGCCTTTGCAAATCTCAGCACTTTCCAGGCAGCAGTCCTGGCCTCTTGGTTTGGACAGATAAGGAAGGACACCTTGGTGATATAGGTTAAGAATCCCAAAAGTATCCTGTCTTCTTCCTCCTTCCTATGCCTTCTCTTCCTGAACTATTGTGGGGCGGGAGAGAAAAGTAGACACCTGTGCCAGGGCAGGGGAGATACAACTGCTCTGAATAGAGCATTAGAGCCCAAGTGGGGAGGGGAGGGTCTCACCCCCCACCCAGGGAGAGCACCTGGGGCCTAGAGCCTGAGCACTGGGCGAGGTTTCTGTATGAGAAGGTGGCTGCAGGGGAACCTGGCATGGGGTGTTGGAGCTCCAGTGAGGTACAGAGGGGTCCCTGCAGAAGGCAGCATAGAGATGGGTGTGGGTACCCGAGAAGATACAGGTTGAGAGGACAAACTGGCACAGGCCAGAAGGTCAAGTTGGATAAGGAGGGTACCCATGCTAGAAAGAGGTACTGGTAGCAATGGAAGATTGATTACATGTTGGGGGACTGATCAAATGGGAAAATATGTTAGAGATAATAACAGCCAGATTTCCCAATCTTAGAGAAGGAAGCTACAAATATACAAAGAAAGAAAACTAAAGTGAATACTAAGATGTTAGATTGGAGTTTGGCATATCTATGTGAACTCGTGGTTTTTAATACATAGATGAATATATGAATACAAGTGCAATTGTGTGTACGCATACCTATATGTAAACATTCATGTAGACATTTCTCGACTCTGTCCACCAAGAGGGCCTGGGAGCCGCCCCAATACCAATGAGCACACTAGACATCCAGATCTTGGTTTCTAAATATCATTCTCCACTGAGAGGAGCCTGGCTCCTTGGAAGATGAGCTGGTTCCAGATAGGGGCAGGGAAAGTCCAAGATGAACCTGGGATAGCTTACTCTTCCAGAGAACGGTGGGGACATGTGAACAGGACCCAGAAATCAATTTGAAGGCAACTCTGAAATAATCTGAGCATTAAAATAAATAACAATAATAAGTTACAATCTATTGACTAAAATATGAAACCACAAGTTCAAACTGATATAGATAAATGAACAAATTGATCAAAAATGGGATATTGAGCCTGGCCGGTGTGCTCAGTGGTTGACTGTTGACCCAGGAACCAGGAGGTCCCCAGTTCAATTCCTAGTCAGGGCATATGCTGGAGTTGTGAGCTCTATCCCAAGTGGAGGACATGAGGGAGGCAGCAGATCAATGTCTCTCTCTCATTGATGTTTCTGTCTCTCTATCCCTCTCCCTTCCTTCCTCTCTCTCTAAAATCAATAAAAACTTTTTGTTAAAGTGGGATATTGAGCCCTGGCCAGTGTGGCTGTTGGTTGGGTGCCATCCCATGTACCAAAAGGTTGCCAGTTCGATTCCCAGTCAGGACACATACCCGGTTGCGGGCTCAATCCCCAGTGGGGGGCATGTAGGAGGCAGCCAGTCCATGTTTTGCTCACATCGATGTTTCTCTCTCTCCCTCTCCCTTCCTTTCTCTCTAAAAATCAATTTTAAAAAATCGTTTTTAAAAAATGGGACATTGACCTAATCTCAAAGTATCTCTACACACAGTTATTTACAAAGGGGAAGAGAGTAACTTTGTGGTGGAGAAGCTGGTAGACACCACCTTAAGCAAGTGATGAATGTTGATATCACTAGGACTGGGGTAAATCATAATCAGGTGCCTCATAATAAGATACAGTGAGAAGAACACAGCATCACTTCAGTGAAACTCTTGCCAAAGATCCATAGTCTAAATCTAATCATGAGAAAACGTTAGGCAAGCTCGATGGGAGAACATGGATCAAAATAGGTGGCCTTCAAAAGTGTCAAGGTCTTGAGAGTTTAGATTGGATTCTATGGAGACACAAGAGCAAAATGCAATGTGATCCTTTAGCTATAAAGATGATTACTGGGGTAGCCGGCCAAACTTGAACGGAGTCTGCAGATTAGATAGATATTAGTACTGGATTCGTTCATTTCCTGCCTTTCAAGATTATCCATGGTCCTGGAAGAGCATGTCCTTGTTTGTAGGATATACAAACAAAAGTATTTACAGGTGATGGACATCATGACAGCACGTACTCTGAAATGGTTCAGGAAAGAGAAAGGTGTGCAATTGATACCTACAGCTTTTCTCTGATTGAGATTGTTTCCAATAAACCATTCAAGAAGCTATAGCAATGATGACAGCAGAAGACTTGAGTGTCCTTCAGCCAGGTTTTTCTGGTCATGCTCTCAATGAGCTCAGCCTGCCTGGGGACACTGAGTGAGTCAGCCTCACACCACTGCGGTGAGGTCATCGGAGTCGTGCCCACCATTTCAAATATCCTGAGTGGAAGAGCAGAGCGAGGGGAGACAGATGGACTCTGTGCCCTCCTGGAGCCCTGCATTGATTTTGGAAAGGATTCAAGCCACTCAAATAGGGAAGACAGAAGTCTCTATTGCTATTGTGACCGCAGGGTCCTTGGGCAGAAGAGCAGTGTCCTGGCCTCCAGTCCCTGCTGTGGTCCTCATGGTGCACTACTCTCTAGGGCTCTACCTAAAGGCCTTACCCCCTCTTCCTCTTCATGAGGAAGGCTGGCAGGGCGGGAATGTACATATATGCTGAAGCATAACCTGGAAAGCCAAGATGCTCCTCTTAGGAGTCTAACCTCCTGCACGCCAGGGGTGAGAAGTCTCTTACAGGGTGGCCTGAGTTCACACCTGTGCGTCACAGAGTAAACACAGAAAAGACTAACTGATAAATACCCAAGACAGGGGTCCAGATGGCAAAAGGTCTGAAAAGCATGTCATGAGGAAAGAAGACTCTGGAGAGATGCAACATCTGCCTTTAAGTATTTGAGGGGCTGGCCCAAGGGAGAGACGGGATTCATCTCATACAACCCCAGATCAGGAACTAGAACCAATGGTGGAAGATGTAAGGAGGTGAAGTTCAGCTCCACATAGGAAGGAACTACCTAATACTGGATCTACCCAACACGGCCAGGTCCCCCCTGTACTCTGAGACCCTGTGAGTGTTAAGCACACACAAGACCATCCGTGAGGGAGCTGCAGATGGTCTTCATTACTCTTCAGTGCTATGATTCCGGGGAAGACCAGGTTACCTGGACGTGGCTCAGATCAGGGAAAGGAGCAGAGGCTCCATGAGCAGGGCCAAGGTGGACGTTCCTGGGCTTTGCTTAGGCCAGGAGCACAGTCCTACCAAGCCAGGGCACCTCTCTCCCCACCAGCACACCCTCTGAGCACCTCTCTCCCCAACAGCACACCCTCTACCACCCGCCCCAACTCTTCTGGACTTCACAGCACCTGGAGGAATTATGTGTGGGACTCGGTGGCCTCACAGAGATGTGTGGCTTCCCCCACCACCAACCTGAGGTGCCCCTAAATCCAGCTTGGACCATAGTCCCTCCTGTTCCCAAAGCCCTCTGGGCTCTCCAAAGGCAGGGTGGGTCACCTGCCTGATGAAGCCTTGGCCTCATCCTTCCCTCACCGGTGTCTCTTACTTTAGCCCTGGTCCACTGTCCCGTCCACACCACACAAATGAACAAGGCTCGGGCTTCAGGTTACAACTCCAAGTGGAACAGGAGAGCTGTGCTCTTCCTCCCTCCTCACCAAGAATCAGTGAAGAAGACAAGAGGACATCCGGGCACTGCAAGGTTTGTCATCGCCACCGTGCACTTGAAGACAAAGGCCAGGCCAGATGGAAAGTTTTTCATGTGAAAAGTTGTCATCCATTGACGAGACCAGCATACACGTGTATACTGTATGGTTTCACATTTGCATCCATTGCTTCAGTTGAATTGATTGAAAGAAGGAGACGCGGTGACTTTAAGGCGGAGGAAGGGCCTTTCACTAGCACAGGAAGACGATGGTAGGGCCTATTGGGTTGTCACACTGGAGGCATTATTCCCCAGGGGCCTGAAGAAGGAATTAGAGCAGTGAGATCTTATTTGACATTTGATGTTTCAATTTCCCAAGAAACACTGAGCCTGTTAAAAATTTGAGCTTGGATGCAGTACCAAGCAGAACCAGTGGCCAGCCCCTCCCTTCTCAACACCCCCACTGCAAGTTTTAAGGGAGACCAGGTCATTTTTATGACTCAACTTACACCCCACCCAGGCCCATTGGCACAACTCACTTTTACATAACCCATGTATTCATTCACATCACATACAGTTAGCAACTTTGTTAGTGTCTCAGCATTTACCTAGCAGCAAAGCCTGAAGTTGAGAACAACTGACAGCCAGACATTGTTTTATGTCTGGAAACTATGCTTAATTTACTTATGCGCTATTTCTGCCACACAGCATGCTCACTGATAAGCCCTCTCTGTGGCATTATCTGCCCAAGGTGGCAATGCCAATGAACGTGCCATAGGCCAGAGTGGACAGTGGGCTGGACTGGTGGACCTGAACCTTAGCCTCCGTATTGGCTCTGCTGCTAACTTACTGTAACCTTTGGGAAATCCCCTTGAATTCCCTGCCTCTGTGATTATATCTGTTCTATTCACTTCACAGAGTAACGAGGAAGAGATAATGAGATTGTGGGTTCGAAAGTGCTCAGAAAAATAGGAAGTGCCCTACATCTATAAAGTTAAGTGTCAGGTTTAGAGAATGGGGTCTAAACATGGGGCTGTAAAGCAGACAGAGGTCTGAGCCATGCTCTGGCACCCTGTTTTATTTCAGAGGTCAGAAAGTGGGCACTTTGGAGGGGATGTGGCTACTCACAGGACAGTGGAGGGGCCAGTCAGGTTTGGATGAGACAATAAAGACCCATTTCATACTTGAATGTCCACCCAATGGCCATCTAGCCTCGGCTTGATTACCTGCATTGCCGGGCAGCTCACTTCCTCAGAGACAGTGCCTTCTACCTTTGAAAGGCTTAGGGGACTTTTTAGAAGCATGAGGAAAGGGAAGAAGTTTCTGTGGCCTTTTCTCTCCCCACCATTGGTCCAAGTGTACTGCAGATGCCCATGGACACCGTCTGCTCCCTTTCTGTGCAGTATTGGTCCGTGAGGTTGTTCTTGACGCTTCCTTCTCCTGTCTGTATGTCCCCCGTTTCTTCACTCACCTCTCACATGAGGCTCTTTGTCATCCTCGTCACCCTGCAGTTCACATGCTCTAATTTGTCCAGAACTGGTTCTCAGCTCATCTCTGTGATGTGGCCACCTTGTCCTTGGATGACAGCCTGGACATTCAGGCCTATGCAGTCACTTTCAGTCTGAGCAGCTACTGTCAGCAGCTCTAGACTCAGCCGTGACCCAGGGGTCAGCCCGGAAAGGTAGAACTCCACGTGCTCCTGGTGCATTCTGGATTCCTGGCGAAACGGTAAGGCCTTGAAACAACCCAGAGAGGCAGACGAAGAACCTGAGGCCTGGCTGGGTGCTGGTCAGGGCCGCACTCAGGCAAGGAAGCGCCCTGCACTTGTACAAAATGGAAAGAGAGACCCGTTGCCATGGTGATTGTCAGGAAGCCTGGACTGTCTGCATCCTGTAAGGAAAAGGCACTGGGAAGGCTCATAGTGAGACACAGGAATCCACCCACAACCACTACCCAGCCTGCCAGGGGCGTTACCGAGTCAAGCAGCACCTGGGTGTTTCCACTGTGGTCCAGGAGGAAGAGGGGGCAGGGCTGACATTGTCCATCTTTCAGGAGGGTGAGAGGAGGTCTTCAGGTGTGTGCATGTGCATGTGTGCATGTGTGTGATATATGTGATATCTGTATGATGTATGTGTTTGTATCTATCTGCATGAGATGTTTGATGTGTGTGTGCTGTATGTCTATGTATGATGTGTGTATGTTGTGTATGTCTGTATGTAATGTGTGTCTGTCTATGTATGATGTGTGTCTGTGTGTGACTGTGAGTATGATGACATGTTGAACTGACACAGCATCAATGTCCCCTTGGGCCTCTTTCTTTTTTTTTTTTTTTAGGTTTATCTTATTTTTTATTTCATTTAATCAGAAGAGGTTTCTCTGTGTATGTCTCCCTTTGCCTTAAGTATATAGTTTAAAATCACATTTATTGTATGAATACTTGTCATTTCTGTTATTAATACATAACATAGTTTTAAATTTCCATTTGTTGTAAAGCATTATGTTTATGTAGAAACTGATTTGATGACAGATAACTTGGGGGCCTCTTTCTTTGTAGGCACAAGTGACTAACTCTCTCAGAACAGCTGGAAGGTGAGACCTGAGGCTGAGCAGTCCCTCCTCCTCGCCCCGCAGCACTTTGCAGCGCCACTACCAGCACTAATTACATCTGCTCTGATCATCTGCTTATGCGACTGACCCCCCACTGGGGCAGCTCGAGCCCAGGGGCTGCATCTTGCTTTCATAACCTGATTCCCAGCACCATCCCTAGCACATAGTAGGTGTCCAGGAAGAGCTGCCTGACTGAATAAATCTCTGCCAAGGACAAGATCAGGGGGGTTGGACTTAAAATAGCAGCGTGCGAGATCAAGGCTCAATTCAAGCAGCATCCATTTTGCTCTTGTTCCACTGGGGCTGGGCGCGTAATGCAGCCCTATCACCACGAAACTCCCACCTACTGAGGGGCACACGCAGGCTGTGGCCTCCTTCCCGTGACAGGGACATGGCTGCAGCGGCAGGCGTGACGTGCGCAGTCAGTGGCAGCGCTGGGCGAGGAGCCCAGGAGACCTCACCACCAGGCCATCCACTTGGCAGGTTACCCGGAAGGAGTGGTCTTATTTCACATTTTTTCCTTGTTTTTAAGTTGCAGACAGTTCAATCACTCTTTTTGGTAGGTGGATTTATGTTTTTGACAAACGCATAGACTTGTGTAATTACAAGAAAGAAACAGGCTGTTGCATCACTAGTCTGTTTCGTTCTGTTTTGTTTTGCTAAGTAACTGCCCATATTTTACCCGGCCCATTTTTATTTCATGTCCACTTTTAGTGGAGACGTGTACCTGAGACGTGTTCCTTCCAGCAGCTTAATCAGATATGTCCCTCCTTTAGGTCCTATTTGACATTTCAAAGCAGGAGAATACAACACAGGAAAAATAAAAAATGGGGGATTTGCACCCACTCCCCCTTAGAAAGAAGAGGTGCTTTTCTCTAGAATTCCCCCTTTCATGGAAGGACGCACTGGTCAGAGAAGGCGTCCTGTGAGGACTTTGCCGTACAGCGCAGGTGCACCCCTGAAGTTATACCTGATTCCAGCGTTATCAAGCAATCTCTCCATCTCTGTTTCCGCTGGTCACCAATCCTTGCCCCATTTCCCTCCTCTTCCCTCCTTGGGGTTTTGGGTGAACAGCAAATTGTTAAAATTTATTTGCAAATAAACTTAAATATAATAGAGAAATGGCCATTATTTAGAAAGAAGCTCTTAAAATATTTTATAGGAATAAATATTTTCTAGGAGAATGAGCTTATGGGAGCATTTTTTGAAATCATAAAAGGCTGGAGTTTGTACATTCCCATTACTCTGCTCTTCGAAGGAGTTCTGTGGGGTGTTGCTGACGTCTCCCAAGTGTCCTGCTACGCCCTGAACACCGTCGACTCGGCCTCTCAAACTGCCTTCAGAGCCAATGCATGAGCCATCCAAGAAAACCAGCCCCAGTTTTCAAGTCATAGAGGATTTTATCGAACAGATTTCCCCTCCACCCGCCTTTGAGGGCTGGCCTCTCTTGATTTTCGTTAACCTAATGTCCAACCTCAAGGTCAGGAATAGAGCAATCAGGCATCATTATTGGAATCTAGTGTCTGGGAATAAGAAATAATTCAGACAAGGAAACTTTAGACATACAATTGCTCTTGTGGAAGGGTTGGGTAAGCAAACTGATCACATGTGTAAGTCAGAAGGAAACGACTCTAAAGCTACATAAAAGAGCAAGCATCTCAAGCATTCATAGGTACACCTTAGATTAAAGCACCCTTTACATAACATGCTTGTCACTCCCTTATGTATTGTCTTTATCAACCCGAGACCTCCCTCCATGGACTCGCAGGAGACCTTCCTTTGTTGACCCATCTCCCTGGCAGCACCAGAATGTAATCAAGTTGCATCTCTTTAAAATGATCTCATACTTCAGACCTTTTTGCCACAGACCAGGAAATTCAGAGCAAGCTTCCTCAAATTAGTCTGAATTGATGAGGTTCCATGCACTAGATTGAACCGTATGAAATCAGTGATATTGAACCATTTTTGCCTTTTAAAATGGTGATTTTATGTGGTTCAATCTAATACATTTCTCCTCTAGTAGCACTCCTTCCCAAAGAACCAAAAGCATTCCAGTTTCCGTGTTTTCCTCACATTTCCAAGAAACAAGTGGGAGCAGGGATTGAACGCCCCTCAGTCCACAAGTACAGAAACTGGGTGATATAAAAGAAGAAAGTCATTCAAAACACCACTGTTGCGAGCCAGTGAAGAGAGTACAGTAACACACATGAACAGAACTTAAAAAGCATCTCTGCAGCTTTCCCAGCATCCAGACCCCTGCCCTCTCCTTCAGAGCAGTGCGCCTGAGCCGGTGGTTGGGCAATGGAGAAATCCCTCAGGGACGAAATCCATCCTGCCTGCCCGCGAGAGCCATGCCATGGAGCCCGAGAGACTCTGACTGTGCAGACGAACTCCACGGTAACGCTTCTCCAAGGCCCGGAACGAGCAAATTCACGCTTCATAGAACGGAACCTCAGGAAATGGACAAATGCAAATTAGGACCAAGACGGAAATGATTCTCATCTTTACAAGGCTCCGCATAAGCTGGCTTGATGGCCTTCTGCGGCTGGGTTTCGGGCATGCAGGGATGGAGGACTCCGGAGTGTGGGATGATGATGACGGGTCTCTGCTTCCAGACAAGGAAGTGGATTTGCGCTCTCGTGAGAAGGGTTTCTGATGAGAATGAAGAACTTCCTGGACTGGGAAGCTTAGGAGACACCCGGGAAGGGATGGCAGCAGACCGTGCAATGTCTCTGTCTGGAGGTGTTAGAGGAAAGGAGCCCTAGTTTGAGAAACCAAGGCTGATTTCCTCTCTTCTGCCAGAGTCCTTTCCGCCAAGGGCACCTGTTACAGAAGCTGTGACCACTGGGCGGCAGGCAGATGAGCCCCAGACTGGGCTTCCACGGCAGGCCTGGGGGTATGCTGCCAGCCCTCAGGAGGGCTCCCCCCAGCCCAGCCTCCCAGAAGACCTGAGTGCAGGAGCCCAGCGGCATCTGCCACCACCCACCCCCTCAGCGCTGTACATCCTGGAGCAGAGAGGGGGAAAGAGCTACCTGCGGGGTGTCTCCCCTGCACGCTGAGGTGGGGGCAGTCGGGAGAGTGATTTATGTGCAGTTTATTTTTAACCAAATGACACACAGACAATGAAAATGTGAGATGGGTTTGGAGCTGCTACCAGAGGCGCTCTCCGCAGGCCAGCGAGGTGTCATACGCCCCGTGTTACAGAAAAGGAGCGTGTCCCAGGCCTGTAAAGCCAGGCACACCTGCCACCGGCGTCCCACGTCCCAGTGACTTGGGCACAGAATGCTAGTTTATGGCAACAGAATTAATGTGGCTCTAAAGGTAATTTGAAAGCGACAAGAGTAGGGAATTATCACATGAAAATGCAAATTGTTCCTTATCTGGGCTGCTCCACAGATGCTGTGATTCATCACTGAGTGTTCAGCTGTATTTCCAAGTAAGATCTCAGCGAGAAGGGCGGGAAGGCAGGGCCCAGCCACATTCTGTCTGGAGAGATTTATGGCTCCTTTTATCCAGATGTAAAGCACACGCCGTTGGGAGGGAACATTAAACCTATGAAACTGCAATGTATCATGCAGTTCTTATTTGAGGAGGCCAAAGGACACGCCAGCATACACTTCCATCCTCCAAAATCTCCTCTCCCCAGACATGTACACACCTCTCATGCAATTCACCCTTTACTTCACCTTCTTACCTGAATCAAGGCAAACTCTTTTATCGGTCCGTCCATCCATCCATCCATCCATACTTCCAGAGTTTCCTTTATTTATTTATTCATTTTTGATGGGTGTACTGAGGAATCCATCAGTCTTTACTACCGGCCACATACACCGTTTCTGATGGAGAAAAAGGATCTGAATGGGTCTCCCCCTTTCTCTTTTGCTAGTGTTCATAGAGGGTGCTTGTTAAAGAGAAGACACCAAACTTGAGACCTGGACCAGGGCCCAGTGTGATCAGCAAATAATCGTCTAAAAGCTGGACTCAAGGGAAGCCATCCCGTAGACGGGTCAGGAGGCAACACTTAAAAAGTACTCTTGATGTGCCAGCCGCTTCTAAGTGCTTTATGAATATTAATCCATTTACCGAGCCCAGTAGATAAGCGTCACCCTGAGAGTCACTGATATGTCACACTCTGCTTCTGAAAACCATCATGGAGCAAAGTCACTTAGCTCAGAGTGCTCCCTGTGGTGGCCACACTGGGGGTCCTCCGTGGAGCTCCTGTCCATCCTAGGGTGAGACATACTGGGATCCAGGTGAGCGGGCTGCTGAGTGGGTGGCTTTCCTGGCCTCCCACATTCCCAGACAGACTTGTGATTCTCTGTGTGTCTCCCCCTTGCAACTGGAGAAGTTTGTCCCATAAGCAATCATGCAAAAGGCTACTCCACAAGGAGCTTCTTGAGCACCAACGTTGTGGGGCAAAAAAAGTCCCTTCAGGGGAGGGTGTGTGATAAGACAGGAAAGGGAAGCTGGGGCCAGAGCCACGCTGAGTTCTGGTATGACAGACTGGAACAGCAAGAATACGTTGTCTCCGGGTTCTGGGGCTAGAATCTGAAATCAAGGTGTGGGCAGGGCTGTGTTCCTTCTGCAGGTTCTAGGGAGGATTTGACCCAGGCCTCTCCTAGCTTCCAGTAGCGTCTTGCTTTGTGGCAGCATAACTCCAAGCATCATGCACACATCCCAGCGCACATCTGTGTCCAAATTTCTCCTTTGTGTAAGGGCACCAGTCATATTGGGTGAGGGGCTCGTTCCACTCCAGTATTAACTCACCTTAACTAATTACATCTGCAATGGCCCTGTTTCCAAATAAGGCCACGTTGTGCAGTCCAGGGGTTAGGACCTCAACATGAGATGGGAAGGCTCACAGTGCAACACACACCACAAGCTAAGGGGTGTGAACTTTACAAGAGACTGTCGTGGGACTGCAGGCTCCAGTTATGGTCCCTTGCATCTGAAATTTGGACACTGGCTCTCTAGCAGTCTAGAGACAGTGATGAGGGGCTGTTAGAGGCCACCTACTGGGCTCCCTGTGGCCATTCAACAGCAAGGACACCAGGAGTGGTGCTGCCAGGGCTCAGATGCAGCTGGCTGACCTGCTTCATGCGTCCACGTGCAGCTGGGGTAACAATACCCTTTCAGGTTTTGTGTCTAATCGTTCTTTACATTTCTGAAGAAAAAAACGATTGAAGTCTCCAACTGTAATTGTGGGTTTTCCAGTCCTTCTTTCATTTCTGTCAGTTTTGCTTCACGTATGTTGAAGCTGTATTTTCAGGTGCATTGAGGATTTTTATGTCTTCTTGGTGAATTGCTCTTCTTTTTTTTTTTTGAGTCTCATTATGTATTTTTGGATCCGTTTTATTCTTCAAGTTCACTAATTTTTGCTTCTGTAGCATCTGACTCAATATAATTCCATCTAGTATCTCTCTCACGTCAGACACTATGTTTTCATCTCTAGAGGCGTCCTATCATTTACTAGCTTCTTCTTTCCCATCAACAATTGGCCGCCATGTTCCACATCCCCACTAAGTCCAAACCTGACAAATCCGGTCTTCACTCCCCTCCCCAGTGCCACAGGGTGAAGGATCTTTCTTCCCCACTCCATCTCTTTCTACCATGATCACACCCACTGGTTGCTCCAAACATCACTGACTAACAGCTCAGGTCCCAGCACAGGGAGGAGAGGAACAGGGTAGACACCCACAGGGGGTTGCTAAGATCACTAGAAAATAACCACCCAAATATCAGATGCTCCCCAGGTCTGCAATCAAACCCTGAGAATACATTCCATTCCCAGTGGACATCAGGGGTAGGAACCCTTAGAAAGCAGTTGTCTCTTGGCTTTGACGACTCCATCCCTAAACGACCTTGGGCAAGCACCTTCCTCCCCTGACTGTGGCTCCCCCCTATCTAAATTGGGTGCACCATTTCTGGACCCTCCATGAACTCAGGGTTACTGATAAGACAAATAAGATCATAATTGAAAGGACAGAGTTTGCTGAATGCAAGGTGGTGGCAACAGTGCTGAGATAATTAGCTTTCCTGTGCTGACGAGCTACAAATACACACACAGAAACTTTCTTTTCAGGCTTCCAGGCTGTTAAAAGATACTGTGATTTCCCCGTTCACCCCTAGAGTTCCTTTGTGTTGTCCTCAAGAAAAAAAGAGAGGGGCCGATTTATTCCACAGTTGCTATTTTAGAATCCAGAGGAGCCAGGCTTGTTGATTGCAGAGAGATTGTTATCTCTCTGAGGGCTCAATGAAGGTCACCTTTTAATCTTTTGCTAAAGCAGATGCTCCTTTTCCCCTAGTGCTCAGTCCAGGCAGAACCTGGGACCGTGACCATCAGAGGTCAAGAAGGGGTGGGCTGGGGGCTGCTGTGCAGAAGATGCCCTGAGAACTGAGAGAAGAACCCAGTTCTCAGTGGGAGTGCGGGGGGGGGGGGGAGGAAAGAGAGGGATTTTGATATAACAGATGTCTGGGAGGAATCTAACTAAGAAGTCATTTTTAATAATACTCTCAGGTGCACTGGCTCTCCCCAGGGAGATAGAGGGAAGGTTTATAGATGGAGCCATAGGCCTTGCCCTGGACACAGCGGTTTCCTCAGAGGTGGGCGCTAAGGAAAGGAAAGGAAGAGAATTGTCAGAAGAATCCCCAGAAATGTGATGTTAGTTTCAGGAAGAGAGGAGAAGGAAGCAATTCCAAAACTGACCCCCCACAGCTTTAGGGGTGGTGGAGCCATGGATGCAGCCCCTGAGGGAATGGTGGACCACAGAAATGGGATTCTTCATCCCTGCTAGAGTCCAGACCCACACCGGTACTTCTGTGAAGGGCAGGACCAGGGCGGTATCATCCCTGAGGCACAAGCCAAGCCAGGATACTCCTCAATATCCAGCCTTGCCCCTGTCATTCTCCCCCTCCCCATATGCTCTGTCCTCTCAATGTCCCCTGGTGACCCCCACCCTCCACCAAAGTAAATCACAGAGGGTCCCACTGTGGGCCGCCTGGGTGCTCACATTTCCGCAGAGAGCCTTCCAGCAAGGAGGGAGTCCCTGAAGGGATGGCTTTGAAAGGGGCTCATTTTCTTACTAGAAGCAATGGGTGTTTTCTCATGAGCATATTGCTACCTTTAAGTATGAGGAATTTCATCTCTAAAGCTCCCAGTGGGCCCGGGATTGTGTGATCGGGTTGGAGTGGGGAGTGGGTATTAATAAGAGTCACATCTAGCACACTGGGCTTTCACTCACTCCACCCACCCAGTGTCTCTGGGCTTGGCCTCTGGGAGCTTAGGGAGACGTTTAGGTTTTATTTGTGGTGATGTGTGCATGCATATTTGTGTGCACGTCTTGGCAAGCAGCCATGTATGAGCTCAAATTTATGTCCTCACCTTACCCGTTGGGGTATCACTGGCCTTCAAGTGTGATGCCTTTGATGGCTGAGATGTCCCCAGCCTCTCAATCAAACTTGACCCTCGGTGCAGCAATCTGTCTAACAACTCTCACTGCAACTCAATAAAATGTGAACTTAGTTCTCCTTGCGCTAAACTTAAATCTGCATGATACCTCTCCTTTCCTTGACTTGTTGGATCAAACTCATTTTTACTTCCCTCTTCCTTTTCCTTTTCCCCACCTGAGTAGGGCCACCTGCCCTTGAGCGAAGGCACAGGTCCTTGGGGATTAGGAGACTAGAGCAGTGGGACCTCCAGGCACCTCCAATTTTCTCTACTCTTGGCAACCCTGAGCAAACCAGCTTTCTTTTGTCTCACTAACTTTCTTGATTTTTCCAAACTTGATTTTCAGCTGAGCACTAGTCAAGTGGACAGTGCTATAGAGCACTGGTGGTCCGTGAGGTCTGAAAGGTTGGCAACCGCTGCTCTATAGGCATTAAGAACTGGACTCTGATGCAAACCCCAGCTGCACCACTTACTAGACACTCTCAATTTCTACATAGGGTAGACAGACTGTAAGTCCCCCTTGAACATAGCAGATACCTCAGATATCTTAGAGCAAGCGTGGGAATGTAAAGCATAACCTAATTCTCTTTCCTATAGAGATTCTATTTTATTTAAAATCTATTTTTACACTAGTTGGAATCCTGCTTTTTTGGCCAAGTACTTGTCTTGCATGTCTGACCTTGCAGAAGCTGGGGTGGGTCATAGCATCTTAATGAAGAGAATTACAGGTAGTTTACAAAGCTTACATGCTCCTCATTTCCCTGTGATCACCTCCATCAAGCAGCTCTACTACTGGCTGATATAATTTCACTTCTCTGGGTCTCAGTTTCCTTATCTATCCAATGAGCATAATAACAATACCCTCATTACCTCTAAAGGAGGATTAAAGGAGTTAGTATATGTAATGCACTTAGGCCAGTGGCTAGCACATTCTAAACACCATGTCTATTTGCCATGATTTGTATTTTCTGCCTTCCTACTACTATCTGTTTTGTTTTCAGCTCAATTCCTAAGTTGGAATTAGCCCTTCTCCATTGGGTACAGCCTGGGGGCTAGGGAATTAGAAGCATCACCCTTTCCAGACAATAAAAGGGCACATGATGCAAACTATGCCTTGGGATGCCCCTCTCTGGGATCTGGACCTTGAGGATCAAAACAAAGAGACTGAAAACAACTGGTTGCACTTGCATCTTGACCATGTGGTGGCTGCTTCTGGGCCCCTGGGCACTGTCTTATTCTCACCCATCCCCAAGCCCAGCTCTTGGGCCTCCCTTCCAGGCTGACAGCTCCCTTTAGACTAATTAATTGGTTTGTTTCCTTTGCTTGCCATCAATGAATTTTGACCCAATACAGAGGAATTCAGGTTCCAAAGCCTCTTGACCACAAGGCTCTATTCTTCCACCTCCTGACTCCATCTACCACCTGACCCTTTCTCTTTTGCTCTGCAGCAAAGAGAGGTTAGAGGAGAAGAGATCATTCCAAGGGGTCTGGAGAGAGACTCCAGGTATATCAAACAGTATTTCTTTCCAGGGGGCTTGATCTTCCCTTCGGCAAACCCTTCCTCTCAGTCAGGCACCTCCTCGTGGTGATGGTGACAATAGTGGCTGAGACAGAAGCAGAAAAAGGAGTAGATGGCTCTCACATCAGCCACAAGCTGCAGGGTCAGCCTCCAACATAGAACACTGACAGCAAACTGCTTCCTCCTTCAGAGCCGAGGATTCACTAAACTTGCATTCAGATCAGCCCAGCTCACCTAGAGAGGTCCCCTGGGAGGCAGGCTCACTTGCCAAAAGTTATTTTCTGGAGACTCAATTGATGGGAGGCCAAATCACCATTTGGCAAAATGGAAGTGATGAACTGATTCTCCATGAATTGATTTTTTATGAATTATCTCAGGACCCCTGTGCCCAGAAACACACTCAGAGAACTACCCCCCTCCTCACCCCCAAAATTCAGGGAGTCCCAAGAGTCTATTCCAAGGGGAAGGCTGATGCGGTGGATAGGGAGTCACCTCACATTTAGAGACCACCTACTGTGTTCCAGGAGCCTTATGTACACTTTTGTGTCACCCTTCACAACCAGCCCATGGGTTAGAATCCTTCATTCTGTGTGTGGGAAAACTGAGACTTGAGAGGTAAGTAACTCACCCATGGTAAGTTACTGGCCCCAGAGCCCAGACCGCTCCTGTATGCCATGAACCTCTTTGTTTGCACACCTCTTGCCTGGCTCTGGCCAGGACAAGGAAGAGCTGGAGGGAAATGATCTAACGGGTCCCACCAGCATGCAGAGCCACATAGAACTCTAATCCTGCAGACTTTCTGTACTACTGGCAGGAGACCATGGCTCCCAGAAGTTCATAAGTTCCCCGGCGTCACACAACTCCCAAGTGGTGGTGACAGGCTGCCCAGCTGTGATGTTACTTGCTTTCTCCACAGCAGCATTTTTGCCCACGGCTTAAGACTCCTTTAGTTCTAAATTTCCATGTCACATTTTAGTAAAAGAAGACTCAGGAAAGGGCAGCAGGTGGTAGACTTGGTGGCCCAAACTAAGGCAAACCTGTGTTTTCCCTGAAGGAGCTTGTGACCTTCTAGCCCAAAATACTTCATGCCTTTGGCCTCCGGGCCCTCACCGATGGCCTTTGCCCCAGAATTCTAAGGATTGAGGACTTTTCCCTTACCACATTATCCTCTAGGACCATGGTCCCTCTAAGCCCACTCCATAATCCATCTGAAGCTCTTAATTAAAAGTCAGCCTGGAAAAGCATCCAAAGCAATTGATTGATGAGCTGCTGTCAGAGGAGGCAGAACAGACAGAGCTCGGGAGTCTGCGTGGCAGCTGTATCATGCGTCCCTAAAATGCAAGCCCCACCTCCAAGCCACATCAGCCTCCAGGATTCAGCAGCTGCCGTATCCATCAAGGATCCTCCCTCCAACATCTGAAGGCTGTCAGCAAGGAGGGTGCCACCAATTCGTCCATCAGTGAGTGAGAACCAGATATAATGTTGCAATTGCACTGGGACCCATATAAAAGTGTCAGCATTGTATGGGAGGGTCACAGCCCCAAGATTTTGGAGCAAATAAATATTTTTGTTCTGAGAGACATGGCGGTCGCTAGCAGAAAATACATAGTTCTTTACCTCCGAGGTGTTCTGCTGTTAAGGAAACTATGTCCTATAAATTCCTTTCCTTAAATACATCTTAAATTCCTTGCTTCCTTCCCTTTCCCAAAGCCACCCTAGCCCCTCTTTTCCACTCTGACTGGGAGTAAGTACATCAACAGCCTCCTAAGTGCTCTAGAGACCATTTGACTTCCACACGCCAACTGGTGGTTCATCTAAAATGAAAGGGGGTTTAAAATTCCATCTGCTTAGGGCAGAGGCATGTGTATACCCTGGGGAATACACAAGACTCATTGAGGGGTAGGAAGAAAAAAATTAAACTCCTATTTGTAATTATTTTTCTGAAAGCCAATTTAAAAGAAATTAAGCTTTACTAATATATAATATTCATCTTGTCACTGGTACCCCTGTTTTGCCCAACAAAGAGGTTGATGGTGGTGTTCTCAGTCAAGCCTTCATTTTTGTATAACCCATCAAAGCTGCACTAAATTGAATTAATTGTAATCCTTGATCAATATAACATTTCATCATTAGTCAGTAATTCATTTATGTATTAATATATTTTAACAGCACAATAAGCACCCATAAATCCACCACCCAAGAGGAAAGCTAGGACTTTGATAATAACTTCCACCCAGCTATGTGGCTGCTCCCATCCCATCCTCCTGCTGTTCTCCCTAAGGTGGCCACCATCCTGAATCAGAGGTCCATTGTTCCTTATTTCTGTTTATGATAGCAATAACGCATCCATATGTATTCCTTAAAAGCAAAGATTTTTATTTTTGCTTTACCATTATAAAAAGGGCCTTTTGCTGTATATAATCTTCTGAGTCTTTGCTTCCCCCTCCTAATATTACTTTGCAAAGATTAATCTAATTGTTTCACACCACAAAGGTTCATTCATTTTTACTGCTGTGGAATATGCCATTGTGTGACTTTTACCAGTTTATTCATCTACTCTCCTGTTCATGGGCATTTGGGTTGTTTTCATTAATAAATAAAATTAAATTTTATTGTAAAATTTAACCCTGGCTGGTATTGCTAAGTGGTTAGAGAATCAGTTTGTGCACCAAAGGGTCATGAGTTCGATTCCTGGTCAAGGGCGTGTGCACCAGGGCACATGCAGGAAGCAACCAATCTATGTGTCTCCTTCCATCTCTCTGCCCCTCCCTCCCACCTATCTACTCTCTCCAAAAAAATCAATGGAAAAAGTATCCTCAGGTGAGTATTAACCAAATAAAAAAGTTTAATCTAAAATTTAAATGGAAATTCAAAGATCCAATAACGGCCAGGACAAGTTTATATTTTTTCTCCAAAATTACTCATATAAAGACTATATAAAAAAACATAAAAATTTAATAACATAACATATTACCAAGTTAAAAAAATGGGCAAAAGACTCAAACACTTCATGAATAAAAATATCCAAGTAACCAATAAATATATGAAAAGATGCTCAACCTCATTAATATTTTCAAATAAATACAAAATAAAACCATAGTGAGATACAACCCCACACACAACACAATGATGAAAAATTGAATGACTGGCAGCACTAAATATTGGTGAGGATGTAGAGAAACCAGAATCTCCAGCCTGCTGGTGAGAGCACAGATTGGTGCAACCACTTTAGAACACTGGCTTTGTCCATCAAAGTGGAATATTCATCTATTCTATGATCCAGCAATCTCACTACTAGATACAGAGCTAAAGGAAATGTATACATATGTCCACCAAAAGACATGTACAAGAATGTTTCTATTCATCATAGTCCAGTGCTGGTTAGATTTGTAAATTCTGCCCCAATGGCATACATACTTTATACCTCCTTTAGCGCACCTGAAACAGGATGTAGGAGAGACTGGAACTCACCACTCCCCAAAAGTGTGTATGACAAGGATACTTTTGGGCAATATGGGTTATAGAGAGGAACCTCCCACCCCCTTAGAAAAAAAGTTATTGTCTTTATAGAATATCAACTTGGGAATCCAGTGCTAAATATAAATGCAATATCGGACTTCTCTTTAAATGAAAAAAAAAATGATTTTTGGACTCTGGATTCTCAACCTGGACTAATCACAGTCTTTGCTTATGACTCAATGCCAACATTGTTCCATGTATGCCTGCTTGTTTATTCAAGCATGCATGCATGCATGCATGCATTTTTCTTCACCAGACTACTCCTAGTCTAAATCAATGTGTATTACATATCCATGTGCTCCTCACCTACATCTGCCAGAAGTAACCATTATACTAAAGCATGTGTTTATCATTCCTTTCTTTATTTTCTAGTTGTATCACACACACACACACACACACACACACACACACACACACACACACACGCCTTATATATTTGTAGTTGTTATTCTGAAGTTCAGATAACAGGTATTGTATAGAGTCTTCAAGGACTTCCTTTTTTCTATTCATTGTGTTACTAAGATTCACCTGTGTTGTTAGGTGTGGTTCATTCATTTTCACTGCTATAAAGTAATTGCATTTTGTAAAGATATCACAATGTATTTATCCATTCTTCATTCTGTGGGCTTTTGCTTTGTTTCAAAACAGTGCTGCTATGAACACTCATTCCTGTGCTAACACTGGTAATTTCTCACAGCTATTGTGAAGACTCTGTTATGTTTCTGGACAGGTATTTCTGGAAAGGCAATAATGATAATACCAATAATGTGATGGTGATAGCTGACATTTGTTTAATGCATTGCCTCTTACAAACCACTTTTATCAACATGATCTAGTTCAACAACTCTAGGAACATGCTGGCCATCTCAGGGTTGGGAAGTGGCCAAATCCATGGCCTCTGGATCTTGTTCAGTGTATTATTCTGATCCTTCTGATCCATGTTAGGGCCTCAGGATTTAATGACTATTTCTGCTACTGTAAAGATTAGTTTCATGGCAATACACCATTAAAAATGGGTAGGAGATTTTATGTCGCTGGGCATTTGAGTAAACTGAAGCCTATACTGAGGCCATTGGAGAACTAGGCCCGGTACCACCCGAAGTTTCTTTTCTCTTCTGCAGCCAAAGTTGAGAGGCTCCAGGGCCTGTGGGAGGCCCCAGGCTGCCAGGAAGGTAGGATTTCTCCTAGTACCATCCATCAGGCACCCTTTCTCCCAGAATGAGAGTGAGTTGCCCTTGACCCTTTCCCGATATCTGCCTCTCTGTCTCCCCCATCACCGCCTCTCCTGGGAGGCCAGGCTTGGTGGCTAAATGCCCTTCTCTGTTCTCCATCCTCATCACTGAGTAATGAATACCAGCTAAGTGATGGGCTGGTGCCAGCGACCTCCTAGCAAATCTTCCCCCTGGAGCTGGGATCAATAACACTTAGCTACTCCTTTTCAGCATGGAAGCCAGGCAGCAGGAAGCCCAGCCTGAGCCTCTCCCCTCAGGGGATGCTGCCCACCCACGCAGGCTCTTGCTGATACGCAACCTTCCACAGTGTGTCCTCAAAGGACTGATCAGAGCCCCAGTCTCCCAATCTCCTGTTAGAGCGGGATTGTTCGGCTCCATCTCCAGGAAAAGACTTGTATTGGGAGCTCCGGCTTGGGCAGCCCACAGCAGCTAAGGGGGGACTGTGTTCTGGATCTTCTCGGAGTCATTGGCCACCTCATAACTTTGAGCTGCTTGATTTGGGATTAAAGAGGAAGAGAAGGAAAGAGGAGGCATTACACATAAACGTCAATTCACCTTTGCTGTACGTCCTGTCTAGTCTAAGCACTCAGGTCCAGCCTGGATCTGAGAATCACATCCTTTTGACCTTAAAAGGTCATGTTGCAGCCCAGCCTGTGTTGCTCAGTGGTTGAGCGTCGACCTATGAACCAGGAGGTCATGGCTCAATTCCCGGTCAGAGCACATGCCCAGGTTGCAGGCTCAACCCACAATTCTCTTTCATCATTGATGTTGCTATTTATCTCTCCCTCTCCCTTCCTCTCTGAAATCAATAAAAATATATTTGAAAAGAAAAGGTCATGTTGCAGAGTTGAAGGAATAAAAATGGCCAACAGTCCCAAAGCCCTTGGCTTATAGCTCAGTCCTCACAGTAACCCATGAGGAATGTACTAACATCTCCACTTCAGAGATGAAGAAATTGAAGCACAGACAGGTTAAGTGACTTGCCCAGGGTAACAAGGTGGTCTGCAGTGGAGCCAGGGATTAAGCCCAGGTGGTCCAATTCTAGAGTGTGCGGTCTGGACCACTACGTCAGGCCATCTTCCACTACACTCCACCCCTGGGCAAGAAGGGGGGCTCTGGTGGCAGCTGTTCCTGACTGAATCCAGCAGCTGTTTACCAATGTTGTGATGGGTTAGTTCCTCAGTATCCCTATTTCTCTGAGTCTCCCTTTCCTTATGTGGAAAATAGAGGTAATTCTTATCTCAGAGGGCTGCTGTAAAAATGAAAATGAAATTAAGTAAAGAATAGGCGGTCAATAGGTATTAGTTTCCTGATTGAGGGGCTGGAGTCCCTCAACTCTCTCTGCAGAGAATGCCTTCTGATCTAGGGCGGAAAATCCCTAGTCCCCATTTGGGGTCTTGATATTACCTCCCTGGCCTGGTATCACAGTCTCTCTTTCTCTAGTCACTGTTTCCAAATTCTTCTTTCTGATACCTTCCCAATACCCCAGCCCTCTTCCAGAGTAGGGAGCTTTAACCATTCCCCTCCTCTGGCCTTTCTGGCCCCTGCTATCTCCCCCTGCCCCCACCTGCAATCTCCCTGGCTACAGCCCACACCTGCCTGTGCAGACTTCTGAGACCACTCTCCGTAGCTTATGTCCTCTCAGTGAAAACTTGCCACATCATCTGCTCCATAAGATATGGAGCCTCAGTTGGAGAACTTGAAGGCTGGGAAGCTGAAATCATCTGAAGGCTTGACTGGGGCAGGAATATCAGCTCTCAAAGTGGTTCACTCACATGACTGACAAGTCGGTTTCTCTCCACATGGGCCTCTGCATAGGGCTGCTTGAATGTTATAGTTTGTTTGGGCTGCCATGACTAAGTAGCACAACTGGGAGCTTAAACCAAAAATAATTTTCTCACAATTTTGGAGGCTAGAAGTCTGAGATCAAGGTGTCAAGCAGAATTCATTTCTTCTAAGACCTCGCCCCTTGGCTGTGTAAGGTGTCGTCTCTCTGTGTCTTCACAGAGGATCTTCCCTCTGTGAGTATGTGTCCTATCTCCACTTTGTAAGCACATCAGCCATATCGGATTAGGGCCTACCCTAATAACCTAATTTTGCCTTAACTACATTTGTAAAGACCCTCCTTCCAAATACAGTCACATTGTGAGGTGCTGGGGGTTAAAACTTCAAAATATGTTCAACAAGTGAGCTTATAACAAGTGTCCTTGTGAAATGGCAGCTGGATCCCCCAGAATGAGTGACACCAGACAGAAGCTTCAATGTCTTCTATGACCAAGGCTTAGGAGGAACACATCGCTCCTACTGGTCACACAGGTCAGTCCTGATAGGTGTGGGAGGATGCTACATAGAGACAAATTCCAAAGGTGAGGCTCTAAGGGGGTTAGCTTGTAGGGTAGCCCCCACAATTGTGAAAATAGGGGTCCCGGCCCACAGCACAAAGAAGGGGAGAAGATTGCATGTATGAGAACAACTCCCTCTAAAGGAGAAAACCCAGAAGGCACAAAAACTCATTGCCTAAGGGCTCCTCACCTCAGCAGTCAGGAAAGTGTCTCCACAAAGGAGTATGGAAAAGGGGCTGGGAGCCTTCCTTTCAAACTATTACCTTTTGGGGAGTAAAAGTTTTGTTCCTTCTGGGGAATCCTGAAGCTAACATCCCAGTTGTGGCACCTTGATTATCCTTCCCACTATGATTTGTGTGTGGCCTGAGCAGCATCAGCCAAGTCTCAGGACAGAGTAGACCTGCCATGCGGACACAGATGAAGAAGATCCACACTGTTTGCAGAGCTTGTAATGTAGCATATGGCATAGAACAAGTGACAAAATCATAACGCACAAGTTAGACCATGAGTGTGCATTCCAGGGCACACTGGACTACATCATGGCCCAGGAGTGGGAGGTTCCACCCCTTTTCCTGGGTAGATGTGACTTAAAAGCAGAATCATTTTATTGCTTCCCCCTTATTGGCTTCACCTGCAGATAAACAGAATCACTACCATCTAACATCTGCTTCTGTTGATCATAGGGTCAAAGATCTTTGTCTGGGACCCTGGGTGCTTGGAAGTTCATTTACTGAGTTCTCATTGGGTGTGTGCCCATGGAGATATGGAATAAGCTTGAGATCTAGTGCCAACACAACCTTGACTTAGAAGGACCCACTCAGTGCTGATGTCTGTTGGCCTTCTCCAAGGGGACACAGATATGTTACTGACCTGAGGCTGGAGTCATAAAACATCCTTCTCAAGCCTGCCTTGGAGTCAGTGCTCCACGGGGCAACCAGTCTTCCCTGCTTCCCCAATCATGTATCCCGGGGCTTCACACCAACAGAGCCAGTCCTGACCATCTGGTTCCCCATCACCTTCCTTCAAAGCTACAACTCACCGGCCCAAGTTTCAGGGAAGAAGAGTTCACCCTGCAATGGTGGTTTCCCTTCTTCAGAATCTTTAGACCTAAATTAAAGTTCCCATACACACTCCCCACTCCTACTAGAGAAGGGGAGGATTCCTCCAGTCCCAGCTGGTGGCATCTCTCATTCACCTCATCCATCATCCTGACAGGTGGGCCCTAGAGAGAAGCCACAAGCAGGACAGGGGTAATTAGGATCCATTAAGGAGATGAGACTGAGCTGCAATGGGGGGGGGGGATCATTCACTCCCCAGCCCCCTTTTCTAAATGGGGCCATCAGCCATGCTGAGTTTGCTTCCTAACCTCCTCCCTCTGCTTCCCGCCTCTGAGTTCCTGGGAGGCTGAGGCAGGGGTGGGATAAATGAGCATATTGAGAACAGAGAGGCCTGGATTTGAGGCAAGGGACCACAGGCTACAGGGGAGGCAGGGAAGAGAGAAGGGAAAACAGGACCCCAAACAGGATCTAATGTAGGGGCTAGTTCTTGAGAACCTCAGCTTAAGAACCTAAACTTTGCAATGCAGACTGCCTTTGAGGGCCTCTGCATGTGGCCCACCCCAGGGCCAACCTTTGCAGCAGCAGGAACAGTGGCCCTCTGGGTGCCTGGGTAGTTTTTGTGGTGCTGCCTCCAGAAGGCTCCTGCCAAAAAGCAATGTGCTCCTTGGGAGAGGGTTACAAATTAACCTCACAGCAGTCTCATCAAGCACCTTCCTCCTGATTAATTTGTCAAACTGGCTAGCTCCCTGGGAGAACAGGAATGCTCAAAGCCAGACTTCAATTTCTTTTTCTATTTTGCTCAGATCAGAAAAATTAGGGGGACAATGGCAGATAGTGATGGGGTGGAGTATAGACAAAGGGATAAAGTGTGAGAAGCACCAACTTAAAGGAAACCAAAGTTCATGCTCCCCTTTCTCCTAAACCCGGGCCTAACTCAGCTAGAGAAAGAGCAGGTGCACTTAGTTTTCCCAGGATATTGGGCCAACCCTGGAGAGAACCTGTGGCCGCACATGCTCAGTCACACCCTCTGTGCACAAGGTCATAACTGAAGAGGGGTCTCCTGATCTTCAAATAGTGCCAGAGCCCTCAGGACCCCCAGTAGTAGCCTGATTGTCCTGTCCTGGCAGCCCCTCCTCCTGGCGCAGTGAAGCTGAACAGGGCATCACCCACAGTCTAGATGGAGATACATGGAGGAGTTGAGAGTAATGATTCCAGGGCCATCCTTGACTGGCTCTCACCTTGAGGGATGGTAGCTACACTTAGCTCTGTCTTTCCACCAGGGGACAGGTTCAGAGATGTTGAGTGATGTGCCCAAGGTCACACAGCTATCAAGTAGCAGAATCTGGACTAAACCAGCCCCCATTTTCAGCAGGAAGACCAGTACTTTAATACATGAGACCTGTTCATACCATCTGAACACCAGCAAGTCATCCATACCTCATAATCCTGTCCCTCCTTGTAAGTCTGAACTCTTCATTCATCTATTCAGAAAATATTTCAGAGCTGATAAGAAATTAATTGTATGATCTTGACACCTACATGCCATGCCCTTGGTGATGGTGCTCACCCAGGGGTGTGACAGCTCACTGGCTGGGCCCTGATTTAAGCTCACATGGAGAGATGTGAGCATGGAGTTGCTGAGGTGATGTCTGGTTGAGCAGGGCCTTGGGGAATTCAAGTCACAACATTTTGTGACTTGAATTCCCCAAGAAAAGGCCAGAGACAAAGCTTTCCCCTTTGGTCATTTAGTTGAACCCTGTATCCCTTATGCAACAACAAAACAAACAAAAAAACAGAAAGGCGTATTTTAAGTTCAATTGATTGTTTTTCATGTAGGCACAAATATTGTCTGAAATGTGTTTGTTGTGTGTTTAGCAGTTTGTTTATTTTTGATGGCAGGTTTCATAATGTCTGGCTAGGTCGAGTCTGAAAGGAGCAAGCAAACATTGTAGTTCAGGACCACAGACAGCAGCTCAGGCTGCCTCCACCTTCTATTACCTGAAGCCTGCTGCCCAGGACCCTCTGAAAAGCACTTATTAACTTTTTCCCACAGGCTCTTACAGAGCAAAACTGCCTTGAATCTTGGATGCTTTTGTTTGGCTGAGCCTCCCGCAGGATCCAAGCTACCTTTGCCTTTCTTTGTTGGTTTTAGTCAAGGTAGCTCTTAAGCCACAAGAGACCAGGAGATGGGAGAGGCCAATTACTTATGTGCTGAGAGAGAAAAATAAATTAAGATTAAATAATTGCACTGAGGCTTGATATTAAGTATAAGGGGTTCTAATAATTCAGACAGGCAGAGACTTCTGAATCTACCACAAGGCTCCCCAAGGCAGAACAGCAATGAATGGCCGTGCATTTGCATAATAGCTTTCTTGTTGTTCCTTTTGTGTTTTTGTTGCTTCCAGCACCCTGTTATTTCCCCCACTCCTCTGAAAGGACCAGCCCCAGCGATCTGTAAAACGGTAACTTTCACCAGCACAATGCTGTCATATATTAATAAATTTGGGAATTTGAAAGGAAACAAAGCTCTTGATTAAGATACACCAGGAACCTCTCCTTCTGCCCCTTTAGAAAATGGGTTGTGGGAACTTTTCTCCAGAGCTGGCTTCACACATGTGCCACTTGGGTAGGTGCCCACGTTTAAAAGGACCTTGCAGTTAGAAAGGCCCTATGCTTGGTTTAAAGCCATGTGGTCACTATCCAGCATTTCTCAATCGTCTTTTTTATTCATTTATTTTGATACTCTTCACCCAAGAATATATTTTCCATTGATTTTTAAAGAAAGTGGAAGGGAGGGAAAGAGGGAGGGATGGAGAGAGAGAGAGAGAGAGAGAGAGAGAGAGAGAGAGAGAGAGAAACATCAATGTGAGAGAGACACATCAATTGGTTGCTTCCCACACATGCCCAGACCGGCCGGGAATCAAACCTGCAACCCAAGTATGTGCCCTTGACTAGAAATTGAACCCACAACTCTTCAGCACACAGGCCAACGTTCTAATCACTTAGAAACATGGGCCTGCACTCTAACCATTTAACCACAGTGGCAAGGGCTCTCAATCATTTGTTTAACAAGGAGAGCTACATTTCCATTTAACCCATGGCCCTGTATGCTTCTCTCTCTGAGTCGGGCTTGACCAGGATATGGCCTGACTCCAGTGGCAAAGTGGACACCATGTGACAAAGCCTCCCAATCTATCGCAAGGGCAAATCCATCACACCATCTCTGCCTCCTCCTCCCCGCAGCACCCTCAATGGCCATGACTCATAGAATAGGGGACAAATCCTATTAGCCAGGACACAATCTGATGCCAAAATTCCTGAGCTCAGCTACAACCTAGTCTGGCTCATTCAAGAAGAGATGCAACAAAGACAAGCACAACGATTTTTGTCTGGATGAAGCTCTTAATAATTGAAGTCATTTCCTTTGTGCAGAAGCCCTGGGTAATTTTCCTGGCCTTTGGTTCTCTAACAGTCCTGTTAAAGAAGCATGGGACTGCCCTCCTATACTACTCATTTCTCCTCTTTCCCTCCTTCTCCATTGCTCCAGATAAACATAATTAATCTATTCCAACATGAAGCATGACTAGACCACTCAAGGCTGTCAAAGGCATTAAGGACCCAAGTGTAAATAGAAAGAATCAGTCTGTATCTTCATGGGTCTTATGGTCTTATCACAAATGAGACCCAAATGCCACACGTCCACATGCATACTCATACGGAAAGGACTCATTCCCACATTCCCGCTTTGGAGCCTGTTGTTATCCCACCCAGAATGCCTACTCCATTTTTCTGCCAACCGATGCCTAGCTGTGGATAAAAGGTTTAAACAAAGACTTGGGGTCCGTTGTCCCCTGTACCCTCATTACTGTGCCCAATGTAGCAAGTGTTGTTTGCCGCCCATGCAAATCCATTGCCCTCTTCTTCATGGCCAGCAGTTTACAATTTAGTTTCCATATTTACTCTTTTCTCTGGGGCCATCTGCTCAGGAAAGGTGGCCTTATCTCTATCCTCCTTCCTCAGGAGGGTGAGGCATGTATCTTGATTGGTCTATAGTGATCCCATTCTTCTTTCTCCATTGGGTTAAAAGAAGGGTCATGTGACTTAGTCTGGGTCAATGAGATGTGAGAATGATGGGGTGGCTCCCACAAAAAAGGTTTTTAGTTGATAAAAATGGACTCCGAGGAGTAAATACTCCCTTTTCTTGAGTTGGATCATGTCATGTCTGCATGGGATGCCTGGAACTACGACAGCTATCTTGTCATCATAGGGGACCAACAGTTGAGGATGACAGTGAGCAATGATGTAGAGAACCTAAGTCCTTGATGACATGGTTGAGTTATTAACTAACCTAGAACCACCCTGCCTACTTTCAGGATTCTTGCCATGTTATTTAAATTTTTTCTTTATCACTTAGTACATATTTATTTAGTTTTGTGTTCTTTGTAGCTGGAAGCATCCTGATTAATAAGCAGGGTTTCCCTATCCACAGGTGTGCCTTATGGATTTTCTCTGACTAAATGTTGGACATAGAGCAGGCATGCAGGCAGATGCCCTTGGAAGTGAGCTAATCAGACTGTTTGTAAGGAATGTGAGTAGCCTAAGAGGGGAAAAATGTGTAGGCACCTTGGTGTTTCAGAGGTCCAGTTACCTTGTCCCTGATTGTGACTTTGACAGGATGGAATCCAGGGAACCAAGGCATGAAGGAGGAAAGTCTTGACCTTGTTCGTATCACAAACGAAAGAAACTCAATATAGACCCCTCCTTGGAACCAACCCCAAATAAAATTGGCACAGAAGAAAAGTCTGTCTTTGGTGCACCAAGATCCTTCTGTATAAATCTGTTCAACTCTTTGATGACAAGTTGTTCTCATATCATTGTTCTCTGCCCCATTTTCTATACCCGAGTTTATGCAGAACGAAAGAATTTACTCATAAATAAGGATGTTTTCATTTTAATTATTTTTAAAGACCATATACCCAAGAGAATAAATGTCGAATGGTGGAGTTTCAGAACTTATCAACTCTAGGTGGTATACTTTTAGATAGTGATGTTCCTAAAACTCCACTGTATCAGTAGCCACAGATTCCTCTTGTTTGAAGGCAAGCCTCACTCCTGCCTTTCTCTGCTGTGTCAGCTAAGCTTCTCTTAGCTGTCTTTTCTTTGCCCACTCTCTGCCCTAAGGCAGATTTTAGCTGACACCAATCGTGTATGTTTTTTCGTTTGCCCCAGTTACAAAAGTCTGAGTTGGTAACGGGAAAGACAGGGATAAGAAGACCTGAAAGCATGGGTCGGGCAGTGACCCACCCCTTTTTACTTCCCAGAAGCAAGACAAAACTAAAACAAAAAATCACTTTGGCTAATGCAGTGGAGTGGCCAAAACACTCTGGGCTGCCCACAGGGTAGAGATGCTCCTGAATATGGCAGCCTTCTTTAGAATTCCCCTGACTTGGGAAGAGAGACCTTCTTCATTTCCATGGCTCATTCATGGTCCTGCTGAGAAAGTCCAGCCTCAAAAAGACCTGGAAAAGGGGTCCACTGAAGGGGTATGACTGTTGCCAAGGAGACAGAGGGGTGAGGGAGAGGCACAGGCTCCTCTGAGCACTGTTAAGCTTTCTTAATAGAAGGCAGGGAGGGAGGAAGAGAGGGAGGAAGGGAGAAAGGGAGGGAAGGAGGGAGGGAGGGTGAGAAATCCCAGGCAATAGGTATATCCTTTCACCCAGCACCTGACAGGCTGCATCCACCACTCAGACTGGCTGCAGACTTTTCTCCTGCCTTCTGCTGGGCCCAAGTCCCTATGTGTAGGCTTTTCCTGGAGAAATGTCTACCCAGTACATCTCAGTGGCCTTTCCCCAAAGTGGCGTTCTGCTCTTCAGCCTCTAGACTCAGTTCAGCTTGTGGAGCCCATTTGAAAGATGGGGAAACTGAAGCCTCAGGTAGTGATTCGCCTGGAGTGAGTCAGACCTTCAGGAGGACCTGGGCTGTCCACCAGGCTGGTAGGACCACCGGGACTGCTGTGCAGCTTGGCAGGCAGCAGCTTTGAGAGACTGTAGAGCAGACAGAGGGAGAGGGCAAGCAGGCGCCCATGCTAAGAGACCAGCACCATCAGCGGCCACGTTGTCAACACACAGCTGAGAGGAGGACAGTGTAAAATGGACCCTGCTTCATGAGCCCTGCAGGGCCCTCTCTGCAGTCGAAGGACTTCCCTCTGGAGAAAGTGCAGGGAGGTGAGGACAGGTGGATTGCTTTTTTCTGCGTAAGCTGGGCCTCACCATGACTAACCCACCATGGCTCTCCAACCCCTAAGGGCCTCTTGCCCTGGAGCTAACGATGCTGGGAGACTTCAAGGAGCCACGGTCCCTATTTTGGCTCCACTGAACTGAGTCCCTGTGGCTCCCTGCATGGTCCCTATAGTATCCATGAGTCCTCTGAGGGCAGTGGGCTTCCTGCCCTCCCTAACTTAAGGTGCCTGGCCATTCCCAGTCTCTGAGATCATCACTTAAGAGTGGGGAGATCCTGGCTCACATAATCTGGTCCTATGGCTTTCAAGAAACGTCTGTATGTTGGAATAAAACCTCACTGTCCCATAGAATTTCTGTGTAATGGAAATGTTCCACATCTGAACTGTTCAGTATGTAGCCACCAGCCACACGTGGCTATAGGTGGCTAGTGTGACTAAAGAACTGAATTTTTAACCTTGTTGAATTTTAAGGAATTAAATTTTCAATTCCAAGTGCCACATGTGGCCTGTGGCTACCCTCTGGGACAGAGCAGGAAAAGCGAAGGCTTCCCATAGCCAGTACCAGCGGATACCAAATAACAGGGGAATCATGTGCTCTCCTCTCCCAATGACCCCTCCCCAAGAGGCAAACACCCAGGGAAGACAGCTTCTCAGGGGAAATATCAGAAGTCCCTCTCCACAAAGCGCCCTTTTCCTGCTGAAAGTTGCAAGCATCCGTGGGCTACACAAACCCAGAAATGTGGAGAGAAAGAAATGCCTGTACATATATGTCAGCTCAACAAGCAGGAAGCATGGGCCCAGGGCTGGGGAGGCACACTCAGCAGGCTGGCAGAAGAGAGAACCCGAATTCTATCATTTTCCACATAAGTCCTGCAGGGTTTGGATGCTGTGGAAGGGATGAAGGTAATGTTTAAACACCAGTGTGTACAGACTTTAGGGTGTATGTGAATTGAAACCTTGTTTGCCCTCTGTTTTGTTTTGTTTGGGGGTGGGGTCTCTACTCTGGGCCATCTCACCAGTTGAAACTTCACTGTAATAAGATCCTTCTAGTTTTTCAAAGGCCTGGGCTGGGATCCTAGTCAGACGATTCTTCTATCACACCGGGTCAAGGTAGAGTGAGGTTCCAGCAGAGTCGTGTGTGGGCAGGCCTATGGTCATGTGAGTGCAAATACAGCGATCAGTTTCTCATTTGTACTTAGCTCAGGTCATCTAAATGATTTTGGGAGATTGTTCCAGGAAGAAAGGCTGGGTTTAGCATGAGGCACGTATTCCAGGCAAACTGAGCTGAAAGAAGATGCAATGGGTGCCACCATGGGGAAGGGTTGGTGGAGCCAGACAGCGTGACAGGACTCACATCTCCCCTCCCGACACCCGTTTGCCTGTGTCCCAACCTTAAGATGAGAACCTACCATCTACACCCACTCCCAGAGAGAAGTCTGGCAGGTATCATCTCAGACATCTCCTGACACTTCCTCTTCCCTAACTCCCGCATCAAATCTGTCACCATCCCTGTTGGTTCTGCCTCATCTGGGACTTTTCTCCCTCCATGGGGACCCTGACCACTTCTCACCCTGGACCCCACCTGTGTCTGATCACCATCTCCCCTGTCTTCCCATCCTCCATCACTTGCCAGAGGAACCAGCTTAATCAAACCATGTGGTGCCTATCACTCACTTGCTAAGCTGAGGTTCCATTTAGCCCGAAGGGCAATGCCAGTAGTCCTCTCCTATGGCAAGTAAGGCCTCTAAGGAGCTGGCCAGTGTTTCTCTCCAACCTCACTTCAAACAGGTCTGCTCTCACAGACTCACACGTACTCCAATCCACCACACTTCTCACTGTGCCCGTGCTGGCACATGCCATCTCCTCTGCATAGACGCTCTTCTCTTCCCAACAAACTCTTATTCATCCTATCCTCCAATAACCAGCTCTACCTTCCCCTCCTTTGTACCCCCACACACCTCTAGTGAAAATTGTGTTTATTTGTTCTAAAGTCTGTCTTCCTTAAAACAGGGATCTCTGAGCTCCTCAATGCCCAAGACTATGATTTCTTGGTCATTTCTACTTCCCTCTTGCCCTGATGTGCCTGGGATATAATGGGCACTTGGTGGGTGAATGAATGAATGAATGAATGAATGAGTGAAAAGTAGGTTTATCAGACTAAAACTACAGAACTGGACCTGCACTTCTCAAGCCTTCAGGTGCACATGAATGACCTGGGGATTGTATTTAAATGAACATCCTGACTCAGTGGGTCTGGAGGACCTGAGAGTCTATAATTTCTATCAAGCTCCCAGGTGATGCTGATGCTGCTGGGTGGTGGACTACACTTTCATCAGTGAGACATAGAGCTCCTATAGGTGGGAAGTGCCCATTTTTCAGCCATAAAACAGAACACATTTCAGCTATCTATATCTATAAAGGCCTAAGCGACCATTCCACCATGCAACCAGTAGCTATGATGCGCACTGACCACCAGGGAGCAGACGTTCAATGCACAGGCATGGAAACATGGAACAGACTGATGAATCTCAGAGGGAAGGGGGAAGGGGGGAGGGTGGGAAGAGATTAACCAAAGGTCTTATATGCATACTAGAGGCCCGGTGCACAGATTCATGCACCGGTGGGGTCCCTCAGGCTGGCCTGTGGGGATCGGGGCAAAACTGGCAGTCCAACATCCCCTGAGGGGTCCCAGATTGTGAGAGGGTGCAGGCCAGGCTAAGGGGCCCCACCAGAGCATGAATCCGTGCACTGAGCCTCTAGTTTAAAATGATATGCTCTTTAATGACATGGGAGTATGCTAAGCAAAAAGATGTAAAATAGAATCCCATATTGTTTAAACATAACTAGATTATAGAAAGATAGAATCTATCAGATAGATGAAAGAAAAAGAGGAAGAGAGGTAGAAGGGAGGGAGGAAGGGTTACATGGAGGGAGGGAGGGAGGGAGGGAGGGAGGGAGGGAGGGAGGGAGGGAGGGAAGGAAAGAAAGATGAAGGGAGGAAGGGAGTGAGGAAGAAAGGGAGGGAGGGAAGGAGGGAGGAAGGAAGGAAGGAAGGAAGGAAGGAAGGAAGGAAGGAAGGAAGGAAGGAAGGAAGGAAAAGAGAGAAAGAAGAAAAGAAAGTGGTTATCTCTGGTGGACACAATTGCAGGAATTGTTTTTCCTTTATAAGTATTTGAATTTTCACATTTTCTACAACAATCATGCATTATTTTATAATATAAGAGAGTTATTTTCATCTTTAAATTAACTCTCCCATTTGTCTAAGAGGAGAGTTCATTTACTGCACTCCCTAAAAGCAAGGTGGCACTCTAACCACCATCAGGTGCTGTGTCCCCCATCAGGTGCTGATCCTTAGCTCTTTGAGAAGGGACATGACAAGGTCAGGCAATGGCTGTGAGCAGCCCAGCCCAGGTGGCAGCTACTTCCCCCAAAAAGATACCCTGAGCATCCCAGACCGTGTGAATCATCCATCCTAGCCCCTGACTGTACAGCTTGTGGATACCAATAACCACACAAGAGGTGACCCTGGGCCCTGGGACAAGGCCAAACACAGCAGCTAAAGTAACTGTGGGTTTACAGCAGGCCTGTAGGTAGGTTTGCATTCCTGTCATGTCCTCCAGCTTCTCCTCGGGCTCTTTCTGCACCACAGTGCTTCACTCTCTCCCAATTAAATATTTTCTTTTAAGTCCCTAAGATGCTATCCTTAATAAGCCCTTCCTTCTTAAACCACAGGGACATAGATCACCCTGATTATTTTAGCTTTTCAACTGGTGTAACAGGCAGAGAGAGAGCCACTAGTGTCATGTTCTAACCCTAAACCTGGGAGATCTTTGTTCTGGACGAAAATGCTCTGACCTTATTTCTCTCTATGCCTTTCTCCTATTCCTTTGGGAACCAGGACCCAGCACTTGCTGTAAGGGTCTTGTACATAGAGGTCTAAAGGAGGGGAATGTGCATCCGAGAGAAGATGGGCTCTCCTGCCAACTCTAACTGTGAGCTCCATGGATACACAGCCCTCCTTTGTGAGCCTGGACCCAGGGTCATGGCAAGCCTCTGTATCCGGGGGAGAAGGAAGGCAAACCAAAGACAGGGTGGCTCTTTCCAAACCAGGCGCAGGGCCAAGGGAAGACCAGCCCCACCCAAGACCAGTGTGTGCACACGCGGAAGCTGTGTAAGGCTGTTCCCAGACTTCCCTGACGATAAAATCACTGGAGACACATATTCAAACAGTAAATTCTTTAAAATATATGTTGTTGTTTTTTGTGTTTGTTTGTTGTTGTGTTGTGTGTTTCTTTTTAAAAAAAAAAAAAAAAAGCAAAAAGTCAGCCAGAATCTGCAGGAGAGAGGCTGGAGAGGTGATAGCCTTCACGGGGGCCCTGGTGATCTCACCGTCACCGGAGTTGGGAGAGACTTGCCCCAGGGCAGTGTTTCTGGGACAGGACAGGGCGGTTGGTTACTCAGGCCTGACAGGACTCCAGCTCAGCACTTTTCCCTGCACAGTTGTCCTTGGGTGAGCAGAAGTTCCATCGTGACAGGGTTTCTCAACCTTGGTATTACTGACATTAGGGTGCAGGTCAGTCTTTGTTGGGGGGGCTGTCCTGTACATTGTTAAGATATTTAGCTCACTAGATGCTGGAGCACCCGCCACCCAGTTGTAACAACCAAATGTCTCCAGACATTGCCCAATGGCCTGGAGAACCACTGGTCCACTGGGAAGGGTGGAGGCCTGGGTGTGAGAGCCCAGTGGCCACAGGCAGTTCTGCTACTGACCTAATGAGCACTGAGGCCATACTTCACCTCCTGGAAGCCTCGATTCTTCCATCTATGAAATAGGGATGCTGTAAAGGTGGGTTATGATCCAAAATATAGGGTTCTGATTTATTAGTAAAGGGCATCCAAAGATGGAGGGAATTAGCTATGAGTCCCCCAAAACATCTAGGATTAGTCCAACAATAAATCCCATAAAGGCCTTATTATGGAATGAATTATGTCCCCCTCAGATTCACATGTTAAGTCCTAATCCCCAGTACCTAAGAATATGACCATATTTGGAGATAGGGCCTTTAAAGAGGTGATTAAGCTAAAATGAAGCCATTAGTGTTGGCCCTAATCCAATCTGATGGGTGTCCTTATAAGAAGAGGGCATGTGGATGCACAAAGAGACCGAGGGATGTGTGTGCACAGAGGAAAGACCATTTGAGGACACAGCAAGAAGCTAGCCATCTGCAAGCCAAGGAGAGAAGCCTCAGGAAAAACTAA
The DNA here is from genome assembly GCF_951640355.1 of Cnephaeus nilssonii. Lineage (NCBI taxonomy): Eukaryota > Metazoa > Chordata > Mammalia > Chiroptera > Vespertilionidae > Cnephaeus > Cnephaeus nilssonii. The sequence goes on from NC_137083.1 coordinate 59,931,367, forward strand.
CCCTGCTGACACCTTGACCATGGACCCTCAGCCTCCAGATCTGTGAGATAATTAAAGCCACCTGGGCTGCGGCCTGTGGTTATGGCAGCCGGAGGAAACGAATACGGGCATCCTCCTTGATTCTGCACCAAAGCAGGCACTTTCTGAGTGACGGCTCTAGGTCCTGCTCTTACACTGACCATGTCCAATCCTTTGTGGCATCTCCACTGGACCTCTGTTTCCTCTGCTCTTCCCTGGAAGGGGTGGGGGTCGGCAGGGAGCCAGGCAGCCCCTCACAAGCAAATCCCTGGGGCTCTAGGTAATCTGCCGTGTCCAATGTGTTCACTCATCCCCTCTCCAAAGCCCTTCCAGGGGAGCTTAAGCACAGCACACAGGGCTTACTTCCCTCCTCACAAACTCTTTGCTAAACATGGGTTTTCAGCTCACGGTAATAATACCCTACCTGCCTGTACAACAGTGATAAACAATCATCTAGATGCAAGTGTGCTTTCCCAGTGTTTAATAATCGGCATTTCAGTAGAACCTGGTTATAAATTTGATTTTATGTAGAGGGTCCCTGGCGACCAGGCTTTTTTAAACAGGTTAAGAGCCATATTCCACACAGATGATCCTCAAATGACACAGACATGTAAAGATACAGAACATGTCCTAATAATAGCTTTAACCCACACCTATTGTGCTGTGGGCCGGGCACAGCTATAAGGGCTGCACCCAGTTGCAACCCTATGAAATTGGTACTATTGTCATCTTCATTGCAGATGAGGAAACTGAGGCACGGAGTGGTTATGCAAATTGCCCAAGGTCCATAGCTAGTGAATGAGGAGACCAGGAGTCAAAGCCATGGAGTGGACCTGAGGGGAGAAACTGAGTCCAGCCCCTTCCACCCCTGCAAGACCCAGCCCACAGATGACCTCACCCAGGCTACCTGGGCAACCCTGCGATGAGAAGAACCGGGGTGCAAAGAGCGTGAGCTTTGAAGTCAGATGGACTCATGGGAACTGTGCCCATCCACCAACCAGTTGTGTGATCTGGGAAGTTACTTACCTCTCCAAGCTTCAGTTCCTCCAGCTGGAACAGAAACTCACCTCCACGATTACTTAAGGAAAAATGGGAGAGGGGATCTGTCATGAAAGGCCTAGCACGGCGGTTCTCTCCCCTCTTCCTCGCTTCTTGTGGCAGGCCTTTGTCACCAGCTCCTGGGCAGGGGAAATCTTCACATGTCATGGCCAGCTGCTTAGTAAGACATGATTGGTGTGTCCAATTGCTCAAACGCAGGCTGACTGGCCTGCCTAACAAAGGGTTTATTGTTCTCTGCATTGAATTTGTCCCCACAACCTTCCATCAACCCATATTTGAGTGCCTACCACGTGTCAGATTATTCTAAGCAGTTGGTTGGACACATCAGTGAGCAAGACGAAGATGAGTTGCCACCCTGGCAGACAATACACTGTAACATACAACAACTATTGCACTGCTAGAAAGAGAATTTGAGTCCTGGCCGGTTACTCAGTGGTTAGAGCGTCAGCCCATGCACTGAAGGGTCAGGGGTTTGATGCCCATCAAGGGTACCTCTCTCTCTGTCTCTCTCCCTCCTCCCTCCTCTCCACTCTTTCTAAAACAATCAATGGGAAAATATCCTTGGGTGAAGATTCAAGAAGAAGAAGAAGAAGAAGAAGAAGAAGAAGAAGAAGAAGAAGAAGAAGAAGAAGAAGAAGGAGGAGGAGGAGGAGGAGGAGGAGGAGGAGGAGGAGGAGGAGGAGGAGGAGGAGAAGAAGAAGAAGAAGAAGAAGAAGAAGAAGAAGAAGAAGAAGAAGAAGAAGAAGAAGAAGAAGAAGAATCTGAAGGGACTGCTAACCACTCTCCAAATGTTTCACCTTTGAAGTCATTCTCTCGGTTTAGGGAATACATTCTACTGCATGGCCTGGAGCTTTGCCCTTAATCAGTCATTAACACCTGGGAGTGAAAGAATCTATCCACGAAACACAGCACCATCCCCCTCTCCCATCCCCCAGCCAAGTGCTACCATGTGGCTTCCAAGCATTTTTGCCATTTGTCACATGGGGGAAGAGGACAGGAGAGGGGGCAAAACCAGAGCCTTCTGGATCTCTTCTCTCCCCTCCCAGATGTGTGAGAGGCTGGGGAGCTAGCCCTCGTATTGCCGGGAAGCAGACATGTAAGTTTTAGAAACCAGCCTACATGTAAGTTTTAGAAACCCGCCTTCTTTGGAAAGCACAGCGCCTCGCCCTGCTGTCTCCGGATGTCATGGAGACAGAGGAGTCGTTCCTTGCCTTAGGGAGAGAGAGAAATTGAATCTAGAGACATCACATGGATCATCTTAGCAGCATCTCCTATATTAAAAAAGGAAAGAAAAAAAAAAAAACCACCAAAGAGGCAGCAGGCAAATTAATTGTTTTCCTGATTAACAAAACACAATTAAGCCCAAATGCTGCTGCTCGAGGGAAGGTTATTCATGTTTTTTCTGGGGACCATTCCGGCCACGAAGCAATGACAGCTTCATTCTGATCAAGAGGGGCCCAGAGAGAAATAACGCGGCAGACTCATCACAGCCACACTGTCGCACCCCTCTCCAGGGAAGCCAGGTCCAGTCTCAGCCAGAGGGACACAAAGGCAGGGGATGTTGACCCGGGGCAGCAGTGAGAACAGTCAGGGGGCAGCCAGCGATCTGCCAGGGGTGAGGGCACAGGAGGTGGGGGCGGGGTGGCTGGTGGCTTTTGGAGGACAAAAATCCTAAAAGTCAAATGGCCTAGAACTGCTTCTTTGGAAACTAGCCTCTCAATGAATATTTATTTAATTGGGAAGGTGGGAAGAGTAGAAAGAAGGAAGAGATTGATGTGCCTTTGTGAAACTGAAGCAAAATTCCCACTGTTGAAGGTAGTAGTAGTAATAATGACAATAGTAATACTTCTCATTTATTGAGCACCTACCATGTGCCAGGCCCTCGCTAAAAGCATCCACTGGCCCTGGCCGGTTTGGCTTAGTGGATAGAGCATCGGCCTGCAGACTAAAGGGTCCCGGGTTCGATTCCGGTCAAGGGCACATGCCCGGGTTGCAGGCTCAATCCCCGGTAGGAGGTGTGCAGGAGGCAGCCAATCAATGATTCTCTCTCATCATTGATGTTTCTATCTCTCTCTCATTCTCCTTTCCTCTCTGAAATCAATAAAAATATATATATATTTTTTAAAAAGCATCCACTGTCTCATTTCACCTTCCCACCAATCTTGCTCGTGTTAAATGTAAGCAAACCTAAGCTCACAGAAGTTGAGTAACTTGTCCAAGGTCACATCCAGTAAGTAGATTTGCACCCAATTTGCTTAGACACAAACTCCCATGTTGTTGGCCAAAGTCTCAGAGGCCATTTTCCCTTAAAGGCCACCAGCCTTGGGTAGCACTAACCCTCACCGAGTGTCATTAAGACACTCCCACCTTCATATTGGTCTCTAATGCTAAAATGCCTTTCTAGCCATCGCTATGGAGCTGGGGGGGGGGGGGGGGGGGGGGGCGGGGCGGGGAGGGTGAGAGACAGATTGAAAGACAGAGGGGCAGCCAAGCACAGCCAGAGGCAAAGAAACAGGTGAGCCAGGCAAACAGACAGAGGCTGGGTTTCTTAACCAGCGGGGACCCAGAACATGCCACCATCCTGTCACACCGCATCCTCTCCAGCCTGGGCTCGGATCCCTTTGGTGGGAGGACCCAGTGGACATTGCTGTCCCCCTGTGCTCTCCACCAACCCAGGGCTCACTTATCCAAAGTCCACAGCCACACAGAGAACCTCTAAGAGCCAGGGTTGATGCTGGCACAGCCTCTGAGGGAGGAAACTGTGGAGGTTTAAATAAATAGGCGACGACACAGAGCTAAGAACTCCAGACTCAGCTGGAGCTGCATCTCAACACTCCCAAAGCATCTTAAGCCACTTGACTTCATTGTAGCTCTTTAGATATTTTATGCATCAGATAACTGCTAGATCTTAATGAAAGCCAGTTACATAAATTCGTGGAAAACAGCAACAAAAGCACTTCTTAGAACACAAGACATCAGCTCCTTTATTGTTTCACTGCTCTTGGCATGAAAGCAAGTTACGGAGAGCAAGTACTTCAGAGGGCTACATAATTCTGGTATTTTTCACCTTAGCATCAGGGGTGCTGGCTCCAAAGATCATTTACCATCAACAAAGGGCAATCCATTTCTGATATCTTTTTCTCCCCCAGTCTCCTTTTTTAGAGATTCGACACCCATCAATGGGTGAGGAGCATTGTTCGCCTTTCCCCACAGCTCTGGAAAACACACGTGCTACAAAAATTACCTGGACCACTGGACTGTGGATTCATGAAAATACCACCTAGAAAGTCATACAAGGCTCTTACCAGTTCCATCATAATGCAGTCCAAGGAGATGCACTAGCACGTGGGGTTGTGGGGGCAGCAGTACAGAGTTGGGACTAAGACTCATGCTCCAGAGTTGGACTGCTTGGGCTCACACCCTGGCTCTACACTTACTGTTTGCATCAGAACAGCCAGACCTCAGTGCAACCTGTGAACCTGGGGCGAACATTTTAACCCAAGCCTCAGTCTACTCATCCACAAAATGGAGAGAGTGGTGGGATCTACCTCAATGAAGTGTCAGGGTGTTAAATGAGCCAACTAGTACAAAGCACTTGGCACCCAAACCACTCAATGAAAGTAAGTTATCATTATGAGATTTTTGTTATGATAAAAAATACTGAAAATAATTGGGCTCATCAGTCAGAATTGCACATGTTAATTGTTATAATGAAATCCATGGCCATGGTCAGTGAATGTTATAAAACTTGCTTCTGCACCTAAGCCTCTGTGACATCACTTGACAAGAGTTGCATTAGTCACTGCCCCACTCTGGGCCCTCTCTAAAGTGAGTTAGACTCAGGCTCTCTGAGGTCCCTTCCAGCTCTGACACTGTGTTGGGGGAAGAGGAGGATGCAGGAAGGATCTGCATGGTCTGCACTTTCTTGGGAGATAGGAAATCTCTGCTTGTCATTGATCACCTGACCTGGGCTGCCAATTTTTCTCTATTCACATTCTTCCCTCCTCCAAGAGGCTGTCCCAACTTTCCTTGGTGGGATGGGAGGGCTGGGATAAGGACCCCATTGCCCCCTCACTCACTCATGCACACATGTGCATGTATGCACACACCTCCTCTTGTGCCTCCCGCCTTGGTTGCAGAGGGCAGGATGATTGAAGTCTCCTCTGGGGGCAGAGTCTGTACCAGCTGGTGCCTCCAGTGGAAGAGGCTGTTAACCCTCCCACAAATAGTCTGCAAATGGAGAACAGCTGGATTCCTGGCAGGAAGAGGAGGAAGCAGGCCTGCTCCCCCCCACCCCCACCCCACTTGGACCAGTTCTCTTGCTCAGCTTTCTCTAACGCAGGCACTTTGGCCAAGTTCAGGCTGATGTCCGGGCCCAGTGGAATGGGGACAGGAAGTATGAGACACAAGGACCCCTGACCTGGGAAGCCCCTCTTTGGCATTGTCTCTCTGACACAGAAGAAAATGCAAGGATGCTCTCTCAGCCACAAGAAGACACAAAAGAAGGTGGCTGTCTGCAACTCAGGAAAAGAGCTCTTACCAAGAATCAGCTGGCGCCTGGACCTTGGACTTCCCACGGTCCAAGAACTATCCAAACTATGAGAAATAAATGTTTATTGTTTAAGACACACACACACACACACACACACACACACACACACACACACACACTCACACACACACACACACACACACACACACACACACACACACACAAATGAGCTGCTGGCTCAGGACAAAGGACAGTGTGTGCTGGTTGAGTCATGACCACAGGGTCACTGTCATGTCACCAGCCTCTCTGAGCCTCAGTTTCCCTAGTTGGACTTCACACCCACTACTCCCCCCGCCCCACCACTCTGCTGGGTGACCAGGATTGAGATAACATTAGTGAAGGGTAAAGGTGGTTTAGAGAACAATCCCAAGCATCAAGATGAAGTGATCAGAACCTGCCATTTCAAAGCAGTAATACTTTGGGCTCATCTGCCACATCAGGTTACCAGATTTGAAGAGAGATTCCTGCTCCCTTTCCCCAAGGGACCTCACATGTCCCATCACTCCTTGGGGCTCCCTCAGATGGGACCTCAGACCTGTTCCACGTGCATGCCAAGGAGCTCATTAGCCTCTCCTTCCATTACAAACCTCCCAGGCCTGTGTTTGCTGAATCTTATCTCCTCAGGGGCTCCACAGAGATGAGGCAGAGGACTCCCCTACACAAGGTGGTGGATCACCTGGCTCTGTTCCTTTGCTTGATGAACAAACATCATTTGTTTCCCTGTGTCCACTGCAGTCTCTGGGAACCAGGGCCCTCACAACCTCCCAACCAGCAAATAAGAAGAGTTGGCCCCTGGCGCCTGACTCTGGGGTCACCAGGTGATCGGGGCTAAATCAACTTATTCCTATCTGCTTCAGTAAAATATAGACAATAATCTCTGCCCGTCTGATTCCAAGGGATATTTTAAGAAGCAAAATGAAGGCACTTGGGGTGGAAATCTTTATTTATATGTGAGCTATTTATAAAAATTTTGCAACTCTTTTCTCTTGTATTACTTTGTGTGTAGTGATTTTGGAGTGAGGAGAAGACCTCTTTAGGGGGTCCACTATTCTAATGGAGTAAGTTAATGAACCAGAAAAAAAGTAATAGGAAGACCAAGGGGATATAAACAACACAAAACCTGCCTCTGGAATCTAGAGTCCTAGACTGGTTTCTAGGGTCTTCTGCCTCCTGTGGACAAAGTTCTTCCTGTCTTCAATGTTACCTTTAGAGGAGAGCTGCTGGTCCATAGGGGTCAGCATGATGCCCAAATAGTCCCTATGGTGTTTGACCTTCCTCCCTGTCATGGAACTCTGCCCCCAGGTCTGGAAGTTGATAAAAAGTAAGAAAATACAAATGTATAAAGTCAAGTCTATCTCCCTAGATGTGAGTGCCCACTAGGAAAGCATGGTCAGGTGATCACTAAACCTACACTTCTGCGTTGTGAATTGTCTGTCTCTCAAGCTAAAAGGAACTTTCAGAGAAGACGCGATGATGAGCCTCGGTCACGTCATCGCTCACTGAAGAGCTCACGTGAGCTACAAACTTCTCCTGTGTTCTGATGAGCTTCACGACACTCTCATAGGGCTGGTGGTATTAGAGCAATGCTTCCCAGACTTAAACATGTGCCAGAGACACTTGGGGGGGGGGCGGCACTTTTGAAACCCAGATTGCTGGGCTCCACCTCCAGAGTTTGTACTTCAGTCGGTCTGGGGTAGGGCCCAAGAATTAGTATTCCGAACCAATTGCCAGATGGTGTTGATGTTGTTGCTTGAGAAACCACTCTCAGAGAGCTACTGAGTTGGGTGTTCAGAAGAGATCCCATTCAAATTATACCCAGAGTCACCTATCCACAGTCATGCACTTTAAAAATAGCTGCGCTCAGATTCAAACCAAAGTTGGCTGATGCCAAATCTTGCCAGTTCTTTGCTGGCTTATTGTCTCTTGGGGCTGAACTTTGTGTGGGTGAGGTTATCTAGTGTCTAAAGCTTTCTGCAGAAGGTCAGATCAATGAAGGGAAGGGCCAGATGTGTGAAACTTAGAAGAGGCCTTGTGGCCACTTGGGCCAAATTCTGCAGGCAGGAAAGGCTTACAGAAGTATCCTGGATGCTTTATTTCCATGCCCAATTCCACCACTAGCCTTCTGTGGTCCTCATGGAGACCCTGTCTAAGATCCCAAGTCAAGTGGTCAATCATAAACTTGCTGTGAAGTCGACCTCTAAAACCCACACCAATATCATGGGACAGAATCCAAGCTCTAATGCAGGCCGTCCAAATGGTGGCTGTGACTCAGTTTCCTGTCTATAAAGTGGAGAATGATTCCTGTCATCTCAAGGTCCCAGAGCAACTGGGTAAACAGGAAACATTTCAAAATAAATACCCAACCCTCACAGCGCGTTCACGCTGGGTGCTGGGTGAAGACCAGCCACCATCGCCATGCTGTGCAAGTAGAGCGCTCTGTGCATGGGAAGGTTTGCAAAGCGCTTTCCAATGTGCTCCTCGTTGTTGCCATTGGCAGGAGCTTTAAAAGGCTCCTAGATGGAACCATTTCCTGTAGATTTTAACTCCATTCTCTCCCTTCAACACTTGATTAAAAGGAAATAAAACAATAATTTCGGTTAGTGATTCTCCCACTTCAATAGCTCCTGGTCCCAGCACTCCTCGGCCTGCCAGCACAAAATGTCACGTCAAGCATTCATTAAAAGCAACTTGGATTTTTAAAAATAGTGAGACATCTGCATATAATGTCGCTTTATCATGGTAATTAGGCGAATTGGCTCCTAAACAAAATGCAAAATCATTTCAGGAGGATTTATAGTCACCATAAGATGAACCATGCAGAGCAGGCCCTGGCCAGTTCAGCTGCACCTTGTGCATCATCCAGCAGGGCTACTGGGCAGGCACCAGGAGGGACAGTGTGACAGCAGCACCCTTGGTCTGTCCCCACTGCATTCACAGTCCCTGTGACTCTGTGTCAGGTGGTTCCCAGCTCTTAGAATCCAGCCCACGGACTTAGGACCCTGTCATCTTTGCCTTCTTGGAACCCTTCCAGTCTCGCCTAACAGCAGGGCATCTATTTGCTCTACCTGTGGGAGGTACCAGCCTGCTAGTACATCCTGGGGCACAGAGCTCTCTTCATCCTGCCCCAGATAAGCCTTCAAAACTCCAGAGACAGTTTTCAGAGCTAATCACATAGAGAGAAGGGGAAGGACCCTTATGCCCTCAGTGATGCTTATCTATAAGCACCTGGTAAATAAATGTCTTTTATCATATTATTCCCTTAAAGAGTTAATATTCCCTTACAATGAGGTGTGCCTTCTTAAATCAGACAATGAGATTTCTGTCATCCATCCTATTCCCCTTTTTTGCCATGGCTGCCAGACATCTCAAAACTAAATTTAATATTTCATTGCAGTCACATAAGTAGCCTAGATTTTTAGTATAATCATCTCTGCTCCTTCTTCTATATGGTTTTGGGCTTTTATTTTATGTCTTATTAAATGCATGCCAGGTTGGAACTAACATCAACCTCCATTTCAGCAGGATAGAAGGGATCTTACAATGTTTTAGGGAGTTGGAAGTGGCCCAAATCCATTAATGAGCTGAATCATAGACCAATATTCCTAATCAGAATTCTTGTGGTGTTAGAACAATCCCAAAAGGGAAGTGAGGAGAGAATTCTGATACTATTTATTGAGTGCCTTCTCTGCCCCAGTCACCTTAAATATCTTATTTCATTTAATCCTCACTACAACCCTATGAGATCAGTCCTTATAACCCTCAATTGCCACATCTATAATCTGGAAACAGGTTTCTTATTCAAGTTCTTACGCTTAATTAGTGGAGCTGAGAATAGATACAAGATATATCTGACTTCAGAGCACATATCAGACCACTGCTAGTCTATACCGTGCTTTTGTATACAAAGCAAGGCACCCCTCTGGGAGGACACAGTTTTACAGTGACAGGGACACTGACATCATGGGAATATGCATAAGCTACAGAAAGGGCAATTCTAGGAGCCCTGCCTCTTCATTCTCAGAAACAGCCCTGAGATAGGCAGGCACTGCCAGTTCTCACCAAGATCCTTGTTCTCCTCGTTCTGGGGGACACCAATGAACCATGTTCCCTAGTACTATACATATAGATGGGGGTATGTAACCACTCCTGCTGAATGAAATGAAGGCTGGGATTATATATGTCACTCCCCTCTTGGCCTGTAAACTCCTAAGGCTGGCTGAAGGGAGCCCTGGCTGAAGGGAACACTTTGAGGACCAGAGAAGGATGGAATCATGAATTAGGAGGGGTCTTGAGTCCCTGAATGACTTTGTGGAGCTGAGCCCGTTTCATCTTCTTCAAACCATGTTGAACTGCGATATGAATTAAAAATATATACTTTCATTGTGTTTAGGCTCCTGGAATTTGGGGTTTATTTGTTGTGGTGCTTGACTTACCCTAATGTAAGCCCAAACTATCTTGCTTCCTTTTAACGGGCTTGCCTGAAAAGATCCAGATGACCTATGGTTAAAAGCAGGAAGGTTCTGATTCAAGACGATGGAGTTGTGGGGAGATGATTCCCTTTCCTTGTTCCTCTAAGTAACATTCTCCCCAAGTCACCCCTACTTGATGTCCAACCTTCAAGAACATGTCAAGTGAATCTCACTTTCCATCCAGAGCTTCAGTCATAATTATGAATCATAGAACTGCAAGGTGTTTGAGCTTAAAGTTACCTGTGAGATCAAATTTTAAAAACTAAGGCCAAGATGTATAGCTTGCTTGAGGCCTCAGAGCCAAGGCTAACACCCAAGGCTAGTGACGGGTCCAGGGCCCTTTCCCTCCCTGATTGGATGGAAGCCATGTTCAAACAGCTGAGCAGATGAGGGCAGATGGACCTGCCTATAAACCCTTGCTAGGAAAACAACCAGTGTTCACATGGAGGCTGCTCTGCAGATGGAGGCCTCTGGCGCCCTCGACTGGTCAAACTTGCTATGTCCTCCTCTGCCAGTCATGTGCAAATTGAAGGACTCCGAATAATGATAGAGCTATGGCAACACTCTCTAGGTATTTGTGGCCACAATCAGTGCCTATGTTAAAACCCCTTTGAAACTATGAGCTATTTCCTGGCACATCCCAACATTTTCCAGTCAATGGATCCTGCCTCCCGTACAAATGTAATGTCACTTCAGGCAGGGACACTTGAGTTGACTTCTCTTTCACCAAGCTCAGCTCCCCAAATCGCACCCTCCCTCCTTCTTCTGGCTCACCCACGCTATGAAAAGACACAACATCTTCTCTATAAGGCCTCTACCTCCTTTTTAAAAATACTTAGTCTCCAGTTCACAGTGAAATTAGCATTTGTTCTCTCTAATTGTGTTTGCAGCAACATCAGAAGAGGAAAGAAAGAACTCCATGAGAAGAAGAGATAATAAAAGCTTCCATGTAAAAGACACCAGAGTGGAAAATGAAGAACGGACTGAGAAGCCAGGGAGCTTATTCCAGCCTCTCTCTGTACGCTGCTCTGAAGAAAAACTTGCTGGGAACAGAGTCTGGTCTGGCGGTGGCCAGTGCACTGAATGGGGAACCAGAGAGTAATTGTAAATCTGTTCTCCGTTCCAAAGGCAAATTTCTCTAAGATGGGGAGGACCCTCTGCCTGACACTAAGCCTCAATTTCCCCAGCTCTGTAAAGCTAATCCTATCTAATAAAAGAGTAATATGCAAATTAACCACCACTCCGATACACTCACAAGCCATGCCCACTAGCCAATCAGGAGCGAGTATGCAAATTAACCCAACCAAGATGGCTGCAAACAGGAGGCTTGGCTTGCCCTTGGCGATGGAGGAAGCCAAGCTTTCCGCACACCCTGGCCAGCCCAGGCCTCCACTCAAGGCTACAAAGTTTCAATTATAGGAGATAAATAAATCCCAGATACCAGGGCCTCCACTTGGGTCGCCGGGGGGCATGGCCCGCCTGCAAACTACCACAGGCCCCTCGCCCAGGCCGCCCCATGCCCCAAGGGAACCCTCACCCTGATCCGGGACACCTTTCAGGGCAAACCAGCCGGCCCCCACCCGTGCACCAGGCCTCTATCCTATCTAATAAAAAAGAGTAATATGCAAATTGGCCATCACTCTAACACACAAGATGGCTGCCCCCATGTGGTCAAAGATGGCTGCTCCCATATGGACACAAGATGGTCACCACAAGATGGCCAGCAGGGGAGGGCAGTTGGAAGGGACAAGGCCTGCAAGGGAGGGCAGTTGGGGGTGACCAGGTCTGCAGAGGAGGGAAGTTGGGGGTGACTGAGCCTGCAGGGAAGGGCAGTTGCGGGGGACCCAGGCCTGCAGGGGAGGGCAGTTAGGGGCAAACAGGCTGGCAGGGGAGCAGTTAGGCATCAATCAGGCTGGCAGGGGAGTGGTTAGGGGGTGATCAGGCTGGCAGACAGAAGCAGTTAGGAGCAATCAAGAAGGCAGGCAGGCGAGCAGTTGGGAGCCAGCAGTCCTGGATTGTGAGAGAGATGTCCCAGATTGGAGAGTGTGCAGGCTGGGCTGAGGGACACACACCCCCGTGCACGAATTTCGTGCACTGGGCCGCTAGTGACTAAATAATAATGAAAGTCAGAAATGACATTTCATCTCCAGTTCACTTTGCAGAGGAGCAAACCCAGATCCAGAGAGAGAGGACCCACCTAACTACTATCTTGAAGCTCAAAGCAGGTTCCCAGTCCTCAGGCCAGACCAGCCCTGCTTTCTTTTGTTTGCACAAGGAAGGTAGTTCTCCATCTACTTGGGTGCAGGCCTAGCCATCAGCAGAGTGACTGATCAAGCAACATTTTGGAGTACTTTAGCCACAAGATTCAGTACTCAGGAATTTCAGTGTGCACTGAACATAGAGTACGGATGATCCGGGATGTCTTGAATGAGCCTGGAGCTGTGGAGCAGGGGACCCCGGATCCCAGACAACTCTACTAATAATGTCCTGTGTGGGCGATAGGCCTGGCCTACCTGCTTTATAAGATTATCAGCAAGATAATAAATATAATCCACATTTTCATTTTAGTTTATTTCTAGAGAGGAGACTCTTAGAGCGACTCTCATCCAATTCCTTTATTTTTTTTTACAACCATTTTACAAAAGCAAAACTCAGAGAAGGTAAATGAAATGAACTTCAGAACTGCTCCCAGCCTGGCCCTTGTGTTCTTGCCCAGGTCTGGGGGTCTCTAAGAAAGGGGAGGACCTGCAGACTCCCCAGGACTTTCTGGGAGTGTGAAAGGAGCCTCGGTGCCGAGCCAAGACAGAGTTGGGGTCTCGGCTGCTGCAGGGCCACAATTCTTGCCTGCAGTTCCCCGAAAGCCTCCTCACATGTGGATTCCTCCTCTAAATGGCAGGCATTTGGGCTAAAGTCTTAAGCCTTGGTGGTGTCTCTGAGCTCAGCCACCAAGAACTGCTTCAGAACCACCTGGGGAGTGTTCTGCAGGTTCCTAGGCTTTACACAGACTCACCAAGCAGGTCTTCAGGAGGGAGCCCAAGAAGGTAGGCCCATTTATTCATCCTAAACTAATACCTTCCCATGCACATAAAACAAAATGAAATGAAATCCCAATGCCTGAGCACACCTGCAGGGCCCTGCAGGAGCCCCACCTCCCCTCTCACCACTGCCTCCAACCTCCTCAGCACATACACTGGCCTGCCTGTGTCCCTGCCTCAGAGCCTTTGTACTTATTTTTCCCTCTGTGTTGAGTAATTCTCTTCCCAGTCTTTTCATGGCTGCATCCTCATCATTATTTATAAAGTAATTGTTTATTGAAGCATCATTGTCTTTGTTATCCAGGTCCCAGGCTGCTCCTTCATGGAAGCCTGACTTGACATCCTACCTAATACTGCACCCTGCCCACCGAGTCCTTGAAGGCAGCATCTTTGCGTTGCTCCCTCTGTATCCCCAGCAATGAGAACAATGTCTAACATGTCATAGGTCTTTATAAATATTTGTGGAATGACTGAGTGAATGACATTACTCTGTTTTATTCTGAGATTCTCTTATTTGTTTATTACCTATCTCCCCGACTCGAATGAGAGTTCCCTGGGAACAGACACCTGTCGGTCTTGTTCCCACTGTATCCTCAGTGCCTGGAGGAGTATCTGACCCATAGTAGTTACTCAATAAAGAGTTATTGAATGAATGGATGCACAAACTAATGTTTGAGAATCCTTGAGCTGGAACGTTGAGCAGGGCATAAGGTAACTGTTTCCATCAACAAACATATTCCCTGTCATGTGCAAGTGGCTGGGAAAATTTTTTAAAGGCATGAAACATGTACCTTTCCCCCACAACTTGCCCACAGATTCACGGAGGTGTCATTCATTCAGTCTTTGACAAATATTTATGAAAACCTATGACATGCTAGGCATGAACAAATTAGTGCAAGTGCCTCAATAAGGGGTGAACAAGATGTTAAGTTACCCCTTATTGAAATACAAAGCAAGAAGCCACCTCTATTCCAGGCAACCAGGCAGTCTTCAGAGAGGATGTCATGTTTGACACTGGCCTTTAAGTAAAGATTGAAGTACTGCAGCCCGGCTGGTGTGGTTCAGTGGTTGAGCATCAACCTATGAACCAGGAGATCATGGTTCGATTCCTGGTCAGGGCACATGCTCGGGTTGCAAGCTAGATCCCCAGCAGGGAGCATGCGGGAGGCAGCCAATCAATTATTCTCTCATTTCCCTCTTCCTTTCTCTCTGAAAGCAATAAAAATAAAAAAATTAAAAAGATTGAAGTACTACAAAGACAAAGTAAAGCAGGAAGGTGGAGACACTGAAAAACACATTCAAAGAAAGAATGGTTTGAAAAGAGGGAGTAGGTGGAGGTGATGGGGTTAGATGAGGTGGTTGAGGCCAGGCCATAGTGAGTTTAATTTTGACCCATATGTCAAAAGTTCCCAAACTATTCAAGTGGGAACAGTCTCCCTATTTTAAAGGCTCTTTAAAAACATGCTGTATTAAGATCAAATATTCATTCATACAGAATAAATAAAACTTCAAAGTTCAAAAAAACCTAAAATCCATGTTTTCACTCCAGAAACATGAGACAAAGATCAGCAATCATAATTTGAAGGGCAAATAATGTCTTTCTGTTTCACTGGCCATCATTTGATAAGTATATTTTTAAGTTGACTGATTATAAAAAACATAAGAAACATGTAACTATATTACATACACAAAGCTTTTACACAAATCTGTTCGGTATTGCATTGATGGCGACAGCATTTACCTGTATTTTGAAATGACACTTGTGTCTACTGGATGTGTTCACAGTGCACGGAACACAGGTTGGGCACCGAGCCCCAGCTCTCCGGGGCCCTCTGCCAGCAGGGAATCACTGCTGAAGGTGAGAGCAGGCCATGGAAGAAAGGGGAGCAGAAGCTGATTTTGATGGGATTTGGGGGTTAGGAAGTTACCACGCACATTGGAGAAGGTAGAGTTTGGAGTAGAGGGATCAGTGAGGAAGAGACCATAGACCTCAGGCCCCTTCTCTCTCCACACCCTGCCCCAGCTCTGAATCTGCAGGCAAGTGATGCCCCAAAGACAAGGTGAACCAAACTGTTTTCCTGCTGATTTTCAACCCCGAGTGGTGGCCATCAGAATGGGAGAAATTCTTCAATGACTCGCACCCAGTCCTGCAGGCTGGGCCCCACGCTCTTCAACAACTAACATTTTGGTGACTTTCCTCCTAGACTTACTGCCACATATCCTTTTCCCCACTCTCTGTATGATGAACACTGCTGTGTCATAAAACACTTTTGTAACGGCATGATTTTTAGTTGTCACATAATATTCCCCGCCAAAAACGCCCCATAATTCACCATTCTCCTTTGTTGAACGCTCAGCGAGTCTCCAATATCTCACTGTTATAAATAGCGCTATGACACATATCCTCGCTCATTAATCTCTGTGCACACTCTGATTACTTCCTTGGGGCCGATCCCTAGCCCTGTGATTGCTGGAATGTTTGCCATTGTGATGGATTTTGCGTCGCACGGCTAGCCCCCTGCCTGGTGTCCTAGTGGCAAAAGATAAATACCCAGGAAGGGATACACGTCGGGGGAAAGGAGCTGTAAGTGAGCACTGGCTGGCACATCCCTATGGAGAGGAGACACCTCCCAAGGGCTCATCTGGGTGACAGGCAAGGCTACGTATTTATTCATGGATTTACCTGACCCCTGCTGCCCAAAGGGGCCTGACCTAGAACAAGAAGAACTAATATGTCATGTGAAAACGTCAGAGGGAGTGGGGAACAGTGCAGGGCCTCAGCTACAAGACCCCGGGAGAATGAAACAGGGAGGGCAAGGGGCGCCTCCTTGTCGGGCCCCTGCCGCCAGGACTGCCAGATAAAATACAAGACGCCTGCTTACATCTGAATTTCCAATACACAACAAATAGGTTTTTTTAGTGTAAATGTGCCACATGCAATATTTGCATGTGGCACATTTACACTATATTGGAGAGTGTGCAGGCTGGGCTGAGGGACACACACCCCCGTGCACGAATTTCGTGCACTGGGCCGCTAGTGACTAAATAATAATGAAAGTCAGAAATGACATTTCATCTTATACAAAATATCTTATACATTTTTTAAAAATCACGGTTGATCTTAAATTCTAACTTAACAGGCGTGCTGGGTTTTCTTCGCTAATTTGACAACTCTGCCTGCTGCCCCGTTATTGCAGACCAGCTGCAGTTTGGGGGTGAATGTGAATTGAGGCGGCATAAACTTGGTGCCCAGGAAATTGAGAGCACTCGGTGCAGGAAGAGAGGGCTGCAGCTTCTTCCCAACGAGGGGATTAATATTGGGGAGCTCAGCTCAAGGATTCCTGCCCGCAAAGAAGCCACAGGCCAGAAGAGGTGGGCCATGAAGTGGTTCTGATGGCAGCCTCTTTGGGGCACAGGGCTCAGGGGTGCTAGGATCACCAGGAGAAGAGACGGAGACAGCACATGGCCGTGGTGAGGGAGGCTGGTCCCCTTGCCGTTGGTGCAGGTGGACCGTGAGGGAGGCAGCTGAAAACACGCTGATGCCACAGCCCCTGAAACACAGTTCTCTCCCTGACCTCACTTCTGCCCTCCAACTGCTCTATTTAAAGCAAGCGAAGCGCCTCTCCCTCCACGCACAGCGCACCTTCCTCCGCCGTGCCTCCGCAGTCCCTCGCACAATATACTCTAAATTAATAGCTTTGGGAGATAATGGCTTATGAAGCAGAAGTTTGCATGCTGCCAGGGGAAATGCGCTGCTCCTTATTATGCAGCTATATGTTGTTTGCAGTCGGATTAACAGCAAACAAGGTTCAATGCACACACAGGCAAATAGTCTCAAATTACTGCTCAGCGACCTGCTGCCTCAATCTCCCTTCTCTGGCTCTGTTTTCGCTGTTTCTTTACTCCCATTTTTCTCCTTGTCCTATGTGCCTCCTTCCTTCCTTTCTCCCTCACTGAGCTTCTCCCTTGTTTGTTTTCTCTTCCCTTCTCTATTCCTGTGCTTTACTGGTTTTCTCATCATTCATTCTTTGTCTTTTCTTTGAGGCAGGAGAACAGCCCAACCAAAAACATATTTACAATTGTTAGAATAGGAAATTGCCTCCAAAATCATTTGCAAACAAGAAAACTGAGGCACTTAAAGGTGAAGCGACTTTGTGAAGATAGCACAGTTTCTAGCACTTAGGATTGGGGTCCAATCTCCCCTCTCCAAATTCAGTTTCCCTTCCACTGTACGCAACCGCTTCTCATAAAGTATGGCACCACGTGACACAGTGAATGGCTTTCTGTTGTGCATTGATTATGTCTCCCGAAAATGATTTGTCTACATCCTAACCACCAAACCTATAAATGTGACCTTATTAGTAGATGTAATCAAGTGAAGATGAGGTTATACTGAAGTAGGGGGGCCCTAAAGCCAATGACTGGTGTCCTTATAAAAAAGCCATGAAAACACGGCATCATAGAGACACAGAAGAAGAAAGCCATGTGACAATGGAGGCAGAGACTGGAGTGACGCAGCTATAATCCAAGGAATGTGGAGGGTTGCCCGTCACCCCAGAAGCTGGAAGCCAGGCAGCGACCAGATTCGCCCTCAAAGCCCCCAGAGGAACCAACCCTTGATTTTAAATGGCCTCCAGAACTATGAGAGAATGCATTTCTGTTGTCTTATTTCACCAGTTTGTGGTGCTTTGTTACAGCAGCTGCAGGAAACTAATACATCTTCTCGTGCTCACCCTGCTGCAGAGCCTGGAGCAGACCGGAGACCACAGTCTGCAGCTCGTCGGCCTGGCTCTGTCCCTGCCACCATGCTGCCTTGATCTTGTGGAGAAAAAGTGCCAAATGAATGTCTAGCGTGGGGAATAACCTGGGCTTGGGTTTTTTGAGATATTAAGCAGTGCAAGGCATGGTCCCTGCCTTCCAGATGCTTCTGTAAGAATAGGATAAAGAAGGCCCTACTAAGAGAGGGGTGTAGGGTTTCAGAAAGAGGCCAGCGGCTTCTGCCCCAATCAAAGGACTTCTCAATGGAAGCTCCATCCAGAGGAAAAGGAAAGCAGCCCCATGTCTCCAGAGCAGAAGTCCCTCAGACGCTGCCTCTGAGAAGAAGCCGACTCCAGGGGGGCAGTAGAGATCATGCCCAGGAGCCCACCCTTGGGACATTTCTATGAGCCAGCAGCCACCTGTGGCCCAGAAAGGCTGCCTCGGGCTGTGTCTAAAGGCCCACGGCTTGCCTTACCACCTGCCCCATATGCCCCTGAGGTACCCAACCACTCCCCAGAGCTGGTCTTTGCTTGACCCTGAGCAAGTGAGGAAGGGTGGGAGGGTCTGACAGACCCCTCCTTGAACTCTGACACACTCAGCCCTGCACTTTGGCCCAGCGTCTGCGCCCTTAGGAGGTTGCTATCAGCTCCCAGAACTACCACATGGGGGTCTGCACCAAAGTCGAGGCCAGTCTGTGATGCCCATGTTCCCCTCATTCAGTCCATTGCACTCTAATGTACACATAACATTTTCCAGATTTCTGGCCATCATGGTCAACTATAGCTTGTTTGTGTCGCTTTTAAAATATGGTCTTCATAACTTAACAAAAAATTGGTCTTTCTCTCTCCTTCCTTCCTCCCTCCAATCCGTCCACCACACTGCCATGTGAGCAATTGTTACAAAAGGCCCACCTTGTCAAGTAATTCTCCTACTGGTCAAAAGCCTTCAAAGGCTTCCCACCACCTACAAGAAAAATACTCCTTAGCATACCCCATAACCCCTGCCATATCTCTAATTACTCCAGTAGCCTCTAACTGGGTTCCTGGTCCCATTCTTGCCCCTCCCACTCCATGATCCATTCTCCATAGCTGGGACAATAATTACATATCCTCCATCAAATAATATCCCCTGTTTAGAACTCGTTAATCCCCATTGTACTTGAAATAAAATTCACATTCCTCCCCAGATCCTATGAGTCCTGCATGATAGGCCCCTGCTGCTTCTCAATCTCCTGCAGCCCTCCTCCCCCTCGACACTCCAGCCTCAGCCCCTCTTTAGGTCCTCACACAGGTCCATCTTTTCCTGCCACAAATTCCTCACACATACTGTTCCCCTGCCTGGAATGCTCCTCCCTCATGCACACATGGCCGGCTCCTTCTCATTGTCTTCTCATTGCTTAAGGGCAGTGTGGATGCCACCTCCTCAAAGAGGCCTTTCCTGACCACTGGATGGAAAGCAGTGCCTTCTCCCCAACACACACACGCACACACACACACACACACACACACACACACACACACTGTCCTCTTTCAACCCACTTCCATTTTTCACTGTAGCACTGTATCAACTTTGTAATTGGGGAGTTGTCTTACTCATTTATCTACTTATTGATTATTAGACCCTCCTACTAGAAGAATGTAACATCCACAAGAACAGAAACCATGATGGCTTTCTTATCACTGCATACTCAATATCTCGTTAGTACTTGTTCATAGAGGAAGCACAATAAACATTTATTGGATCAATGAAGGTCTCTAGTGCCCTTATCTCCTATCCTCCTCCTGCTCCTACTCATTCTCTAAGATTCAGTCAAGAACCCAATAGAAAGTCATCCCTCTCTTCAATGAGCAGAGGTTATCATCCCGTATGTATGGAGAAAGTAGTGATTGGATGCCCACTCTGTGCCAAGCATGATGACAGGCACTGGGAACACAAGGATAAATCCACAGACATCCCTTGACTTCCGGGGGTCCACAGCCGATTGGAAGAAATGTGGACATAAAGAGATTGTTAAAGTGAAATGTAGAATACGTAAATATGGAAGACAAAAATGTACGGGATACCCGTTAAAGCAAGACAAGGTGGGCACTAGCAAAGTTTGCATTAATGATAGCACAGGACAAGTGGCAGGCACTTTCCTGCCCCAGCTACACCTAGCAGTCATCACCCAGCATTACCATTGTCCATTTGCCTCTTGGTGTTCCTGGCGAGAAAGTGAGCCCCTGAGGATAGGGATGCTGTCAGATATAGCCTTGGGCCCCCCAGGGCCTTCCATCCATCCATTCCAAAGGGGGAATGCCATGGGAACAAACTCCCAGGACCTACACTTTGCCTTGGGCTGCTCTGGGCCCAGATGCTCTCTGATCTTTGTATCCACACAAAAGAATCCCCCTCACTCAAAACAAAGTCCTCCCCGGAGAGAGGCCGGCTATTTATTGAGCGCCACCTGCCACCTGGGTTAATCCGGCCCTAGATGTTTCTTTTATGGCCAACCCCATTTCAGCCGCAGCTGATGTCCCATCTGACCCTTCAGAACTGTTGAGAAATGAGGGACAATAAATTGCCATCCACTCACCCAGGCCTGGCTCACTGCCACCACCACCGCTTCTGCCTCCACACCTCAGAAGAAAGACTTAGACCCCAGATGAGGCTGAACCTCAATTAGGCCCTGCTGGCAAATTAGTCACACAGGGTGACATTTTCCAATCATGGAACATTAGCATCCTCCCTAATTATGAAATTGTGGCGCTAACATGTGTGGGAGCAAACAAGATCAGAGCTCTCAGCATCTCGAGTGTGTGTGTGTGTGTGTGTGTGTGTGTGTGTGTGTGTGTGTGTTTGCACTGGTGCAAACACACACTGGTGCAAACACACATGGGGCCATGAGACAATGGGATGTACCTCTCCTCTGACATTAAAAGTTGACTTTGCACTTTACTTAGAACGAGAGAGAAAAAACCCATGAAGGAAATCCATAAAAATCAGGAAGCATTTCTAAGAATTTCACAGATGAAGAGAACTCCAGAAAACATTGGCTGTAAAGCTGAGAGCATTAAACCATGCTGAGATAAAACCGTCTGCTCTTTGATTCAGGCCTGGTAGCCGTGGGCACTCCCTTGGGGATGAGCTACAACAGGTTCACTCTGGAACACATCGATCCTGAATGCCCCTCCCTCACCTGTAATATGGAAACACCTATTTCTCACTCATTCATTCAATAAAGATTTGTTGAGTGTCTTCTCTATGCCAGGCTCTGCTGGAAGCCATGAAGACAGAGGTGAATGAGGAAGTGTAAATGCACCTGTACTCATGGAACCAAGTCTGATGCTCTTACACCTTTAACACCAGGGATGTCAGGTGTTGCGTTATCCAATGACCAGCAGGTGGGGGCTGCCTGATGAGGCTGGCTTAGGGTTTTCCCTGGTTGAACAAGGGGCTCTTCCCAGGTCAAGGGTCTGTTCTTAGCAGCCCTCCCTGCTGGAACTTTCTAATAATTGAGTATTAGAAACATTTTGTGTCACCGGAAAGGGATGATGTTTTAGAAAGTGTAAAAAAATTATGTATACAAATGAATTGATATAGGCATTTCTGTATTAAAGGTAAGGGAACTAAAGAGAGGATAAATGATTTGCACATTATATTACATATAGTACAATGTGTATTCATTATGTATGTATGTTTGTATGTATATATGTGTGTCTCTCTGTGTTTATACTTATACATATGTGTGTGCCATGTATTCATATATCTACTTCCATATTCTGTTTATCTCAGGGTTCCTTGGAGGATGAATAAGTATGTCAATTCCCTAGCATAGGGTCTAGCCCACAGTGGGCATGCAATAAGTACTCTCTACCATTACTCTTGCTGCCTTTGCTTTATGGCAATGGGAGTTGAGGACAAGCCTGGCGCTCCATAGGGTTCCATCCAGTATTGCATTTCTGAAGAACACATCTGCACTCTCAGGTCTGCTGAAATAAAACCCCCCACCCCTTCATAACATCACTACCTGATCCAGCCTGGTGATGCCCCTGCCTCTTTTACAGCAGATTCACTGTGTCCTGTGCTGGGGGTGCCATGGCCACTGGCAGGGAAGAGACAGTGGATGACCTTGGGCTGACCATTTATTTAAATGGTCAGCAGTGCCTTGCATTGAGCATGTGAAATACAGGTACTCATTTGGATTTACCCTTCGTCTTATCCTCCTTCCTCCCATCTTATGCCACCTGTTAATGCACACTCCATCAGGGCAGGAGCTCTGCGTGCTATGGAGCTGGCCCAGGCTCTGGAGCTACGTGGCATTAATCTCTCCTCTACCCATTCTCCCGCTGCTCTGAGCACGCTGGCTCTGCTCATCAGCCAGGGGCAGGACTTTTAGGCCAGTGTTTGACTGATTGCTCTCTCCCCTTCTGAGCTGTATCAGAACAAACACCCGAGACAGAGCCCAGCCCCCTCCCCCTCCCCGGGGCGCACTGCCAGTCATGAAGACGTCATTGGAATGTCTACTTTTTTTCTAAAATGCTGCTCCTTGTCGCCATAGATTGATCTGCCAGTTAAATATTTAGACATCATCATCCGCCTTTGTCATAAAACACCGTTTGACTTTAAACGATGAGCAAGGAGGCACTGAGGGTGTAGCTAGTCCCTGCCTGGCGTATGGGGAGAGATGGAGGCAGTAACAATAGGAGAATGCCACCCCCTGGGTCAGCACATCTCTGCCAAAATGCAACCAACCCAACCAGCTTCAGCAAGTTCAGCATACCCAACCCCCAGAGCTTGGTAAGGGCTGGGAAGGGAGTACCAGTTTCTATCCTTAGATGGCCAAGTTCATGAGTTCAGCTCAATCAGACCCACTGGCCTCTCTCAGTCAGTCCTGTCCTGCCCCAGCCTTCCCAATTATCAATGGCTTTCATTTCAGTTAACTCATTTAATTTTCATAGTATCTCTATGAAAGCTAAAAGTGCCAGCAACATGGCACTGACACCCATTATCTCATTTGTCACAAAAACCTCCATAAGATGGAATTACTGTCCTAATTTACAAGCAAGAAAACCAAGGCTCACAGAGGTTAAATAAATGGTCAGCCCAAGGTCATCCATTGTCATAAAGCAAAGGAGGAAAAGAGGGGTCTGTGACCAGAACTCAGCTATCCCAACTCCCAAGGATGTGTTCTTTTCACCAGGTTTATATAAAAGGTCACACCAACATGGACCCCCTAAACTCATATTTGATCACCTCAGCCCACAGTCACCTTTATTCCCCTGTAACTTCTGCAAAGGCTTAAGATCTTTCCTGGGAATTGTGACTTGCTTCGTGATCACAAATGGAGGTCAAAGGCCAAAGAGACCAAACCACTCAGCTCCTGCTTGAACATTTAGACTATAAGGTACTTTTAGAGCAATGGCCATCAAAGCCCTGGGACCCTGCTCTGCATTGGCCATAATAAAGTGAACTTCAGAAGATGGGGGTCATTAGTAACTCTTCGAGGGCAACCTGGAAGGGCCTTGCGCAAGGTGAGGACAAGACAGACATGAGCCCCAAGGACAACGTGGTATGTGGACTACAGAAAGTGTTCGAGACCACAGCACCTCCAGTCCACTGTTTGCTCTGATGGCAAAAATAGTTTGCAAAGAAACCCTTGCCTTCATTCCCCTGTTGAGTCTTAGGAGAAGAAGGCTGAGACAGTACTGCATGGGACCAAAGACTCCAAGAAGAGAATCAACTACCGCTGAGAGCGTTCACAGGCTCTGCAGTGAACACCCAGAGGGCAGGGAATGGTTGCTTATTCCTACTCTCTCACACCCCAGATGGGAAAACTGAGGCTTCGAGAGAATTATAAATACCTTACAAAGGGTCACACACTTGTCAGTAGCAAGGACTCAGATTTTCTAGCTCTTAGTCCAGTCCTCACATTTTCTTCTGGAAAAGCCAGCCCAGTAGCCACCATCTTGGAGATACCCTTTAGAAGACCCCCAAAATACCACTTTGAAGACAAGAGTGCAGGTCATACAGAGTTCCCCCAAAATGCCACTATGAGGACATGAATGAATTCACACTCCTCAGTTATGAAAACATTTTATCAGGGGAAGAACTAGAGAACAGGAAAAAGGGAAGGTGAAGGATAATGGATGGATCCTAAAAGGACCTATTCTGTGGCCTTTCCAATGTGTATGCAGACATCCTCATCTCTACCTGGAAGAGAAACAGCAATATTTGTCTTTAAGGGCCTCCCAGGTAAAATGTTTGGCCAAAGTCATACATCCTTAAGCTGGGTTTTTATTAAAATGATGGAGCAATAAAGCCATAATATTTTATGATACGATCAGAATGACACACCTAAAAAAGCATAATTCAGTCATCCTAACACTAATATCAGTTCCACCAACCTCTTCCTAAACCAATCTAAGAGAAGCCGGATTGCTTTTCCCAGAATTGCCCCTTGTTCATGGGTAAAGGCTCTCTGACTCTCACCTACTTATCTATTCTTTTTTAAAAAATATATTTTTATTGATTTCAGAGAGGAAAGGAGAAGGAGAGAGAAATAGAAACATCAATGATGAGAGGGAATCATTGATTGGCTGCCTCCTGCACACCCCACACTGGGGATCAAGCCCACAACCTGAGCATGTACCCTGACTGGGAATTAAACTGTGACCTCCTGGTTCACAGGTCAATGCTCAACCACTGAGCCACACCAATCGGGCTGTTCTTATCTATCTATATTGCCTCTCAGAAGGATTATCCAGATTGTACCAATTTCAAAAATGGACTCAGAACAACACTTAAATGATCCAACCAGAATGGGCCCAATCTGGTTGGATCAAGCACCCCCCTTCTAGAACAGCTAAGTCCTAGGGACCCCTCAAGGAATGTAACAAATCCGTTTCCCATTGCATCCAATGATTCCCAAGAGCCAAAAAGGAGGTTCACCTACCATACTCTTGGAACAAAACAAGCTCCTTCTCCAGCTTCAATTCAGCTCATGGAGGAGTCATCCCTTCTGCCTACTGAGCTGCATCTCCACCCCATGACAGTTCCTCTCTGATTAGTCAAAGCCCAATATTCATTGAGCCATATTACACAATGGAGCAGGATATAAAGTGACATACATCAGACTGCTTTTTTATGCTGCTATTGGATGGATGAGTGTATTAGGTCAGAACAAAGAGGAATTATTGGCTTAAGTAACTACAAAGTTCAAGAATGGAACTTACCTCAGGCTTAGCTAGATCCAGAGTTCAAGATTATTATCAGGTGCGTGTTTGTGTGTGCATGTGTGTCTTCTCCTCCCATGTGTGTGCATGTGTGTCTCCTCCCCCCAATCCTGCCATCTCTCAGCTCTGCTGCTCTCCATGTGTTGACTTCAACTTCTCTCCTACTCAGATGATCTTCTTCCATGGGGCAGATAGGAGCCTCTGATGGCTCCACACTTACACAGCGTCCACTGGTGACAGGCAAGAAGGAGGAACGTTCCCCTCTCCCAGTCCATACATCACCACATTCCTTGGCCCAATTGATGCATCCATGGTGGGGATGCAGATACTGTAATTAGCAGCCTCCACCACAATCACAAAAAATAAAAGAGGCAGTTTCCCAAAAGAAATGGCAGTGCCATGCCAGAGAAAAAAAGAGATAAATGTGAATACAATAGATCTCCATATACAAAGACAGCCTAGCCATTATAACTTCATGAGATTGGTTTGGGGGCGGGGGGGGGGGAATAGGAGACTCAGAATTTTCTACACAATGTTTTACTTTTTAGGTTCAAGAAACAGGGAATAGGAAGCCAAATTTCAGCTTCTTGTCCTAACTCATATTTTCCAACAGATAATTTCAGAGAAGGCCTGCCTTTGGATTAATCAGAACTTGCCAAGCCACTGATAAAATGGTATGGTCTCCCATTTGACTATTGTCCCTTGTGATATCCTTCCTTGGTCAGGAACCCTGAAGGAGAGGGATGGTGAAGAATAGGATTCAGAGACTACATTCCATTCAAATCCCTGACATTCCTCAACCCACAGTAGTGCCCTGCCACCTAGGGGCAGCCCACTCACTTCCTCCTGAACCTGAACTGTAAAGGTCAAAGGGAAGAGATCAAGGAGGAATACTGGAGAACAGATAGAAACACAATATGCCATCAGAGTGCTTGGCACCTGCTCCCACCTGGGAGGCTGACTTCAAAAGGTGCTGAACAGAGCGGTAGAGCACTTGCCACCACACCCACCTCTACAGCTCCGTGGAAAGCTCTGTGTTGGGAGAGTCTCACAGGCCATAGCTGGTGAGGTTGGTGATCATGGACAACAGTGTTGGACTACTCAGGAACAAGTATCTGTTCTTTCACTTACCAGGTGAGTGACCTTGGGCAAGTTACTCAGTACCTGTGATCCTGTTTCCTCATCTATAAAATAGGAATGTTGGTGTTACCTATTTCACAAAGTTGTCCTGGGGAGAAAATGAGATAATGTCTTCAAATTCTTAGAATGAAATAGAACCAGAGGCATGGAAGTATGGAACAGATTGACAAATCTCAGAGGGAGGGGGCACTGGAGGCGGGAAGAGATTAACCAACGAATTTATATGCATCTATGCATTACCCATGGACACAGACAATAGGGTGGTGAAGCCCTGGAGCGGGGCGGGAACAACCGGGTAGAGGAGGGCCATAGGTGATAAAAGGGGGAAACATCTGTAATACTCTCAACAATAAAGATAAAAAGTGCAATATCCCTGAAGTACAATAAAGTAAAAGACAAGAAATA
Source organism: Cnephaeus nilssonii (assembly GCF_951640355.1). NCBI lineage: Eukaryota > Metazoa > Chordata > Mammalia > Chiroptera > Vespertilionidae > Cnephaeus > Cnephaeus nilssonii. Next base: position 59,958,017 of record NC_137083.1, read on the forward strand.
ATGCTTAGAATGGTGCCTGAGATACAATAAGCACTTATAAAGTATTTAGTGTCATTAGCACCTGGGTATATGTTGAATCTATAAACTAAAGAAAAGGTGTCTCAATCGCATATGCACTGCTTTTCAAGTATGCTGTGCTATTTCAACTATAAACTTATTGAAAACTGTTACTGAAGACAGTGTACCTTCTAGTATAGCTACTCCCATGTTGAGTTCCCATGTTTTATCAAAGACTGCACTCTCAGGAAAGGTTGAGAGGCACTGGTACACATCACAGCGTTGTCTTTACAGTGACCTAGATCCCACAGAAGTTATAACTCAGACGCAAAGTTCAGTACTTGATCTCTGGCACTTTCAAAGAATGATATTCTTTCTCTATTGCCCTTTGCTGCTGTTGCTTACAAAGAAATTAAGTGGGATTCATGGCATCAGCAAGCATTAAATATCCCCATCTGTCCTGCTTACCCTAGGAGTTTTGCTCACCTGGACTTTTCTCTCCTGCCCATGATGGATGGCCAAGAGCCACACTGGCAGATTGACTTCCAATCCAGAAATAGCTCTGCCATTTAGATGCCATGGGGATAACATTAATACCAGACACAAAGGCTAAATAAAAAGCCTTTAGCAACTGAATGGCCCTTAGATTTCAGAGTTATTGATCCAGTGGAGCCTGCTAAGTTATTATGGCTACAGTTCTGCTCAGAGAAATCTGTGATGCTGAGAAAAGTTAGCAGAAGTCACAGTCACCTTTAACTACCAAGTACAGCCAAAGGGCTGTGGGGCAGCTAGTGCCCCCACCCCTACTGCTGTGTTCCAAGGCTGCATTTGCTCCTCCACATTCAGAGCTAGACTGGTAACCACTTAGTTTCCCCAGACCAATAAGAGCTCAAAATGTACAGCACGTCTAACCTTCCTTACTAATCTCACAAAAACGCTCCAAGATTGGGTAGATATCATTACACAGCTGCATAATAATAAAGAAATTCAGGTCAAATGATTCGCTCAAGATCAAGCACTAAGTGACTGACAGAGCTGGGACAAGAACAGCAGTCTCCTCCCAGATACGGAAGCCTCCCCCCCAGGTTGGCTCCTGGACCCTGCATCCATCCTTTTGTATCATCTCCAAAGCCCCTCACCTGACACGAAGAGTGGCCTTCACCTAGAATTGTTCATGCTTCTTTTCCTGAATAATCTCCCCACACTCCAGGTATGAGCTAAGTTCATCATGCCATCTCAGACAGGGCGGAGTAAAAGGCTTGGGGTGAACACCAGCAAGCTCTGCCTGGGGCAGAAGGGCTGAATCTGCATGGTCCTCCATTCCCTCTGCCTTTTGCACAGAGGCATGCTGGGACTGGTTGCCATTAACACAGGAGAGATTGGATATCAGCAGAGGGACCCCACATCCTGAGGCTCTCCTTTTAGGGGGCAAGCATGACAGTGATCTTCAAAGTAAGACAACTCTTTGCATTTGGGTGCCCAGTGCTCTCAGCTATTCACAGGAGTCACTGGGAGAGCTGGCTGCCCAGCCCCTGGAGGATATGGAGGCCGAGGAAGCTGAGTGGCCACCGCTCCTTCTGCCAGACGGGGGAAGAGAGAGCCTGGCCCTGCTAGCTTGTCACCAAGCTCCCTGGAGACACCTTGGGGACATTCAGTAGGCAGTACTGCTTGCTCTCCACACTTGGACTTTTGGGTGCTGCCTATTGTGGGCATAGCACAAGGGAGAAAGAGGATAGAAAGGGCTTACTCAGGCTCCAGAGATCACGTCTCTTCTCTCCAGGAGCTGTTCTCCAATCAGTTGTGTGTCCTAGACCAAGCAATTCACCATCAAGGCAATGTAAAGAAACGACAATGGGCAAACACAAAGGAGTGGTGACTCACAACAATTCTCCTTTCTCTGGGAGACGTCCTAAGACTTGGTGACTTGACCCTGCACCCTGGTCATGGCTAATGGACTCATAGGTAGATCCCTGTGTAAACCCAGGCCAATCACATTTCCTTCCAACTGGGAAATTATCTTATGGGGCAGTCAGGTCCTGAGCTGGGAAATGGGCACTAAATTGGGCAATGGCCATGACTGGGGAAGAGGTCCAGGCCCTCCTACTGTGGGGGTCTCCAGACAATCCCCAGTTTTTCCACTTTCTCAGTCTTGGTTTTTAACATGTTTCTTTGAGCCATGAGATTCCTGAAAAATTCCCCAAAAACAAATTCCCCTTTTGCTTAATTGGTTTCTGGTACTTGAAAACAAACAAATCTCTTAATTAGTGGCATGAAATAGCTCTTTTCAAACTCCTTTGTATTGTTCTCATATGTAAACTAGTCTCAAAAAAGAAAAATTGGTTCCTTTCATACATTTCTAGAACAAACATTTTAAAAGAAATGATCAAAGACCTTTTTACAATTAGCAAAGAGCCATGATTTTTCATCATTTCCATTAATGTGAAATATGTTGGAAAGAAAGAAAAGAGTCGTCTGGGAACGGTTTGTCATCAGCTCAAAAACTCCTCCTTTAAGGCATGGTTCCCTCTGTTTGCAGTAAGAGTGCTCTGGGTCTCAGGGACGGAGCACAGGACTGTCGCTGGGAGAGTCCTGATTCAAGTCCAAGCATCTCCCACCTCCCTTGACCTTTGGGAGGCCGTGTGGGGCATGCGCTCGGTTGCCACCTCTCAGCTCTAAGGTTCTGGGCTCCCCACTGGCTGGCTACAACACACTCTGTATTTGTGTCTGCATGCGTGCAAAGTGCCTGACATTGCCCCTGGTGGTTAGAAATTGGAGCTATCTGTTCACATTTGAATCCTGGCTCAGCAAGAACCTTGAATGAGCCACTTAAGCTCTCAGAGACTCAGTATCCTCATCTTTAAAAGGAGGAGGAGCCCGGCCAATGTGGCTCAGTGGTTGAGTGTCAACCTATGAACCAGAAGGTCACGGTTTAATTCCCAGTCAGGGCCCAGGCCCAGGTTTTGGGCTCGATCCCCAGTAGGAGGTGTGCAGGAGGCAATGATGATCTTTCTCATCATTGATGTTTCTATCTCTCTCTCTCCCTCTCCCTTCCTCTCTGAAATCAATAAAAATAGTTTTTAAAAATAAATAATAAATAAAAGGAGGGGTAATAGCTACCTACTTCCGGGGTTGTTGTGATAATTAAGTAAGATTAAAAATGTGAAGCACTTAGAAAGGAACCTGCCAATAAGTGAGTGCTCAAAAAGTTTGGCTGCTATTGCTATTCTTCAACTCTATTCTAGCACCACTCTAAATGAGATAGCTAGCTAGAGAGAAAGAGAGATAGGAAAGGCATTCTAGAAGCCAAACTTAGAGAAATTTTTTGGAAAGTGGTTTATTTTTGTGAAGGAGCTGCTATTACCCTCTAGAACTAATTAGAGAAGTGATGAAACACTTAACACTTTGCCTCCTCTGATACCTCCTAAGCAGAGTTATTAGATGGATCAGTAGGAGAAGAGTTGAAAGTGAAAAACTATCCACCAGGCTGAGGGCATTTTTGACACTTGAACCACCCGAAGAAAGTTAAGTGTTCTCCTCGTGGCTGAGTAGGGAGACCACGAGGAGGTGAAAGTGGTAATTAATGGCCTAAGAGGATGGGATGAAAAGGTACTTAATTTGAAGGCAGACATTTTTATTTCTCTTAAGACTTCTCTATATTGTTTCCCCCTTGTTTTAGCTCATAATTAAGAACTGGTAGTTATATTGACACAAACTATGTTTTCCTAGGAAAATGCACATTGCTGTTTCATTCTGTTCATTCACATGCTGGGTAATGCCAACTCTTTGGGGCAAGCCGCACCACCCACCTGGTGAAGGCTGATGCTTCGGATATTCTATTATTTATTTCATTTCATGCCCATTTCACTTCATTAGTTATTTAATGCAAACACCGCTTCACTTTGTACTAGTAGGACAGTAACTAGAAGAGCTAAGCTTTTATTGAGAGCATTCCATGTGCTAAGCATGGTGGAAAGCATTTTTTTCAAGCATAAATACTTTGATCTTTATAACAACCTATTGTTATTACTGTCATGTTTTTATAGGTGAGGAAACGAAGGCTTGGAGTGTGTCTGTAATGTATCAGCAGCGAGGTGGGGGCTGGCTTTGAACTGGACTCTTGCGTGACCTGATGCCCGTGCTGACACAGAACGAGACCCAAGCCCGGATCTGTGGGGACCCTATCCCCAGCACCTCTGTGCCTTTTCGGTCCCAGCGAGGACACTCTGCCTGCATACTCTGGGTATTCAAAATGCTATTCTCCAAGATGGCAAATAAAGCCGTTTCAAAACCGGAACATTTCCAGAGTGTTTTGTGCATTGCTCATTCTGTTGCTCAGAGGACCTTGCAGGACCCCGCGTGGAGTCTGGGCAGTGACTGTGCACAGTCAGGGGACTTAGCAAGAAGCCCAGCGCTTCCACAGCCATCGGCCCTGTGAACAGGCCCCAGGGGGTGTGCACACCATTTACTTCACCCATCCGGCGGCTGCAGCCGGAGCCCATCAGAGACCAGGAGCGACGTGGGCCCCAAGGAAAAGAGCCGAGACCTGTCTTCTCAGTTACCAGAAACCTTCCAAGGAGGACCGTGGAAGCGTGAGGTTTATTACGCTTTAAAGCTAAGACCATAACAATAACAATGCTAATAATGCCAATCTAACACTCAGGCCAAGCATTTAGCAGCATCTCCCACTTGCGACCTGCCCCTTCATTTGTATTTTCTCTTAAACTTGCCCGTTATTATGTCCCCTATTGCCTCTATGCCTGAACTAGTTTTATGTGGCCTTCAACCAAGGAAGCATGCTTTATTATCTTAACAGCAGACACATTTAAGTAGAAAATTGGGAAAGCAGGGGGAAGCATGCCTGTTGTACCCTGACAGCTGGCATGGGCGCTGTTGGTGGGCATCGGTGTGGACTCTGAGCCTCAGAGAGCCTCGGCAGAAGCTAACCTGTCAGTCTGGCTGCCTCATACTGAGCACAGACACGTCTGAGAGCTGGCTGCATGGAGGCAGAGGGAGCGACCGGGCACTGAGAGGCTCTAAGGAAAGGCTTCGTGTCAGAGACCTCAGTCCTTCACGGTGCTGAATGCTGAGTCCCTGACCAGAATTGTACCTCATGGGTGGGATCGAGAGGCAGCTTTTTAAAACTTCTCACCTGTCTGGCAAAAATTCTTTAGTCTAAAGGCCAAGGGCCAAATGTCAAGTGCAGCTGAGGCCATTAGCTCTGTGACCCACTAGAACTCTCAGAGCAAGGAATTGAAGCTGAACAAAACTTTCCAGCTCTTTCTCCATCCTTTATGCAAAGAGAAACAAGCTAAGTGGTGTACCTGACAATGTAACTGAGCCAGGAAGCAGGACTTCCTGGACCTGCACTCGCGTAGGTTCACAGGACACTGGGGTTCAGAGTTGGGATTTCTCCAGGGTCCTGAAAACACGGCCTGCCGCGAAGCAGAAGCAAAGCATCACACTGGTGGGGCGTGATGGCAGGTTAAAGGCAGAGGTCTCCCCAGCACCCCAACACATATGCCCTCTCACTCCCGTCCCCTCACCCCAGGCCTCTTGCTAATGAGAACAGACTTCTAAGGCTACTCCTGGGAGAGAGCTACTCAACTGTCAACCCAGCTTCCCCCCAGGTTCTCACGGGGGCCTCCAGTTACCAGGGCCACGAGGATTTGACTTACTTAATGTACAAGAAGTCCAATGATGGCCCAATTCTGTGCACGATTCCCGGGTACAAAGAAAGGCAAGTCTGACCCCTGAGAAGCTCACAGCCAGTGCTGCCAGCCAGTGGGGACTCACACACCTGCATGGATAACCTCCATACGGGCCACAGGTGACTTGCCCACCCCAAGCAGCTCGCACCTTCCCAGGAAGCTAAAGCTGTAGGTCCCGGTCCACAAAGAAGTAGACCTGGTGCCCTGTTCATTGTGGCTTAGATGGTTGGGTGCCCTTTGGTACACCAAAGGGTTGCTGGTTCAATTCCCAGTCAGGGCATATGCCTGAGTTGAGGCTCAATCTCCAGGGGCATGCAGGATGCAACTGGTGGATGTTTCTCACATCTATGTTCCTCTCTCTTCCTCTCCCTTCCTCCCCTTCCCTCTCCTTTCCTCTCTCTCTCTCTCTATAAATCAATAAATATATTTTTAAAACGTAGCTAGCTTGAGAGAAAGAGAGAGAGAGAGACCTGGTGCAAACATTTCAATCACTTTGAACTAATCCAGATGGATGGACCTCTATCAGCACTGAAAAATGACTGCATGAAATGATGCCTGGTCCCCACATGATTATCCTCGTTTCTCAGAAAGGAAACAAAGGGTCAGACCTGGACCATCTCCGTTTCCTTCCACCCCCATCACACAAACTACATCCCGAAAGGACCCTCCCTCTGCCAGCTCCTGAGTCATCCCCAGACGTTGAGCACATGAGATTGCCCTGAAGATGGAAGCTGTGGCTTTGCAAGAATGGAAAGAAAGGGATGGTGGATGTGCTCTGTGTATATTTCCCTGGCAGGGGCGGGTGCCTGGAGCCTCCCCAGAGCAGAGGTGGCAGGTAGAGCAGGGTGTCATGAAGGGCAGGGGATCCACAGATTGACAGATAGGGGGAGGGGCCTGGAGCAGGGCAGGTGGGGGAGGAGGGGGGGCGGGTCTGGAGCAGAACAGGCAGGTAGGAGGCAATCAGTCAGGGGTCCAAGGCAGGCCTTCTGGGCCTCCCCTTCTCTGGGGTGATTTCTGGAAATATTTGGCTTAGAGCCTCCTCTTTGGTTTTATCTTATTCTCCCAAAATCCTTAACTGGTCGAGCTTACCAAGTGAGTGGCTCCAGGAGAGAAGGGATGGATGTCATTGTGTGGGGACAGAGACAGTCACTTCCAGGGGCAAGGACAGGAGAGGGGGGTGGGAGACAGACCTCGTGGTGGCAATTGGCTGAGAGTTCATCCTGGAGCTGAGCTGGACCAGGGTGGACAGTCGTTTTACCTGACCCTTGGGGTCAGGGCCTGGGACAGGGTGTCTGTCTCCTCCCAGGAAGGAGGAGCCGGAGTCCAGGCAGGACCCCCAGCCTGGAGAACCAGGACATCCATCCAGAGACCAGGTGGAAACTCAGCCCCAGCAGAATGAGCCTAGTCAATGGTGGCGCAGGAGCTGGGTCACAGAGAACAGGAAAGTTCCTCCCAGGCCAGCAGGACAGGAAGTCCCATCAGGCTGCCAGGTTTAAATCGCTAACCCTCTGGCCCAGGCTCCTTTGGTTTTGGTGAGCAGCCCCAGCCAACGCCTTCCTGGCCCAAGTCCCTTTGACCTTCCCAGGGTCCCAGGAGCCGGTTCTCCTGGACAGCACGGCCTCCTGCCTCCCTCTGAGGTCCCCCTGGCTGCAGGAGCCTGCGCTGCTCCTTCTGAGGCAGGTGCAAGTGTCTCATTTTCTGAGTGACCATCTTCAGAGGGACAAACACCCCACTTCTGCCCTCAGGGATACAATCCCAAGGCATGTTCCCATGCCTCTCAAAAGGTTCCAGGTAATCACTGTGAACCCCGGTTGCCCAAGGTGGTTACCCACTTATGAACCCACTCTTTCCCCTCCCCTCCCCTCACTGTGCATCCTGGGACCTAAACAAATTACTTACATCGAAATACTTGTCTTGGAGTTGATTTGCGGGGCCGGGGGGGGGGGGGGGGCGGGGGAGGGGGCGGGATCCAAACTGACACCTGTTATGGACTGAATTGTGTTCACCCCAAAAGAAACATTGAAGCCCAACCATCAGAGCCCCCAAATGTGCCCGTGTAGATGTAATTAGTTAAGATTAGGCCATACAGGGTTGGGTGGCACTCGGTCCAATATGCCTGGTGTCCTTGTAAGAAGAGCAGAGAGACACAAGGGGCGGAAACAGTCACGTGAGGATGGAAGGGAGATTGGAGTGGTGCATCTACAAGCCAGCCAGTGCCAAGGATGCCAAAGAGTGCCAAGAAATGCCCACAGACACCAGAAGCTGGGAGAGGCCAGGAAAGATCGTCCCCCCAGGGTTTAGAGGGACATGGCCCTGCCCATACCTTGATTGTGGATGGCTGGTCTCCTGACTGTGAGATAACGAATACATTTCTGTTGTTGAAGCCACCCAGGTTGTGGTCCTTTGTTACAGCAGCTAATACAGCACCTGATGACAGTTTGTGGGGAGGCTAAACCTCAGTGGCTCTTCCTGCGAAGCTCAGTGGAGAACTCCAGAGAGGAGTCTGTGGTCCCCTGAGAGCCACCTCCAGGCCAGCAGCCTCCTCACTCAGCATGAGGACAGAGCTGCTGGGCCTGCACCGGCTCTGAGAAGCAGACCTGTGGGCGCGGGGGACTCTGAGCTCGGTCTGCACTCCTCCCTGCTCCCACCTCCATCCCCTTAAACCTAATACCGCAATCCCTTACTGATATTAAAAACTGACAAGGAATTGTGCCACCGGCACTAGCATTTTAATATTGAAAGGTTGTGAAATCTAATAAGAGCTACAAGGAGGTTGATGGGGGTGGCGTTATTTTTTTCCCCCCTTTTGAGCTTCAATAGAACTGGGATTCAATAAGCAAATGTGACAGAATGTGTAATTTCCCTTTGATCCTCGGCGGGCAGGCATTTCCTATTTAATAACCTTAAACCAGCGCCGCCCTCCCCGGAGCGCCCCATCCTCGGCATCTCTCCTCTCCATCTTATCAGAACAATCCTTCATTTGAGCACAGCTCAGACTGGCACTTTGGTGGCACCTTATCACCGCTTGAAGACACAAAGGGAACATGCTGAAATATTATTTTTCCCCTTTGTGGAAAGGTGTTAATGAGATCTTCCTGCCATCACCCTGCTGTGACTACAGGAGATCCCTGATCCCAGCCCTCTCTGGTCAAATCTCAGCTTTGAAACCTGTCCGTAAAAGAGGGTGTTTCTGGCCCACGCCCTGCCCAGATGAAGGAAGGCCGAGATAGAAAATTCCTAGCTAGACCGTGACAAGCCGTGGGAGGAGCCCACACCTGACCGGGGAGGCTGGGGTCCGAGTGTCCGTGTCAGATACGCATGTGACAATGCCAGCAAGTACTCGCACTCAAGCAGGAGAGGACAGTGGAGAACTCCGGAGAGGATTCTGGGCTGGCTGACAAGCACAGAGCGAGTGACACCCCAGGGAAGTAGCCTACAGCCGGCTGCAGCCACCACCCCAGCCTCTTGAGTGGGGTACCAACTCAGGAGAGCTGAGAAGGGAGCTTTCCAATGAGATCCTGAGTCCCTGTTTCAGTTTCTGGAGTACACCAGTGAGCGCTGTGCTAGTCCTCAAAACAGAAATTCCAGGTCATTAACCCTCTGTTATGGGCTGAACTGTGTCCCTCCAAATCCGTGTGCTGAAACCCACACCCCCAAGGTGACTGCATTTGGAGACAGGGCCTGTCAGGAGGTAACTAAGATGAAACTGTGGCTAATAACCCAATGTAACTGGTGTTCTTATAAGAAGAGGAAGGGACACCAGGGAGGCCCTCACAGAGCAAAGGTCATGTGAGGACACAGTGAGAAGGCAGCCACTTGCAAGCCAAGAAACGAGGCCTCAGGAAAAATCGAACTTTAACCTTGGACTTCTAGCTTCCAGAACTGCGAGAAAATAAAATTCTGTTGTTTAAGCCAACCAGTGTGTGGTACTTCATTACAGCAGCCCCAGCAAACTAAAACACCATCCTTCATTCTTACTCAGATCCTCTCACTGAAGCCCAGAGAGGGTAAGCTACTTGTCCAAGGTCACACAGCTTACTCGTGGTAGAACCAGAATTAAAATCCAGGCCCCGCCCTTAATTCCATGCTAATTCTGCTACACCAGCTTCCCCACAAAAGAACAAAGGACTTGCATCCAAACGTCAGCACTGCCCATTAAATATGAACACACTCACTCAAAAGCATCTTAATTTTTAGTAAAGGAGTAAGAATTCCCTGACCCCGCTGCTCTTAGGCAGGAATGACAGCGCTGCTTCATCTCCTGTTGTACAAACCACAGGCGTGAGGCCTTGGTATTTACTCACATAAACGATAATCTCCCCTGGAATGGCAGCCAGCCTCGGAGGGTCAGCTGACTGATAACAGTTGCTGTTGCTATGTTACTTCAGCTCCTCATGTGATGTCATTTGTGACTTGGGTTCCTACCCTCCCTGCAGAGCTAAAAGAGGCAGACAGGGAACCACACTGGCTTGGGGTGGGCACTACCGGATTCCCAGCCAATTACACCTTGGCCTCATGAGTGTCTGAGCAGGGTCCCCGGGTCTGATGGGCAGCATGCTGCCCCCTTCCTGCTCCCCCCTGCCCCACTTTCCTACTGGATTCTCTCTCCTGGGCCACAAGGAAAAGGGTGCCAACAGGATGGGGAGGCTGCCCCAGGTGGGTGTTACTGGGAGAGACAGACCAGAGGCACTCCTGAAGGACCATCTAATGTTTCACATCAGTAACCAGAACGCAGAGAACATGTGGTCATAGATAACAGCGCTAGATTTGGAGCCCAAAGACCTGGATTTGAATGCAGCCTCTACTAAGAATAGCTATTTGCCATGGGGAGCTGTTTAGACCTCTCGGATCTCAGGTTCTCTCACCTAGAATGAGGATACGGAATGAGATAATGCACAACTGAACTTTTAGCAGGGCCGGGTGCATGACGAGTTCAGTATAAATAGTATTTGGTCCTTATTAGTCCTGCCTTCCGGTGTGCCTTGGATACGGGGTCTGCCTTCAGCTCTCGGTGGCTAGGAATGGAAAGCTAGGAAGACCTATGACAGGCGAAGGCAAGGGAGAGAACCACAGGACAGAAGTCAAGCAGAGAGACAACACCAGGCCACATCCTGGAAGGCCCAGGGTAAGGGGCAGGCCCTGGGCACTCTGCTTTCCTCTTCCATCAAGTCACAGAGGGAGTTTTCAAGTAAGAGAACAATTGTTGGCAGATACAGTGATAAAGCCAAGTGTGGGAATTTATAAAAAGGGGCAAGGTCAGGGCTGGGAGGGGCAGGGGCATGCTGAGTGCTCTCTTGGCCTCTCTGACTCCACACCAGCTACAATCTCAGTAGAGCCCTCCTCTGGCCATGTTTCCTCCTCCACCTCTTCTGCAAGCAGACCTGAGAAGCAGGCGGGTGGGAGGATTGAGGACAGGGCTGGGGTTGGCATGGCAAACCTCCCAGATCCCCCATGCCACCTCTGATGAAACCAAATTTGTACCAATAACATGGACTTGCCCATGGACAGCAAACGGGCTCTGTGAAACCATGATAACATGGATTACACGGAGCTTTCCTGTGGGAATCTCATTTATCCGCATTCTCTGCAGAGCCTGCGGGGCGTCTGCCTGTACATGTGCCTGTCACAATATTTGGGAACAATTTCCAGGGAAAGACCCCCCCGTTTCAAGAAAAATGATTTGTTGTTTATGAAGTAATTTAAAATACTTCAGTATAAACAAGGTGGGATGTGTGCAAAACTGTCTCTGAGAACACCTCGGAGGTAGTTAGCATTAAAGGTGCTCTGAAGTTAACACTCCAGGGCAGTGGTCGCTAACCTTTCGGACCGCTGCTCCAGGGTATTCTACTAACCAGGACCCAGCCCCTCCAGAGCTGATCATTAGCATTTAAAATATCAGTATCAAAAACCTAGGTCAGCCGAAACCGGTTTGGCTCGGTGTCGGCCTGCAGACTCAAGGGTCCCAGGTTCGATACCGGTCAAGGGCATGTGCCTTGGTTGTGGGCACATCCCCGGTGGGGGGTATGCAGGGGCCAGCTGGTCGATGTTTCTCTCTCATCGATGTTTCTAGGTCTCTATCCCTCTCCCTTCCTCTCTGTAAAAAATCAATAAAATATATTTTTTTTAAAAACAAACCTAGGTCAGTTTGCCTCATGAAGACTGGCAGAAAGTGGACGAGCCTAACCATCAGCATCAGTGCCCATGCCTTGAACAATGTTTTGGGGACGAGGAAACAGCTGGTCTGGTCCAGGTGACCAGAGCAGGCCTCAGGATGGTCATGCAGCCATGAAGGCTGCCATCTAACCCATGGCCGGGCAGAATGCTGCATAACAAAGCCATGCTCCTTTGTCTAGATTTTCCATCAGGATCATATTTCTGTGCACACCTCCCTCCTTTAAGGCTTCTGCTAGCACTGACCACGGGAGAGGGGCTCTGACCACACCCAGATTTCCGGTCCACGTGGTGCGGAGACCTGGGGAGCTGGAGATGCTGTAGGGTCTGGTCATCAGGGACAAGCACAGGAATCAGACTGGCTGCTTTAAATCCCACCCCCACTGTTCCTGGGCCCTGAGCTTATTGCTTCACCTTGCTATGCCTCGGTTAATATAGGTAAAGGGCTTGGAATTGTGCTCAGCAAATAGTAGATGCATTATTATTATCACCCCACAGAGGAGAGCTGAGCACCAGCCCATCCAAACGCCAAGACATCAGGTTTTATGATGATAACAATAACTACCTTTTAATGAGAACCTTAATCACCACAAGCACTCTCTACTAGCTGCTTTGTCGCGCTCTAGCTCCTTGAATCCTCACAACAACGTTTTGGGGTAGCTATTCTCATCCCCACTTTACATTCCCACGGATGATGACGGTGAAGCTGGGAAAGGTTAAGTAACTCGCTCCCTGCCGCGTAGCCTAAAGCAGGTGACCCACAGCCCACCTTTCCCCAGGAATGCCACGCTGCTTTCTGGAAGCTGTCTGGGTCTCCATGCTGGCTTTTCTACCAGGGAGGGAACTCATACCACCTCAGCAATTCTGTATCTCGCTTTGCATTCATAAAGGAGCATTTGGATTTATGCATCGGTCTCTTAGGACTTGGGTAGGGATAGTGGTTCACAGCCTTGGCTGCAAATTAGATTCACCTTTAAAAATCTCAATGCCAAAACCACACTCTGGACCAATTAAATCCAAATCTTCGACCCAAGCATCTGTGTTTTCTACAGCTCCCCAGGCAATGACAAGGCTCCTCTAGGTCATGAACCACCGGATTAGGGTGAAGCAGCGAGTCTGCATCTAACAGGCCCCATAAAGTTAATCACCTGCTCCTCCAACATGCAGGCTCTGAGTCCAGTTGCCATGGACAGGCGCACAGGGTTGACAACTGTGTCACCCTCCTGATTCTCAGAGTGGAAAACTGGGGGTGAACACTAGGCTCAAAACCAAGCCTTTGCCTCCCGCCTTGCGGAGAATAGAATGATCCCTGGGAGCCCAGACTCCCCCTTCCCGGCCTCAGAGCCTCCACACCAAGTGCTACCCCTCTAGGCAGCTCAAATCAGACCCCTCCCTCAGTCTCCTCAACTCAGCCTCAGACAACACATTTGAATCTGGACATTTGCTTATTATTCTCAAAATGAAGGATCAGGCTTTGCCTGGGACATAATGAGTTGAATAAAATTTTATGGGTCTCTCTGGGAAGACTGGGTGGAAGGGCTGGGGGCAGAAGGGGAAGGGGAGGGGGAGGGCAGATGGGTAACAGCTCCTGGGTCTCTCTCCAGGGGCAGATAGAAAGGCTAAGGCAGAATCCTCGGGAGATGCAGGCAATCAGCAGCATTAGCATATAAACTGCCTCCTCCAGACATCAGTGCCTGGCAGCCAAGGGCCCATCAGGGGCAGCAGGCTCTTATCCCTGCAATAAATACTTATGAAAGCGTGCTGATGCCAAACCTCTTGGGAGGCCTGCTGGGAGAAGGGAGCTGCCTGGAGGGGGCAGCCCAAGATTCAAAAAAGGTAAGAGAGAGAGCAATGGGCTGAAGCCAGAGGGTGGATGGACGGCCATGGGGAAGCCAAGGCAGGTACAGGACCCGTGTTACACCCGTGGGGGACCTGGGCCAGGAGTGAAGCCACCAGGAGTGGAGGACTTGGGACGGAGCCTGGCACTGTCTCACTGCCCAAAAGAAGAGTCTTAGTAGTGCTCCATACAGGCCTCACCTCCAGCACAAGGCCCAGACGGCTGGCCTTCATGTTCCCTGGCTAGACTAAACTTGAACAAGTTTCTTCCTGCATGTAGCCCCCACTTCCCTTCTCTTAGGGCGTTTACTCTAAAAAACTTGCCATTGTAAATTCTTTCTCTACCTCTCTGAGATCTAAGTCTTCTCCCTTGTCCCACTTACAACCCAGGAATGTCTTTCTCAGGGCCTGGGAGGCATCCCTTTGAAATGTAATCATCTAAGGAGAGAGCAGCCCCTGTCTCCCTGTCTCTGTGGGAGCATAGGAGCCTACCTTCTGTAAGATAAGTGACAATGAGCAAGCACAGATGTCCTGATCACATTAGCCAACCTCCCCCCTAACATCCTCCAGTAATTTTCCACTAGTTCATCCCAGTGCTTAAAAACTCTCCTGCCTTTTGGTTCAGCAGAGTTGCATTCAATCTCTCTTCCCTATTGCAATAGTCATTTAAAAAAAAAAAAAGACTTCCTTGCCTGTTTAACTCTTCAATTTATTTATTTATTTATTTATTTATTTATTTATTTAGACACAAAGAAAGAACTTCAAAATATAGACGAGAGACCTGTGAGCCCTAGGAATCATGGACTGGTCAGTTAGTCTCTACAGACCACCTTTGGGAAAATGTGATTGGCTGTGGATGTTCCTCGGGTAAAGTGGGTGAATCCTGGAACAGGAGCCCTGGGGGATCATGCCATTCAAAGCCTACCTTCTTACAAAGGACAAAGCTGGGGTTCAGAGCCCCAGACCAGCTACCTAATTTGCAGGGCCTACTGCAAATTGAAAAATAGGGCCCCTTGTTCAAAAAGCAGGAATAATACCATTTTCCTTTCTTTTGCAGTCTTTTTCTCAGCCTCTCTTGATGTTTCATGTGCTATTTAATGTCATGCTCCCTAGGGCCGGAGGAACTCACCCGATAAACACAGATGCTCCCAGTGTGTCACTGCTCCTCGGGCCCCTACCAGGAGCAGAGGCCAGCAGCGGTCACTGGTCACCGGGCTGGAGCAGGCAGCTGAGAACCTGTCCAGGGAGGAAGGGAAGTGAGGATGCAGCCAGACATAAGACTTTGCATGAGCCACGGCTCCCTGCCCCCAGTATACTCTCCATGTCCCAGGGACTTCACTTACAAAACACAAATTCAAAGAAAAAAATTAAAGAATTTCAAGAGTGGCCACAGAGCATTAAACTCCCAGCACAGGGCCCTGTGCACTAGTCACACACCCATGAAATCGGCCGGCAGAGACCTTCAGTCACTTGTTCCTGCTCACAGAGCTGCTTGTCCGCAGAGCAGAGGTTAGAAGCAGGTTTCTGACGCCCAGGACCTCTCTGCCTCCTTCCCACTGCAGCAGGCAGTGCCTCACCCAGTCCCGGGCAAGCACCGGCCTTGCCCCGGTGCCAGGCCTGAGGAGCCCCCACTTTGACTTCCTCAAAAGTTTCCCAGTCACCACCTGGTACCAAGGACGAGCTGGGCCAGCCAGAACCAGGACCCACCCCCTCCACACTGGAGTTCTGGGACTCACACCTACGGTTGTCATGTGACTGGACCCGTTCCAAGAGCCCACTCAGAGGGAGGCCTGGCGAGCGGGCCCCTCCTGCTGACAGGTATGGCAATTCTTTTACACGATTAGGTGAGATCAGGAAGCAGAATGGCACTGACTCAGGGTGGACTCTCCCTCAAGATGAGGTCAGGACTCTGGGCTACTTGTAATCTGCCTGCACGCCTTGGGTGTGAGCTGCATGTGGGGCCTGTGCATCTCCATTCTGCCCCAGTGGGACAGGGTGGCAGCAGGTGACCTTTACACCATTTGCCCCCAGGATGAGGTCAATAGGGGACCCACAACGGTTCCTTCGCCTGTGCAGGCTCCACACCATGTGTCTGGAAGGTCTCTCCCGGCCATGTTTTTCCCCTCCCGGCTTTTTGAGAATCCTGCTTCACAACACCGACAGTCCGTATCTCATGTGCTGATGTCTTGCTCTACGGGGCAGTCTTAAGCCATGCCAAAGCCAGGATGGGCATTGCAAGAATGGGAATGTGGCTAGAGGCAAAATCGGGATGTCACCAGCAATAGGGTTGTCACCACATCAGAGCCTCAGCTTCAACCCCATTAAGTCCACCATGTAGATCTGTCAATGTGAGAACCATTCAACCTATAGAGAATTTTTGTGAGTTTATTTGAGCCAAACTATCGACAATTGCTGGGAAGCAGAATCTCAACGGATTGGGATAATGCTCCGGAGAATGGCAGTTTTGCACTTATTTTATACATTACAATCAAAAGAGCAGATGCCAGTGGGTTACATGAACTCCACTGGTGATAGATTAGGGAGGTGGGAGAAAGCAAATCCAGGAAACCTCTGGGATTGAATGAAAAGTAAAATGATAGACACATACTTCTTTTACATAGGTGGGTGCAGAATAGTTAACAGTCAACAATTAACTTAATAATAATGAGGGGATTTGTGGTCTCCGCAGAGCGGGTGCCTGTGCTTTGAGGGGTCTGGAAAAAGGAAAATGACTTTGACATTCCAACGATATGTTATAGTAGATGCAAAAAGAGGCAAACAGGGAACAATGTGGCTTGGGGTGGGCACTACCGGATTCCCAGCCAATTACACCTTGGCCTCGTGAGTGTCTGAGCAGGGTCCCCGGGTCTGATGGGCAGCATGCTGCCCCCTTCCTGCTCCCCCCTGCCCCACTTTCCTACTGGATTCTCTCAGACAGGCTCAGTTACGGTAAAGACTGACCTTTATCAGGGAAGATGCTGGCCTAGGACATGACTACCCACCATAAACTGCTTTTAGTTAAAAAGCTTTCATTTCAGACCATCCTTTGTGGTTACTTTAGGTCTCTGCGTTTGCAAGGCCGCCACGCAGCCTTCCCTGAACTTGTCAGGTTCCTCTGCTCTTTTTAACACTAATTTCATGAAGTTGATTTAAGGTGCAGCTCACAGATTTGCTCATCTGACTTCATTACCATCTACTTCTTGGTCACTTGTTATAGACCGTCTTTGTCCTTGTTGAGGTTGGAGTTTTATGCAGCCAAGAGTCCAGCTGGATAAAAAACAAATACCTGCTTTGTTAAGATATTTAATGAGAGGATGAGACACTAACAATGATTAAAACAGCACATTTTATATTACACATTCCATGTTCCAGCCACTGTGGAATACTTCTTATATGGATTATCTCATTTAATGTTTTCAACAACCCCATGAGGAAGGTGCTAATAAAATCTCTGCTATAGAAAAGAAAACTAAGAGAAGTTGAGTGATTCACCCAAGATCACACGATTAAGTGCTGAAGTCTAGATATGAACCCAGACAGCCTGAGCCAATAATCACTACACTCTAGCACTTCCTCATTACAATGCTGTATGCTCCTGGCCCCTACATTCAATTCATCTCTCCCACCATACTCAAAACCTACCTTCCTGGCATATGTTCTTAGGCTGCTTCTGCTAAGAGACTCAGCAACATCAAAAAGATCCATTGTTTAATTAAACTCACCAAACAGCAGACCATTGGACTTTGGCTGGCATTTTATTGAGATGTTATTACCACTCTATTCCAAAGCATCTTATAGCAACTGTTTTATAACACTGTAATACCCACATGGCCTGGATTTTCTACAGTAATCTTGATTTCAATATTGTGACCTAGTTTTCACACAAACCGCACAAAAGCGTTAGTGAAATTATAATATGTTTACATCCAAATAGATTCCCCACTCTGTTTCTTACATCCAAAAGGGTTCCAAATTCCTTTGTTGGATTTCCTTTGTCAAGGGAAAGATATTAACCAAAGGACATATATGCATATATGCACAGCCAATAAACACAGAAAATAGTGCGGGGGGTGGGGGTGGGGGGGAGGTAGGATGAGGCCTAGGATGGGGCAGGAGCTGGGTAGAGGGCAGCAAAGGGGAGGGAAATGAGAGGCCTCTGTAATACTGTCAGCAATAAATAAAATTTGTAAAAAAAATTCCCTGGGCTCTGAAAACATGGTGTAGAGGGAGGAGTTTTAGCTCACTTCCTACTCCAGGCTGAGCTCATTTACATCTCAGCAAAGCCACTGGGCCACGTGGTGCAGGCACCACAGCAGAGTCACTCCCAGTCACAGGCTCTGGCGTTTAATTAGCCTCCATATACCTACTGACCGCCACCATCATCACCCAGCTAATTCTTATTCATGTGAACTTCTGGGGGTGAGACTTCTATTTTCCAGTAGCTTGATTTCCTCCCCCAGAGAATGGACAGCAGATTGTCATCAAGCACCAAAGCAGGTCCTTGCCTCTCCCCGTGACATGCTGCTGTGCGTGGCACTGAGCCCTGCACACACCCGGTCAGGTCACACAATCTGGAGGTCTGATTGGTGCCAGGAACACATGTGTCCAGGCATTCTGTTGGTCCTGGAATGTATGGACTGCACATACTGTCACCCACCCAACTATCCCAAACACATGCGTTTACACAACCCTCTTCTGTGTCATGTCCGAAAAAACACAAAAAATATCCTTGGCCAAGGGCCAGAGAGACCAGTGGTTCCAAATGATTGATTCTCATTTGAAGGCAGATGGAAGGCAGAGATTGGTATTTTTTTTTTCTATCAATATCTGCCCTCCAGGTAACCCCTTGGGCATGGAGCCTTTAGTTGGACTTTGTCACCAGCTTCCTGAATGCTTAGACACAAGGGCCATTGGATGTGTGGCCTGGAGTACCAGGCTCCCTCACCCACTCTCCAATAACTCATTTGTATTTTGACATACAGTATATGAAATTACTTCGCTCTTTGCTTTTGAAGTAGCAGGGGGTTAAAATTAAAATATATCAGCATACGTCAAGATACTAAATAACAATGAAATGCTCTCTGTGCTGGAGTTAGAGGGAAAAGAGAAGACAGACAGGGTGCATGTCCACCAGACAAGAGCTCCAGGCTTGGGGAAGAGAGGGTGGAGGCAGACAAATGGTCTGGGAAGACAGCAGATTGAGGTGAGCGGGCTTTATTTGGCCACCACTGATCCATCGCACAAGTTCAAGCAGGTCCATCTTTACACCCCAGTTGACCTGTATGGTCGTGCAGTGGAGCAAAACCACGACAAGCTGTCAGCAGTGAGCCGGGAGTAATGAAGGCAAGACCAGAAGGTGAGCAGTGTGGTCAGAGACTCGGAGAGCATAGCAAGATGTCAAAGCCAAGTCTGTGTGGCAGAGAGGAGTTCAAGGCATGACTGCAGTTAGATCCCAAGAGAACCAAACAAGAGATGCCAAGTCCAGTAAGGATGTTAGAGTCAACGCTGGCACATCTAAGATCAGATTGGCAGGAGGAATGCAAGGTATTGAGGATGAATGGAAAGGCAGGCCAGGAAACTCCCCAGAGGAACTATTTTGGGGGGTACTCTCTCTCACCCTCTCCTAAGCAACCATTTTAACGTGTTAACATGCCGCCTTTAATTTGTATTTGTTCCCGGAAAATGTGTATCGTGGTTTTGTGTACTGCGCTTTTCACTTAGGTAAATGTTTTTGTACTGTAGATTTCACTCCCCTTTCCTTAACTCTTTTCAGTCAGCACTGTCTTTTAAGGATCTCCCGTGTGTCTATGTGTATATCCAGTCCTCTGTTTCTAACCAATGCATAGCAGCCCACAGGAGCACCCACCACACTGTGCTACCCACCCCCCACCCCCCGATGACGGTGACCCAGCTTGCCTCCAGCTCCCCATGGAACAATGGAGCTATGGGCATCATCACATGTGCCACTGTGGACCTGTGAACGAATGTCTTTGGGATGTGTACCCAGAAGTGAAATTGCTGAGTCATTTGGGGGGGGGTGTATTCTTAATTGAATTAGAGAGTGTGAGATGGCTATCCAGAATGGTTGCACAATCTATGCACCCACCAGCAGGGCAAGGCAGTTCCTGTACCTGAGGGTTCTCTTTTGAAGGCCTGGGGCTCTGCCTCTTTCAACTCATCTCTTTCAGGCACTTCATACCAGCCAGACAGAAGCCCCAAAAGAGAGTACTTCTCAACTTCTTCCCCATGAGTGTTCCAGGGGACAATGCATGCTTGCCCGCAGCCGTGAGATTCTTCTAGCTCCTACCTAAATGTTCCCTCTTTATTGTCAGGATTTCAAAGCACAAAATAACCAAGGCGTATTTGTAAGCACTGTATTTCGAGCCTGTCCCAAGCCCCTTAACCTACTGGCTCCAATTGCCAGCATCAACTGATGCCCATCATAAAGTGACTATACAAAAATCTATACTATAGCTTTGTTAGTCAAGTACAATTCTGTGCTAACACACTGTGCTTTATAAAGACATCTCACTTAGCATATTTTGTTGTCTGTCTTATAGTGAGTTATCTTCTCATGTCCCTCCTATTTTACCTTTGATATTTTCCTTTTATTATTCTACTCTCTTCTAGTTAAATATATGTATTTATAGGTGCTATATATATTTGACTGAACACCTTAAGACACAAAACTATGTCTTATGTCTCTAGTCCTGGGCCACATAGCTCTTTTCCTTACCTCTTTTTATTGTGCGTTTCTCTGATTGAAAGTGACCATCCTGCCCAACCCAGTCAGTGTTCTTCATTCCTTTTCGTGTCTCTATTACAAAGGAGCTTGCTGCAGGCGCTTCCCCAGCAGCCACTCTTCCCATCTTCACGGGCGGGCGTGGTTTAGCTCGCGCAGGATAGCTCACGTGAAGTCTGTTTCCCAGCTTTCTTGCAGGTGGATGTGGCCCGGTGAAAAAATTCTTACCAATGGAATGAGTATAATGTCTAGATTCCATGTTTGAAATGAAGATGGCTGTGTAACCCTCCCTTTCTGCCCCCTCATGCTGGCTGGAAGGGGGATCCTGAGATGGACGTGGCACATTAAGGATGACGGACAACCCGCAGGGAGGACCTGCGGTCTGTGATTACTGTTGAGCTACCCCAGAAGCCTTTCAAATGGGAAAAATGAACTTTTCTCATATGCAAGCCACTAATGTTTTACATTAGCCTCACCAGTACACATATGTACCAGGGGCCAGAAAACTTTTTATATTTTTCCTAATTTTATTTTTCAATTACAGTTTACTAGTACATTCAATATTATTTTGTATTAGTTTCAGGATTATAGCATAGTAGTTAAACAATCATATGCTTTACAAAGTGGCTCCCCCAATATTTTCAGTATTCACCAGGCCCCATACAGAGTTATTACAATATTATTGACTATACTAGAGGCACGTTGCATGAAGATTCATGCAATAGGGCTTCCTTCCCCTGGCTGCTGGCACTGGTTTTCCTCCAGCACCCAGGACCCAGCACTCTGGCCACTGCTTTCCATCTTCGCTCCAGCTGGAGCCTTCAGTCTTCGCTCCAGCCGGAGTGCTGCTCCTGTAGCTCCCTCTGTCCCCCACCCTCCTCCTCATAGCAGGCGTCCTGCCCCGCCCAGCCGCTCCATGCCTGCATGCGTGCTGCCCAGAGGCCCTGAGTGGCTGGGGGGCAGAGCCGCCACCATCTTTGTTGGGTTCATTTGCATACTCACTCCTGATTAGCTGGTGGGCGTCGTGAAGTGATGGTCAATTTGCATGTTTCTCTTTTATTAGTGTAGATTCCCTATGCCATACTTTACATACCAGTGACTATTCTGTGACTACCAATTTGTACTTCTTAATCCCTTCACCTTTCTGCTCAGTCCTCCAAGTCTGCTCCTCTCTGGTAACCATCAGTCTGATCTCTGTATCTATGAGTCTGTTTCTATTTTGTTTGTTCATTTATTTCAGCAAACTTTTTCTGTACAGGCCAGATAGCAAATATTTTGGACTTTGTAAGCTATGCACTTCTGCTTTGAAGTCCAAAAGCACCCAGAGATAAGAAATGATTGTGACATTCCAATAAAACTTTACAAAAATAGGCATTCTTTACATGGGATTTGGCTCCCAGGCTACAGTGTGCCACCCCTGGTATAAAGTACCATTGGCCTGTTTTTGGACTTTATGTAAATGGAATCACACTGTATGTATCCTTCTGCTACTTGCTTTCTTTGCTCAACATGTTTTTGAGATTTCTACATGTTATACAGTAGAATTAATTCAGTCTTTCTATCACTAGAAACTATAGCATTGAGTGAATGTTTTACAGTTTTTTTTCATTTATTTTTCTGTTGATGGTTATTCAGGTTGCTTCTAATTATGTCATTCTCACCAACAATGTTAGAGCGCACATTCATGTAAATGCCTCCTGCTTCATATGTGAGTTTCTCTAAAATTCACACCTAGGGATGAAATTACTATATCCACAGGGTATGTGCAATGTCAGCTTTATTACTTGTTTCCAAACTCTCTCTCCCTGATTGTTCCAACGAAACCCTCCATCAATAATGTAGGATGGTTCCCCTTGCTCCATATTCTTGTGGATACTTGCTATTATCAAACTTCCTACATTCTGTCAATTTGATGTGTTGGAAATGTATCTCACTGTAACATTAATTTGCATTTACCTGTTTACTAATAAGGTTGAGCATTATCTTATGTATTCAGTGGTGATTTAGATTTCCTTTCTGGAAAACTCCTAGTCATATCCTTTGCCTCTTTTTCTGTTATATTATTTGTATTTTTTGTATTAATTTGCAAGAAGTTTTCTCATATTCTGGCTACTATCCATTTAAATTAGCTTTTATAAGCTTTACAAACATCTTTCCTAAGTCTGTATCTTGAATCTTAACTTGTATTTTGATATATGATTTTTTGAAATTTTAATGTAGTCAAATCTATCGAAGTTCTCATTCTCATTTTGGATATGCTTTTGGCGTCTTGCCTTAAAAAATCTTACTTCCAAGGTCATGGAGATATTTCTTTACATTTTCCCCAATATTTTGAAGATTTCCTTTTCACATTTAGGTCTTGAGACATCTTGAAATTTATGTTAGTACAGGTTTGAAATAGAGATAGAATTTTCTTCCATTATGGATTACCAAGAATCTCAGTGCCATTTTTAAAATAACCTATGCATTTCTAACAGGCTTGCAATGCACCTTGTCACATATCAAATTCTCACGTATTTGTAATTGTATTTCTGGGATCTCTTTTCTGTTCCTGTTATCTCTTTTTCTGTGCCAATACAAGCTAGCTGCCCTAATCATTGTAGCTTTATAATAAGCCTTGACTTTTGATCAATCAATCTCGCTAATTCTTGTTCTTTTTTCAAAGTCATCTTGCATATTTCTGTCCCTTCCTTTGCTCTCCCAAATAAATTTTAGAATCAGCTTACTAGTTGCTATGAAAAAAGTTGGGATTTTGCCTTGAACTGCATTCAATTTCTGGATTCACCAGGAGATAACTTACATCTTTTCAATATTAAGGCTCCCTCACCACTCTATCTTTTGCATTCCCACAGTTATCAGATGATAAGAACTTGGGGCAGATTTATGGCCATTTGAAATGCCATAACCAAAGACTTCTTTTTTTTTTTAAATATATTTTATTGATTTTTCACAGAGAGGAAGGGAGAGGGACAGAGAGCTAGAAACATCGATGAGAGAGAGACATCGACCAGCTGCCTCCTCCACACCCCCCACCGGGGGATGTGCCTGCAACCAATGTACATGCCCTTGACCGGAATCGAACCTGGGACCCTCCAGTCCGCAGACCGACGCTCTATCCACTGAGCCAAACCGGTTTCGGCAACCAAAGACTTCTGATGTGCTTCTGTGTCAATCCAGAGAAAAGTGTTCGCCGTCCTGCTGCAGGATTCTGTCCTTGGCCCTGTCCTTTTGAAAATCTGTCAATCAGTTATTCAGATGACACTAACCTAGTGGGGAGAGCAGGTGCCATAGATAACCAAAACTCAGAATGATCTCAATTCTGGAATGTATGGTGGAAGCCAAGCAGATAAAATTTAACAAGTATAAATGCATAGCCCAGCAGCAATCTCTGAAATTCACTTGTGCAAATGCAGAATGGTTGCAAAAAATAGCGATTGACGGCAATTTACGTGGAAAGGCTTTGGAAGCACAAGAGAGGCAGTTAGGTAGTCATTGATCACAGACCTAATAGGAAACCATAATATGATGTGGCTATTTAAAGAGCTAATGCAAGCGTACTAAGGTAACATTTCCAGTTCATGTGAATTGCTGGTTCCCTGTGCTCTGATGTTATCTGATCAAGTTGGTGGCACTGTTTCATCTTTGGGTGCTGTGCCTCCTTATCTCAGAGCATCTGAAGAAGGATAAACAAGATAATTGAAAGATGTGAAAGCTTCTCGCCCAAGATCTGGACAAAGAGGCAAGCATGCTATTATTGCTCTCATGGTGAAGCGACAAAGTAAAAAGCCAGCCTGTGTAGGGAAAAGCTCTCTAACTGACCTTGAGGGTGTCCCCAACAATGGAGTGTCTGATGTGCAAAAGGCAGTGAATTTTCTGCTGCTAGCATCATATTAGCAGGTACTTAGTGGCCATCTCCCAGGCAGGCTGTAGCCAGGACGCCTGCACTGGTGACTTTTCACATCCCCTTCGTGGTCCGTGACCGTGGCTTTAAGATCACACTCTCGTTCCTGCCTAGTCCCACACAAGCCTCCTCCATCACAGATCTGGAGAAGAAACAATGCAAAGGGAAGCAGTGCAGGAACATAGAGTCGGTACAAAATGCAGTTGTACCCATAATAGGAATGGTTTCGTTATCTTTTTAATGAAAAGAATGCATTTATGAGCTATTTCAAATATACAAAAAAAATCCCTGAGAATAATAAAACAAATGCCCATGCGTCTACCATGGAAAATTAATAATTGTTAAGCTTCCCCATATTGCTTAAAATTTTTTAAGAGCAAGAAAGCATTCCAGGTATAAAGTCCTCCCTCCTGCCCTATCACACTTCCTGTGGACAATTCTCCTGAAGTCAGTGTGTTTCCTGACTGTATGTGAGTCTTCCTACATGTTTCCATAAAAATATATTGTACTGTTTATGTTTTTATAGAAATGCTTCATTCTATTTATAAAATTCTGCAATTTGCTTGCTTAGGAAATCTATAAACAAAGCTGCAACAATCATCTTTGTACACATCCTGCTGTCTACATGTCAGTCTTTAGCAGATACACACCTAGAAGTGGAATGCTGAACCACAGAGGCTGTATGTCTTAAATTTAACAAGATGCTTTCCAATAGGCTCCACCCACCTGCATTTTAAGAGACTTCCTATCATTCCACATTCTTGCTGATACTTGGTATTAGCAAACGTTTAAAATTTTTGCTAAACTGATAAATATAAAATGGCATCACATTGTGTCATTTTTTTTGGTTTGGGGATACTAATAAGATTGGCCATTTTTATATATATTCAGGATTCCTCATCTGTGAATTGTTCAACTTTATCCTCTGATGATTGTCTCCAGCTTGTTTATCTTTTTCCTATTGATTTCTGGAATTCTCCATATATTCTGGATGTTTCTCCTTGCTGGGTTATATATGGTGAGAAATAGAGTGAAGAAATAAAATGGAGTCACTATAGTCAAGCTGCTAGGTTACTAATACCAACTAGGTTGAGATATGAGGAAACGATTCTATTCTTGTTTTAACTAGCCTGGGAATTTAAACCTTTGAACTTTCCAGCCCTGTGTCAATGCTTGGATATGCACCAGACCTCCAGATAACCCTCTGATTACCCCGCAAACAACTCATAATCCAGACTACCTGATATCCTTTATCCAGGCCACTGGATGTGGCCATTTCCTGGCACCCATTCTCCAGACCACCTAACATCTGGCTGATAGCTGCCCTGGACCAATCCTAGGGTGAAGAACAAGCAGACTGATTATTCTCAAGAATGCACTTTTCACCACAAGGACCCTTAACTGTTCCTTCTTCTTTGGAACACTTCCGGAGTTGTGCCCAGTTGTGTTTCCAGCATGAAAACCCTAAGACCCTTAAATAAGTCCCTATCGTTTATTTCCAGCTAAAGTCTCCAGATTCTTTCTAAGTTCATTTGACAACAGGCAAATGACTCATTTCCTTTCTAGCTCAGCTCTGATTCTGTTCTCACTCCACACCAAGACACTCTTCCCAAGTCACCTATAATATTTGTGTCACTTACAAGGCATGGTTTGCCAAGCAAGTCCTGTGGTGGGTTGCTTATTTTTTATCTTTGGCATGAAGCTCATAGTTCTGGTAACTTCCATAGGGGGTACTTTGGTTTATGGTGTGAGAGTTTGAAAAACCGAGAGGGTTTTTCCCCCATACCAACCACTTCTAATTCTTTGACACCAAGTGGGTGTCCTACAATTCAATTCAATTCTGGCACTAACTACCTGGATTTAGCTTCAGACTCCAGAGATTTAAGGGCTCAATGCTATAAGACTGCCCTAACTCCAGACATCAGGCACAAATAAGGTGCCCACCAACTATAAATTTGGGGCTCCAATGACACCCACTTTGATAATTCACTACAATGACTCACCGAACTCAGGAAAACAATTTTACTTACTGTTACTGGCTTATAGAAGGATACAAACCAGAAAGAGACAAATGCCTAGGGCATGGTCTTGTGGGGAGGAGCACAGAGCTTCCATGCCTGCTCCGGGCTCCTCAGCCTCTCAGCACCTCAAAGTGTTCATCAACCTCGAAGCTCCCGAAACCCGTCCTGGAGGGGATTTTATGAAGGTTCCATTTTATAGGCATGTGCTGGAAACAAATCAGTTTCACTAAAAGAGAGATGTTGACAGGGAGCCAGGAAGGCTGGCCAACAACCTTAATTGCTCTAACCACTCACCCTTGAGTTGTTTACATTGTTAGCTGAAGCAGCCTCCACCTTTGTTTGTCCCATGTAAGTTTCTGTTATTTCCTGCCCAAGGGCTACATGTAAATTTCTGTTTATCTTGCCTAAGATGTTTTCCCCAAAGCCTCAAGAAAAGGGATGGCAGGGCCAGAGCAGGGAGTAGTTCTCCCGCTAGAGTTGGACTACCACCTGGCCCCCCATTTCGCCAAATTGAATTTCTTCAAGTCTCTTTTCATTTGTGTGTGGCCCTTCTCCAGAACTCGAACCCTGAACCGGAACCCTGGACCACGCGGGACGTGGAAAGGGATTCCTACAGGCATGGTGATTAAATCATGGGCAATTGGTGATTACAAACCTCCAGCTTTTCTCCCCTCCTGAAAATTCCAGCTCTCTCGTCACACGGTTGGTTCTCTAGTGACTAGTCCCCATCCTGAAGCTCTGTCTAGGGGCCACCAACAGTCACTTCATTATCATAAACTCAGATAGAGTGACATTCTGAACAACGAAAGACACCCCTATCACTCAGGAAAGGGTTTGGGGAGCTCTGTAATTCTCATTATACCACAGTCATTAATGGAGAAAGATGGATTCAAGTTTATAATCAGGTCAATTTTCACGTATTTAATTTTTATTAAAATATTACATCCTTTGTTTTATAGTTAATGAGTAGTTATCTAATAAACTAAGAGCAAAGTTTAAAGAAATATGGCACCAAGGTACAAGTCATAGATAATATTGAGGAGCTCAAGAAAAGCAATTTTTGTTTACTCAGTATCTCTAGTTCTCTTTCTTGTGTGTATTAACCTCGACAGCCTTCCCCATCTTCAGCTCCACAGACAGCACCTACCTGAGGCTGCTGTCAGCACTCACTACACTGAGACTTCAGGTCACAGAGGCTTGGGGGAGAAAGGGAGGGAAAGAGGCAAAGCGGAGAATTATTAGCTTGCCTCAGTTATCTAAGTTATGGCTCCTTTCCTCTATCACCTGGAGAGAACCGTCCCTTACCAAAATTCAGATAAAGCTGGGCAGGACTATGCTGGCTCGTGAGTTCCCTTCTTTGTCCATCAGAGAGGTTATTATTGGCAACCAGGTTGCAAGTTCATTCATTCAACCTAGTTCTACCAGCAGCCATCACTACTACAACCTGGCTCAGATTCAGACAGACCTCACTCTTGTCACACATTTTTCTTAAAGTGAATGTTTCTTAAGCCTTCACTCTCTGAATGTTTAAATTTATAATTTGAACGCAACAAAATATTAGTTTAATGCCCAAAAAGTATGATTTCCCTTCTGCAACCTGCCCTACTCCCAGACCAGACAGAGATGTCCACTAAGCAACCCAGCCTCCTGCAAAAGTCATCTAGTCTCAGTTCCCCATGGACCAATCCTCCCAAGTTCCTCTTCTATAACCCCCATCACTTAGCTTATTTAGCTTATTCCTGGAGACCCAGAGCAGGGAGGAATCAAAGCAATACTTCTTTTGTACATACGAATGAATAACAATGAGTTAGAGGCATTGCATGATAAATACCTAATAGATATCATAAACTGGGACCTTGCAATGACTCCCCTGATTTTGACTAAAACAAATATATAACCAAAACATTTAGATGCACCCCAGTTATGGGTGGATTCTAAATGCCACTCTCAAAGGTGTGCTGTTAACTTAAGGAAGAATGAGCAAAACCATGGGAGCAAATTTCTATCACTCACAGCACAACTCAGAGAATGAGCCTGTTGTTGCTGGTAGGAAATACGGTAGGCATTTACTAAATACTCAGAAGTAGGGTATGAGAGGCATTGTGCCCCTCTCTTCAGATTTTTGCACTGGCCCATAGGAGGGAGGCCTTCCACCTCTCCCCCACCGAAAGAGGGGTGCTATCGGCTGGGTCAGAGCCTGAAACCACCACAGAGCCCTGTTCCCTGGAAGCCGGTCACTGAGCTGAAAGGTGATGAGGATGTATGCCTGTGCTCTCTATTCCACCAGGAGGGGGTGAGAATGGGCAGGCCAATCCCCATGCATGCAGCGGGTTGGCTAAGCCCAAGTCTCTGAGTTTAGTGTTTGACAAGCATCACCTTGATCTGCAAAATGGAAATAAGCCATGTTTCTCAAATGCCAGACTGCGACAGGAATTATTTCTACCACCCTCTGCTCTCCAGCTCCTCAGCCAAGGCACCTGCTGCTCCCTTCTCTGTCCCCAACTCCACTGTCCCTCATTCCTGGAGACCCAGGAGCAAATTTAAATTGTTCACCACTCTTTGGCCCCATTTGTTTGGGGACCACTATCCTGAGCCACTGAGTTCTGATGAATATAACTATTTAGCCTGACCCAGATGCTGTCACTCAGGAATGTTCGGTCCTAAGACACAGAACATTCTAAGAACCAGGCCCAGGGAGGGCAGGGGCCTCTTGGAAACGGCAGGCTTGTCCCCTCCCGGCTGCTCTGTTGTGCACCAGGGACCATTTTTCATGGCTCTGCATATGTGCTGTTCTGTATGTTATCCAGACATCTTTAAAAGGTCCATGTCCTCGAAATATTCTTCACTCTTAAAAAAGGAAGGGAATTCTGACCTGCTTCAACATGGATGAACCTTGAAGACATACTGCTAAATAAAATAAGCCAGTCACAAAAAGACAGATACTGTAAGATTCCGCTTCTATGAGGAAAGTAGAGTAGTTGGATTCATAGAAACAGAAGGTAGAATGGTGATTGCAAGGGCTGGGGTGGGAGATGTGAGGAGTTACGGTTTAACAGGTAGAGAATTTCAGTTTTACAAGATGAAAAGTTCTGAAGATTGGTCGTAAAACAATGGGAATATACTTAACACTGCTGAACTGCACTATTAAAAATGGTTAAGATGGTAAATTTTATGTTTGTGTATTTTACTACAAAATTTTTAAAGGAATCTGTGTCTTTTTTTTTTCAGATTCCCCAATAATGCATCACACAAATGATAACCCAAGTCTTCAACAAAACATTTTCTATTCGTCATTGTAGACATTTGCACAACCATTATCTTATTTAATCCTTGTAGTAACCTTGCAAGGTAAGTATTTTAGCCAAATAAGTAGATAAGGTAAGGGAGGCTCATCAACATTACGTGACTGCACACAGCTGGAAACAAAACTAGGGGGAACCCAGGTCTGCAACTGGAAGTGAAAATTGTTTCCACAGTTGTTCCCCAGTTTCTTTATTAACCTGGAAATCCAGAATAGAAGTGCTCAGGCTCAGACCCCCAGAAAGTGTTCCAGAATCTTCTCCAACATCAACAGCTGAGGATACACATTCATATGTCAGCCAGGGCTTGGGAAATGACTTCGTGCACATGAGCGAGTTTGTGTGTGTGTGTGTGTGTGTGTGTGTGTGTGTGTGTGTGTGTGTAAATATTGCCAGAAAAGAAAATTGCCACTTCATGTGCAGACTCTCAGACCCCAAGAAAGTGCAATACTTTGCAAACATAGGCACCACCAAACCAGAGGAGAACCAACCTCAGAACTGGTTGCCATGGGCAACATAATACAGTTCAATCTCCGTGTCCTTGGCATATATGTGGATTGCTGTCCACGGGCCTCACAGGTGAAGTGAGCAAGGACCATGGATGGACAGTGAGAGAGGACATTTCTTCCTCAAGGAGCCCACTCATCCTCTCCCTTTTAGCTCCAGGGTGGGGTAACTCTCCAGGTAAACCCTAAGAAAGTAAGGCCGACTGCCTATGAAGAGCCTGTTTCTAGGTCTGCATTCTACTCATGTAAACATAACTCTTCCTCAGATTGAACTGGAAGCCAGCTTTTGGGGTTTCCATTGTTCTGTGCTCCTGGAGCTAAAGCAGCTGGCTGCTGTCTGTGGCAGAGCAGTGCATTGGACATCCAAGGAGGGTCATGCCAGCTCCTCACCTGCGGGCCTATGGGCTGACCAAAGGTTGCTGGGTCAGTGCGTGGTTGGTCAAGCCGGGCAGTCAACACAATCCAAAGGGGGAAGGGGAGTTGTATTTCTAGTGCCAGGGCCCAAGGACAGTGTCAGGGACCAGGGGATTGATAAGGCCCTGCTCCCTGCAGCCTGCGGACATATTAAGATGTGGTTCTCAGCTGGAGGTGTGTTGACAGCAGCCCAAGGGCTCCTGTTGCTGGTGTCTTTTGTTTTGTTGTTTTAAGTATAAGCACCAAAGGCCTGCTGTCCAGACCCTGCCTGGCTGGCCGGCCAGCCAGCCCTGTGGATTAAAAGGAACCAATGCCATCATGATCAGGCCCCTTGGGAATACAGACTCTCAAACTTACCAAGACGGGTTTTTTTTAATCACCCTGCTGTTTGTTTAAATGTGTACTGCCTGATCCCTCCGTGATTAGCATTCAGTAGGTCTGAAGCAGGGCCAAGGAATTTGCATGTTAATAAACACCCCAGGTAAATGTGTAGCACAGAGCCTGGGATGCTGGAGGCAGCTCCGTGGCTCCTCAAACATGATCAGTGCACCAGCAGCTTCGCATCACCAATTCAAAAGCTCTGGCCCCAGTCCAGACCAAATGAGTCTGTATCTACATCATGGCCTGATCGCTGGGTGATTCGCAGGCACACTGCCGTGTAAGAAGCCCAGCTCTGGAGCAGTGGTTCTCCAGCTAGCAGGAAGCAGTATCCGCTGGGAGGCCTGTGAAAATACAGAGTGCTGAGCCCATCCCCTTTTTCCCCTTCTGATTCAGAAGGTCTGGGGTAGAGCGTGATACTGTGCATTTTCCCCAATTTCCCAGGGGTTGCTGATGGTTTAGGGATTTCACTCTGAAAACCACTACGCTGATCTAGAGCAGTTTTTCTCAGCCTTGCTGCACACTGTCATCATTTGGGGGACTTTATAACCTACTGCTGCCTGGGTTCCACCCCAGAAGCTCTGGTTAATCAGCTGGGGCTCACTCAGCCTGGGCATCTAGATGTTAAGAAGCACCCAGGTGACTTTAGTGTACAGACAAGGTGGAGAGGAATCCTTGTTCCTGAGTCAGACGGCCCGGATGCAAATTCCAGCTTTACCATTCACCAGCTGGTGACCAAAAAGCTTACATAACCTCTTCTGCTGCCCACAGCCCCTGCCCCCACTCACTGGTTTACCTAGAGAAGAGCCTCATTACACTTCCATGAGGCTAGTGGATGGAGATGGCGTGGAGATTTAACTTGTATGCTTCAATGGGTATCAAACAAGTTGTCAGCTGGTGAGTCTTTCTCCATATCCATGGTTCACAATATCGGCTGCCCTGCCTTCTGCCTGTCTATCCATCTGTTTCTCTCACCGTATTTTAACTCTGCATCTCAAGATAAGAAACGTGACCTTTGATTGAGTGCCTGCCACGTGCCGATTGCCTAAGTATATCACCTCATTTCATCTCATCTTTACAGCAACACTATAGGATGGATGTTATTATGCCCATTTTTTCTGGTGAGGAAACTGAGGCTCAAGGTCAAGTGATTTGCCCAACTTCACACATCTAGATAGTGGGGAGTCAGAATTCAAATGTTGGAGAGTTGGATTCTAGAGGTGCCTCTGCTGAACATCTAACACATTGCCTCTCCTCCCAGTGGGTCTGGCCCTTCTCCACCTAGAAGCTTCTGCAAGGCGGTGTGTGAGAGGTAGAAGTCACCCCAAGAGCACATCCTCCCCTTTCAGGTGAACTTGATGTTTTGAGCACCACCAGCCTGCTTGAAACTTGAGTTGATTTATCATCATTACAGGCCCAAGGACACCACCCCAAAGGCAAATAAGGTTCTATTTCCCAACCGATACAAATGGGTTTTTTAAAGACATCAAAACAAAACTGCTCTCTTAAGCTCTCCATGAAGGTGCAATTGCTAATCCGATCTGAATGTGTCACTTGTTTGCTTGGGCTTCATTAAAGCTTTTGATACAAGAGTCAAATAATAATAAATAAAATTTTCTGATATGAGTTCTACTCATATGTGAGCTTGAAATGAATTCTTAGTTGTCTGATGTAAGAACCAATTTCTGTTTTAAAATGGGGTTGGCAAGCAAGACAAGGACAAGACAGAACTGAACCAATAAAATCAAGAGCAGGGATTAATTAAGGTCCTGGAGTTTGCTACAGAACAGGGACAAAAGAAAGATGGTTATAGTGCTTCTTCCAAGAAAAATGAGTTGGATTTTATATATATATAAGTTTCTGGAGAAATAATTTAATTTTGACACCACCACCACAAATCAACTGAGCTTATCTTTCTTCTACCAAGAGTAAAGATTGCCCTTTTCTGGCCAGAGGGGAACCTCATTTCCCCTCGCCTTATCAGTTATAAGAAATCAAAATATTGTTTCAAATGGATGTGTTTAATATTTCAGACTGCATAATGTGTCCAGCACAAAAGGGCAACATTGGCAGGCAGGGGACAGAGAGTAGAGAGAAGATGAATAGGGATCCTAAATCACATGACCAAAGATTTCTCTCCAATCTTCCCTTCTTGTTCTATGAGGCTGGGCTCTTTGTCCATCTCCTCATTCTTGAACTTCCTCAACTCTGAAAATGGATAAAATACCCTAATCTACAGCATATTGTGGTCCAACCACATTGATTTTTAACATCCTTTGTATACAGCAAATTAAAACAAATGATTTTGGTCATAGAGAACTAAGATGTTTCCCACGGAAACACCATCCCATTAAAATACGTTGAAAATTCTAACAATAAAAACGTATGCATGACCTTGGTCATATCTATTAGCAATATGATCCAAATTAGTGGCCTTTTTTTGTATCTCAAAGGTCTCCTTTACCATTGGGGCCACCTTCTTTCCCATCACCTAGAACTCAGCTCCCCCATCCCTTCGTTCTGGGCATATAAAACACCTGGTGGGAATGGCTCTGCTCTCTGGGAGAAATGACAAGTGCATGAAAGGACTAGAGTGCAGCTGAGAAACAAGAGCAGCCCAAGGGGATATGGTCTGCTGTTTACATCATTGACCAAGATAATTTAAAACATGACACTTAGGAATAAAACAGGTGCCCGGTGGAGATGACCTGCAGTATTGTGCTTCACAGGTCTCTCCACTGAACCCCAGCCCCCCAGTACCTGACATTCTAGACTCCGAGATAAGTAAATGTAATTCCTCCAGGTTAACAATTTGGCAAGTTTAAAACCCAGTGTGTCAGGTTTACCTATAATGAGGGACACCTCTACCAACCTGTATGACAGGAGCAGCATGAGGAACAGTGACAATGCAGCTAACTCAATTACCGAGTGTGCTTAGCGTGTGAAGTGCTATGTGAATGCTAAGTAATAATGCTATGGTTTCGTGTGAAAGATGTGCGTGTCACCCAGGAGCATCAGTAAGTTGGTAACATAATTTGCAATAAGCCATCATTAATTAACACTAAATTACTAGGCCCTTCCTGGGGAAGCAGCATATTAAACTGACATCAGTATGCAAAGAGTTCATTATGGCTAATGTTAGGAGAACACAAACTGAAGGACTTAATAGTGGATTAGAAGGTGTTTATGTCCAAACACCTCAATGTGGGTTCCACAGCTGCCACACACCAGCAAAGACACTAGCTTGTTGCTAAGGAGGATCATGGAAACTTGGAAACTTAAGAAGAGGCTCTCCCTGCATGGAATAATGAGGTACCTGGAAGCTCTGAAAAAAATAGGAGAGGGGAGCACTCACCCATCCCTTCCCCTTATTCCTCTCCTCCTTCACACCATTTCCACAGAGCCTGGGAGAATGAAATGGAAGCAATGAGCAGAGGTGAAGGTGAAAATTGTCACCTAGGGGAGAGAGAAGAATCAGATTCACCTGGGGAGCAACCTGGAATGGGTGTCAGGTGAAGGTGGGAGTGGGTTATTTGGAAACTCTTCAGGTGAGTCAGTTTTGCCACCTACATTCCCACGGCCCTCCTCTGCCCCCACCTACTGTCATACAGTGATTTTGCCATATCTCACTCTTATTGAAAATTTAAAAGCAAAATGACCCTAACTAACATGAATTTGTGAGGCATGTGATCATAAATCCACAGTGCCATTCCTAATAGAATCACTAATCTACACATACATTATCATAACATAAATTGGAAGGCTATACAAGGCACAAAATACTGATTTCCTGACATCTGCACTTCCTGATTGAGTGCAGGAAAGGGGCAAGAACTCCTGAGCCACAGACAGGGGACATTGCACCCTGTGGCTGCAGCCTCTGTGTGCCATCTTTAATCCCCCCAAGTGGAAGGACCAATAGGCAAGCTCACTTTATTCCCAAGTCTCTTTAGTTGGTCATGATAAGTGCTTGTTAAACAAGAGAATCATTTCTTCTGCTACTTACAAAACAACTTTAAAGACAAAAGAGTTCAGAGCCTTTGTTTCATGAGATCTATTGGTTTTCCCACATTCATTCACTCAACAGACACTTGCTAAGGATTATGCTAGCTTTCAAGATACAAAAGGAGACAAAAACCTTGCCCTCAAGTCACTCCCATTCTAGTAGGACACAGAGTCAAGGACACAAATAAACAAGTAGTGATAAGACAATAGAGAAGACGAGGGATTGACAGATTGTGCAGGACTGGTAGGGTTGGAGAGGCAGTAAGGTGGTTGGGGATGGCCTCTCAAAGAAAAATTGATGATTGAGTTGAGGATCCTCTGGGGAGTGAAGGTTAAGGCCATTCCTAGCAAAGGGAACAACCTAAGAAAAGATACAAAGCCAAAAATCCTTCTACACCCTGAAGGAGGAAGCCCTTCCCACTACTGGAAATGGCTGGACCAGATGGACACCAGTCTAAGCTAAGCCAATCTTGTTCCTCTTATAGGATAAGCCGACTAAATGAGTTGTCCCGCCTGAACCTGAAAATCCAAGTGTCAAGCTGCTGTTTGGGGGCATGGATCCAGTGAGGCAAGCAGAGAAAAGGGTCTAGAGAGAGAGGGAGGAGAAGGAAATAAGTACACAGAGAGGGCCAGCCCCGGGATACTGTGATCTCAAAACAAGGAGAGAGTGGGCCTAGCCGGTTTGGCTCAGTAGATAGAGCATCAGCCTATGGACTGAGGGCTCATGGGTTCAGTTCTAGCCAAGGCCACATACCTTGGTTGTAGGCTCGATCTCTGGCCCTGGTTGGGACACATGAGGGAGGCAACCAATCAATATGTTTCTCTCTCTTTGTCATTCCCCCTCCCTTCCACTCTCTCTGAAAATCAATGGAAAAATATCCTCAGGTGAGGACTAACAAAACAAAAAAGGAAAGAAAGAATGGTGGCTTGCCAGGACTTGTTCTGGACCTTCATGAGGTTCAGCCATTCTTATGGGTCTTAATTTCTTTGGAACACTCTCAATTCCTTTGAATAAAGTTCCCTTAATTTAAGGCTGCAGGAGTGGGATTCTGGACAGGGCACTGGTGAACAAGAGACACTGAAGGGTCCTGGGTGAAAGTGGGCCATCCTGCACCCTGTGTTATAGGGCCTGCCCACTCAGGTCAGTCCTCACCACCAGAAAGAAGTCCAGGACTGTAGGCAAGGTGTTTGGATGAGGGATAGAGGGGCTGAGTTCACTAGAAGGTCTTCACACCTACTCATCAGCTTTTTATAAAGATAAAATCTATAAAGTACTTGCAGTTTCTCTGGAGAAAGACGTGAGATAAATACAAGGTATTGTTAACAAAAGGGTCTTTCTTCTTTATTATAAAGCTATCGGAAAGGAATTGCTTTTCCAGGCCACAAGGGATCTACAGTCTTATCTCAACAGGTAACCTTGAGAATCAGACACAATAGCTGTCTCTTTTCTCAGTTCTCTTTCTTACTTTAACCACCATCCTTCCACAAGCACACTTCTCCATTACCCACCTTTTTCATGTAATGAGACAAATAACATACCCTCCTCTGCATACAGAGCAATCCCAGCTGCTGCCTGGGCTGGACCCTGCCCCACAGTCAGCTCTCGACCCATCCCTGCTTATCCCAGGCTGCTACTGAATTCTGGGTGGGAGCATGCCTAGCAGAGAAAGGGTGATTTCTCACCAGCTCTTTCACAGAGACCAGCCTCCCAAGCTAAAGGTTACATGTGGCAGCTTAAGGAATTCTGTTCTCAAGAGAATAGAGGAAAAGTCACTCCTGTGTTGTATAGTTTCTTGACAATTCTTTCTGAGGGGAGAGGGTGTGTATGTCAATAAAACTGTACTTAAATATTTCAATTATTGTCATTGGACTGCAAACTGAAGACCTACAGAAGGTCACAGATGAGGAACAGGGAGATGTCTAACATGAGGCAGAGAAGGGTGCCTAAGAGGAAGGAGTTAGATACATCGGGTCCATGGAAGCTGAGGTCAAGAAACCTAGGGGGTGGGAGTTGGAGACAAGAATTAAAGAACCCAGCAGGCATTTTCTTGGCACTGAAGGACACTTAGGGAAAACTGCCTTGGGGGCATCAGCAGTAAGGAACTATTCCTTCGGAACATAATCTCTAACTATGGGCTTACTGCCCAATAAAGAACATCATAGTAGATCTCTGGGATCTACTGGGGAACATAGCAGTCTAGCTCATGAAAACCTGCTGAAATGCCTTCCCTGTGAGATAGTTTAGGGGAGTGGCTGAACACTCTCCAGACCTCTTTACCTAATCATGGCTGCAGTGAGATTGAGATGTAACAGTTTCTCATGTCTCATCTTTCATCCCAGAGATGTTCCAGAAAACCAATGCTTCTCCGATGGTCCATACCAGCCATACAGGACCCCAGCTATAGGGGCCTGGCATCCACGGCCACATATTCAGATTCATTGTCATCTGAAGTTGAAAGGAACGCCAGAATTCACCACATGCAACCATCTACACATCTCAAATATTAGAGCACAGGCTGAAATGTTTGGCTATCATCTGGGATTCTCTAAAATGAAGTCCTTCATGTTTGTATTTTTTACATCTATGCTGTTGCTGTTAGAACCAACTTCTCCTGTCCAACTGGCCCCCTGGCAGGCGTGGAACTGCTGCGCTGGAACTTGCCCACCATGCTGGAGGAAACTGGTGCTTGGGCCTAACCTGTTCTCCAGAATAGCTCCTTGGGTCAAATCACCTTTTAAAATTTATTTTGAGGGGAACCTGGGTCTTATGCTTCACAACAGCATTATTTAGGGGACCATGTATTCCTTATCAATTGCTGTGTAACAAGTCACCCCAAAACTGAGTGGCTTAAAACAGTATGCCACCATTTCAGAGGCTCAGGAATCCAGGTGTGGCTTAGCTGGGTGTTCCTTCCTCAAGGTGTCACCAGGGCTGAAGTCATCTCAGGGGTCAGATGGGGGATATCCCCCACTTCCCAAGTTGACTAACATGGTTGTTGGTTCATTTCCTCAAGTCTGTTGGACCAGAGTACTCCCCCAGTTTCTTGCTACATGGGCCACCCCACAGGACAGCTCACAACAAGGCATATTTTCCATCAGAGGGAGCAAGTGAGAGGGTGAGAGCACTGAAGACAGGAGCCACAGATGGTAACGTAACTAGAAGTAGCATCTCAGTAAATCCTAACTCCAGTCCACACTTAAGGGGGTGAATTACCCAAGGACATGAATTCCAGAAGATGGGGATCGTTATGGGCCCACCTTAGAGGCTGCTTACCAGCAGACTCTATGTTTCTTCTTTTACTTGTCTCTATTATGACTATTGGCCAAAAAAACA
Organism: Cnephaeus nilssonii; assembly: GCF_951640355.1. Lineage (NCBI taxonomy): Eukaryota > Metazoa > Chordata > Mammalia > Chiroptera > Vespertilionidae > Cnephaeus > Cnephaeus nilssonii. Next base: position 59,996,329 of record NC_137083.1, read on the forward strand.
CAAAACTTCCAACTACAGCAAAAACCATATGTAGAAGGAAGACTTGAAAGAGATTATGTATAGAGAGATACAAGAACAAAAGAACATCAAGTGCAAGACAGAGAGACAGAGACAGAAATTGCCTCGAGCCTTGCCTCTTTTTATTTTTTCTGTTTATTCAGTCCTTAACAATGTGCCTTCCCACCTTCCATTTCAGCTAACTTAAGTGGGTATGATTTCTTTGCAATCAATCTCTAACTCAGCCAAGTCCTCCCCACTCTATTTCTTCTTGGGAAAGTGGTTAATATCAGTTCAATTTCCCCCCAGAAAGTGACCTTTGAGATGTGAAATAATGTGTGGATTCCAAGCAAAGCACATTTTTGTTCAAAGCACAGATATGATTCAATTCATTTCCATAGGCCTGCATTCAGATGGGGTTAGTGTCGTCTCCATGAATCAAGGGGAAATGTAATTAAAGGAATGGAAATTTGACTTCTCCTAAATCAAACTACACATTGGTCATTAAAATAGAACTAGAGGGTCAATCCACTTCGTCCTCTAAACCCACAGTGGCTTGAAATGTAAAAATATATGTTATCTACTCACACAAATGTGCATTCCACACTCACATGCATACACGGCCGCCAATACTTCACAATCTGGGAGAATGAGGTCCCAAGCAAACAGCTACCTCTCCTCACTTCTCTTGATGTGTCACAAAACAATGTGTGCCTCTTGCGTCAACTCCCACACAGATCTGCTTCCCAGAGCACATTTTCTCAACATTCAACAGCATATCAATATAGAAGCCAGCTCCTAAAGTAGTTTAGAGGACTCCCCCAGGCAGTTCACGTAAATATTGCAAACAGCAAGTTTACACTGCCAGCTCATTGCAGAGACCCAGAAGAACACGATTTCACAAGTTCTCTTCCCAAAGGAAATCAGACTGAAAACACAGAGTGACAGTCTCTGGGATGGTGCTGCCCCCCTCAATAGAGTGGTATAAAAATGCCCTTTCTTATACACAAATATTTTTTTTTAATTACAAAGTATGGAGACACTACTTTGGAGAATTTTGAAATTCCAAAAAGTACAAAAGAGAATATAAAGCTACCACTAAAGCTACAACAAAAAGTGTATATATATATATATATATATATATATATATATATATATATATATGATATTATTCCAAATATATATGCAGTGATATATATATATATACTTTTTGTTTTGCTTTCTTTTTTAACCTAACATTATATTTATATTGTACGGGAGTCATGGGGAGAGATGGCTAATGAATAAAAGATTTCTTTGGGTGTGAAATAAATATTCTAAAATTAGATTATGTTGATGGTTGCACAAATCTCTAAATATACTAAAAATCATCAAACTATATACTTTAAACAGGTGAACTTTATGGCATGTAAATTACATGTCAATAAAGCTGTTTTTAAAATATGTAATGAGATATCACCACATACTACTAGAATGACTAAAATTAAAAACAAACACAAAATATATGATTTTTAAAAATAATTTTAAAAACATAACAATTCTAGCTCAGCCTGTGTGTCTCAGTGGTTGAGCATCAACCCATGCAATAAGAGGTTACCAGTTCAATTCCCAGTCAGGGCACATGCCTGGGTTGCAGGCTCAATCCCCAGTAGAGGGCATGCAGGAGGCAACCAATCAATGTTGATGTTTCCCTCACTGCCTCTCCCTTCCTCTTTCTCTAAATCAACAAAAACATATTAAAAAAGAAAAACCTTAAAATTCTAAATACTAATAAGGATGTGAAAAAAAACAACTGGAATGCTGGTGGGAATATAAAATGGTGCAGCCACTTTGGAAAAAGAGTCCAGCAGTTTCCTACAAAGTTAAACAAACATCCAGCACACAGACCGACACGCCTGCTCCTAGGTATTGGCCCAGGAGAATTGAAAGCACATGTCCGCATAAACACCTGGAAATGAGCGTTCTTAGCAGCTGCATTTGTGTTAACTCAAAACAAGTAACAACACAAATGTCCATCAATGGGAGAAGGAATAAACAAATTGGGAATATTTATTCAGTGGCATGCTATGCAGCGATATAAAAGAGCTACCAATACGGGCAACAACATAGATGAATCTCAAAACCATTCTGCTGAGTAAAAGAAGCTATACAGAAGATACAAAATGCTGTATTGCTCCATTGATAAGAAATTCTAGAAAAAAGAATCTAATCTATTGGAGGTTGCCCAGCCTGACAGTGGGGAAAAGCCATGGAAAGCAAAGGAGCGGGCGGGCATCTGGGGAGTAACCGAAATCTTCTGTGTCATGGCTGTGGTGGTGGTTACGTGATTGTGCGTATTTTTCTAAACTCGTCAAATAGTATACTTAAAATTGGTCTTTTTTATTGTATATAAATTATGCTTCAATGAAATTTATTAAAATAAAATTCATCAGACTGTACACTAAAGTAGGTGCATTTCTGCATATAAATTGTACCTTCAAAAAGTAGAGTTTTTTAAATGGAAAAAATATAAAGTATCCTAGAGGCCCAGTGCACAAAATTCATGCATGGGGGGAGGGTGTCCCTCAGCCCAGCCTGCACCCTCTCCAATCTGGGACCCCTTGAGGGATGTCCGACCGCCTGGGTGGTCGGACAGCCCTCTCACAATCCAAGACTGCTAGCTCCCAACTGCCCACCCCTGCAGGCCTGGTCCCCCCCAACTGCCCTCCCCTGCTGGCCTGGTCCCCCCCAACTGTCCTCCCCTGCAGGCCTGGGTCCCCCCAAACTGTCCTCCCTTGCAGTCCTTGTCCCCTCCCCCAACTGCCCTCCCCTGCAGGCCTGGTCCTCCCCAAATGCCCTCCCCTGCAGGCCTGGGTCCTCCCCCAACTGCCCTCCCTTGCTGGCCTGGTCTCCCCCAACTGCCCTCCTCTGCTGACCTGGTCACCCCTAACTGCCCTCCTCTGCTTGCCTGGTCACCCCTAACTTCCCACAACTGCCCTCCCCTGCAGGTCATCTTGTGGCAGCCATCTTGTATCCACATGGGGACAGCCATCTTTGACCACATGGGGCAGCCATCTTGTGTCTTGGTGTGATGGTCAATTTGCATATTACTCTTTTATTAGATAGGATGATTGTCTAACCACTGTGTGTACACCTGAAACTAATACAAAATAATACTGACTCAACTAAGGTGCTTACTATGGTGCTGTTGATAGATGTATTCAGTCTTGTACCAATTGGCTGTAATTTAAAAATTCTTAAAATAAAATGGAAAAAATATATATCATATTGTGCTCATTTTCACATTTTAAATAATTGTCAGAAGTACCTTAATTTGAATATCATGCAGCTTTATTAGTCAATGTTATAGATGTGGCACAACTTAGCCAGTCTACAATAGCTGAGTATTTATGTTGTTTTTTCTTTTGCCATTGAAATAATATTGCAGTGAACATCTGTGTGCATAAAACTGTGTCTATGCTTTAGATTCCTAGAGAAGAACAATTGGGGAGGAAAATTTTTAAGGTGCTTAGTAACACCTTACAGTTAGTCAATTCCCTGTACCTGGTGTAGGAGGTCACAGGTGTGGAAAGAACATGGTGGCTTCTACAGCCCCTCTCTTAGTGGGCAGAGCGCTGCCTGGATTCCCAGTGAGAGGAGCCTGGGCTAAGGAGGTCACGGGTCCCTGTCCTGGTCCCAGCACTTGCTGTGTAACCTTCAGTCGTTTTCTTTCTTTGGAAACTATTTTTTTTAACCTCCAAAATGAGAGTAGTAACTTATGGTAGGCAAATATTTCCTAAACTGGTCAGGAAAAGCACCAACTATAAAGTAAACAATTGATCCTTGAAAATAAAAACTTGTGTTCATCAAAAGACATTATTAAAAGAAAAGACAAACCACACAAAGAAGAAGCTATTCACAAAACATATGTTCAACTAAGGACTTGTATCCAGAATTCCTAAAAACAATGAGAAAAAAGTAAAAACAAAAAAAGTGGGCAATAGCCTCAGTTTGGCTTAGTGGATTTACTCCTTAAACGCTATCCAAAAAGTGTCTTGGTGTCAAGCAATGCAAATTAGATAGATTGACTCTTAGCCGTTTGCCTTGTTATCAGTTAATCAATTTTATGGGTTGTTTTAGTTGTATTTTAGAGCTTTTAAAAATGTTCTTGTTTTGAATTCATGGTGTTGCTAATAGAATATTATATGTATTCAGTCTTGTACCAAAGATCTTTTATGGTGTGGTTTGTCCAGTTTATTGGATGTAGAAGGAACAAAAATTTGTATAAGAGTGTCTCGTTCTTGAGGAAAAATGTCTACATTTAGATACACACACACACACACACACACACACACACACACACAAGGTACCTTTTGATAGCTAGCAGAAGTCTGAACGTGGAACAAGAGTCATATATCACTATCTCACTAACCCAATTGCCTCCCCTCCATCATTGTTTTTGCATGGTAGGAGCAAGCAAAAATGGGATAGATTCCAAAGGAAATGACACTTAATTTTATAGTTTCCTATTTCTCATTCTTTTATCATTTCAGTTAATTCATTTTTAAATCTTTTGCCTTCTCTGTACATTTGCATTGAATTGAAAAACAAAGTCCTTCATATTTTACAGAGGACAATAAATGCTCTCTAGCACATTAAATTGCCATTGAACCAGAAACCAAAGGAGACGAAGCCACAGAGTGGCACCGCTGTTTTCATATTGAAATGAAGATAGAGCTTTATTTCCGTCTCCTCCATGCAGATACTTCTGTAAGTTAATAAATTAAATGGATGTGTCCTATTAAAAAGTGCTTTATTCATACTTTGTTATAATTATGCAACTCTTGACCTTGAGTGACAGGGATTTGCCTCTGTGTATGCCTGTCTCTTCTAGCAGCCTTGCCTCTTGTGAGCAGAGACCAGACCCTGCTTCCTGCTGCATCGCTCCTGCCCACCTCGGACTCTAAGATGGAGTTCGTGCTCAATAACTGGGTGTGGAGTTGAACTTTCTGAACCTGCCATGAGAAAAAAAACAATGAAAATGGCAGAGAAGGAATGTGGGCAGGGACGTAGGCAGACATGGCGACCTGAGTGAGGGAAAGAATAAGAGCAGAGCAAGAAAATCCGTGGGAAATGGCTCTCTCCTCTAGGACAACTGTCTTGCCCTAAAGGACAAGTGCTGCCCAACTTACCTGGCTCCACCCCGGCACTGGTACTCCTGGGAGACGAGACAGTGCAGGTGCCGCCGCTGAAAACAAGAACCCAGAAAGACAAAGGGGCCCTGCTTCCCTATGCCCAGCGCAGGAGCACCAGGGCCTGTGGCTGGAGGCTTCGCTGCAGCGGCTGCCCGTCCTGGGGGATTGGTTGGCTCTCCTAACCCAGGGCTATACCAACCAGCTCTTTTAAAAATGGGTAGAATAAAGTAGAAAGACAAATCCTTCCATGGTGTTGCCACCCCTGACAGAAATGATGGGGATTAAAGAAGAATGGGATGGTAAAGTCAATCTGAATCTTGATAAAATGCCCATGAGGCCTAAGACTTCCAGGTGATGGAGAGTCAGCAAACCCACACTAATCTCCCAGGGAAAGGGGGTTACAAAGTGAGAGTAAGGAGGGGAGGGCATTGAATGGCTTTTTATAGGCCCTAATATCTCTTCTGACAGCAGCCTGCACGGCCTCCATGGGCCAGGACAAGGGGAAGATGAATGGATTTGTCTTTCCATTAAATACCATTACCCGGAGCGCTGGGGAGAATAAACGATGGGTTGCTAACTCCCCTCCCAGCTTCCATCTCTTTTCTCCTAATTAAGAAAAAAGCTACAAAAACAACTCCCACTGGTCCTCCCCAACCCAGCCCTACCACCTATAACATATAGAACCTCAGGGGAAATAGGTGGCCCAGTCAGCTACAAAGTTCACCTCCTGGCAGCAATGCCAGCACACAGCCGGTCCTAAGGAGAAGTTCAAATCCAGTCCATCAGCATGGTCAGGTGCTCCCTGGTCAGTAACATACTTCAAGACCCATTAGCACCTTGTAGAGCTTGTCATCTGTAAAGCCCAGTGGCCTGAAGGGTCTCCTTACCACAGGTACAAATAAATGATTCTGCTTCTTTATGGGATCAGTTGCTTGAGTGATCTGAGACTTCACATGCATCACAACAAAGAGAGAAAACAAATACAATTAGTGTGCGACCTCCAGCAGGGTTCAAGATCAGAGTCTTCAGGCCAGTGGGTCCCAGGCTGGGCTACATCGTTGAATCAACTAAGGTGCTTAAAAAATACGGGTGCCCGAGCCAAAAATAATCCAAAGAGAAACTTACAGTAGTGTTCTCAAACAAAATATGCTTAAGGATATGTTTAAAATGTGTGCAAGATCTGTACATTGAAAACTAAAAACACTTCTATAGATATCTCATGTCAAGTAATAAAACCTATATGTAAATTTTGCAAGGTATTAAATGTAAGTTTAGAACACAAAAATCAATTACATTCTTTTGCATTGGCAGCAATCAATGGGAAAATAAAATTTTAAAATAATTCCGTGTACAGTAGCACCAAAAACAGAAAATGCTAGAAATCTAGTAAAAGTTAGCTAAGACTCCCCCACCCCCACCCCACACTGAAAATTATAAAGCATTGCTGAAATAAGACCCAAATAAGTGGAGATAACCCGTGTTTGGTTTGGAACACTCAATGCTGTTAAGATACCAGTTCTCCCCAATGTAATCTGTAACATCAATACAATCTGAATCACAATCCCAGCAGATTTATTTTGTGGAAATTAACAAGCCAATTCTAAAATTCATATAGAAATACAAAGGATCTAAAATAGCCAAAATGATTTTGGAGAAGAATAAAGAAGTTTCATGCTGACTGATTTCAAGATTCCCCATAAGACTACAATAATCAAGACAAGGTTTATTAATGGAAGAATAGATACATAGATCAATGAATAGCAAGTCCAGAAATAGACCCACATGTATATGCTCAACCGACTTTTTAAAAGGTAACAACATAATCCAATAGAGAAAAGATAGTCTTTCATTAATGGTTTAGGTCTCTCCTAGCCATCATTTTCCCCCTGTCTGCTGCCAGGTCAGGGAGGAGGGAGCCCCAATGTACATTTCTTAGCAGGCTCTCCTGATGTCTCCTGGTCGGTCTGTGTATTTGGGCCCCAGGGTTAATGTCTACATATACACCCTCAGCCAGGCACTGGAGTGACTCTTGCTTGGGTGCCTTGCTAGACAGATAAGGAATATTGAAGGAAATATCTGGCCTGGATCCATGCCATAGCATGCCCCAGTTCTGCAGAGTGTTGTGTTCACTAGCAATTAACCAAAGGGAGCCACAGGTACTCTGGTGGTGGCCAGTGACTGTGACAGGTAGTCTGTGACTTGCAGTAATGGCTTGTGTTCACATCAAGAGAGCCAGTAGCCCTCGGGTGGTGTCCCAGGACACTCGGTCATTCATTTTTAGTCCCTAGATTTGTGGTTCTCAACTTTGGTTGTGCATTAAAATCATTGGGGAGAGTTGCAGAAATCTTGATGTCAAGGACACTTCTCAGACCAATGAAATAATATCAGTATTTTTAAATCTAAGTCATTAGGGTATAATTTACATGTAACACACCCTTTTAAGTATATGATTTGATGAGTATTGATAAATATATACACCTGTGAAACCATCGCCACTACACTCAAGTTTGAACATTTCCATCACCTCAAAAGAGCTTCCATATTTCCTTGGCTAAGAGAGATTGTGGGCCCCAGCATCCCCCTCCCTGACTCCCCAGAACCACAGGAGATGAGGCACTGACGCTGTTGCTGGGATTGGTGCCCACCTGCCGCCACCAAGACCAGCCTTGCTTGTGACCATGCGCAGAATTCCTACCCTCACCCATGTCCCCAAGGATGAGCTGATACAAAGGCTTTGGTAAGCATTTGTTGATTTTAGTCACTTGAATTAATTACCCAATAAATAAAAGGACAAAAATAAGACTGAAATCCAGGTAATGAACAAAGTGGTTCTTTTACCCATGTATCAGTGAAAGGACCAAGAAGAGGAGTCACCTGACCACAGGCTCCCAGAGTGGGCAGGAGTTAGCCAGAGGAGCATGCAGGGCTTTCAGCTCCCAGGTCCCTACAGCCAAACAAGGGCAGCCCAGGTGAGGGTTGCAATGGACAGTGCAGAGAATGGGCAAAGCCCAGGACCAGGTGCAGCTTAAGGTCAGGTCCTCACACTGGTGACAGCAAAACTGAACAAGCCACTTGCTCTTTCCCAGTCTCTGTTCAAAGTCAGAATGAAGTTGAAGTTAAGGAACAGCATCAGCAATCACATTATCTGGGTACAACTCCACCTTTGCATCTGCAAGCTGTGTGATCCTAGGAAAGTCACTCACCGTCTCTGTTGCCCAGCTGTCCCATCTGTGAAAGGGGATAAAACGTTAGCTCATAGGATCACCATGAGGAATAAATAAGTCCATACATGCAAAGCACATAAGCCAGTGCTGGCATAAAGGAAGCGCTCAGTAAACCATTGGCCCCTCTTATCTGTGAGATGCTAATAAAATCTCTCCCCACATACCCAGCAGAGTCATTTCAAAAATACTTTTTAAATAATAATGATGCCATCGTGTATTTTGTTAACTGAAAATATTGCCATAGTAATATCTCATTTGAACTTCTCAGTAAACATATGAACTTGAGATAGCAGGTATCCCCAGGGAACACGGTGAAACATTATACACGGTGGGGCCAAAGTTGGTTGACAGCTGTGAGTGAGTACTCCAGTTTACTCTTGTATTATTAATCATTAATTATTGTGTTTTTTCCATACAAACAACTGAAAGTCTACATTCGCCTCACACTGTATGTGAAAGTGCTTTGGAATTGTAGGATACTTGTCTCTTCTAAGGAAAACTGGCTCAGACTTGCCTGGGGGCGCCCCTGAGTGAATTTTGTACCACCTGACCCCACTTCAATGTGCTTGAGTACAGTTGCCTAATTAAGTGACCTTGAGCTTCAATTTTCAGAGCTTCCCAGGGCAGGAGAGAATACAAGCCTGGGATATACTTCATTAAAAAAAAAAATTGCTCAAATACAAGACAGATTCTGAGTTCTCTATTTGATTCCATTGAACTGTATGTCTATATTTTCACTAAGTCTCAAAATCGGGCACTTAATTCATTCAGTTTTATTTTTTTTCAAAGTTTTTTGGCAAAGGTCTTTGCCTTTCCACATAAATTTTAGAGTCGGAAACAGGATAAAGTCAGATTATCAATGACCCAGGAAGATGGGAGCTGGGAATAAAAGGCTGAGTGGAAAAGGGGAGGGAAGTGAATGCTGGGGCTATCAACCTCGTTGGTCTTGGTGTCTGTGGCATGATGCACTGGCTCTCTGGCTCTGTCTATATGGCAGAAGATGGAGTGGAGAGCTGGCCTAGGACAGTGGTCGGCAAACCGCGGCTCTCGAGCCACACGCGGCTCTTTGGCCCCTTGAGTGTTCTAACGCCACTTCTTCAAAATAGACTCACCCAGGCCGAAAACCGACTTCTGCACATGGGCCATGAAGTTTCAATCGCACTGTACGTGCACGCCCGCACGTGGTATTTTGTGGAAGAGCCACACTCAAGGGCCAAAGAGCCGCATGTGGCTCGCGAGCTGCGGTTTGCCGAACACTGGCCTAGGAAATCTAAGTTATCTCTTGTATGGGAAGATGGCCCAGCCAGTGGCATGTGCTCAGGGCCATTCTCCCAGAGAGTTCCCACTGCCCTCCACCTGGATCTCCCTGAAGCTGTGATTCACATTCCAAATCCCAGAGCTCCAGAGGGGGCCTACCCTGAGAGACCACCCAGCCCAATTCCTCCATCGTGAAGACGGGAATCCGGAGGCTCAGAGCTGGCTGAAAGCAAAGCCTGGACTTGAAAACTAGGGCCCCAACTGCCTACTTTGAGTACAAGACCCTGGAGACTTCTTAAACACAGAAATGTTTCTCCTTCAATTCAGGATCAATAGTCACTTTTCTCCCCTGGGCCAAATGTGTGTGTTTTTATTAAAGAGGAAGAAAATTCTGAGAGTTATAATTCACCTAAGCACGAGCTCCAAGGCTTCAGAACCACGACCTGGAAATTACCACCTCACACAGCTCTAGACCTGATCGTGGGGCCTCCACGAGCCACTTCCTGAGATAACTGATGGCACCTGGTGGCCTCTGAAGTGTTATATGAATCAAAGTGCACTCCACCATCTGTGATTGTTGTCTCCTGAATCAGGGAGCAACCTGGTTAGAGTTTTTAGGAAGGGACACGCAGGCCACTTTTCAAATGAATGACACAGCTTCTCTCCTGAACAACTCAGTTAAGAAGGTCGGGAAAAGAAAATGGGAAGGACAGTGAGCATGAAACCCTCATTGGTCCTGACCCAGGTCCTGGAAGGTATTGAGAACCCCCCCTCCCTCACCCATGCACACATCACCAATGACTGGTCTGCCAGAAACACCAGAAGCTGACATGAGGCAAAAAGATGAGCTTCCAAAAAGAAAAAATAATCATCCTCACCTCACATTTTATGGATGTGGAGTTATGCTTTCAAGGAATAATGTATGGAGATGATTATTTTATTTTTAAAAATGCACATGGCAACTAGCTAGTCAGACCGGCATTGACATGCATATGATACACGCTTACATATAGTTGCAAAGCACAATGTAATGGAAATGGGCATCGTACTTTGCATTTATATAGCAACTATTTCTCTAAGGACCTCAAAGGATTCTTACAGCCATTACTGGATTCACCCTTGTTACATGCTTGTAAAATGAAGGAGAGGCAGGGATTACTCAGCCCATTTTATTAAAGAGAAAGCAGACACCCCAAGAGAATATATGGATTGGCCAAGGGCATATTGTGAGTCATTTATTTGCTCAAAACCATGTTGGACTGAAATTAGTCCAACATTGTCCTTATATTTGCTGGTTTTTACATACAGATTTCTGAAAAGAAAATGATTCTGTTTTGCAGCCTTGTGTCTGTGATTCAGACCAGATGGTCAGTGTCCAGGGCGGGATATGAACTGGTGATGTTGCCCATGTTCTCATGTACAGACACGGGGTTCTTGACAGCTAAAGGGGGGGAACCCTCCTGCCATTGGCACCAGAACCAAAAGACAGGCTCCTGCTAGTAACTGACATCTAATGACTGACTACAATGCACATTTTCAATGTGCACGTCAATACCCTTTGTCATTGATCTTACAACTGCTTCATGAGCTAGGCATTATTGTCTCATAAAGGTAAGAAACAGGCCCAAAGAGATTGGATCCTTGTCCCTGGTCATGTAACTAACAAGTTTCTGCTCGGGATTTGAATGCATTTTGCCGATTTGAATAGCTGTGCATTTCTACCATATTTTACCAACATGACTTCACTCCCTGTCTAGTTGGGGTTCCTAGAGTCATAGTCCAGCAAACTTTAGGAAAACTAGAGCCAATCTTCGGCTCCACGCATCCCCCATCCCCAAATATTCCAAATGACAGCTCAGGATAAGTGCTCATCCACTCCATTCACCCTGGACAGATCCATTGGCTATGACCCTGCCTCAGGCCATTCTGAGCCGCAGGCTAGTTTGAGCCTTCCAGGTCCCAGATGCACACCTTGTGTCTGAACCTGGCCCGCGCTCCTGGCAGAGCCGGCTGAGAACCATGAGCAGGGGAAGGGCGGGAAGACGATCCCTGGAAGCTGCCCCAGCGCACTCTTCAACCACCTACACTGCGCAGCTCTGGTTGGCATGATTTCTGACCACCACTGGGAAGCACGTGCAGAGTCTGTCTGATGGGCCTCACATTCCTCACAGAGAGAACGCAAGGCGCAGACATGGCCCAACTTAGAAGGAATCCGAAAGTGAAAGGGCAGCAGGGACTATTTTCCCTGCCATTTCCTCTACTTTAGATTTCGGTCACTGGAACGTGATCGTGCAAGAGGTAGGAAAGCCATCCTCTGAAAACCAGGCTGGAGCGGGGGACCAATGGCTTCAGTGGGACCTTCCTCTGCTTGAAGAGCTTTCTACGCGACATCTCCTTTATCCCTACAGCATAGCTATGTGGGCGTTATTATTCCCATTCTCCAGAGGAGGAAAGTGAAGCTGCGAGTTGAAATAGCAGAGCTGATATGTAATAAAGCCAGGACTGAAGCGTAGATCTGTGGGGTCACCCCCCGTCCATGAAGCCTCACTAGCCTCCAAAGAGTCTGTTGGTGTGCCCTTCTCCTGAGGACACCACCCCAGCGGTGGCAGGGAAGGTTGCTGGCTTGTCACCGGAGCAGGGATGTGTCGCAGACAAGGCCGAGTGCAGGTGCAGTGCCCTGCCTGTGAGGCACTGCAGTCCCTGGGCTGTGACTGACATGCCGCACTGGCACTCCCACGCTTCGCTTTCCAGCTGGCCACCAGTGGTAGGGAGCAGGGCTGTCCACAGATGCAAGTCACATGCATAATGTGAACTATAATGTCAATCGCATAGGTAATCTTAAAGTGCCAGGCAGTGGCACGAAATAAGTAAAAATAAGCAGGTCAAATTAATTATAATAATGTATTTTATTTAAACCAATACATCCGATGGATTATCGTTTCAACATGTAATTGATATAAAAAGATTAATGAGCCCTCTTGCATTCTTTTTTGCACTAGGTCTTTGAAACCCAAAGTGCTTTTTATACTTACAACACATCTCCTTTTAAACAGGCCCCATTTCAAGTGCTCAACATGGCTGGTGGCTACCATGTTCGATGGAGAGGTCTAGAAGAAGAATACATGAATGGGCTTGGAAAGCTGGGATTGTGGGCCTGACTCTGACCAACTCCCAAGGTGACAGCATAGTGGTTGAGAGGTGGGACCCTGGAGCCAGACTTGCCTGCCTCTGAATTGCAGTTCCACTGCATGCCTGCTTGGTTGCCTCAGTTTTCTCATCTTTAAAATGGGGATAATAACAACACCTGCCTTATAGGATGCTGCAAGAATGAAATGAGGCACTGCTTAGAACAGTAATGGGCACATAGTAAGCAGTAGAAAAACATTTGCTATTATTATTATTCCCACCGGGACTCAGTTTCCTTAATTGCACACTAAGGATGTTGACAATAGATAATTATCGAGATTCCTTCTTGCCCTGTTATTTACTGGAATCCAATGCTAATGCTAATTCCGCTCACTGAGCATTGGTTCCAAAGTGTGCCTGGGGCAGGGCCTCAGATCCAGCTGTGTCCAGAGGAGGCTGGCGAGGGGCTCCATGGCTGGGGTAGGTGGAGAGTGAGAAACCTGTCCCCTCCATCCTGGGCTCATGTTGACTTGCTCCCTGGACAGCCCCCACATTCTCACAGGTGTCCTCCACAGACACTCACAAAGTCCTCAGAGATTTGAAGCTCTGAGCTAGAAGAAATCCAAACTGGGCATTTCTACCATATTTTACCAACCCATCCTATTCAAGTGCCTCCAGCACCAGCGAACAGAAAGGAATCCCCACAGAGGAGACTGGCCCTGCAGCTTGTCCACCAGCTATCCTTGGGGCTGAGAAATGAATGGGAAGCTGGTGATCAAAAGGCCAAACTCCAAAAGCTATGAATGAAGGTGCCAGAATTGTAGCCGTAGCAATCCCAGGGGCAGCAGCTCAGGAATCCTAGCTGGCTGGCTTCTTTCCTGTAGAGACCAAACTGGCGAGTTACAGAAATTCAAGGTGGAAACAATGCATTGGGTCAGGCTCCTCATCTCCAAGGAGGCTGGGGAGGAGCGTGTGTCTCCAGCCTCATGCCTAGGGACTGCTCCCGTCTCTCTAGGAATGACTAAAGGCTGGAGCCCCTGCTGCCTCTCTCGCAGGACAGGAATCTAACATGCTAGCACCAGAGTCCTCCCCACGAAACCAAACAGAAGGACGACCAGGCTGCTCATCTCAGAAAAAGAAGCACAACAAAGCCATGGGACTTCCTACCAAGCAGCCGTTTCCTCCCACCTGCTCAAGTTCATTTGCCGAGAGCTCCATTTGCCCTCATCAGCAAGCCTTTACCCAGAGCCCACCCTGGAAAGAAACGTGCCAAAGAATTGGAAATAAGAGGCCCAACCATGAGAAGAGGGACTCAACCAATCACTAGGCAATGTGATCAGAGTGGAGCACCATCCTCTCCCCAGAGGTGACAGGAATAAACTCAGAGATCCTCCCACTCAGACCCTTTGGTATTGGGAGCAGATCCTGAGTCCTCTTCTCTCTCCAGGTTGAACTGATATTTCTGCTCCTCCCAGACACAGTGACGGAATCTGAAATATTTCAAGATTCTGGCCTGGTTGAGTGCCCTTAACGCCCATCGCTAAGGGGCCACATTCTCCCTTTATGACCTGCTGAGAGCATCTTAGCAGCTAGGCTGCACCCACAAAGAACTTCAGAATCCCACCATCAAAATCCAAGAGGCTGGCTCTGAGCTAGTGGAGTACAGTTGTCACCATGCCTGTATCAGTAATATCCCCATCCTACACCATCAACTTCACCCTGTTGCTGGTGGAAGTGGGCTCTCTCTTTTCCCACTGAGTGCTGGGGGTGGTATCCTTAAGATATCTTGAGAAAAATAATTTTCTTTTTTAAAAAAATATATTTTATTGATTTTTTACAGAGAGGAAGGGAGAGAGATAGAGAGTTAGAAACATCGATGAGAGAGAAACATCGATCAGCTGCCTCCTGCACACCCCCTACTGGGGATGTGCCCACAACCAAGGTACATGCCCTTGACCGGAATCGAACCTGAGACCTTTCAGTCCGCAGGCTGACGCTCTATCCACTGAGCCAAACGGTTTCGGCAAGAGAAAAATAATTTTCTGAGACCCACCCAGGAGGATGAGTGATTTTGATTTGTGTGGAATTATATCCCTGGGTTTCCAAAGTCCCATTTCCCTTAATCCAGTCCTGGAAAAAGTGTAGTTGGAGCTTCAGTAGAGTTAGAAACAAAACCAGTGTCCAAAGTTTGTGTTCCATATTGCAGCTCGGTCCAGTTCAGCATCAGGCTAGTTGCAGTCCATTGCTCCACTGTGTATGCCTTCCACATAGCCCTGGGTCATGTGGGCGAATGCAAGGGAGCCGAGAGATGGCACCACCTGCACCAAGAGTCCCAAGAACACAAGAGGGCCAAGAGCAACCAAGAGAGGGAACTTCCTTGATCAGGAGTTTAAATATCTCAAGTCTTCCTGTGCTTGCAGTGGTCACCCCATTCTGGCCAATGACCTGTTCCCAGGTGTGACTGACAGAAAGCATCTTCACTAGTCCCCCCAACTTTACTGGGCATGTGTCTATTCTCCTCCCTGTCTAGACCCTTCCCCCCCCCCCCCCCCGGGGTCTATGGGGAATGGACTGGTGGCTCCCTGGGGAGTGTACTAGTAAATAAAGCTTTAGCTTCCTGGTGAAGCTATTCAAATAACATGCCTATAGTATTTGGCCTTCCCTTTGCTTCTTTATATTATTAATAAATAGGTTAATTATAACAGTATCAACCCCACCCACATACTCCATAGCATCATGAGCTAGAGACACGGGTCTTCTTAACTATAGTAGCCAAACCATGTTCCCCAACCCAGACAAGTCCCAAGGGGGGGTTCCCTGTTTGCCCCATGAAGGGAAATGCAGGTCCTATGGGACCTGGACCAAGGAGAACTGGAACGGGGAGATAGAGAATGGAATTTTTCCATGATGCAAGAACACAGAGAGTTTTCCACTCCGAGGCCACCTGCGGTCCCCAGTTTCAGTGCCTCTCCAGGCCTGTTCCTTCTGCTCATTAGGTAAATGTGCCAACGCAAGGAAAGAAATCAAGGTCTGCTTAGCTGTCCCCACTGGCCCTGTCAGTCATTCTGAGGAAGACATTTCCTGCCACACAGCTCAGGAAATGGCCCCAGCGGGCCAAGGAACAGCTCCATCCCGTAAATGTATTTACACAGCACAGTGCTTGTTCTCCACGTTTCGCCAGCGGCCCACCCCTCCAGAGCACCCTGGGGAGGTTTTATCACCTGGGAGGGCTCCTGGCTGCTGCTCTCACCAAGTCCCTCCTTGATCATCAGAACAGACAGATTGTGTGGCTGTGCAGAGACGCAGCCGCCCCCAGTGAGCCGTCTTGGTGGCTGACAGAAGGTTCTCCAGCCGGCAGGAGCGGGCTGGGGCCGGCAGCCCTGCAGAACATCCTCTGGACACTGGCTGCACTCCCTGGCTGGGGCTGCTTCCTGGGACTGTAATGAGATGCTCTTCTCAAGACAAAGGGAGCTGGCAGATGCTCAGATTGCAGCTTCTTTGACAAAGGCACCACTTGGAAATATGGGGACAGGGTAGAGGTACAAGATCAAGCTCAGACAGGCAAGACTGAACAAAAAGGATGAGATATATTCCAAAGAGGTCCTGGGCTGAAAAGGGAGTGAACATCCTGTCCTACCACCCATTGAACAGATTAGAAAACTGAGGTCCAGAGAAAATAAGTAAGACTATTACATAGTACTTAAGAACAAGGGCTTTGGTTGTGACCCCAGCTCTGCCACGTGCTTGTTCTATAACCTTGCACTTAATCTCCATGAGTCTCTCATTTCTCATCTTGAAAATGCATATAATAAAACCTACCTCAAAAAATGGCTTGTGAATGGCTCACATGGGATAATGAAATAAATAAAGCACAGTAATTATATAATTAATGATAACTATGACCACTAGTATTAAAATCATCCAGCGAATCCATCTCAGACAAAGGACTCAAATCCAGTTATTTCAATTTCTACATCAGTGTTCATCTTCAGGTGACCCAACCAGCCTTCATAACTAAGTCACTTTCTGTGTCTGTTAAGAATTTCATTCACCTATTAATAACAGTGGCTTAAAGAAACTAGGGGTGTGTTCTCTCAGATAAGACCAAATGTAAGAAGCAGAGCACTGGTAAGGGGGTTCCATGAGCCAAACTCCCATTTTTCTGCCATCCTGAGATCTTAGTTTTCATCCACAAGGTCACAAGATAGCTGCTGCAGCTCCAGCCATCAGAGGAAACCGAGTGGGAAAGGACACTCCTGCCAGTAGAGGCAGCTCCCTTTCAAAAGATTTCCTGGAAGCTTCATTCTGTGGCTTTTGCAACACCCCTGGCTGCAAGGGAAGTTGCACAACACCTGATAAAGCCAGGGTTTTGTGCACAAGAAGGGAGAGTGGATATTGCCAGGGTAATGAGTAATCTCAGCCTTTTGGCCACAGTCTTTGAGATAAAAGATGAAGTCATCTCTCCCATCTGCTCTGCATCCAGGACGTCTGAGAGTGTCCCCAGGTGTTTCCCATCTATGCCTGCAGCTGCCCCCAGGGCTCAGCATGATCTAGGATGGGAATCTTGCCACCCCTCGGTGCCTGGCCTATGCCTTGATGCTAAGAGCTGACAAAGATTTTGTAGATGGAAAGAGTAAATACAGGAGGGACTGCTCTGAGTGGGCCCTGCATTGCCCACAGCTCCCCTCAGTACCTGTAGTTTTAGCGATTGCATTCCTTTTCCTCTCTCTGAAGAGAACAGATCTGAGCAAAACTGAGATGACACCTTAGTAAGTCAATACGAAGTCAAATTATGTCTCTTCTGCTCCAAAGCAGCCCAAGGTGCCCCATTTCTTTCATAGTAAAAGCCAAAGTCCTTCACACTGAACTGCCAGGCCCTAGACAACACACCCTACCCCCCCCCCCCCCCGCCGGGCACCGCTTTGCTTCATTTCCCCTCACCCTTCCCCCCTTACTCAACTCTACTCCCACCACCACAGCCACCTTGCTGTTCCTCCTGCATGTCAAGACCATTTCTACTCAGAGCCTTTGCACTTGTTGTTCTCGAGTATCCAAATGGCTCCTCCCTCACTCCTACAAGGCTTTGTTTAAATATCACCTTCTCTTCTTTTCCTCCCTGGCTTCTTGAAGACTGGCCACCACCATGAATGACACAGTGACTGTCCAGACCAGGAAGTTCATGACCAACAGACTACTTCATCAGAAACAAATGGTCATTGACGTCCTTCACCCTGGGAAGGCAACGGTACCTAAGACAGAAATTAGGGGAAAAGTCTTCAAAATGTATAAGATAAGGTGACCAGACGTCCCGCTTTTGGCGGGACAGTCCCGATTTTTAACAATTTGTCCCGCGTCCCACGGCGTTTTAAAAAAGTCCCGATTTTTGGAAAGAATGCATGACAAGTTAGGGAATGGCAGGAGAACGGGAAGGGAATATACGGTTTTCGGCGGCCATGTGGCTATTTAGCCAGGATATGAGTTTTATATTATTTTTGTTAATTTTATAATGTTAAACTTTAATAATAACAAATAATTGTTGAGAACTGATTATCGAGAACTGCTTATCAAAGTTCGCATTGTTGATCAGTTGTTAGAATTTGACCACCATTGTTTGGACTTAATGAACAATGGCATTTTTTGGGATTGGCAACGACAAAAACATTTTGTAACTATCTCTCAGACGATACACATCGTACTGCGTGCTAGTGAGCTAGTTAAACAAGTGATGTCATTACAAATCAGCTATTCAGATAATTTAGGTAAGTAATTTATTTATTTATTTCATAAATACATAAATTTTCTTGAATTTAGCAGACAGTACTCGTATTATTTATATTTTATAGTGGCAGCAAAAAGTCTAGCGCCGGCCTTGAAAGTGACACTTACGACTTACGTTACAGCAAATTCAGAGGAAAAATAATACAAGTTAGTATTGTTATTATTTAGAAAGAAATATAGGATTAAAATTAAAATAATGTTTAAAATATAGTTACTTTATAACAATCAAATTAATTTAATTTATAAACTAACAATAAAATATGTTCATGTAATTATGTACCTACTTACTGTGTTTTTAAAGCAATATGTATATAATAATTTATAATATAATTTTAAATTATTTTTTTAGATTTTTAACATAATGAGTAAGAAAAGAGGATGCAAATTCAACGATGATCTAAGAAGTGAATTTCCTTTTATTAAAAAACCAAAAGCGATTACAGTATAGACCAAATTTTCTTTTAATCAAGAAAACTCCCCGCCCCCGCCCCCCCCCCCCCCGGGCCGAAACCAGTTTGGCTCAGTGGATAGAGCGTCGGCCTGCAGACTCAAGGGTCCCAGGTTCGATTCCAGTCAAGGGCATCTACCTTGGTTGCGGGCACATCCCCAGAAGGGGGTGTGCAAGAGGCAGCTGATCGATGTTTCTCTCTCATCGATGTTTCTAACTCTCTATCCCTCTCTCCTCCTCTCTGTAAAAAATCAATAAAACATATATTTTTAAAAAAAGACCACCACCACCACCACCACCACCCCCCAGTCAATGGTGTCCCTCTTTACCAATGTTAAAATCTGGTCACCTTAGTATAAGACCACACCAGATGTCATCTGTGTTTGGATTCAGAACTCATTTTGGTGATGGCAAGACAGCTGGTTTTGGCATGAATTATGATTCCTGGGGTTATGCAAAGAAAAATGAACCCAAACATAGACTCACAAGACATCCTGGCCTGTATGAGAGGGAGACCTCAAGAGCTCAGAGAAAGGAAGCCAAGAGCAGGATGAAGAAAGTCAGGGGTCTGCAGAGGCCATCATTGGTGCTGCGGAAAGTGAGCTGGAGACTGGACAACAGAAGGAGTAAAGATTCTTCTGACTTTGTCTGTGGTGACTGTGCAGATTTTTCATGAGAGGGTTAATAAACTAAGAACTTATCTGTGGTGACTGTGCAGATTTTTCATGAGAGGGTTAATAGACTAAGAACTTCCCAGTGAGGTTCACACTGGTCACTCTATTTGAAATTGTAACCACCTTGGCATCCCCAATCCTGCCATCCTCCTCCACCTTCAGGTAGCACTCATCACCTAACTTACCGCTCACTTTATTTATTTATGATCATTCTGCCACGCTATTGAGTCACTTCTTTTGTTTACCTACATATTGTGAGGGCAGGGATTGGGGCCCATTTTGTTCCCAGTTGCACCCTTAGCCCCTAGGACAGAACCTGACACACACAGCAAAGACGCCATAAATATTTGTTGATTAAACATATTAATGTAGCTCTGTCTTGGAGTAAAGGAGAATTGCCAATTAGGAAAGGCAGTTGACAGGAGAGGAACAGGTAAGAGCCTGGAGGAACCACCAATTAAGACAGAGCATCCATTCAAAGTCAGATCCAGAAAACGGGCATTCTGAGAGAAGACAGGAAAGTAAAGATCTAGATTGGTGCTGTACCTTTCCCAGCCAGATGAGGAAGCCCCCTCTCTGTCTGTTCTGTAGACGAGTGTTGCCATACCCATTCACTGGGTGACAAAAATGATTCCAGCAACGGTGAGTCCAGTCTCTCACATAGTCCAACTAAATGACTCAAACCTTAATGATTCAAAACCTGAGCCCTGGCGCAAGTTCCCACCACCTAAAGCAGTGGTTCTCAACCTTTCTAATGCCGCGACCCTTTAATACAGTTCCTCATGTTGTGGTGACCCCCAACCATAAAATTATTTTCGTTGCTACTTCATAACTGTAATTTTGCTACTGTTAATGAATCGTAATGTAAATATCTGTGTTTTCCGATGGTCTTAGGCTCTACAGCAGCGGTTCTCAACCTGTGGGAACCGCTAGCAGGGTTGCCTAAGACCATCGGGAAACACAGATATTTACATTACGATTCATTAACAGTAGCAAAATTACAGTTATGAAGTAGCAACGAAAATAATTTTATGGTTGGGGGTCACCACAACATGAGGAACTGTATTAAAGGGTCGCGGCATTAGAAAGGTTGAGAACCACTGGCCTAAAGGAAAGGAAGCGTGTTCTCCAAACCAGCCGCCACTGGGGTCATTGCCCATTTTCTCCCACCTACAGCTTCCTGTTGACTATGTCTCTCCTGCCGAGGTGCTCTCAGCTCTGGCTTTCAAAGCCCCCTTTCACCTCAGGGTGGGTACTTTTCAAAGTCAGACCGCTGTGCTGGTGAAAGCAGGAGAAAGGACTTCCTAGGAAAGTGACCAGCCAGGTCCACACAATGTTGCCTTCCGTTTCTACGCCTCAACACCCACACTCAGGGGATGCCTCGGTGACAAGACGATCAATACTGTCCCTAAATTAGCTGGAGATTTTTTTTTCTTCTCCTACTAAATAATTTGGAAATGATTTTGAAAATGCAATGCAAAGAAACAGCCTTTTTTTCTGCCTTCTAGCCATGAAAACACACACGGCTTCCTAGAGCCTGATTAATGTTAAATGTGACCTTTTGCAAAGTTTCTTGGCAGGTTAATTTATGATGCTTCCAGAGTCTAATGTATCAGGCAGTGGCTGTTTATGTGCTTGATGAAGTATTCTTTGTCCGGACTTGATATGTCGTCCCAGATCTTCTGTAGTTCACTCCCCTTTTCAATCTCTCTTTTACTCTAACTTTGTGCTTGGGTATTTCATCAATCTTCCTGGGAAGAAAACATGAATATATTTATGAATTCTCAGTCCCTAAGTTGCCATGCACACTGTATTAGCTTATTACTGTATCTCCAAGATAATCCTCCCCTCTCATCTCATTACATCTGTGCTTTTGAGTTCAGGGAGATCTCAGCTCAACCAAAATGACTTTTAATGTTTGCTTTGCCATGAGAGCTGCTTTGAGGGCCTCTGTCTTGAACAGGTGTATCTTCTCCTTGCATCCTTATTGCCTTTGCCTTTGTTCTTCCCTTCCCCAGAAAGAGAAACCTAGTGAACTAGACTTGAGCCCCAAGAGGTTGTTTCAGCCTCAGAATATAACTAAGCTTAATGAGCATGCAGATATATTCATAGAGCAGAGGCCAACTAATGTGTATCAGGGATGTGGGGGACTTTGGAGGCCCTCTACCCTGAGAAAGTGCTATGCAGAAGTCAACTATTACTTACATGGAAGTTTCAGGCTATCAGAGATTTTAGCCTTGCTTCTCAGAGCCTAGCACAGTTTTTGGCCCACAGTAGGCGCCTGATTCTCATTGACAGAAAGAAGAAAGGTGAGCTAGCAAGGGAGGCAAGACTGTACTCTCTAAAACAATGGCCCTCAAATTCTTTATCAGAGGCATATGGACGAGAATCTGAGCCCATAGGGTGATTTTTAGATTTTATAGTAGAGGCCCAGGCAGCCGCCAGCACTCCCTTGACCACCACTACTTGAGAAGCTGTTACAGGTGCTAAGAACACCTTCCCCCAGACCTGCAGCTCCCTCCCTGCTGTCACATAGGTGTGTGCATTTGTACCTTGCTGACTGCGTCAAGGAAGGCTTCACAGCAACAGTGAGGACGGGAAGGAGCTGATGACCAGAGCAGAGCAAACTGGGTCACTGAGCTGCATTAAAGGCCCGGCAGAGGCAAGAGAACACAGGTTGTGTGGAGGCCGCTCAGGAGAGCTCTGTGGTTTCTCCAGAAATATTCTGTTGCCCAGAGAAAAGGCCAGAGAAAGGGGATAGTTGAGTTTGTCCAAGGTCAGCAATAAAGAAAGTGCAGCACGGGCTCGAGAGGACAAGGAGTGGGTGGGGCCCAATGTCATGGTGTCCAGGCAAGGAACAGAGACTCACAGTCTTGGTTTCCCCTTGGTCCATGAGTTTTATATTTGGGAATATGCAAATGATTGGTGGGCTTTTTAAACGCCATTTTGGCACCAGTTACATACATCTCAACTGTCTTTGTCCTCCCAAGGAGAAAATGGAATAAGCCAGGCAGAGCTCCCATTCATAGTACTCACCTCTGGAGGCTGCTTACGCTGTGAAACATTACATTCCAAGATGCTTGAGTGGGCGAGCCTCACTAGTGAGAAAAAGAGACAGATGTCATCTGTACAGTGTGATCTGAAGGACAAAGGGGAAGCTGCGTGGCCTCCCTACCCCATGCCTTCTGTCAGACTGCCAGAGAGCCTGAAATTTCCCTATTATTCACTGCTTGGGTTTACTGTACAGAAATACTAACACAGCACCAATTTTACCTGAAGTGAGTCATGCAGCTCAGGTGGTACAAAAAAAAAAAAAAAAAACACGTGAGAATTACACCAAGCTGGGTTCAGATCCCAGCTCTCATAAGCAATGTGACACCTGGCAAATTACTAGAATCCCGGAGACTCTGATTCTTTATTTATAAACATGTGAATTCTACCAGCCTTGTAGGGTTGTTATAAGGATGGACTGACTGACACGTAGCACAGAGTTTGACACACAGTAAAGACTCAAAAAATGTTCCTTCTTTTTATGTTTATTGCTATGAAGGTATAGTAGGAAAAGCACTGGACAAGTCAGGAGCCATGGGTTCTAGTCCCTGCCTTCCATTAATGAGCTATGTGACCTTTAAGGTCACTTTAACTCTCTGGCCTTCAGTTTCCAGAGAGACATGAACTGGATTCATTCATTCAACAGGTGCCATTGAGTTCTGATATGTGCCAGGTGCTATTCAGCCACTTGCATGATCAATAAATTAATAAGCATGTATGTGACATAGTGGCAAGTAATAAGCAGATAATTAAAATGCAGTCTTATGATGGAGAGATAGTGGATGGCCACTGTAGATTGAGTAGTCAGGGAAGACCTATGTGAGGAGGTGATCTTTGTGCCAAAGCCTCCAACAACAGGAGGTGCCAGCCATAGGACGAGCAAGGAGAGATGCCGTACAGGCAGAAGAAAAACTGAAAATGCAAAGGCTCAAAAAAATAAAAAATAAAATGCAAAAGCTCCCCCAAGGAAGCAAATGCAGATGGCTTCTAAAGTTCTTTCTCAGCTCAACAGTCTTTATCTTAGTTCTCCAGGACTTCTGTGTATGACACTGGGGAAAGTCAAATAACAGTTCTTGGATGGGACGGTTACTGTTATTAACTGGTGGAGAATGCTATAGTTGAACTAGTTCTGGTAGGGCCCAATTGAACAATGGGGAAAATAAGAATGAAAACTTGGAAGAGAAAGTATGGCTAAAAAGCTAAGAAATAATTGTGTGGTGGCCTTGTGAAGACTGGGACCAGCTTCCTTCCAAAGCAGCCAGCATGTCCTTACCATAAGACCTGAAAAAAAAATGACAGAAGCTGGTTGCTGGGACAGTTGGGTGTTTTTCTGAAGCCCCTTCACTAAAGCTGAAGAAAGGTAAAACTCAGTCAGGGAGAAACTCTTGAATGAACATAGAAGAAGGGTCTATACAAAAGGCCAACTGATATATGAAAATATGCTCAACATCACTAGCTATTAGGGAAAAGTAAACCAAAACTACAATGAGATACCACCTCACACCTGTTAGAATGGCTATTATGAGGAAGACAAGTAATAACAAGTGTTGGAAAGGTTGTGGAGAAAAAGGAACCCTCCATTCACTGCTGGTGGGAATGTAAACTGGTACAGCCACTATGGAGAACAGTATGGAGATTCCTCAGAAATATTCTTTTACACAAACCCTTGCATCTTCCATTGAGACAGTGCTTTTCAAAGTAGGGCTCCCACATTCTGGAACTTGATTAAAGTAAGACTATCCTTTTACTCTAGTTTCTCAGTAGCATATTGAAGATGAACCTTTTCAGTTTGGACTGGAAATTACTGAGAATTCATGCAGAGAGTATAGTTGCTTCTGTGTAAGTGCCATGGAAGTGTTTTTACAGTTGCATCTAACTGTAAATTTCCAAGTTGCATCTAACTCATTTTAACGCCAGCCACTCTCAATCTGCCTGGAGGAAACTGCCTCCGAGGGAGAAGAAGCTGCAACATGCAGACACCCTTGGGGCCCTGCATGGGCTGCCCTTCAAGTTCCCTCTGGCTTGGGGTTTATGCTGTTCCATCCAGGGCCTGGGGAAGCCACTTGCAGGTTTGTGGTCTTCAGACTGCCTCCTAGCCACCTGGCCGGGGGCAATAACCATGCAAGGTAAGGATGGAATGAATGCCTTGCCCCTTTCAGAGCTGAGCTGGTGGCTGGCATATCCCATTCCAGACATGTCAAGGGGGTGTTGCCATGGCAGACATTGCCAGTCAAGTACCATGTTCTTTGTAATGGAACTCAGACAATACCTGCCTCACTACACTCACCTCTGGGCTCCAGGAAACCCCTGATGTTTATTCAGAGTTGGCACATACATAGAACCTGTTTGGCATCCCTGGCCTAAGGACACCTCAGGGCGATGGGGCCAGGGCATAGCCCCAGCACAGATAGACATGGGTGCAGTCCAAGGGGAGGACCCAGGTTCCAGTGCCAGAGAGCCAGGGTCTTTGAGAGCCTACATGCCCCTAGTGCATGAGGATCAGACTACATATGGGACTGGGAGAAATGGTCCCTGTCAACATAAATCTGGAAAAAACAACAAATTCAGAAGAGAAAAATCTAAGTGTTGGGTTTGGGGCTGTCATATGTGAACTGCAGAATAAAGCAAATCCAGTAATTTTTTTTAAAAAAGCATTACAAGCCAGGAAAATGACAGGCAAATATTACTCATGAGCATAGATGTAAAAATATATAACAAGTATTAGAAAAGCAAATCTAACAATGTATAAAAAAAATAATACACCATGATCAAATAGGATTTATCCCAGATATGCAAGGCTGACTCAACATTCAAAAGTCAATTAATGTAATCAACTAATGTAAACATCAACAGACTAAAGAAGAAAAAGTATATGATCATATCAATAGATGCAAAATAAAGCATTTGACAAAATCCAACACTGATTCTGAATAGAGACCCTCAGCAAACTAAGAATAGAGGACAAACTTCCTTAGCTTCATAAAGATCATCTACAAACCCTACAGCTAATATTATACTTTATAGTGAGAACTAGATGCATTTCTCCTAAGATCCAGAACAAGGAAAGGATGTCTCCTTCCACCACTCTATTCAGAATCATAATGGACGGCCTAGCTAACTAAATGAGACAAGAAAGGGACATCAAATTTATATACTAGTATAAAAAAGGAAGAAATAAAACTGTTTTTGCTTGCAAATGACATGATTGTTTATGCAGAAAATCCCAAAGAATTTACAAAATAAAAAAAAATCTCTGAAACTAATAAGCAACTACAGTAAGGTTTCAGGGTAACAGGTTGATATATAAAACTTAATTGTTTTCTTATATATCAGTGAGGCACAATTGGAATTTGACATTTAAAACACAATATCATATACCAAAAGTTTTAAATACTTAGATATAAATCTAACAAAGTAAGTACAGAACATATATGGAGAAAACTATAAAATTCTGGTGAAATAAGTAAAAGATCTAAGTAGATGGAAAAGGTTCCATGTTTGTGGATAGAAAGATCCATTGTAGTTAAGATGTCAAATGTTCCTAATTTCCTAGACAGTTATTTGTGGATATCAACAAAATGATTCTAAAGTTTATATAGAAAGGCAAAGACACAATAACTAACACAATACTGAAGAAGAAGAACAAAGTCAAAAGACTGATGTTACCTGACTTCAAGACTACTCTAAAGGTACAGTACTCAAGGCAGCATGGTACTGGAAGAAAAACAGACAAATAGACCAATGGAATATAACAGACTCCAGATATAGACCCACACAAATATAGGCCTCTGATCGTTGACAAAGGAGCAAAGGAAATTCAATAAAGAAATGATAGTATTTTCAACAAATGGTACTGGAACAACCGGACATCCTTATGCAAAAATTTAATCTAAAAATTAAATCAAAATGGATCATAGGCCAAAATGTAACAGGAAAAGCTATAAAACTTCTAGAAAATAACATAGAAGAAAATCTAGGTGGCCTTGGGTTTGGAGATGAGTTTTCAGATACAACACTAAAAGTGCAATACATGAAAGAAAAAAAATTAAAATTAAGAAATCTGATCTGCAAAAGACACTGTTAGAAAAAAAAAGACAAGCCATAGTCAGGGATATTATATTTACAAAACACCATCTGATAAAGGCCTTGTACTAGTATACCAAATGGAAAGAAAGCTCTTAAAATTCAACAATTAGAAAACCGGCAAAAGATCTAAACAGACATCTCACCAAAGAAGATACACAGACGACAAACAAGCATCTGAATAGGTGCTCAACATCATATGCCATTAGGGAATTTCAAGTTAAAACAACAATGAGATTCCACTCCCTGCCTATTAGAATGGCTAGAATCTGAGGGAAGCTGACAACACCAAATGCTGGAGAGGATGCAGACGACAGGAGCTCTCATTCACTGCTGGTGGGATGTAAAATGGTACAGCCACTTTGACAGTTTGGCAGTTTCTTACAAAGCTAAACATAGTTTTATTATACCATCCAGCAATTGCACTCCCAGGTATTTACTAAATTGAATTGAAAACATATGCCCACACAAAACCTGCATAAGAATGTATATGGCAGCTTTATTTACAATTGCCAAGAACTGGAAGCAACCAAAATGTCCTTCCATTGGTGAATGAATAAGCAGACTGCACTCCATATAATGGAATATTATCCAGTGATAAAAATATGTGAGCTATAAAGTCATTAAGAGGCATGGAGGACACTTAGACGCATATTGTAAAGTGAAAAAAGCTAGTTTGAAAAGGCTGCATACTGTATCATTCCAACTATATGACATTCTGTAAAAGGAACAACCACAGAGACATTAAAAATACCATTGATTGCCATTGGTTTGGGCTAGGGGGCTAGGGATAAATACTTGAAGCACATGATTTATAGGGCAATAAAACTATTCCGTATCATGGGAGTAATGATGGATGCATAACATGCATTTGTCAAAACCCATAAAATGTACAAGGAAAAAAGTGAATCTTAATGTGAAATTTGGACTTCAGTTAATAATAAGATATCAATATTGGTTCATTAATTGTAACAAATATACTACACTAACACATGATGTTAATGATAGAGGAAACTGAGGGTGGGGGAAGGTATATGGAACTTTCTCAACTATCTTCTCAATTCTCTAAATCTAAAACTGTGCTAAAAAATTAAGTTGATTGATTTTTTAATATACCTTACTGGCTTAAAACAATGATGGTTTCTTTGTCACTCAGACTCATGTCCATGTCAGAATGGCTGCCTTTTTCTCATTGAGGACAGCCTGCTTGATGGAGCTTCCCCATCTGAAATATCACCAGGCTCCATGGCAGATATAATGTAGAAAATCATCCAATGTCTCCGAATGCATCGCTTCTGCTCACATTTCACTGTAAGCAAGTCATTTACCCACATCCACCTTCAAGGGGCGGGTAATGAACTGTTACATGTGCCGAGAAAAGAAAAAGCAAAATACCAGTCATTAGTCCTAATGACTACTGCTTCCTAGTTCATTCCCTGGCCCACCACCATCACAAGGACTCAGGGCAAAGCAGTTGTGCACAGGGAACTGCGGGGCCAGTGCATCAGGAAGCACTGCTGCTCAGAGACAGAGTCCCTATGAGCCCCCATGTCCCTCATGGCATTGCTCTACCTCAAGCAAGCTCCACCTGCTCGATTGCTTCATTCTAAAAATCTCTCCGGGAAAACCTAGCTCTTTTATTAAGATCTGCCTTGGCTTCCTACCCTCAGTATCAATTTACAAAGAGGAAAGAAGTCCGAAGAAAGACAAAAGAAAGGCTGAGAAAAGTATGTCTCCAAAAGCCTTTATAGGTGAGAAGATCAAGGTGCTTGGCACCAGATTTCACTCCACTGAGCATTGCTCAGCAAGCTGCTTGACCCGTCTCTTCACCTGCCGCCACCAAAGCAGATGGCAGGGTACAAAAGGACACATGAGTTGGAAAGAATTAAAAACTTTTGTTCTGCTCATGGCGGCCAAGAATGCCTTAAGCAGTCTAATGCTGAGATAAGTGGAAGGAAAGGCATCACTAAGGACTACTTGAAGTGTGTGTGACAAAAATTTGACTCCAATCAGTTTAAACAAAAACCAGAATGGGTTGGTCTGTATACCAGAAAGTCCAAAGGGCTGGTCTCATTTCAGAAATGTCTGGATTCAGAGATTTATTTAAACAATATCATCTTCTCTCTCTCTCTCTCTCTCTCTCTCTCTCTCTCTCTCTCTCTCTCTCTCCTCTCTCTTCTTTGCTTTTCTGTGTTGATCTCTTCTCAGGTGATTTTCCCTCATGTGCTACAAAATTGGCCACCTGTACCTCTAAAGTTAGTAGAAGTTCAATTTCTCTCAGACCATTGTTTCCTGCAAGAAGAGAGACAGAGACAGAGAATACTCTGCCACTGGTTCCAACAAAAGTACCAGAAGGAGGCAGCTTGATCCAGCCTCACTCCCATGGCCGTCCTTGAACCAATGGCCATGATCACTGTATTCTGATCTCACTGGTTCCACATGGGATAGGCTTCTTGTTGGAAAGCTTATTTGTTTCTGTAGGAGAAGAAAAAGGGAAGAGACTAACGCTTCAGCCTACCAGAGCCTATCACAATTGGGAGACAGGCTCAAGCAAATACACACACACACACACACACACACACACACACACACACACACCAGCCCTTCTATTCTCAAACTGCCCATCTTGAATATGGGCTACAACTCCAGAACTGTCTAAGGCTGAAGAAGATAGAATCCCTCCTCCAGAGCTACAATCCTCCTCCAGAGCTACAATCCTCCTCCCATCCTCCGTGAGGGCAGGACAGGCTGTGGACACTTGTTCAGCCTTTTCTGGGTTGAACACCTTTACCTTTGTAATAATATTATTATTATTATTAAGTGTGTATTTTTCTTTGCCTTCCATTATGAGATCCAGAAATAGTCATTCAGCCAGTGTTGGAGGGATGCCTGGATCTATGGATCCATGAATAGACAGATAGGAGTTTCCAAGAAAGTAAACATGATCCCTGAGTCCAGGATCTTTTTATTTTGTCAAGAATAAATAGAATGCCTTTTAACAGAACAGATTTACAAATAAAAGCAGCAACAAATATAAATTAATGCCATCTGATTGGAATCCAATAGTGATCAGAGGATGCCAAGTACCGAGTAAACAAAGTCAGGTTTCCACAGTTATGGAGTTCACTTAGCGACAGCTTTTGCTTCTTGTCATTTGTGCTCAGATCTTAATCACCCTCAGTAGCGTGATCCTCAAATGGGAGGGACACATGGTAGATGCAGAGAGCAGCTTGGATTGGAAGGGCCCATGGCACTTTGATTAGTGCAGAGAAACAAGCCCTAGGGCTCTAATTCCTGCCCGGGTCTAGAACAGTCTAAGGTTGCGTCCCTTCCAGGCCACCATGCTTCACTCATCTCAACCATCTTCCATCTGTGGGTAGGGGTTTTCTCCATTTGCATAGAGTAGAACTCCCTCCAATCCTTCCTCTCTGACATATGCAGACTGCACATTAGCATGGTAATGTCTCATGCCATTAGTGAGTAACGTGCTGAATAATTAGGCTATGAAAATCTAACGGCAGGGATTTTTGTTTTATTAGCAATTTTCCATCCTATTGTGTTAATTTCATCTTGTGTCAGCCGGCTTTCTAAGTAAACAATGATCACAGGCAGACATTATTTCCCAGCATATTGTGCTGCCGTGGGTGACTTAGCAGACCAGAAAATGGCTTAAGTTGCCTTTTGTCTTGCAGTCTCTGCCTTCTGTTGATGTCACAATATCTGTAGTCCTCAGTTTGCCTATGTCCCTGGAATATTCATTTCCTGACTGTTCTCAGTCTATCTCCACGTCCATCCTGCTTTTCTTCTTCCTCCTTCTGCCATCTCCTCTCCCATACCTCTGTATAACTGCCTGTGATGATAGTGTTGTTGTCCAGAACCTTAGTCTATTCAAAGAATTTTCACATCCATCTGAATTCTCTCCCCAACACCTTCATTTTCCCCACACACTTTCTTTCATTTCTTTCACGTTCCTCCCCAACTTATCTGCTTTTCTTTCCACTTGACTATCTTCTCATCATTCCTTCCTCCTCCCCCTCCTTACACTCCTCATTCCACCTAGCTCCTGAAATGCTATCTCACATCTCACCCCCCACAACTCATTTCTCCTTCCTGTTCACTGAGATTTCTGGCTGACAGATGATTAATATTTGGTCCAACCATGTTGGAAAGTTTAATGCTTTTTCTGTGATATCCCCACAGTCATCAAACATCTGCAAGTTTCTCCCAGAGCTGAGAAAAAGTTCTGTTACTTAGGATGTTGCTGCTGTCCAAGTTACAAAAGCAGCTGCCAAGTCCCTAAGATGGTGGGGACCGATATTGGCAGCATTTTCCTGGGTCATCATGTGGGACAGATCTGGTAGGGGAGGGGTCATGCTGACCACTGGCCCTTCTTCCATTCTGCTCCTTTCTTTCTGACTCCAGGAGTCTATAAATCTGTATTCCTTCACGACTGGGTAGGGCTTACTCAAATATTCAGGCCAAAGAACTGAAACAATGAGGTAATAGCTACTTTTTAAAAGATATGGCCAAATGCCAATAACTCAAGTGTCTTATCTAAGCATCCATAGAAGACCAATAGCCTGGCAGGCTGCCAGCTTGGGCAGCAGGTTGAGACAAGCCAAAGCAAGCCATCGTTTTCATAATTAACCCACAAAGCTACTCTTCCTGCTATTGAGCATAAATACTACCCCTTTTATTTTACCCACCCTTGACTTCTCATTATTCAGCCACATTTCTCCATTGCTCCTCTATAATGTCCAATAGGTACATGGCTATTTGACTTCTTGAAAAATCAACAGCCTTAACAGATGAGATTTTAGTCCTACAAAGCCTG
This sequence comes from Cnephaeus nilssonii, assembly GCF_951640355.1. Taxonomy (NCBI): domain Eukaryota; kingdom Metazoa; phylum Chordata; class Mammalia; order Chiroptera; family Vespertilionidae; genus Cnephaeus; species Cnephaeus nilssonii. Next base: position 60,027,975 of record NC_137083.1, read on the forward strand.
GCATGACTCTTGTGCAAAAGAGATTCAGAAAAGGTACAAGGAATTTTGAAAAGCACCAAGACACAAAAGGGTTTGATATTTTTGTGAATCTATTATGTACCTAGAACTGCACAGTGGAAAGTGCAAAAGCATGAAGAATAACTTCTGTAGGGGAGAAACCAAGATGGTGGCATAGGTAAACACATAAACTGCTGCCTCGCACAACAATTTCAAAACTACAACTAAAAGACAAAATGTCTATCACCCAGAACCACGGGAAAGCTGGCTGAGTGGAAGTTCTACAACTAGAAGGAAAGAGAAAAGAGCATTGAGACATGCACAAGCACTGAAAAGCTGAGGTATGGAGGCGCACGCACGGGGCTGGTGGCGGGCATTGCTTTTTTCAACCCGAAGGGAGACAAGCTCCCAATTACTCTGAAATCCAGTTTCTGCGGAGACACTGGGGACCCAAACTCCTACGGGGAGAAACTGAACTGTCTGCCCTCAGGTCGGAAAGTGAGGGTGGATTGCTTGCAGAGCTGCGCGCAGGAATCATTGTTTACTGCTCTGGGGCACTAGACGCAGGGACGCGGAAACTCAGAGATGCAGAGATGGCTGACTGGCAGCCATCGCTGTTGGCCACGCCCTAGACTAGTGACTCCCTGAGACCCCGCCCCACACAATCTACAAACCCACCCAAGCTCCATGCAGCGGCTTTTGCATATGAATGGCCTCCCCTATCACAGCTTAACCTAACAAACTGCAGCTCTGGTAAGACAGCTCCAAAACCTCCAAACCCCAAGCAAAGAGGAGAAAACTGTAGTTCTCGCTATAGCTCCTGTTGGGTGGCCTCAGACAGTAGCTGACCTGCACCTCATTGGAGATCCAGAAGCCAGTGTACCTAGTGGTCAGTGTGAGATGACACCAGATTTCAACTCCTCACATCCATAAAGTGACACATTCAAGAGGCAGACTCAGTGAGCACCAAAGCCCCACTGAAGCAAGTCCTGCCCCATAAGCATGTCTCCAGCGCAGCAGTTCTTCCATTATAGACACAGCGGGTCCTCACAGCCAATTGGCCTGAGGTCAATTCCTCCCAGTATATGAACAGCAATCAAGGCTTAACTACACCAAGAATTTGCACTCAGCCCACAAAGGGGAGCACCAAGAGTGTCCACCTAAGGTGATTGGGGAGGCTGAGCCACTTGCCCCTATAGGTCACCTACCACACAAAGCCACTCCATCAACACAGGGAAGCAGCCAAAATGCGGAGACAAAGAAACATGTCACAAATGAAAGAAATGGAGGAAAGCAAACTACTGGACATAGAGTTCAAAACCACATTTATAAGGTTACTCAAGAATCTTCTAAAAACCGCCGAGAAACTTGATGAGACCTACGAGGAGCTTAATGAGACCTTCAAAGACCTTAATGAGAATGCCAAAAAATGGAAAAGGACCAGTCAGAAATTAAGCATACACTGTCTGAAATAAAGAATATACAGAAATTTAACTCTAGATCAAAGGACCACAAGAATCAAACCAAAGATCTGAAATATGAGGAAACAAAAAACACCCAACCAGAAAAACAAAAAGAAAAAAGAATCCAAAAATATGAAGATAGTGTAAGGAGCCTCTGGGACAACTTTAAGCATACCAACATCAGAATTTTTGGGGTGCCAGAAGAAGAGAGAGAGCAAAATATTGAAAACCTATTAGAAGAAATAATGACAGAAAACTTTCCCTACCTGGTGAAAGAAATAGACTTACAAGTCCAGGAAGCACACAGAACCCCAAACAAGAGGAATCCAAAGAGGACCACACCAAGACACATCATAATTAAAATGCCAAGGGCAAAAGACAAAGAGAGAATCTTGAAAGCAGCAAGAGAAAAACAGTTAGTTACCTACAAGAGAGCACCCATACGACTGTCAGCTGATTTCTCAACAGAAACTATGCAGGCCAGAAGGGAGTGGCAAGAAATATTCAAAATGATGAACAGCAAGAACCTACAACCAAGATTACTCTACCCAGCAAAGCTATCATTCAGAATTGAAGGTCAGATAAAGAGCTTCACAGATAAGAAAAAGCTAAAGGAGTTCATCAGCACCAAACCAGGATTGTATGAAATGCTGAAGGGTATTCTTTAAGAAGAGGAAGAAGAAGAAAAAGGTAAAGATAAAAATTATGAACAACAAAATGACAACAAATACATACCTTCCAACAAGTGAATATAAAAATCAAGTGAATAAATAATCTGATGAACAGAATGGACTGATGAATATAATAGAATCAGGGACATAGAAAGGGAGTGGACTGACAATTCTCAGGGGGAAGAGGGTGTGAGGGGTGCGGGAAGAGATTGGACAAAAATCTTACACCTATGGATGAAGACAGTGGCAGGAGGTAAGGGCATGGGGTGGGGTGGGGTGGGGAATCAGGTGGAGGGGAGCTATGGGGGGGGGAGAGGAACACCTGTAATAATCTGAACAATAAAGATTTATTTTTTTTAAAAAGAATAACTTCTGTAACCTCAAGAAAATGTTGATTAAACAATGGTATAAGAGTAGGTGACTGTTAGATTGCAGGAAATGAGCTACACAGATAATTGTATTTTAAAAGAGAAATAGTCAATGTAGTGTCAGGGAGTCAATGGTGATTTAAGTCAGATTTTTAAACATTCCTGAATGGAGAAACAAACCAATCAGCACAAAGGTGGTTTGTGATCACATGGTCTGGGTCATGGAAAAGGCAGCTTTTGTGATATGAACAGCAATCACTACTGGACAGTAGGAGGCTGCTGGGTGCTCACAACTGTCATGTGGCACAGCCACCTAGCAAGCATCATCCCAGGATTGGACCACTTGGGCCATTATGTTTAGTTCACCATGGACCAGTCTTAGATTCAGAAACGGGCTAGCCAACCCTCGCTCCTGCCACACCTTCTTTATTTCAGCTCTCACTACCTGTCCACATCAATATCCTGCATCAGACACACAAACACCCCCATCGCTGACTGCTGCACTAGCTAAAATCGCCAGCCACAGCCAACTTCTCCCAGCATTCCCCGCATCAGCATTCAGCACCACGGCCAGCGCCTGAGGCAGCGGAACAGAGAGAAACCTGGAAAGAACAGCCAGGAAAATATTCTCTCCGTATTCAGCCATGGGGTCCCTGGTTCTTTCTCTTGTTTCTGATGATTCTTTCCTAGGGTCCATTCAAGGCTACTGTGTCTGAGTGTCCATAAAGATAAACTGTGTTAAACTAACATATTCACCGATTAACCAGTAGCTGAAGAGAAAGGAAAGCACCCGATCCCTCTACTGCATATATGTGTAGCTCCCTCCCCTCTCTAAGAAGCTGATTGCATTGGACAACAACTGCAAACTCCTTCCCACCCTCTGCTATTTGGTGACTAAGAGAGCTTGGGTCTGAAAGACTTGATTTAGTCATTAATACGTGGTGATCTCCTGGCCTCTGTATCCAAATCTGAAAAATATAAGCGTTGTCAGTGAGGATAAGTAAAAATATGCCTTCTCTACCATCAGAACTCCCTAAAGAAAATATGATATGCATGCAAGGTTGTGTTAATTAATCACACACCCAGGTGCTTTCTATAGTTCGTACATAGTATTAAATGGTAATTGTTAACAGTTTCATCTCCTCAAGTCTACATCAAGCCTGGCATTAAAGGAGTGATCTGCTCTCGTTTCCATTTGGATTTTCACCATTTTCATTGGCTTCCTGATGGCAGGAGATATGTTAAGTCAGTTCGACCCAAGAATATAAATTTACTTCCCTGTTTAGTTATACTCACTTGCTCACTTCTCTCTTCTCCTCCTCCTCCTCCTTCTCCTCCTCCTCCTCCTCCTCCTCCTCCTCCCCTCCAACTCTTTGTTGAGTTGATACAGGCAGCACCTCAACAGCTGTTGCCCCAACAGCCTCAGCAGCAGAATCGAGCAGAGCATCAGAAGCTTTCCCTTCTCTTCATTTCAGGATGTGAGAGAAGCTATGCTGAGGGACGGGGAGGGGCTGGCTGCTCCAGAATCTCAGCTCTCCTCCAAGAGCCTGGCACTGGGCACAAAAGTTGCCATGAGCACACATACCGACATGGCAGCTTCCTGCTGGCATGAGGAGCTACACTCTCTGCACTGTTGGGAAGAGCTGGGAAGGAAGGGGCCAGAGCCAGGTCTAGATAGAGCTGAGATACAGCCTCTACCTAAGTGGGGGATCTCAAAGCCATAAGGTGGCACCATGGAGTTGGACACAGTCTCTAGCAAGAAAACCCATCTGTCCTTGAGACTCAGGGAGGGAGAATCCTTTCCTGAAGGTCACATGGTGATGGAAAGAAAAGGCTGAACTTTTCCAAAGGACTCAGGCTCCGCTTCAGAAAGCTAGAAACAGAGACAGTCAGTAAATAAACACAAGACCCCAAAGTAAACAGATTCTCTCAGCCCTCTGGCCACTGCAACCTTGAGCCATACTTCCAGACAAAGCACCCAAATAATAGTACATGTCCTCACAGTACATAATATTTGGATAATTATCAGATTTGGAAAAGCCTTCTAGAAAAGGCTTTGAGTGAGTGTTGGTACCTTTGCCTGAGATTGCAGACCCTGCTCCTCACTTAAGCACTTCCTATGGATGCAACTCCCACCACTCTTTGCATCAGGCTGCTCCTCCATACCTTTTCCCAGCATCACACCCCTGGACTTTGAGCTCTAGAAGAGGGATCCCAGCCCCTCCCCTAACCTAAATCTGGCCAAGATGTCCCCTTCACTCTCCCAGCAGACACCAGAGCAAGGTGCAGGAAGGTGAACATGAAAGCATCTCTGATAAACAAACAGGGGGCCAAGGAAGGCAGGGGTTAACAGTGAGCTCAGGACTGGGGTCCAAGAGCTGGCTCCATTCCTACCAGCTATGGGTTCTTGCACACATTATTTGACTTCTGTGCCTCAACTGCCCCATCCACAAAACAGAGATGTAACAGCAGCACCAATGCCCCAGTAATGTTGAAGGGCTCATGCGAGAGCAGTGCCCAGCAGATGCCCCAGCGATGATGCAGAAGCAAATCTTCTTACCTAATAATAGACAAACATGTAAAATGACCATACCTCCGCTACACCCACAGCCAATCAGGAGTGCTTATGCAAATTAACATGACAAAGATGGAAGGTTAATTTGCATATGCAGGAGTGGAGCAACTGGGTGGGGCAGGACACCTGCTATGAGAGGGAAGGAGGGGGGCGGAGGGAGCTACAGGAGCGTTGCTCTGGCCAGGAACGAGGACTTGGCGGCTCCCAGGAGGCCGGGAGTGAAGCCAGGGGATGGAAGGCCTATTCTTGCACAAATATCATGCAATGGGCCTCTAGTAGTACTATAATGGGGGGAGTGCATTTTCACGGGGCCTTTGGAGGCCTGCAGTCAAGGCTCTGGTTTTGAACTGTAGAAGTATAGAGGACAAGCCTTTTTATATCTCTGGGGAAATTTCCTAAAAGGAAACATGCCTGTGGACACACAACCCCATCTGATTCGGGACTCCCACTTTCTTACTCTGAATGCCCCTCTTCCTCTGGTCACCTTTTCAAAAGTCCTGGGCCTGAGGGGCCCATGGTGTTTCCATAAACTTTGCACTCATTGGTGAAATCGGACTCTAAGAAAGCAGGCTCTAGAGGCAGGTGTGTCTCTCCTTGCCTTTACTCGCCCACCCTGTGACTCTGTGCAGAGCTGGCATCTTCCTCCCCCAGGTCCACAACACCTGTTGGGTTGAGTGCCAAGTCTTCTCCCATGCCCAGCCCTCCCTCCAACCTGGGATCCCCCTCCCGAGCACATCCCTGCACCTGTATTTGTTAATCAAGCTGAGGAGGATGCAGTAATTGCCCAGCAGAAAACACCGGTGCAGATGTTAGGGAGCGCTGGGGCAAAAGCGCTAAATGAGATTCTTGTTTTCCAAACAGAGCCCGAGACTTAATTACAGCCTCTCCAAGTGCTTATTAAAAACCCTTATTTTTTCCTTATTGTTTTCCTGCATGGCGCATATTGAATCAGCCACTGCTGTTGTCTTGTTTTTGGAGCGTTCATAAAAAGAACCGATGTGGAAAATTGCAAACACCAATTGTACCCAAACAATATCTTCTCCCTTTGCTTTTCTTCCTGGTCCTTTTTCCTGCTGATAATAACATTGGAGATTGTATTCAGCGCACATCCGGGCTCTTTCCCAATAGCCAAAGGGGATCTTTTGCACAGGGAGGGACCTCCCCTGCACCTGCCCAAGAAAACAGTGTGGAGGTGATTGAGCTTCCCTCTGAGGCCAGGAGGAGCGGAAAAACACATCCAAAGGGAAGGGGAGTGGACAGGTGATCAGCAGACCTGGAATCACAGACCATTGGGCCAAGATGTCCCTCAGCAGACATGGCCATGACTTTCCCTGACAGGTGTGGAAACTGCTGGTCCAGGGAAGTGACGTGATGGAGCCCAGAAAAAGCCAGTTCTCCTGTCCAACCAGACTGGAGAACATTCCACTAAATACACAGCCCCCTTTTGATGCTGGGGAACTTATATCCAGAAAGAACCGTGGCTCTTCTTTTAGCCCATCAATTTCCTCATCAAAAAAGGGGACTCCCTGGCCAATGTGGCTCAGTTGGTTGGAGTGTTATCCCGCACATCAAATGGTGGTGGGTTTGATTCCCAGTCAAGGCAAATACCCAGGTTTCAGGTTCAGTCTCCAGTCAGTCGGGGTGGGTGCAGGAGGCAACTGATGGCTGTTTCTCTCTCACATCAATGTTTCCCTCTCTCTCTCTCTCTCTATTCCTCCATCCTCTATTTAAAACCAATTCTTTAAAGTGAGGGTGGTCTCTGGATGCCTTCTCAAGTGGAATGTCCCATTTTGATAACCAGCTTCACTCCCTGGGAGTCACATCCCTGCTCCAAGGGGACCAAGGGCCAGGGTCATGGCCAGATATGGTACCACCCAGGTGCTCAATATTTGAATTGTCCACTTACCTCTGAATGGTGCTACCTTTGGAAAAACTGGCCTGTTTTCCAGGCCTTTCTCAGACAGTTTCTATGGGACAAGGTCCTAAGGATAGACCACGGGAAAGAGATTAGACCCCTCCATGATTCCCCAGGTCTCCATCAGAGCCACCCCTGCCACCCTCTCCTGCTCTCCCCACTCACTGCCTGCACAGCTGCTGCTTGGTCTGGACCCAGCTTTTGAAGGAGACGCAGCTCCTCACTCCAGGGCTCCTTCCTCCCTTCTCTCGCCGCTGCTCTACTGCCAGGAGTGGGGAGGGGTCACAACTAGTGCCAGTTTAGAGGAGCGGTGCACACCTGGAGGAAGTTTCTCATTGACCAGTGTGTAAGATTCTATTCCTTCTTTCTGTCCCCTGCCCCTCATAATCACCCCCCATAGCCAGCCTCCAGCCTCCATTCCGCTCATGATCCCACGCTGCCTTGTCAGACAAGCAGGGGAGAGTAGGGAACAGAGCTGGTCTCCTCTGTCCTGCTCTAGATCAGAACCCCGCTGAACTCAGTCTCTGTCCCCCGGGTCCCTTCCAGCTGAGGAGGGACCCTCTGGGCTTAATTAATGGGGCCCAGGCCTTGGCCATGTGACTCCAGAGAATTCTTGATTCCCTCCTAAGTTTCCTCCTGAATTTCTCTGTATCCAAATCCTAGTTTTCAACCCCGCATGAGGATGGAGGGACCATGAGAGAAAAGGCAATGGCAGATTCCCAAGACCCTTCACCCGCACAGAGTGGGCGGCAGAAGTAGAAATCGAGGCGCAACCCAGCCCACTGCGCCGGCACTCAGGGCACCGCACCCCTTCGGGGCTCTGGCCACACAGGAGCCTGGTGAAGTGAGGCAAGACCAACAACTTTGAAAATGTGGTGTTGTCCCTGAAACTCCCCAGGGCTGATCTTCCAGGCAGAATCCTGGAACTTTGGAGAGAAAGACTGTGCCAGATCCTCAGATTGATTCTCCATTTCCATGTCACCCTCCATCTCCAGCGCTGCAGAGCTAAAAACCACACTTCCCAGACCACCTTGTGGCTCAGCTTGGGCTCTGCCAATCGGATGCGTTTCTGCCAGATGTGGAGAGTGGCACCCGGGGACACCAAGTCTCTGCAGAGGAACAGGGCCAGGCAGGTGCAAGTAGAGCTGGTGGCTGGGCTCTGGGGTCCATGGTCACATCACCAGCTTGAAGGGTGTGGGGCAGCCATGATGGTGACAGTAGAGGAAGCTGACAGTAGAGGATGGTGACATGGGGTTTCCTGACCCCGTGGCCTTGGCTTAGTTCTTTGGGCTCTGCCAATGATTTTGTAAAGTCCTAATTCTCTGTATAAAATCCCTTTCTGCTTGAAATGCCTGGCGTGGTTGCTGTTTCCTGCCTCAAATGCTGACTGATACAGGGACTCTAGAGGTCTTTATACCTATTTTGCAGATGAAGCTCAGAAAAGTTAAATGACTTCCTCAAGGTCCCACAGCCACTTAGAGCTGGGACCAGACTCAACCTCCCTCACTGCCAGAGCTCATGTCAGTGGCAGGTGACAAGGAAAGTCACTATCCCTTCAAATGCCCTTTCCTTTCTCCCCCAAGCCTGCCTTCCCAGTCCTGCCCAGTGGGGGAGGGGGTGCATGTGAGTGAGTGTGCAAATACATGGACATAGCCATGTGTGTGCCCTGGCACACATAAACACAGTATATGCCAACATTGAGGTCTCTTGTCCCTGGTGCCACCAAAAGTCCACGTGGCCCAGCTGCCACCTTTGTGCTGTGCCTGTTGAAGTTCTTTCAGGGAACAAGCTTTCATTTCATGGACAATTCAGCATCTCCATTCAGAGGAAATTGATGTTTTGCCAAGCATTTTCCCACTTGAGCGATGGTCAGAACTCACAGTAAGAGCAGATAAAGACAATGTAAGTCAGCAGCTTAGAACAGCAAGAAAAACAGCCGAACCAATGAGGAAAATCTCTGAAGGCTACACAGCTAAAAACGTGTCTTTCTAAGGAGGCTGTTAGCAGGCTGTCACCGGGGGCCCAGAGGAGAGAGACCCGCCAGCCAAAGACAAACCTAGAGACGAGGGGTCCAGAGACTGGCTCCCAGGAGCTCTGGACGTGGGTCTCTCAGCTGGCCTTGGCTTGCACAGAGCTTCCTTCCAAGAATGGAAAGCTTGGTCCACCTCAGGGGCGATGACAATGGCCATTGGGACAGCAGACAGTGGAAGGGAACATGGAGGAAGAGGGGGAAGGCAAATAGGTCCAACCTGGGAGCAGTGCATTTGAACTTCAGAGGGTGCATGATTGCTCTCCTCCTCCTCCAGTTCTCCTTTTCTGGGTCTATGTGTATTAAAGTCAACCTGGCCGCTTCAAGAAGATCTCCCAGTGCCACCAGCCTCTGAGGCTAGGTCAGCCCATCTCGCAGCCCAAGGGGTGCCTCCCAAGTCATCTGTCCCCAAAGCCAGTCTACAGTCCAGGCCTACCCCTGGGAACACTGTCATCAGAATGCATCAAAATGAAAAAAAAAAGGGTATAAAAGGATAATGCAGGACATGTGTAGGGGTGTGTGTGTGTGTGTGTGTGTGTGGTTGCCAACTGTCCTTTCTTGGAAAGAACTATCCTTTATGCTAAGCTTATTCCCTTCCTGGGAATAGTCCCTTTTTCATGTTAAAATATTGCTTCTTCTATGACTTGGTAATAATAGGAATGCTGACTTTACTCTTGTTGTCTTAAGGGGGTGTTTCTTTTCCTTTTCTTTTTTAACTTTCCTACTTGACTGAAGAAGTCCACTCCCTGTGTCAGTCCCAGTGGTTGGCTTATTTGGTTTTTCACTGGTCTGTGCAGTGTAGAGGCCAACAATTCACCTCCCTCCCTGCCCCTCACTTCTGCAAGGCTGATGCAGAGACCCAGGGTAGGTTCCACCCTCCTTCCCTCTCAGTGGCCCCTTCCAATCCCTTTTCCACAACGTAGCAGAGGTGCCAGAGCTCGGAGGCTACTGACCCTGCCACCTTCCTGAGAAAATGATGGGAACCTGAGACCCCTATCACACTTGGGGGGGCGGGAGGAGGATCCCACCTTTTTGCCTCCCTACACCATCTCCTTCCAGACATAAACCAACAGCTTTGGTACAGCCCAGTGAAAGTCAAGTTAGTCATTGCCCCAAGGAAGCTTCAGATTGCTACAGAGGGCTGCTGGGGAGTATGTGAGATCTGAGTTCATCTCAAAACCAAGCTTGTCCTCTCTCTTTCTCTCTCTCTCTCTCTGTCTCTCTCTCTCTCTCTCTCTCTCTCTCTCTCTTATTTATTTATTTATTTATTTATTTGGTTGCTGTAGTTTTTTTAATCCTCACCAGAGGATATTTTTTTTCTATTGAGAGAGGGTAGAAAAGAGGGAGGGAGAGAGAGAAAGGGAAACATCAATGTGAGAGAGATACATTGATTGGTTTACCTCCTGCATGCGCCCCGCCCCCAACTGGGCCAGGGAGCGAACCGCAACCCAGATACGTGTCCTTGACTGGGAATCAAACCCAAGACCTTTTGGTCCCCAGGCTGATGCTCTAACCACTGAGAAACACTGGCCAGAGCAAGCTTGTCCTCTCTTAAGAAGGTTCTGGTGCCGGACTCCCTAGATCAGCAGATCAGCAGATACAGAACACGTATGACAGGCCTCATCTTTGCCTCTGCCCAAGCTCCCCACCGCCTGCAGGGTTCCCCTGCTGCTCCCATCTGCCTCCAGCTTCCTCCCTGTTTGTAACTCAAATACCGAATCAGCCTAAGAGTGAGCCACGCTGTGAGCTGCTCCCTCCTGAAATCCCCGATGCCCAAGACAGGCCCAGTGAGGCGTGAGCTGCAGGCCCAGGCTCCTCCCAGACTGGGCTCCTCCATCACCGGGCAACTCAAGGCTACAGGAATAGGCTCTCATGATTCGTCCCTGCTAACTGAGTGAGTTTCCCCCCGCCCCCCTCACCTTCACTCAGCAACCAACCACACCAGCAGACTGCAGGGTCACCCAAGACATTCTTTTGTGCTTCCTCAGGGGGTAAATTAGGTCTTCTGGCCCCAAAGTTTTATGTCAGACACATATAAATTTATTTACTATCTATTATTATTCCTCCCATTTTATAGCTAGGACATAGGCACAGAGAGATTAGGTAACTTGTCCAACGTCACACAGCTGGTACATAGATAAGCCAGGATTTGAACCCTGTAGTCTGGCTTACAGTGCCACCTCTGTCCTTGGCACACAATGGGCCTTCTGGGGCTCAGAGGCTTGGACAAAGGTAGGACTTGCAAAGACAGAGATCAAGGACGTATTTCATGCCATACCCCATGCAGGTCCTGCCCGGCGACTTCTTAGACTCTCAGGTCTGTGGAAGTGACTATGAAACTCTAAGAAAGCTGTTAACCTGCTCCGGGAAGCAAGTGGGAGGCTCCTATTCATTTAGCAGAGACTAAATGAGGTCACCAAGGGATGAGCACAGGGAGAAGAGAACGCGCATTGGCTGGGTGTCGGGAAGATGAAGGAGAATCAACGAGAGTCTGAAAAGCAGCTTCCAGCAAAGAGGTCCCAAAGGAAAGTCAAGTGTTTCAATGAGGAGGGAGTGGTCTGCGGTGCCACAGGCTGCTGATCAATCAAAACGAATTAGTCCAGGCCCCGGGGCTCAGGCGATACTCTGCCACTGTCTCCTGGCTGCTCCTGGATGAGTTCACTTAACGCTCTAGGCGCCATTCTCTCCGTTTGTCCAATGGGGATAACAATACCTCTCGCATCAGGTGGCGTGATGAGCTACTGCACTGAGAACAGAAAATAATTTCAAGTGCCTGGTACTGTGCCTGGCAATAGCAAGCACAATGATGTGATGAATAAGCAGCGTTAGATATTCAGCTAGTTCCTCTCCTCTTTCATTCTTCACACATCCATAGGAGGGGAAGGAGGAAGGAGGCGGTTCCCTGAGGGTAGGGAGTGCGTAGAGATTTGGAGGCCTTTGGGGGGTTCTAGCCAGCCTCTGCTTCTTTTTCCCAGGCTGTGCAACATTAAAAGCCTTCTCAGCAGGATGCTACCAACCCCCTGGCGGGGCCTGATGGCCAGCAGGGGGCGAGGGGAGAATACCCCTGGGTAGGTGCCAGCAATGCCCTGGGCCGCATGAGCACTGGCTGTACTGGAGCAGATTGTGAGTGAGAGTAAAGGAGACCTGGCAGGTGTGCAAGGAGGGCCGGGGAGGAGAGGTGCTCCTGGACTCTGTCCCGGAAGGAAGTTCACCACTGAGGCAGCAGATGGCGTGAGGAGACCTCACAGAGCCCAGCTCAGGGTGGTACAATGACACTCTCAGTGGGCAGCACTGGGGTGTCCCTCTTAAACTCTCCTGCTCCTCCCAGAAAACTCTTTCCTGGTCTCTGGTGACAATGGTCATCTGTCTGTCACCTGCCTGCTGCCCGTCCCTCGGCACCTTCAGCACCCTCCTGGTCCTTCAGATCCCAGATCACAGGCCGCCATATATACCCCACAGGCCTCGCAGGACCCAGGCCCATTCCATGGTGTCACACACTTCCGGTTTCCACGGTTACCACAACCCCTACCCACGGCTCCCACCCTCTGGACTCAGACCTGCCTTCTCCGGGGCTGCCTGGCCTCACGGCCCTGCCTGGCGATGTTGCTAGGCTCACAGGAACAGCGCCCTCAGCTCAGGTTAGGGCAGGCTCAGAGCCAAAACACCTTTGCTCATCACGGCATTTCCCCCCATCACCTCAAATCTGCCAGGCCAACCCCAACTTGCTCTGGGTTGCCATGGCAACTCATTCCACAATCACATACTAGTATGCCTTGACCCTCAAGCTGAGAGACTAAGGTGTGCGCTTTTAAATCCTTAGTGCGGCCTCCAATGAGGCCGTAGATGTGCTGCACACGAAGGCAAGGGCATTTTTCACTATTTCTGCAATTTAAAAAATCAGTGTAATCAAACAAGAAACAAGAATTCTCTAGAATCTGCCCACTGTTCTCTGGTCCTGCTGGCACAAGCCCCATCCAGGCCACCAACCTCTCTCCCCTGGACTAGGCTAATGGCAGATAGGACCAGATTTGTCTACTAACCTCCATGACTGCAGGACCGGCTCCTACAATCCATTCTCCACCCACAGCCAGAGGTTGTGCTGTAACTGGAAACCGGGTTATATTAGCCCCTGCTGGACACTCTCTAGGAACTGCCTGTTGCCCTCAGGATAGAGTCCCCTCCTGAGGCCAGACCCTCATGATCGTGCTCTGGCCACTGCTCTAGCCTCAGCTATCCCTTCATCCCTGACCCCTCACACCCTGCCCTGCGCTCTACGATCCAGTCCCCCTGAACTTGCTGTAATTCCCAAATGTACCTTTCTCTGCTCTCTGGACCTTTGCACATGCTGTTCGCTTTGCCTAGACTGCTCATCCTTTCTGTCTAGCTCATCTCTATGCAGCCTCAGGGCTCAGCTTGGGTACCATTTATTCCAGAAAGCCTTCCTTGATAACCCCCACCAACTAAGTTGGGTGTCCTGCATGCTCTCCCACACTTTATCCTGCCCCTCTTTGAGGATGTATATTAGCTGGCCTTCCTCCCATCCGACTCTAAGCTCCTGGGAGGCAGGGATGACTGTCTTTATTCACATCTGTAATCCTAACACTAAGCCCCTTGCAGGACACAAGAGCCGGGGGATTCAGTGAATGAATGAATGCAAAGAAGATGGGAGGGAAAACTCCGCATGTGTGAAGGTGAGCATGTCACTTCAATTACAGAAAGTAATTGAGATTGCCGAATGATACTTCTCCACTTGCCTGGCTGGCAGAATCGCAGCTAAGGCCCCCAACCTAGAAACACTAGGCATGAAGCCCTCCCTTCATTCTTACATTCCAGGAACTCGTGAGAAGACCCTGCTATCACAGCCCCCTCCCCAAACCCAGCTATGTAAGCAGGAGACAGGAGAGAAGTCAAGATAATTTTCGGAAATGCAGAGTTGTAGGCCTGGGGGAGAGTACTGTGGATTTTCCCTCCTTTTCCCACGGAAAATGCATTCCCAAAGCAGAGTCAAGTGGAGGCAGCTCCAACAGAATCCACTGTAGAGACTGGAAGTGCCTGTGCGAAGGAGATGCTGGGCTCACTCAGCCGCAGCAGCAAGAGGAGGGCCCAGTCTGGCCCTGATCTGTTTGGAAATATCTTCCCTCCTATCTCCCCCCATCTCCCCTCCCCCCCTTCCCCCCTCCCCCCCCCCCCCCCCCCCCCAGGGTGCAGACAGCCTAGCGCACGCTCCCACTGCCCTGCTACTAAGTAAAAAGCCTCCAACAGTTACAAAACAGTGCTTGGCTCTGGGTGCAGAATGAATTGTAGGGCCCAGTGTTGGAATGGGGGAGACCAATTAGGAGACTGCTCCCATGTTTTTCTGGTCCTGCCTGCCATGACCTAGTCCAGGGAGAGAAGTTCGTGGCCTGACTGGGCTCGTGCTGGACAGGACCAGAGGAAAGTAGGCAGATTCCAGAGAAGTCTCGTTTCTTATCTGCTTACGTTGCTCCAGGCCCAGCACCACTGCAGCCACGCTGGGAAAGGAAGGCCCAGAGGAGTGCTGACGCGGATGGATGATGAGATATGAATTCCGAATCGGACTAGACCAGGCTGCCTTTAATTCCTTAAAGGGGCGGAAAGCCAGGGCTGCCGGAGGTGTAATGAGGGATGGGAGGGACACACCCTGGTTTCTTTGTATCCCTCTCAGTGCAGACTATTCAATAAACCAGACCCATCAGGAGGGAGGATACCTGAGCATCATTCGGGTCTGGAGAAACAAGGGCATTTGGGAGGATGACCAAGAAAAGTTCTTCCCGAGGTCTCCACCTCTTCCTCTCTCTGCCTCGTGTCTCCCCCTCCCCATGCTATTTCGATTATAACATATTCAGCATCTGGATGAAGGTTCAGTATGAAGGTCAGCCATGCAAATGCTGAATGCACACCACATGCTACCTGCAGATAAGCAGAGGAGAAGATAGAAAGGGTGCAACATCTGGCCAGGAGGTTTCCCTCCGTCATTTACTAAAATGGCATCCTGAACGCGCAGCACGCACGCAAACGCAAAACAAGCCTGGCTTAGCCAGCGCTCGGCACCCACAGCTCTCCCCGGCTTTGGACAACAACGCACGCAGCTCACAGCTCTGAATTCTGAAATCGTATTCCTGCCCAAGCAGCCTCCACCACCAGCCCTAATCCAAGAGGAAAATTCCATTCCCTTTTGCTTCCTAAAATGACCTGTTTTTCTCTCCCCTCTTTCCCTCTTCTCTGCTTCCAGCTCCTTGGGTCTATTTATGATGTCATGACTCATTAACATTCCTCCTAGGACATCTTTAATAAATATGCTGAGGGGGAAAGCCTCTGTTTGAATATTAAATATTAAATTTATAAGACATATAATCCTCCTAATTAAGTTGAATTTAGCCTTGTGTATTCGATTACCGTAAGAGAGAAAGAGTGGAAAAGGAAGCAGTGGCCACTTAAACAGCCCAAGGACCTGGCTGCAGAGCTCAGCCATTTTAAATTCTAGCAGTTTTATCCTCTGCTCCTTGGGATATCAGCCCCCCAGCTTCTCTGGGGCCAAAGCCAGGTAGGCAGGCAGGACTCAGAAAGGATTCCTTCTTCCTCTATCCCATTCTCTGCACACAGGCCAGACTCCAGTGACTGATGTCCAGCCTGAGAAATGGGACCTCAAGCATTTGGAGTATCTGGGGGCCTGGCCTTGGAACCCCCAGCCCAAAAGTGAGGGCCCCAGGACAAGCCATCCTATCCCGGAGCCACCCTCCAGGACATTCGTTCTCCAGGCTCCCTTCCCACAGGTACCAGGTGCCCTTGAGTTTCTGTAGTTCTGGGTTGCAGCATTCCACAATGGAATTTGCCCCAAGCATTTTCACTGTGGTTAAGGCCTGCTCCCCCTGGCCTGTTTAATACCTTCTAAAGAAATGTCCCTCCCCTGGTCCCTGGCCTTCCCATACCTCACACACATCTCCTGGAACAGTCTGTGCCACCTACCCTTCTTCCCAGGAGTCATATCCTGTGTCATCACTGTCTTATTTATCCAACTCGTATTTCCTGAGGCCCCACTACATGCCCAGTCACCCTTCAAATTCTACAAGTAACAACAGAATAAAATAGGTCCTGCCCGCTGAGAGCCAGCTATCCACAGGCTGCCTCCAGAGTGGAGAAGGGTGACCAGTAGACCAGGACTAAGGGCTACTGTGCCCTGTAGGAGCAGGAGGGTTGAGAGACTTCCGAAGCACAGGCCCAGAGCAGGGGCCCCGGATGTCTGGATGCAAGGGTGGTGCTGATGGAATTCAGAGCCCAGGGTCAGGAGGAGTTAGGAGAAGGCCCCAGGTGCAGGGAGAAGTTGAGCAGAGTGTATATGGGTGGGTGGGACCAGGAGAGACAAAGGGGACATTCCAGACTGGTCAGCCGGTGCGAAGGGAGAAACCTGAAGCAGCTCACTCAGGGGGAAGGTTCTGTTCCATGCTGGGACACGCATGGGGCCAAGGGGCAGGGTGGAGAGGACAGGAGCAGTCCTCCTTCCCCCATCTTCTCTGCTGGAGAAAGGATACCCTTCTTTGTAAAACAAAAATAAAATAAAAAAGTCCTTCCCACCCCAGCTAGTTTTGCTCAATGGATAGAGCATCAGCCTGCGGACTGAAGGGTCCTGGGTTTGATTCAGGTCAAGGGCACATAATTTCAGTTGCAGGCTCAATCCCCGGCCTTAGTCGGGGCAAGTGTGGGAGGCAGCCAATCAATGTGTCTCTCTCTCACGTAGATGTTTTTCTCTGTCTCTCCCCCGCCCTTCCACTCTCTCTGAAAATCAGTGGAAGAATATCCTCAGGTGAGAACTAACAAAACAAACAAACATGTCCTTGCCCACATGTGCCCCTGTGACATTGCTGGTCTGGCAGCTGCTTTCCTGGGAATCGATGGGAAGTGGCTGCTGCACACACAAGCTTCTACTGAGAACGGGAGAGTAAACAACCTCTGGCCCTTTCTGCAAAGGAGAAAAGCAGAAAAGTGCTCTGAATCCCAAATGCAAAAACAGATCAAGAGGAGGGTGGGGCATTCCTGAGACAGAGGAGGGGGTGGTCAGCCGCCTCTGCTCCCTGGGATCCAGGAGGGTCCTTGCTGCTAAAGGCAGGGGGGCGGGGGCAGGCAACGCCACTGCACCCAGAATCAACCAGGGGAACAGAGGAGCTCCTGCCGTCTCGGGGCAGGTGGGTGCAGGACAGCTCAGCTTGGATAAAGGCTCAAAGCTGATGAAACCCAAATAAAATACAGATTTCTCAGGGCAGCAGAGTAAGCAGGTCTGGACTGGGATCACCGGCCCCGGGGAGCTGGACCCAGGCTCCAGGAGTCGAAGCTCCTGTGCACAAGACTTGCAGAATGATGCTTCTTTCTCCTGCATCGGACGCAGGCTGGGTGTAAAGCGGGATCAACAGCAGTGCTTCATAAATATGCACATGGAAAACCTGGAGGAAAAGGCACCGAAGTGTTTACAGTGGCTATCTCTAGCCCATGGACATGTGGGTGATTTTGAGGTATCTTCCCCATCAACCCTCCCCCCTTAATTATTACTCGTAAGAGTCTGTATACTATAAATCCTTGAGCCTGCAGGCTCTTGCTGCATTTTAAATGACCATCTGAAAGCATGTTGTCAATATCGTCTGCGAGAGAGTCAGGAGCAGGCAGACACGGCCGCGACCACAGGAAGCAGCCCCAGACAGACCCAGGAGAGACAGAGGCTGCTGGCTGGACACAGGGTTGGCTGGTCAATACCCTTGGATCTGGGCCCAGAGCTCTCTGTCTGGAAGATTGAGGGGATGGGGGAAGAGGGAAATCAGGCCAAGAAAGGAAGACTTTGCAGCGAATGGGGAGGAACCGAGAAAGCAAAACACTGATCTCAAGAAATTCCACTCAGGCCCGGCTGGTGTAGCTCAATGGATGAATGTTGACCTATGAACCAGGAGGTCACAGTTTGATTCCTGGTCAGGGCACATGCCCGGGTTGAGGGTTCGATGCCCAGTAGGGGGTGTGCAGGAGGCAACCTTTCAATGATTCTCTTTCATCGTTGATGTTTTTATCTCTCTCTCCTTCTCCCTTCCCCTCTGAAATCAATAAAAATATTTTTTAAAGAAATTCCACTCTGTCTAGGAAGGGAATCTGACCTATGGGGGGACAAGCATAGGGTCCAGAATTAAAGGGGGACATTCAGAAGAATGGGGTACACCTGGACTTCAGGGGGTGGGGGACACAGCAATTAGCCCTGGGGAAGGAGAGCAGAATAGGGGGTAGGACAGCCTGAGGCAGAGCTGAGCAAGCCATTCTCGGGTTCATCTGCCAGGGACATGCTCATCTGAGCGGGGCTCCACGAGGAGCCGGCGAAGACACCCAGTCCTTCTGGCATTTCCCCCGACGTCTGCATCCATTATGTCTGCTGATGTTCTCTGGGAATTAGATTTTAGACTCCTGGGTAGGAAGGGACAGGATAACAGGATTACAGCACTTCCTGTGCCACACACACACACACACACACACACACACACACACACACAGAGTGACAGCAGGAAAGGAGAGCCTGAAGGAGCAGTCTCTGAGCTTCCCCCAGTGACACTCCACAGGATACACATTCCAAAGCTGTGGCCTCTGCAGTCACCCCACAGGGCTCCGGGCTCCTCTCAGCAGCCCTCCCTCATTTACAGCCCCCAAGAAGCAGCAGTGGCAGAGGGGAAATGGGGAGATGATGCCCGAGTTCTCCCTCACCACCCACACCCACCTATGAGCACAGGGCTAGGACTTGGCTGGATGAGTGGCACCCAAGTACACGAGCTTGCCAACTACCCCTTCGTCATCAGAGATGGCACGGGTGGTATAAAGCTTCGCATTCATTCATACTGCAGCTTTTTATTGAGTAGCTAGTGCTGGGCATGGACAAAAAGGTCACTGCTTTCACTGAGCTTACCTTCTAGAATCTAGTGGGAGACAGGAAAAAAAACACAAGGTAAGCACAGAGGTGAACAAAGCTTACCTCCCCACCTTCTTAAGGGTAGAGTGTCCCAGGGCTCAGTCCTCGGACCTCTTCTCTGTTCTCCTTTCCTCCCCGCTCCTGTCCTGTCCTCTCTTCTCCTCCATCTACACACTGACGACTCCCATACGTGCATCTCTAGCCTGGGTGTCCCCCTGAACTCAGACTTACAACCAATGTCTACCTACTATCTCAACCTGTGTGCATATGTCTGTGTATATATATACATATATATATGTAACACCTTAAACTTAACATATGCAAAACTGAACTCTAATCTTCCACTCCCCAACCTCAAATTTGCTCCCACATAAATCCCCCACCCAGTTCAGTACAACACAATCCTTCCAGTTGCCCAGGCTTATAACCCTGAAGTCATCCTTGACTACTCTCTTTTTCCAATCAGATTTGCCAAGAAGTCAAATTTGTCACAAAATCCCTACAGGACTTCTGTAGGCGCTACCTACAGAATACAATCAGAATCCAGCCTCTTCTCCCCACTTCACCAGGTGAGTCACCACCTTCTCTCACCTGGAACATTGCAATGACTCCCAAAAGGTCTTTCTGTTTCCAATCACTCTCCTACAGTCAGTTCTGAGCCCAGCAACCAGAGGGACCTAGATAGTGGGTGCCACCTCTCAGGAAATGCCCAGAATAAACAGTCACTTGTAAATGGCCAGGCAAACTGGGAGGGCCCAGGGTCTACCACTAAATTCATCTGATGGGGTAGAATCGGCCCTAGAACAAGTGCTCCTGCTTTAGGGATCAGCAGGAAGAGTTCTGTCCCCCCAACCCCTTTTCCCACACCCCACTCCCTAAGCAAATTAAACAGGAATCCGGGTTGGAGCCAAGAGAAAGGAGGCATGCAGGAAAAGGAAGCCTAGACCCACCTGTGGTCTGCCTTGAATCCTAGGACCTAGAGTTCTACACAGAGATTTAGGGCCAAACCCCATCATAGTAACCAACAGTGCGTATCTGTGGGTTATATAATCATCACATATCTCCCCACAGAACCAGCAGGGCAGGAGCACATCATTTGGCATCCGGCTGGCTCCTCTCGGAGTGATGACTAATGCCTGCAATATAAGGCATGCTGGATGTTTGGCCGGCCTGCCTATCTAATTAGGAAAGTAGACGATGGGGAACAATCTGTGGTCTCTTATGATCTGACAGTCGTGCCACATCCATTTGCATTGGTTTAAACTCCCCTCTGAAGCCCCAAATGCAAATATACAGACACTGTACACCACAGCTCCCAGGAGTCTGTCTATCTCGGAGTTAGAAGGATCCCCGCCCCCATGTCCACTCCCAACACCACCACAGAGAGGACTCTCTGTTGCTTTGCTCGTAGTCTCAGCTCTAAGGTCACCCCCACCTCCCCACCTCACACCCCCAATCTCTCCATCCTCCAGTTGTTGCCCAGAGCAACAGTGTGTGGTCACTACCATATCATCCAGAAGCAGCCTTAAAATCATCTCCTGAGCATCCTGAAGATGCATGTGGGTAGGGGATTGTGTCTGCTGGCTGCTCGCTCTGTTTTCTCTCACATATCCACTCTGGCTGCCTTGGAAGTCTCCCGCTCCCACATGGTTGGCAATTAGTCAGTGAGGCCTGGCAGAGCCTCAGTGCTAGAAGCGAGGCAGCCTCACTCTGTTTGGTGGGGGTGGGAACCCCTAGGAGGGGGCTGCAGGAGGGAAGGCACTTGAGTGCCACTCCCCAAGGCCTTTGGTGCCCAGCAATGCCTTCCTTTGGAGCAAACTCCTAAAGAAGCCCTCATGAGTTACCCGGAGTGCAGTGCACTGCTAACGTGGCCTGTGTATGTGTGTGTTTCTGCATGTTTGCACAGGTAGGAGATGGAGTGTTGTTTTCAATATTGTTTGATGTAATCATGCTGCATTGGGAGGTAATTAGTCCACAGATAATTGTGGAATAAAAATGTTCCCATGTAGCCCTAGCCGGTTTGGATCAGTGGATAAAGCATCGGCCTGCAGACCAAAGGGTCCCAGTTTGATTCCGGTCAAGGGCATGTACTTTGGTTGCAGGTTCCTTCCCGGCCTGGGCCCTGGTGGGGGCTTCTGCAGGAGGCAACTAATCGATGTGCTTCTCTCACATTGATATTTCTCTGTCTTTCCCTCTCTCTTCCACTTTCTCTAAAAATCAATGGGAAAATATCCTTGGATGAAGATTTAAAAAAACAAAAATGTTCCCATGTAGCCTGGCCAGTGTGGCTCAGTGATTGAGTGTCACCCTATGAACCAAGAGGTCACCGGTTTGATTCCCGGTCAAGGCACATGCCCCGGTTGCAGGCTTGATCTCTGGTGCGGGGGGGGGGGGAGGGAGGGTGCATGCAGGAGGCAGCCAATCGATGTTTCTCTCTTATTGATGTTTCTATCTCTCTATCCCTCTCCCTTCCTCTCTCTCTAAAATCAATAAAAATATTTTTTATAAATGTTCCCATGTAGACTTGGCCCAGACAGAAGTCAGACTTGCTAGCCACCAGGTTTTATCCTATAGGCCAACATCAGTTTGAATGCAGAGAGAGCCTTAATACTCACAAAGTCAGAAGAAACTTCTTCTGGACAAACAAAAGCACTCTAATCAGATGTCGGCTTGAGAACAGCTTTTAGATTGGCTGAGACATTTACTTATCATTGTTTAGAATTGAGTGAAGACTTGAGAATAGAAATGATGTGTTCTAGATAAACTCCCTATTTCCTCATTTTTTAAAAACAATTATTGGTGCTTTATATCTAGGTATGAGAAATATAAAGATAAATATGGTAAGGTCCTTGCCTTCACTACTTTCAGTCTTTAAAAACATCACTCAAAACTTTTTAAAAATACATCTTCAAATCAGATATTGCAGACATGTAGATGTCTCCCTTAAAAATGAATGAATTACCATCAATTTCCAGCAATGCAGTAGGGGAGATAGCTGAAAAACCACCTATTAGCCAAATGCTTAGAAATGCTAGATGAAATAAAGCAAACATCCTTTAAATAAATGCTTGGCTGTTCTCATAAGAAAGCAAGGGAAATATCTAGAGCAGTGATGGGCAACCTTTTGAGCTTGGTGTGTCAAACTTCGCCAAAAAACTGAGCATAACTCGGGTAGTGTGTCACTTTGAGGAAAAAACATTATTTCGCAAATGTTTCATCCTCGGCATGCGGCCGCCTCAGCGACTGCGTGTGATCAGAAATGGCTACACGTGTCAGTGCTGACACGCGTGTCATAGGTTCACCATCACTGATCTAGAGACTAAAAAGTAGAGGAAGTTGAAAACCAGCTGAAGCTGTGGCTTAACTTGGAGCACTTGCTGGCCTTGATTAAAAGAGAACTAAAGAAGCTTGGGGCCCGGCCGTTGTTGTTCAGTGGCTAAGTGTCCAACCATGAACCAAGAGGTCACAGGTTCGATTCTCAGTCAGGGCACATGCCCAGGTTTTGGGCTCAATCCCCAATATAGGGTGTGCAGGAGGCAGCCCATCAGTGATGTTTCTCTCTCATTGTAGCCAAAAAATGTCTTAGGAATTTATAACCACAGGTCTGCCCTACACTGTCTGCATAGTCTCATAGCCTCCTGACTGAGAAAGTAACATACAAGTGGCCCCTCTGTTAGTGTCCAGAACACATGACAGCAACCAGTGTAAACCATCTCTGAAAGAATACACTCTTAAGCACATTGAACAGAATACCACTGAGAAAGCTCCATTAAATAAAAGACAATCAGCTCAATTTACAACACACAAGACAAAGCAAGCAGGAGTAAACAGAAACAACAGTCAGCAGACTCTGACCCACAGGAGTTTTAGAACATAGAGGTATTTGATACAGACTATAAAAACAAAAATTCAAATTCATTTTGTAATATAAAGGAAAGAGTCAAAACAAGAAAGCAACAAGACACTGAAAATAATGGTGTGGAATTTCTATAAATAAATAACAGTAATTAGATTTTAAATTCTATGAAGTCTACTGTTTCTAGTAGAAGAACTTGAAAGATAATTAGATTTTTTTTCTTCTAAAAAAGAAAAAAAGTAAATGCTAAATAATTTTTTTCTTTTTTTTCTTTTTTTTATTTCAGAGAGGAAGGAAGAGGGAGAGAGAGATAGAAATATCAATGATGAGAGAAAATCGTTGATTGGCTGCCTCCTGCATGCCCCACACTGGGAATTGAGCCCATAATCTGGACATGTGCTCTTGACCGGAATCAAACCTGAGACCCTTTAGTCTGCAGGCCAACACTCTATGCACTGAGCCAAACCACCTAGGACTTTTTTATTTTCTTTAAAAATCTTGAAGAGCTGAACACTAAGGAATTATCAGGTCAAAATCTACTTGATGGAGAAAATTAAGAATCCTGAAGTTACATTTGCCCTGAAGGCATTTGCCAAAACAAGAGAACTTGAACCTTAAGTTTACTGAGCCTCATGAGGCTCAGGAGATAAAAGCCAAAGCCCAAGACCTGCCCAACTTGGGGAGTCCAATAGTGAAGCTCTTCCAATAAGGTTTAGAACCCAAAAGGCTGTACCCTCAAGATAAGTATTCACATAATACACTAAGCCCAGCCCATGCTCACACTCCCAGGGACCATGAAAAACGTTGCCTTGCCACAGAGGAGAACAGGAGGAGGAAAAACAACTCTACTACTGAAATATTGTAACCACAAGTCAGATATGCAGCTCATTTGGATGGTTCAAATAACCTCAAACAATCGATTCAGCTTAAAGAGGTTAGTACCTGTAGTGCCCTAAACATATGAAAGAAGAAAATAAAACCTGCTCCATTAAAAAAAAAAAAAATGTGGCTTGTAGTAAAAAATAACCAAGCACACAAGGGAGCAAAGCACCATGAATAAAAAGAAGCATAAACAACAAGTAGCAGGAACAGACCTGCAAACGTATAATATATCAAAATTATAGCCTTAGATTATACAAGAAATATGTATTATTTAAATAAATAAATAAATAAATAAATAAATAAATAAAAAATAATAAGTAAATAGCAAGCTTGCAAAAATCTGCAGGCTAACAGATAACTATTTTCCAAATGACTAAGCAGATCTAAAAAAGACCCTAATTAGAATTCTAGAATTAATGGCAAATTAATTTTAGAGCCTAACCGGTTTGGCTCAGTGGATAGAGCATTGGCCTGTGGACTGAAGATCCCCGGTTCGATTCCAGTCAAGGGCATGTACCTTGGTTGCGGGCACATCCCCAGTGGGGGGCATGCAGGAGGCAACTGAATCGATGTTTCTCTCTCATCGATGTTTCTAACTCTCTATCCCTCTCCCTTCCTCTCTGTAAAAAAAAAAATCAATAAAAATATATTTTTAAAAAAAAAAACCTCAGTGGATGGATATAATAGCAGTTTGGAGAATCTGAAGAGAGAATTAATAAAGTAGAAGATATATCAGAAGAAAGCAACTCCATGGAAAAATGGGAGAGAGATGGGAACAATTTACAGAAAAAGAAATGGAGAGACTTCAGGCTTCTGCTTAGTATATAGGAAGTTGGAAAGAGCATCGTTCTGCACTTACAATCGAAAGTCACCAAGGAACCTGAAAATTGACTATATTTGTTGAGCCCATCAGAGAGTTGACATCACAGCATCCTAGAGACTGGGGTTATGATGAGAGCCTGATAAAGGTACACACTTTCAGTTACAAGATGAATAAAGTCTAAAGATCTAATGCATAACAGGATGACTAAATTGATAATACTGTGTTGTATAACCAATATTTGCTAAGAGAATAGAGCTTAAGTGTTCTCACACAAAAAAGGTAATTATGTTAGGCGATGAATATTAATTAACTCAAATGTAGAAATCCTTTCATAATGTACATGTATATCAAATCGCCACATTATGCACTTTACATATATTATAATTTCATTTGTCAATTATATTTCAATAAAGATAAGAAGAAAATAGTTTTAAATAAAATAATCTTAAAGAAAAACATTTTGACAATGAGTATTCTACAAATCAAGTTTGTAGAAACTATGCCAGAAAAACATTTCTAGTCTTAAATGCATATATTATATAAGAAGAGGAAGTAGAAACTTTATAACCACAAAATTAAAATGAAGAACTTTTTTTTAATATGATTTTATTGATTTCAGAGTGAGGAAGGGAAATGGAGAGAGAGATAGGAATATCTATAGTAATAAAAGCATAATATGCTAATTAGACCAGACATCCTTCCAGACGTCCTTCCGGATGATCTTCCAGACAAAGCCAGGGCTGTGAGGGAAGCCCGGATCCTGGGTGCCAGAGGGAAGCTGGTGCCTGCAGCTGGGGGAAGGAAGGCCTACTCTTGCACGAATTTTGTGCATCTGGCCTCTAGTCAATGATAAGAGAGAATCATCAATCAACTGCCTCCTACACACCCTCTACTGGGGATCAAGCCCAAAACCTGGGCATGTGCCCTGACCAGGAATTGAACCATGACCTCCTGATTATAGGTCAACACTCAACTACTGAGTCACACAAGCCAGGCAAAAAAACATGAACAATCCTATATAATAAAAGCCTAATATGCTAAGTGTCCAGTCATCCGGTAGGCCATTCTCTCAGTCAAAGCATAATATGCTAATGATATGCTAAGGCCGCTCAACTGCTCGCTATGATGTGCACTGACCACCAGGAGGCAGACACTCCAATTGATAGGTTAGCTTGCTGCTGGGGTCTGGCTGATTGGGACTGAGTGAGATGGGCCAGACATGCCCTGGAGCTCTCCCACGGTCCCTCTCTGTCTGGCCAACCTCCCACTTCCCTCCCTGGCCCTGATAGTGCACCGTTGGGGTCCCTCGGCCTGGCCTGTGCAATCCGGGAATCCTCGGGGGATGTCAGAAAGCCAGTTTCGGCCCGATCCTGCAGTCCAAGGGACCCCACTGGTACATGAATTCATGCACCAGGCCTCTAGTCCTACCTAATAAAAGAGTAATATGCAAATTGACCCTAACCCCACTACACCCACAAGCCACGCCCACCAGCCATGCCCACCAGCCAATCAGGAGCAAATATGCAAATAAACCCAAGCAAGATGGCTACAGCCACAGTGAGTGGGAGGGAGGCTTGGGTTTCCCCGGCAACAGAAGAAGCCAAGCTTTCTGCCTGCCCTTCTAGGCCTAAGCCTCCACTCAAGGCTACAAAGTTTCAATTATAGAAGGTAAACAAATCCAAACAGAAATGGCGGCAGCTACGGAGCTGGAAAGGGCAGGAGGCAAGGATTTCCCCCGGCAATGGAAGAAGCAAAGCTTTCCATACACCCTGGCCAGCCCAGGCCTCCGCTTAAGGCTACAAAGTTTCAATTATAGAAGGTACACAAACCCCAAAAGAAATGGCTGCCGGCCATGGAGCAGAGCGAGCAGGAGGCTTGGCTCTGCTCCAGGCTACAAAGTTTCAATTGTAGAAGGTAAATAAATTCCAGATAGTAGGGCCTCCTCTTGGGTCACCAGGGGGCGTGACTGGCCTGCAAACCACCACAGGCCCCTCGCTCAGGCCGCCCCACGCCCCAAAGGAACCCCCACCCTGATCTAGGACATCCTTCAGGGCAAACCAGCTGGCCCCCACCCATGCACCAGGCCTCTATCCTATCTAATAAAAGAGTAATATGCAGATTGACCATCACTCCAACACACAATATGGCTTCCCCCATGTGGTCAAAGATTCTGCCCCCATGTGGACACAAGATGGCCACCACAAGATGGCCAGCAGGGAGGGCAGTTGGGAGGCACCAGGCCTGCAAGGGAGGGCAGTTGGAGGTGATCAACCCTGCAGGGGAGGGCAGTTAGGGGTGACCAGGCCGGCAGAGGAGCAAAGTTGGGGGCAAACAGGCTGGCAGGGGAGCAGTTAGGCATCAATCAGGCTGGCAGCGGAGTGGTTAGGGGGTGATCAGGCTGGCAGGCAGAAGAGGTTAGGGGCAATCAGGAAGGCAGGCAGGCAAGCAGTTGGGAGCCAGCAGTCCTGGATTGTGAGAGGGATGTCCCAGATTGGAGAGGGTGCAGGCTGGGCTGAGGGACACCCCTCCCCCCACCTCCGTGCACGAATTTCGTGCACCGGGCCTCTAGTCTATATAATAAAAGCCTAAGCGACCATTACAGTGGAATGACCAGAACAACTGGTCACTATGATGTGCAGTGACCACCAGGGGGCAGACGCTCAACACAGGAGCTGCCCCCTGGTTCTCAGTACGCTCCCACAGCGGAAGTGCCGCTCAGCTGACAAAAGGACACCAGATGCCGGGCCACTCCCAGATACTGCCCCTGCACGCCCCAGCGGCAGCAGGGGATGAGTGGGAGCAGCGCGGCACCCAGCTCAGGCTCCAGCTCCTCCCTGGCTGCCGGCCGCTTTGCAAACTACTTCATGCTGTGCAGGATCAACGCGGACAGCGGGCTGGAGCCCAATGAGCAGGCTGGAGCCTGATGAGCTGGTGGGAAAGGCCGGTCTGTGGTGTTGGGGAGGTCCACTGATCCCCGCAGGCCAGGCCGAGGGACCCCACCAGTGCGCGAATCCGTGCATCAGGCCTCTAGTTTTCTAATAAAACTTATAAAAACTGACCCAATAAAAATAGAATATACACTAATTGTTAAAGTAATTAAATCAGTGGTTATAACTCATTAGAGGGGGTGAGTGAATCCCTGGGTCAGATTTTTTTATAAGCATATTCTACCAAACCCTCAAGAAAGAAATAATTTCAATCTTATTCAAAGGAATAAAAGTCATCAACTTATGAGGCTTCCAAAACTTTGATTCTAAAATCAAATGGGAACAATGTAAGGAGACTTTTTAGGCTAAACTCATTCATGAACAACAGATATAAAAATGTTAAATAAAATTTTAACAAACTAAATCAAATACTGTTTAAAACCATGTAAGATTTACATCACAACCATGTAAGATTCATCTCACAAAGGCGAGGAAAGTTCAAACTAGAATATCTACCCTAACATCATAAAGTGTATTAAGAGGAAAAGATAGAAAACTACATAATCAACTCAATAGAGACAGAAAAATCTTTTGATTAAAAAAGCCTTAAGGACTTTAAAATCTTATCAAACTAGAACTAGAAGGGATCTCCTTAACAGCCCTCAAAAACTTTATCAAACATTATACTTACAGTGAAATAGAAGTATTTCTTTTTAAAACCAGGAACAAGGTAAGAATACCACTTTCATTATTTCTATTGAGCATTTTACTAGAAGTATAAATCTGTTACTATTCACAAATAATATGACTTCCATATAGAAGTCCCAAGACTATTTTAAAATAATAAAAATTAATAAGAGAACTCAGCAAAGTTGTGGGATATAAAGTATTATACAAAAATTAATCATAATCCTATATAGCAACATCAAAAAATTAGAATATTTAATTTTAAAAATACAATTTGAAATAGAAAATAAAACTATAAGGTATTTAAAAATAAATCTAACAATAGCTGTGTAAGATTTTTATAGATAATTTATAAAATACTACTTAATGCCATTAAAGATGACCTAAAAATTCAAAAACAATTCAGTGTTAAAGGATAGAAAGACTAAATATCATAAAGATATTGATTTCCACCTTGGCCAGTATGCTAAGTGGTTAGAGCATCAGCCCATGCACCAAAGGGTCTCGGGTTTGATTCCTAGTCAAGGGCATGAACCTGGGTTGCAGCTTTGATCCCAGCCCTGGTCATAGTGCCTGCATATGTCTTTCTAACATTGATGTTCCTCTCTCTCCCTCATCATCCCCTTTCCAATTTCTCTAAAAAGCAATGGGAAAAATATTTTTGGGTGAGGATTAGCAAAAAAAATAAAAAATAAAAAAGATATTGATTTTCTCCAAACAAAAGTATAATTTAGTGAAATTCCAATCAAAAGTCCATAAGGATATTTTTCATAGACATTAATAACTTCTATGGAACAGTTAATGGCCAGGAATAACCAAGACAATCTGAAAACAAGAAATCAGGTGGGTAGACTTGCCCTCCCTGGAATCAAGACTACTTACTAAGGTTATAGTAATCAAGACGATGTGGTAATAGCATAGGTATCGACATTAGATTAATTAGGCAGAATCAAGAGTCCAAAAGGGGATTTACACATATAAAAATAACTTGATGTGACAGATCAGGTGAAGTAAGGATGGAAGATTCAACAAATGGTGCTGGCACAATTATCCACACAAAAATATAATTGATCTAGCTGCTACCTCACACCATATACAAAAAATAATAATAATAATTGCAAGTGAATTAAGACCTATATGTGAAAAGCGAAACGTTGAAACTTTAGAATATATTTAAACTATAAGAAAACATCTTGTAACCCTTAGGGAGAAAAAAATTTCTTAGCAAGACACTAAAAACACAGACTGTAAAAGAAAAGACTGGTAAATTCAATCAGATTAAAATTGAAACTTTGGGGCCATCAAAAGTCACAATAAACATGGTGAACATACAAGTCATAGACTTAGAGAAATTACTTGAAATGCATAGCAACAATACAGAAGTTGTATCTATAATATGTAAAGAACTCCTACAAATAATAAGAAAAGACAAACTACTCAACATACAAATAGACAAAGAATATGAATAGAGATTCGTTGAAGAATATACCAAAATGCTCTGAAAGCATATTTTTTAAATGCTCAACACCAAAAGATAAAGAACACAAATTTAAACCACAATATAATTCCATTTTATACCCATTAAATTGGCAAAAATTATGAGACTACTGGATGCTGGCAATGATGGGGCACCAGGGGAATTCTCTTTGGTGTTCAGAAAAACATTTTGAAATACAATTGGACCATACCCAGTAGTCCTGGTGATGTATCTAACCCATGGCCCAGCAATTCCACTCTGACACAAATCCCATAAAACTCTTCTGCGAATGGTCAAAGAGTTTATGAAAATAACATTGCAGCATTGTTTAAAATAAGGAAAAATTGAGAATGCCCTAGATGTCCATCAAAGAAATTAATTGTTGTGGCACATCAATTCAAAGGAATACTACACTATTTAAGATGATTAAACTAAAGCCATTTGTATCATTTGACAAATCTTCAAATATAATTTTGAGTGAAAAAAAGCAAGTTTTAGAAGGGTAAGCACAATTTGTTAGCATGATACGGTTTATATAGCTTTAAAATATGCAATACATGATATAAGGATACATATGTTTATATTGGAGGTATAAATATAAGGGTGATAAACACCAAAATTAGGATAATGGTTACTTGAAAAAAGTGAATGAAGGAAGGGGAATGTGACCTGGGAGGTGGAGGTTATACACAGCAATCTTTGTAATGTTTCTTTTTCTTTTTTTCTCTCTTTTTTTAAGAGGTTTTTAAAAAATGATTTGTTAGAGGGAGAGAGAGAAACACTAATGCAAGAGCAAAACATCTATCAACTGCCTCCTAGACAGCCCCCACCAGGGATTGAGCCTGCAACCTGGGTATGTGCCCTGATTGGGAATAGCAACCTTTAGGTGCATGGGACTATGCCCAACCAACTAAGCCACACTAGGCAGGGTTGTAATATTTGTTTGTTTTTCTTATGCTGAGTGATGTTTTCTTGTACAGTATGTTTGTATTATTCTCTATATCTTTTGGTATGGCTAAAATATTTTTTAGTTTTGTTATTCTTCAACTTTTAATTTTGAAATAATTACAGATTCACAGGGAGTTGCAAACATGGTACAGAGTAGTCCTCTCTATTGGACACTCAATGCCCCAATGGCTACACATTACATAACTATAGTACAATATCAAGTTAAGGGTATTGACATTGGTACACATGTTACTGTTTTGTCAATTCTACATGTGTAAATTCACGTAACCACCACTGCAATAAAGATACAGACCTATTTCATAATCACAAAGATCACTCTCACACTATCCCTTTATAATCACACCATCCCTCCCCCACTAACCTCCACCATCCCTAACCCCTGGCAACCATTAATTTGTCCTCCAACTCTATCCTTTGTCACATTTAAATGTTATCCGATATAATAAAAAGGTAATATGCAAATTAACCCTCACACCCTCACAAGATGGCTGCCTACAACCAGGCTGGCAGGGGGGTTAGTGAGGAATGACCAAACAACTGAACAGCAGGATGCGTGGGGTGACCAGGCTGGCGGGGGGGAGGAGGGGGGGGGAGGGGCAACCAGGCTGGCAGGGGGGGCAGTAAGAGGCAACCAGGCCAGCAGGGGGGCAGTTGGGGGTGATTAGGCCGGCAGGGGGTGGGCAGTGAGGGGCAACTAGGCCAGTGTGGGGGGCAGTTGAGGGTGACCCAGCCAGTGCGGGGGGGGCAGTTAGGGGCGACTAGGCCAGCAGAGGGGGGCAGTTGGGGGCAACCAGGCTGGCAGAGGGGGGCAGTTGGGGGTGACCAGGCTTGCAGGGGGGGAGTTAGGAGCGACCAGGCCAGCAAGGAGGGGGCAGTTGGGGTCAACCTGGCTGGCAGCGGGGGCAGTTAGGGGCTACTAGGCTGGCAGGGGGCCAGTTAGGGGCAACCAGGCAGGCAGGCAGGTGAGCAATTAAGAGCCAGCCAGCAGTCCAGGATTGTGAGAGGGATGCCCCCCCCAAGGGGTCCCGGATTGGAGAGGGTGCAGGTTGGGATGAGGGGACCCTTCCCCCCATGCAGGAATTTTGTGCACCGGGCCTCTAGTATAAATATATGTGACCTTTTGAGATTGGCTTTTTTCAGTCAGAATAATACCCTTGAGATCCACCCAAGTTGTGTGCATGATGGTTCCTTTTCGTTTCTGAGTACTATTCTGTGGTATATCTTTACCACAGTCCATGTAACCACTAGGCTATTGTACTATATTTTGGTTGTTTCTAGTGGGAGACTGTCACAAAGCTTCTATGAGCAATCAAGTAGAGAGTTTATGTGAACAGAAGTTTTTAATTCCTTCGAGATAAATGTCTAGCAGTATAATTGCTGGGTTATGTGGTAAATGTATACTGTATATATATATTTTTAAGAAATTGCCAAGTTATATTCCAGAGCAGTTGTATTGTTTTTCCTTTTCCATCACCAATGTGTAAGAGACCCAGCTTCTCCACGTCCTCACCAGCATTTGGTATTGTCATTATTTTTTATTTTAGCTGTTCTGATGGGTGTGTAGTGATCTCTCATCATAATATTAATTGCATTTCCCTGACAACTAGGGATGTTGAACATTTTTTCATGTGCTCACTTGCCATCTCTATATCCTCATTGGTGACATGTCATTCCGTGTCTTGTGTCCATTTTCTAGTTAGATTGTTTGGTTTTCTTAGTGTTGAGTTTTGAGAGTTCTTTATACAGTCTAGATGTAATTTCTTTGTCAGATATGTGATTTACAAATATTTCCTACCAGTCTGTCACTTGTCCTTTCATTTCTCTTAACAGGGTCTCACACAGAGAATGATTTTAATTTTTTAAATATATATATATATTTTTTTTTATTGATTTTTTCCAGAGAGGAAGGGAGAGGGATAGAGAGTTAGAAACATCGATGAGAGAGAAACATCAATCAGCTGCCTCCTGCACACCCCCTCCTGGGGATGTGCCCACAACCAAGGTACATGCCCTTGACTAGAATTGAACCTGGGACCCTTCAGTTTGCAGGTTGACGCTCTATCCAATGAGCCAAACCAGTTAGGGCAAGATTTTAATTTTGATGAAGTCCAATTGATCAACTTTTTTCTCATGTATAATGCTTTTGATGTCATGTCTAAGAAGTCTTCGCAAAGTCCTATATTTTCTTATAAACATTTAAAGTTTTATCTTTTACAACTAAACCTATAATTTTAGTTCATTTGTATATAAGTTATAAGGTTAAGTCAAGGTTCTTTTTTGCCTATGGATATCCAATTACCATTTGTTGCAAAGACTATACTTTCTCCATTTAATTATTTTTACAACCTTGTCAAAAATCAGTTTGGCATACTTGTGTGGGGCTAGTTCTGGGTTCTCTATTCTATTCCATTGATCTATGAGTCTATCCCTCTACCAATACCACATTGTCTTGCTATATAGTAAATATATATTTAATTAAGTCTCTATATATGCAAGACTGCTTCAATATTTAAAAATCAATCAATGTAATCCATATATCAACAGACTAAAGAAGAATCACATTATCATAAAAGTTGACTCAGTAAAGACATTTGACAAATTCAACACTTTTTATGATTTAAAACTTTCAGAAAACTAGGAATAGAGGGGAATTTCCTCGAATTGATAAAAGACATTGACAAACATATATATATATATATATATATATATATATATATATATATATATACTGAGTGGCCAGATTATTATGACCACCTGACGTTGGTAGGCAAATTAGCCGTACACTGCATCGTATGGGATATGGAAACCGAAGGCCTGTTCGAACACTTTTGCTGTCTGCAGTTACCAAGATAAAACGTCTCCAATTCGCACAGGAACATAAGGATTGGACAGTCGAGCATTGGAAAAAAGTCATGTGGTCCGATAAATCACGTTTCCAGTTGCATCATGCAGATGGCAGAGTGAGAATTTCGCAGAAACAGCATGAAAGCATGCACCCCATATGCATGAGTACAACCCTTCAAGCTGGTGGGGGCAGTGTTATGGTTTGGGGCATGTTTTCCTGGCATGATATGGGCCCTTTAATTCGTGTGGAACAACGTCTGAATAGCACAACATACCTAAGTATCGTTGCTGATCAAGTTCATCCTATCATGTTGATGTCGTATCCCAATGGAGATGGCTTCTTCCAACAAGACAATGTGCCATGCCACGGTGCTCATATTGTGCAGGAGTGGTTTCAAGAACATGAGGGAGACTTTACCTTGCTTAGGTGGCCCCACAATCACCAGATCTCAATCCAGTTGAGCATTTGTGGGACGAAGTTAAAAGAGCCATCAGGTAGCTGGTTCCACAACCATAAAATCTCACAGAACTGGACGGTGCTATTCATCAGGCATGGTGTCAGATTCCTCACATCACCTTTCAATATCTCATGGAGTCAATGCCAAGAAGAATTGCTGCAATATTGAAGGCAAAAGGTGGCCTAACGAAGTACCGATGGGGTGGTCATAATAATCTGACCATCATACTTAATAGTGAAAGATTAAATGTTCCCTTCCAGATCAGGAACAAAGCAATTCTGTCCACTCTCACCACTGCCACGGCACTAAGGCAAGAAAAGGAAATTAAAGGCATACAGACCAGAAAGAAAGACATTAAACTGTGCCTATTTGTGATGACATGATTATCTGGGCAGAAAATTACAGAATTTATTTTTAAAAAAAATACAACTCCTAAAACTAATAGGTGAGTTCAGCAAGGTCAGAGAGAACAAGATCAACCTATGAAAATCAATAGTGTTTCTATACACTAGCAATGAACACATGGAAACCTAAATTACAAGGCCATTTCCAATCACTCAAACAGAAATGAGATACTTAGGTATAAATCTTTTTTTAATGCACAGAACTTAGAGCGGAAAACTACAAAGCACCAGTGAAAGAAACCAAAGAGATCTAATTAAGTGGAAAGACATATTGTGTTCACAGATTGAGAGACTCAACATAGCAAAGGTGTCATTTCTCCGCAACTGAGAGGCAGGTTGAATAGAATTCCTAGCAAAATCCCAGCAAGGCTTTTTGTCAATGCTTTAGAATTTTACAAAATTTCTTAGATCAACTAATTTTCATTGATTTCAACGGAAAGAATGACTGTCTGTGTGCATGTCATGTATGTGTATGTGTGTGTAAGATTAGGCCTTCATTTAATTACATGAAATACAACCCATTGTTGTGCTTGGCTAGTCGTGAGGGAGGGTGTGAAAATCTTCTCCCCAATTAAGTTCAGTTTATATGAAATACAAAATACATTCACATGTGAAACAAAGAAGGATGTAGATAGCGGTGTTGCATCTTGTGTTCAAAAATGCTTTTACTTGGCCTTTTCTCCCTTCACCCTCATCGGAGGGCAGCATGGGAGATATTTCTTCCCCTCCCAGCTGCTTCTCAGCACAAAACTGAGCACAGAGGAGGTTCACCATAAATTCCAGAATTAACTCTTCATCTAGTGACTTGCATCATTTTCCTCTTGGCCTCTGCCAAACTAAGAGAGATCCAATATCTACTCGGGTCATTGTAGAGCCACATAGCACTCTTCCTTGCATCCTGCCCAGCCAGGAAGGCCATTTATTCTTTTATCTTCTTCGAACAGTTGTTCGCTGCCTCTGCACTCCCACTGGCACACAGGTGTCCTGGTCTCATTATGGAACACTCATTAACATTCACCCTGGGCACCCTCGTGGGTGTCCTCTCTACCCGCAGAGGTGTCTAGACTTCCATGAATATCAGCACGAGGGAAGTAGATTAAAAATCTGTGCTGAGTCAACAGGGAGGGCACAGAGCTCTGAGGTGGGACCCAGAGCGAAGGGGCTGAGGAGGACATCTGGAATGCTTTGACTAATGCCACTCACAAGTCAGTTTGACAGAAGATCCTATGAGAAAGCCAATTAAACAACTTCTCCAGGTGGTGCTTGGGAATTTGGTTGGTTGATAACCCAAATACAACTCAGCTAACTTCACACTTCAATCCAAAGGTCTTGATACTGTGTATATAGAACCCTGGTTGGGTCCCACTGAGTTCAACTCTGCTAAGTTCAGGGCAACTCGAAATGCTCTGCAATTGTTCACATGGTACTCAGGACCAAACACGGGCTTCTGGCTTCCCTGCCAGCAGTGGGTAGGATGAACTGTAATTAGTGAATCAACGAGTCTTTACCACCTGAGTGCTCTCTGGGTGCCAGGTGTCACACTAAGCACACTGGTAGGTTAAAATGTCAACCAAGTTATGGGGTCTGCTCTCCAAGACCTTACAATCTAATGCAGAGGAGAAGTGCCCTCACATGAGAAACAATGGGGAACTCTTCAATCATGTACCGGTGTCTACATTTGCAGGTAAGGTAAAAGGAGGATGCTCAGAATAAATGTAAAAGTCAAGAAAAACTTCATGGTCAGGGCAAGATGGTTGCTGGGTCTTGCAGGATGGCTAGTGATCGGGTGGGTGAAGAGGAGGATAGACGTTGTTGGAAGCAGAAGGAATTCACAAGCTCCACAGTGGGGAACAGTCCAACCAGCTGCTGTTCCCACACCCACGATGGGTTAGCCTTCCACCGTGAAGGGAGAGCACAGGCAAATGACAGCCACCGCTGCTGATCCAGAGGGATCCCCATCTCACCAGTTCTTCCTGGAACTCAAGGGGACAAGCCACTGACACTTCAGAAAAGCACAACTTAGTGAGCGAAGCAGAATTGGCAGTAAGACTCACTCAAGTTCAATGTGTAGGTGACCTCGGGGAAGCTACTCTTACTCTCTAAGTCTCAGTTTCCTTGTGTTCCAAATGGAACTAATAATGGCACCAGATTCATAGGATTGTTGTGGAGAATAAACATATGAAGATTCAATTAAGATACACAGGAAAAGCCCTGAAAACAGCCTGACACAGTCTGCACACGGCCTGGAACATCATACACACTTCATGGAAAGTAACTCTTGTCCCTGTTTCATGCAGTCAGTGTTCATGGAGACTTGCTTATCCACGGTCACCATCAGGTGGCGCTCCTCCCGCATGCTTCTGCTTCCATCTGTGACCCTTGTGCTTCTCCCTAAAGAATTGGATGGATCTGCTAGTGAAGAATCGTGTCTCCATTTGTCTAAAAATGCTTAGGTTCACCTTCACCATTGAAGCGGGTAGTATTTTAGATCAGCAACTCCTTTCTTAGCACTTCGAAGATACTGTGTTCTGGCCGCCATCATTTCTGGTGAGAAGCCAGTAGTTGATCTTATTGCTGTTTGTTTGAAAATAGTGCATGTTTTCCCCTCTTTGGCTGCCTTCCAGGTTGTTTTCTTTGTATTTATCCTGCTTGAGGTTCATGGTTCTTCTTGAACCCATAGCTTGATGACGTTCATCACTTTTGTAAAATTCTTGGTTATTATTTCTCTTTTTAAATTTTCTTTATTGATTAAGGTATTACATATGTGTCCTTATCCCCCCCCCCTAGTACTTCCCCAACCGCCCCATTCATGCCCTCACCCCCCTGTTGTCTGTGTCCATTGGTTAGGCTTATATGCATGCATACAAGTCCTTTGGTTGATCTCTCCCCCTTATCCCCACCCTCCCCTACCTTCCCTCTGAGGTTTGACGGTCTGATCAATGCTTCTCTGTCTCTGGATCTGTTCTTGTTCATCAGTCGATGTTGTTCATTATAATCCACAAATGTGTGAGATCATGTGGTTATTATTTCTTCAAAGGTTGTTTCTCCCTATCTTCTCTCTCCTCTCTTTCCGGAATCCCTAATGCCTATATGTTAGACCTCTCACCACGTCCTCTCTGCCTCTGACACTCTTTTCTGAAATTTACATATTTAGTCTGGATGTTTTAGTCTCACGGTTTTCCAGATCACTATGCTCTTCAGTGTGTCAGATCTACTGTTGAACCCATATCATGTTGTATTTTTTCAGTCCTAGAAATTTCCTTTTTGTTTCTAGTCCAGTTCTCTGAAATCCCTGGTTTCTAGAAGCACCAACCTGCCTGGCTCCCTTCACTGGGGAACTTGGAAGATGCTGACCCTCAGGTGGGGTAAGGGTTCTGGGAAAGCCCCCGCTGTGTGTGGGGCGGGGCTGCTCTAGCCCCAGCGCACGTCTGCTCTCCTGGGAGGGGCCACCCCTATGCTGCAGCCACTGTGCCCCCTCCTCACTTGCAGAGGAATTCTATTAATCAGGCAGAGAAATCAAGTCAGGGAAACAGGGACTTCAGCTAGACCTCGGGAAACTGCTAAATAGAAAACGCTACGTAAAATGAATCTGGAAATGTAGTAAAATAAACCTAGGTCCCGAGTAAATCAGAGGCTCAGTGTGGGTCAAATGGCCTCCTGGTGCCAAAATGTAAATGTTAACCAAAAATGTCATGCTTTTGCACTCCGCGGACCCTTTCATGTCTGCTATTTCACATTATCTTCTAAGGAACGCTAAGAAACAAATCTCTCCCGTCTTAGAAGGTGAGGACTGGTGCTCCGGGGAAGAAAAGATGGGCACCTTCCAAGCCAGGCAGGTCTGTGAGGCTGGAAGACAGAGCCCATGACTCAGAGAGCAGCAGTTTGCTCACTGGGGTGTCGGAAGCCCGGGCGGGGAGGGGGGGGGGGGGGCTGTCCGTGTGTCCAAAGGATCTGAGGTCACAGCTGTGCATGGCATGTTTCCCCAGAGCATCGATTCTATCCCAAGGTTCACAGAAATTAAAGGCATTATTCTTATATTAAACAAATGTGGGTTTTATATTAAGCACAATGCAAATGTTTGCATGAATTATTAAAAAAAAATTTTAAATTAGACTTAAAAACAAGTTTCCATATTTACAGAAGTTAGCTTAGAGCTCTGTAGCATCCTCCCCTGACCTCTACCAGGCTCTTCCATGACTAGCTGTGTGACTTTGGACAAATTGCCTAACTTCTCTGAGCCTAATTTTTCTCACCTGAAAAAATAGGATAATTATGCCTTCCTCACAGGGTTATTGTCATGAAGATTAAATTAAGATACACAGGAAAAATCCTGAAAACAGCCTGACACAGAAAAAAAAAATGAAAACATTTATTTCTTATAATTATTATGTTGGAATTTTTCAAAACTTAACAGCAACCAAGAAACAATCACCCATTAAAATCCACAAATTCCTAATCTGTCCAACTTAAGGTTTCACTTGAAAAGCAAGCGCTGGAAAAGATTTAGAGTAGAAATTACAAACATGATTAGGGATTAAAGAGCAGATGCTTGCAGAAAGGTCAAAGGAGCCAGATTTTCCTGGAATTGAGAAAGTAAGAGACGGAAGACAGACTTAGAAACAACATTCACAAAATTTAAAAAAGGGCTCGGCTGGCCCAGCTGGTGTGGCTCAGTTGGTTGAGCATCATCCCAGGCACCAGGAAGTCGCAGGTTTGATTCCTTGTCAGGGCACATGTCTGGGTTGTGGACTTGATCCCCAGTAGGGAGCGTGCAGGAGGCAGCCAATTGATGTTTCCCTCTCACATCAATGTTTCTCTCTCTCTCTCCCTCTCCCTGGAGTCAATAAAAACAAATACTATTTTAAAAAGTGCTTGACTGGCCTGACCTGCATGGCTCAGTGGTTGAATGTTGACTGGGAGGTCATGGTTCTATTCCCCGGCCAGGGCACATGCCTGGTTTGTGGGCATGATCCCCAGTGTGGAGCATGCAAGAGGCAGCCAATCAATGATTCTCCCTCATTATTGATGTTTTTCTCTCTCTCCCCTCTCCCTTCCTCTCTGAAATCAACAAAAATATTTTTAAATAAATAAAATAAAATAAAATAAAAAGTGCTCGGCTGTTATCCACCTCCTTGGGGCTGGAAGGGAACACCACCCCTCAGCTGGGGAAGGGAGGGTTCAGGAGGCCTGGGGGCATGTGCAGGGCCATTGGGACTCAGACCTGAGAGAAGAGTAGACCCCATTGCCCAGGAGATTTCCTGAAAAGCAGGAGATAGGGGCACAGCTCGGGAGGAGCTGGCCTTCGAGGCAGAGAGCTTGGCCATCGACTTGGCGAGGTTGGATGCACCACAAGTCCAGATTTCCACGGTATCTTCCCCGGCCCTGCCTGGCTGTCCCCGCCTCTCACCAAGTGGTGCTAAGCTACTTACGCTTTCAGAGAACACCGCTACCTGGAAGGCCTTATCCCTGGAGTCATTAATAGTCTTTAACACTGTAACTCATTAAAGGAGTCCCTGTCAACCAGGGGCTACACAGAGAAGGGACACAGACAAGTATGTTTTCAAGCTTAGACAAGAGGAAGGTGCGGGACACTGCCCAGCTGAGGCCCACTAGGGAGGGGGCTGCTGGGAGCAGGAGTCTCCTTTGGGCGGCCTCTGTCCACTCAGGGGAGCTCTGGTGGCCTCTGTCCACTCAGGGGAGCTCTGGTGGCCTCTGTCCACTCAGGGAGCCCGGGCGGCCTCTGTCCACTCAGGGGAGCTCCAGGAAGACAGGGACTTTGCCCAAAAGAGCCCTTTATCACCGCCCCCCTCCCCCGGCACACACACCCACCCCTACACGGTCACACCCTAACACTTGCTGCCAGCCACTCTGACATTACCTGCCATAAGTCCCCTGTCCCCTCAAAACCTCCCTCTGGGCAAAACACAACAGAAACACGGGATTCGTGTTATTCCCTATTTCCTCAGGGGCTGTCAGCTTCATCCTGCAGCCTCACCCTGCATCTGCCCAGATGTTGGGCGAGCGGGATACCCGCTGGACAGGGAGCCTGGGTCTGCCTTCAGTCCCAGGAATCCAGAGAAGGGGAGATGACTGAGCGCAAGCAGCGGGGCTTCCAAGTGCCGGGCCAGGAGGGGGCCGGGTCCACATCAGGAGTGAAGGTTGAGGGCAGGGGTCTGTGCAAGGGTCAGGGGTCCAGGTTAGGGGACCTGACTTGAGGCGTGCTGAGGTGGGTGCATCCTTGCTGTTGTCACCACCTGGGCTCAGCAGGGTGCCCTGGAGGGCCTGGCCAGGTGAGACCCACCTGCCAGCTCCCCATTCCCATGGCAGTGCTCATTTGAGCTGAATGGTGGCCCCTCCCTTTGGGCAGGAGGCTCAATGGACATGAGCTACCCTGAGGGCGGCATTGGGGGCCTCACCATTAGTCAGCATCATCCAGGACATGGACCCCTCATCTTCTGCTCCCCAAAGTAAACCAGCCCTTGTTGCCAGGCCTGGCTGTCAAGGTGGCCCTGCCACATGGCCTGTGGCTAACCCACTGCACCCAGCACGGGCCATTAAAACCTTCTCCACCTACCTGGGACTGGTGTGGTGCAGAAGCACAGAGCAGGGGTCCAGGTGTGAGGTGCTACTGCCCCCTGCTGGCAACGTCCCGAATATTCCAGGCTGATGTCAAGGAGAAAGCAGAGCAGGCCAAAAGGGTTACCTCCCTCACCACTCACCCTCACAGCAGGGAGCATACCGGGCTGGTGGCTCCCACTGGGCCCAGCTTGCAAGGAGGGGACGGGCAGCACAGAAGGCGAGAGGGGGAAGGGGAGCAGAGGGAAGGGGCTCACCAGCCGTCCCCAGAAATAACCAGAACAGCCCTTCCATTTACCTGGTCGTCCCAGGACCAGAGAGTTCTCACATGCACTGAACGACCCCAAAAGACAGGGCAGGGCAGGGACAGGCTCCTTCTGTTTTGCAGATGAGAAAGCGGGAGGCCCAAGGGGTCTGTGTGCCTCACCCGCAGTCACACAGCACAAGGTCTGCCCTGCTCTGCCCTGCCCTGGCCAGGGCTCTGACCTTCAAGTAGTGTCTGTGGGCCCCTGGGATGGGTCACCCACAATCACAAGGTCTTGTCCTGACCAGAACACACACCTCCTCACCACAAGACCTGGCTTGTCATCTGACGACAGCCAGGCGTGGTCTGGGAGGGGTTGGATCTGTCTCTGTAAGAGGCT
Organism: Cnephaeus nilssonii; assembly: GCF_951640355.1. Classification (NCBI taxonomy): domain Eukaryota; kingdom Metazoa; phylum Chordata; class Mammalia; order Chiroptera; family Vespertilionidae; genus Cnephaeus; species Cnephaeus nilssonii. The sequence continues at coordinate 60,069,486 of NC_137083.1, forward strand.
GAAATCCACACTAAACAGAGAGGAGCAAAGGCCTGAGAAAACAGAGCATCTCAGAGCAGGGAGACGCCGCTCCAGCGGGGCATGGAGACGCTCCTCGGTGCCTCCACACTGGGGTAGTGGCTGCAAGGCTGGAGTTCGGTGGCCTGCTTGCTTGACGACCTTGCATCTCCCACCTCTACCCACCTCCTTCCCCATCCTCCTGACTTTTGTCTGGTCTCCTACAGCCCCTCCCCAAGCCACTGCCCGTGCTGTCCTCCTCCTCCTCTTCCTGCCCTCCTTGGAGCAATGGCCAGGCCTGGGTCAAAGGCAGGGCTGGCCCTTCCAAGCAAGATTAAACTAATCGGAGAGAAGCAAGCCCATCCCTCATCCTTCTTCTTCAAGTCGGCACCAGCAATAGCAAAATGCATCCCCTGCCCTGGACCAGGGAGCAGGTGACAAATGGGCACCTTGTTCTTCCTCTGGTTTTCCTTTACCACTTAGAGAGGAGAGGAGGAATATTTATTAGTACGGAAATGGGACTTGTCAGAGCCTATGAACGCCCCCACACATGCCTGCTCTCAAGGAAGAAGAAAGACAAGTTAAGGAATTTAAGACCCTTGTGAGCTGTGGAACAGTCTCTCCGGAAATAAAATGTGCATCCAAGCAGGGGTTCCAATCAGACACTTCCGCCAGCTAGAGAGGGGAGCTGCTGGAGGAGAGATGAGCCCAGCTCCCACCACACCCTCAGCCCGGCCTCACTGGGGCTCCTTTCAAGCCCTGGCCTTGCACACCTGACCAAGTTCCACCAGCCCTGCCCTCCCCTGCCACCCAGGGCCAAGTGGGGTCACGTCAGCTGCAAATGAGCCAAATCAGCTCCTGGAAAGCGTCCTGCAGGAGGCGCTACCTCAATGGGGACACTGGGATCTTTACACCCCACCCCCACCCCCGCCCTCAGAGCACCTGCGGTCTCAGGACAGGTCAGGCCTGGGCAGCTGCAGCCCTGGTGGCCTCATCCACCGCCCTGCCCTGCTCTGTCCTTTGCAGGAGCTGGTGCCCATCTGGTCGGCACTCACAACCCTCTGACAGGGATCACCTCCCATCTGCCAGGACAGTCCTCGGCCCCATGGAGACAGAAGAAGATGAATAAGACCCTGCCCTGTCCTCACAGGACCTTTCATGCCTGAAGGGGAAGATCAATGACAAAAACTCACATTTCTGAATCAGTTAACTGGTCGGAAGCGTGCTTATGCAATAATCTCATTTCAGATTCCTAACAGCCGTGGGCAAGTTTTCAAATCTCCACTTCACGAAAGACGAGACTGAGTCTCAGAGAGATACAGGGGCCCCAGCCGGAGCCTGACCCCAAGGCCCCAAGAGCTCAAAGTTCTTGCACTCTACCCCCCACACTGGATGGCAAGACGGCGTCCCCCTGCCGTTTCCAGGATGGGGAAGGGCTTGGTGATCCCTGAGAGCCAGCCGTGACCACGGGGTGGGGTACTCGGATATGAGGAGGTGGGACTTCCTCAGAAGACCAGGGAGAGGAAGCAGCACTCTCTTGCCTCTGAAAGCTGGGCTAGAAGCAGCGTGGACAGGTGAGGAGGCCTGAACCAGAGTCCAGGGCCAACCAGGTCCTCACCAGTGCTGCCTGGAGTCGTCTGAATGCCCTCTGCAAGGGCAAACCCAGGCCACAGCCTCTGGCATGCTCTGTGTGCCCTCCCCCACCCGCCCCCGGGCTGGGAAATGCCCGTCTAGAGAGCCTTTCTTGGGAAGAAGAAGAGTACTCAGGCCTAGCTTTTCCTTCTCACCCTCTCTGCTCCTTCCTGACCACCCAGCCCCCCAGCCAAGCAGTGACCTTCCCCAAGCTCTGCAGCCAGTGCCCTGGGAGCCTCTTGTGTGGGTCTCTCCTGCCCTCTGGTGGACAGGATGCACCAGTGCAACCACATCCTGGTGCCACCCAAATGCAGAAATCACCCTTCCTCCCACCGCCTCTCCAACCTTTGTTCTCTTTCCCACGGGATGCTGCACCTGGGCCCCACCCCAGGGCCAGCCTGAAGGAGTAGGGGGCTTTTCACTCCCATTCCCCTTACCTCCTCCTATACAGGTGCAGACCCCCCCCTTTCCGACCCCAGCACCCAGAGGCTGCCTGGCTTAGTGTCCTCCTACTTCTGGGCATGGCTGGCACCCTGCCCCTGACACTGGTAGGCCTTCCCTGCACCACGACCCCTTCTCCCCATGTCTCCTTGCCTGGACCGCATCTCTGCCATCTGCCCGCCAATCTGGTCTCCTTGTCCACTGAAGACTCTTACCTCTCCCCCTTCCACAGCAGCGCTACCAAGTGGCCGCGGCAGGAGCAGCGGGGCCAGGAACAGTGCCCAGCCCCGAGCTCGGGCTCCTCCCCGGCCGCCTGCCGCTTCGTGCACTACTATATCCCTCGGGGGATGTCGGACTGCTGGTTTCAGCCTGATCCCCGCTGCGGGTCCCGGATTGTGAGAGGGTGCAGGCCAGGCTGAGGGACCCCACCAGTGCACGAATCTGTGCACCGGGCCTCTAATTTTTCATAGACGAATGCAAACAGCCCCTCCCCAGGAAGTTTCCCTGCTGCCCTGCTTTCACTGAACCCGGCCCTCCTTTCTGGGTCCCAGGATCTCCCGGGCTGCAAGCATTTGCTTCCTCATCCATTTCCCTCACTTAGCCAGGAGCTCTGTGGGGACAGAGACCATATTCATCTTTGCATTCTCACTGCCTGATATAGTGCCTGGCATGAGATGGGTCTCCAAGAAACGCCATTGTACAAGGTTTTCCTTTATCCTTGTTCCCCCAAACCACCCTCTGGCTCCCCACTACCATTCGCCCTCAGCAGGGACCACCATCGAGTTGCATCCCTTGGACGAAACCAAAGCAAACCAAGCCGGCCCAGGGGGCAGCTCCCTGCAACCCCCCTCACAGGCTCTGACTCAGAACTGCCATTATCAGAAGGTGTCTGCTTTCTCTCGCCTTCCTCCCCATCTGGGCAGAAAGCACCTGACGCCGGCTTTCTCAAAGATGTTTAACTTGAAATCTTCCAGACCTTAAATTTTAGGTCTCCATTTCAGAAATGACTCAGCCTTAGATGAAAGAAGACAAATGTTGCTATTTTATGGAGAGGACGTTATGAAACCCCATGGACGTCAAATCTCCATATACCTTTCCTCCTAATGCAGCAAAATGATACCTTTATCGCCGTTCAATCACAGGCTCACCAAGGGCTGCGGGGAGATGGGGCCGGTCGCGGGATGTTTCTGGCGGCCCCTCACGCCAATCCAGGCTCAGCATCGCTGTTGTAAACACGTAAAAGGTCCCTCAGTGTCACTCCCCACCATCATCAGCCACAAAAGGTATTTCCTGACTGCCTGTTGTATGCAGGATGCTTTGCGAGATCAGGAAAGAAAAACTTGAAATTCCCCAACGATTTTGAAAAGGGGCACAGCTATACTTTAGACGTAAGCTACCTACCTCTGAAATGAGTCTCAGAGTCATTTGTAAAAGGAGACAAATGCAGGAGCTTTTATGAAGAAAAATGGCTCAGACCAACCCGCACTGTCAGGTTGCTCTGCGTGCAATTTTTGCCGAATGCAGGAAAATGATGCCATCATAATTATTCAACTGCACGGCCACGGAGTCGGAAGAGAAAGCCTAAACCTCCGGCGGTGTGCCTCCCTCCCGCTCCTGCAGCCCTCCGCCCCTGCTTTCCCCCACGCCCGCCAACGCGATGGGCAAAACGTGTCCACAAGCCCGTCTGCGTTTGGGAATGAAACGTGAGACCGGATCTAGAAATGTTTGGAGTCAAGGTCTGCACTTCTGAAAAGGACTCCCTCGCTCCAAAATTAGTCACATGGAGAATTTAAACAAATGCAGCGGTTTTAGGGAGGAAAAAAGCAGAGCTTTAAGAACACAAAATCACCACATGCTTTTTTCAATGAGTTCCGGGAAATGATAGCAACGTCATTGTCCTACAAATGCTCACTGAGTGGCCGGGTGATGGGAAGCCTTTATCAGGCATTTCTGAGCATTTCTTAACATCTCTTTCCACATTCAAATCATTGAGCATCATTGTCAGCAAAATATTAACATTTACATGATGTTGCTCATTTGTGCAAAAGAGAACTTAAAGGCACGTTTCTCAACGTTCTGAATCTTGGAGTTTTGTATATTTGACATACACCATTTCTATAGCAAATGCCTACGTACTGTGTTGTTGTTTTTTAATGCAGAGAAAGGAGGCCTCTATTTCTGTCTAGAATGCAGGGCCTGAGACGGACCGATGGGAGCCACGCTGTGCAGCAAATGGCCCTGGCACACTTCGGGGGACAATGGGAGCAAGGGGGTCTGTACATTTTCTCTCTGCTGACTCGGCCTGGTAAGTTCCCTTTACTCTCCCCACCCCCAAGAGAAGTCTATTGCTTAATTAATACCATGTGACATTGTGGAACGGGTACTTCCCCTGTTGCATAACAGGTGGGCACCCAGATGGGACCTCCCTGTGGTGACTCTTATAGGACCACCGTGTGCCATGCAGAGCCAGTAGGCAGCAACCATTGGGAAGAAAACCCAGGTGCCCATCTCCCGATCTGCTACATTCTTATAACTTCACAATACTTGCACATAGAGGATAGTACACATGTAACCGTATTAGGGTTCTCCAGAGAAACAGAACCAACAGAGATATATACGTGCATATAGATACAGATACAGGTAGATGATATAGATAGAGATGATATAGAGATAGAGACAGAGACAGAGATAGAGATAGAGATAAGAGAAAGAGAGATAGGTAGAGATAGAGATAGAGATAGAGATAGAGATAGAGATAGAGATAGAGATAGAGATAGAGATAGAGATAGAGATAGAGGTAGAGGTAGAGAGAGAGAGAGAGAGAGAGAGAGAGAGAGAGGTATAGGTATAGGTATAGGTATAGGTATAGGTATAGGTATAGGTATAGGTTGAAAGATGAAACAGAGGGCCGGAGACCATGGGATACCAGGACACAGGCTTTATTGGCGATCACCCTGCCGGCCGCCTTCCAGAGGGGAAAAGGGAGGAGAGAGAGAGCAAGAGAGCTTGCCGGGGTGAGAGTGCCTTTTAAGGGGAGGAAGAGGGGACGGGGCTTAGGGCACTCAGCACACGCTGATTGGTGATTTCATGTAAGGCACATGACTAGGCACCTAGGGACTTAGGAATCAGGGGGCTTAGGGTATTTGGCAGGTGCTGATTGGTGGTTCAATGTACAGTCCATATAAGGTGTTCAAGAATGTCCGGCTGCAGGTGGAGTTTACGTCATACTCCATCCATCAGTTGGGGGAAGGGAGGATCTATCATAGGTATAGGTTAGTGATGGGCAACCTTTTGAGCTTGGTGTGTCAAACTTCGCCAAAAAACTGAGCATAACTCGGGTAGTGTGTCACTTTGAGGAAAAAACATTATTTCGCAAATGTTTCATCCTCAGGAGCAGCAAATGTTTCATCTTCGGCATGCGGCCGCTGAGGCGGCCACATGTCATCAGAAATGGCTATGCGTGTCAGTGCTGACACACGTGTCATAGGTTCGCCATCACTGGTATAGGTATAGGTGTGAGTGTGGGTGTGGGTGTGGGTGTGGGTGTGGGTGTAGGCATAGGCGTAGGCGTAGGCGTAGGTGTAGGTGTAGGTGTAGGTGTAGGTGTGGGTGTAGGTGTAGGTATAGAGATTTATTACAAAGATTGATCCATACGATCACGGACACTAAGAAGACCAAGATCTGCAGTCAGCACAGTGCAGACCCAGGAGCTCCAGTGGTGCATGTTCCAGTCCAAAAGCCAGCAGCTCTAGACCCAGTTCCAGTCTGAAGGCAGAAAAAGACCAATGTCCCAGCTCACAGGGCCGGGCAGAAGACGTTCCCTCTTACTCAGCCTTTCTGTTCCACTCAGATCTTCAACATATTGGGTGAGGCCCACCCACCCGAGGGAGGGCAGTCTGCTTTGCTCAGCCTACCCATTCAAATGTAATCTCACCCAGGAACACCTTCCAGTCAGACCCAGAGATAATGTTTAAGCAAATATCTGGGCACTCCACGGCCTAGTCGAGTTAACACCTAAAATTAACCATCATGATTACAAACATGGCGGCTATCCGTGGATAGCCTAGGGCTGGCTATTTCACACTGCAAGTTCCCTAAGGGGGCATACACACGCCAGGGGCTCGAAGTTAGCATTTAGAATACTCTCTTGAAAACCCCCCATTCAAGGGACAGCTACTTACAAGCATTCCAACCAACTTAAGTTCTGATCAACACTACCACTTTTGTTAATTAGTATAATGGATGTTAGAAAATATTTTTATTGCTGAGGTAAATGCTGTTCAAGATGTATGAATTGGCTGAACACAGACCACAGGCATTCTACCCATGTGTGAATGGAGTACAAGGTTCCATCTGGTCTACTGGCCTGTGCCCTGGGGAATACACCCCCGGCTTTATGATTCCTTCCTGCTTATAGAGGTTTGTCACCTGGTCCCAACTAGGAAGTTAGCTGAATCCTCTGCTCAAGCAGCCTCATCTACCCCAGTCAGTGTGCAAAGGGCTTAGAATGCCCACGGGACAGGGAGCAGGGTTATGGAGCTGCAGTAGTGAGTTTGATCATCCTTTTGTGCCTGTTTGCTAATAAACACATGTGCATGTAACGAAATTTGGTCTGAGACTTACTCTCTGATATATATGAACAGGTACGAGGTTTAGCAGGGAGGTGGGAGAAACATATCTCTAAGCAATAGAAGTGACTGATATCAACCAAAAAGAACCTAAAATAGTGATGACCTAAACTGTCTTGGGTATGTTTGCAACACCATTAATTCAGTGCTGTTTCTCTGAAGCCATCCTATCCACTTTATCCATCCTGTTGCACTCTCCTCCTAAAATGAAGAAAATCAGGATTCAAAATCACTTGGACTGCGGTCATCAAGATGAAATCTCACAGAGGTAGGTGTGATATCTCATATTCAAGTTTACAAACTGTCCACTGCAAAATTATTGGATGGGCTGGGTGATTAGGATTACTTCATAATCTGAGGATGGTGATTTAATAGAAGTTTACAGAGTCAACAGTGAGGATGCTGGGAAAACTACTACGTGCTTGTAGATGACATCAAGGGAAAGAGCAATTTCACCGTCTTCTGCCCTGGCCAAATCACATCTGGAATACAGGGATAAAATCTGCGTACCATATTTTAAAAGTCACTTTGACAAATGAGAATATATCCAGAGGGGAGTGACCAGGAGGATAAGGAGTATTAAAATTATAAATCCTGTTTTAAAAAGAACATATGAGATTTATCCTGGAGAAGAAACAACAAATAGCTGAAGGCTTGTTATGAAGAGTGTTTTGTAGACAAGAGGGTAGAAGACAGATTTTGCCTAGATAGAAGAGAGAGCTGAAAGGAGCTGGGAGTGTGCAGCAGTAGTACCGACTGTGAGATAGGCAGGAGGTATAGTCGCCATCATCATCATCACTATCACTGTCCCCTTCCCTATCCTACAGTTGAAGCTACTAGGACTGAGAAACAATAACTAACTCCACAGCATGTTGCTCATTTAGAAAGCCATTTCCAACACTACCATTCTGTTCTTTTTAATTATGCAAGAAGCAATCTCCTTTTTCCCTGACTGGAGTGGAGGGAAGGGGAGTCAGGGGTCTACCCTGAGGTCTCTCTTTGCTGCTTGTTTCTTTTAGCACTTTATACTATCACTAGAGGCCCAGTGCATGAAATTCGTGCATGGGTAGGGTTTCTAGGCCTAGCCAGCGATCAGGGCTGATCAGTTTCACTGCCTCCATGCCTCCTCCTTCCCTCGCTCCCTCAACACCCTGCCACTGCCACTGGTCGCCCGCCATGTTCCATGCTGCCCCCTGGTGGTCAGCGCACATCATAGTGAGTGATCTAACTCCTGTTCTCCTGGTTGAACTCCCAAGGGGACACTTTGCATATTAGCCTTTTATATATATACACTGAGTGGCCCAATTATTATGATCTCTGAACGCATAATAATCTGGCCACTCAGTGTATATATATATATATGTATTAGAGGCCTGGTGGATGAATTCGTGCATGGGTGGGGTCCAGCCAGCCTGGCCAGGGGGTGGGGACATGGGCGGTTGGCCGGCCTGCCTGCTGGTCGAACTCCTGGTCGAGGGGGCAATTTGCATATTAGCCTTTTATTATATAGGATATACACTGAGTGGCCAGATTATTATGCGTTCAGAGATCATAATAACCTGGCCACTCAGTGTAGATGAGCTTTGATATTAGACAGACACTTTGGGCCCAAGCCCCAGATCTACCACTCATACAACCTAGGGCCAGGTCTTTGGCCCCTCTAGTCCTTAGTGACCCGAATGTGAGACAGAGTTAATGAGCATAAACTTCTCGTGAAGTTTATTTATGGACTGACTGGGCTAAGGCACACACAGCACCACTAAGGTAAACACAACAAATGTTCGTTGATGTTTCCACCTTGAACTTGCTGAGCACCCCCCCCCTCTGGCCCTCACCAATGTAAGGACAGTGTAAGATATGGTCCTTACCCACAGAGCTCATGGCCTAGCTGCCAAGGCTTTTTCTTCCAGGAAGCCCACCTCAAACAAGTGACTGAAGGTCCAGAAAGGTTTCCGGGAAGTGCTGAGGACCGGCCGTCTCAAAGGAAATCCATTTCCATTCCAAATACTCAACGTCCAAATATACCCCACCCCTGAAACTGATCTCCCTGAAAACACCTGCCCTAGAGACTTCCCCCAAGCGATCTCCCTCCTCCCACTCTGCAGAAGGAAGGCACACTCCCACCCACCCAGAATCACACCGCGATGCTGTATTCCCAGGTGTGTAAACCTCTGGGGCACCAAACAAAAAGAGCAATTTTGAAACATTGGATTATGTGGTGAGAAAACAAGTGAATCCATTTACTTTTTGCAAGTCATGTAATTTTCCAATTCTTCACTTTCTACAAAATAGGACGAGAACCTCATCAAGTTGTTAATTGATATAGATTGCTAACAATATTTTTTGATGATAGCTCACGATGCAGTTTTTTGGCTTAAAAATCAGAAGAAAGTTGAAGAATTGAATAATAGGTGGGACAAAACTTCATTTCCATCCTCTCATTTATGTGACCAAAGTTGTTCAGTACTTTCCTCTATAAAATTAAAAAATAAGTCCAGCCGGTGTTGCTCAGTGGTTGAGCATCAACCTATGAGCCAAGAAGTCATGGTTCAATTTCCGGTCAGGTCACATGCCCGGGTTGCAGGCTCAATTCCCAGTGTGGGTTGTGCAGGAGGCAGTCAATCAATGATTCTATCTCACCATTGACTTTTTCTCTCTCCCTCTCCCTTCCTCTCTGAAATCAATATAAATATATTTAAAAAGAAAATAATAAGAGTGAAACATATTGAGTCCTGGCTCATTCAAGCAATAATGATACTGGCCCATGGATGCTTGACCTAATGCGTCAGTCCCATCCACCTCATAAAATATTTCCATTTTTAAGTACTTAATTATTTATTTATCAATTTTTATAATGTATGAATATATGTCATTTTGGTCAACAGCATACTAATAATAACTGCAAAATAACTCGATCCAGAAGAAAAGTGTTCAACATTAAGGAACTTAGGATCGTGAGAAATAAAATTTAACTTTATAAACATACTTGTGTTACTGAGAAATAGGAGAGGATGTCAACAAAATACTTTCAAAGGGAAAATATTACATCAGAATAAAATTGTTTAGGAGAATGTGGTACAGAAAAATGAGTTCAAAGAGAAAAATGATGTGAAGCTTTAAACTTGTAAAGGAGAAGTTGTATGTGCATTTTTTAAATGAATGATGGTAGATATCAAATCACTAACATTTTAAAAAGCAATCTAAGTTTTATTTTTAAATGAACATATTTCAAATAGGCTGAAAATTATTTCACCTCATTTGGAAGATGTTCCTAAGTGAACTTAAAAATGTGCTACAGGCCCTGGCCAGGTGGCTCCGTTGGTTGGAGCGTCCTCCTGTGCACCAAAAAGTTGCAGGTTCAATTCCCGGTCAGGGCACGTGCCTAGGTTGCATGTTTGATCCCAGGCGGAGGCACATGCAGGAAGCAACTTATAGATGTTTCTCTTTCACATCAATATCTCTCTCTCTCTCTCTCTCTCTCTCTCTCTCTCTCTCTCTCTCTCTCTCTCTCTCTCTTCATTCCTTGCTCTAATTCATTCAATAAACATATCCTCGGGTGAGGATTTTTTAAAATGTGCTACAAGGCACAACACTTTTCACAATTCTTTTAAGTAATAGAAGGTGAAGACCAGAGAGGTAAATGAAATGCACCTGTTCCAAAGAGACTATCACCAGTTAACACAACCCATTCTGGTCCTGGTCCCTTCTCCCTTCTTAAGCAGAGGCATCATCCCTAATCAGTTGAAAGGAGGGGCTGAGAGATTCAGATTCTAGCAAGATGGGAACTAAAAGAACCTAAAAGTTCATATACATTTTTGGAAAGTACAAAAAACTACACATTTTAGTGTAGCTGAGCTCACAAGAGAGTGAGGAGAAATTCCTCGGTGCAGGAAACCTGTGGGACTGAAGCCTGTGAGCCTGCCCAGGTAAGTGTGAACTGCTCAGCTCCGTAACCAGGGGCTGCCTACGTCCACGAACAGGAAAGGAGACTTCGTATAGGACAAAGTGACGAGTTGAAACCAAGATCCCAGCATAGAGCCAGACCTCAAAAAGGGATGAAATCTCAATAATGGGTGGATCAGAACAATGCCTTCCGGAGCAGGGAGACGGCAAGGAAACTATCTTGCCTTCCTCCTTTGTTTGAGAAGTCTCCCCTGAGAACCCCAGGCATCAGGGTATGACTCACAGGGTCTGGGAGTTGAAATTACATCACCTGGGGACCTGGGAAGCCCCAAGTAGAAAAATAAACAGGCAGTGGTTCTATGGCAAGCAATAACCCAGGAAGTCCAGAAAAAAGCAATTGCAAAACTGCTCTGAAGAAACAGGCACCTAACCCACAGATGAAGCTCCCGAAGATGAGCGCTCACAACGAAAATGACAATTCCCAATTAAATTCTCAGGAACGTCCCTCCTGAGCAGGAGCCAGCAGGCAAAACAAACACAAGTACTAGAAAACCAAATTTTCAGATCGAGGGGGAAATGCTAGAAACAATGAAACCAGAATATTTAAAATCATGAGACAGCCAAGAATTCATTAAAAGTATAAAGGCAACACGCACCATGAGAGAACAATGAGCTATTTTTGAAAAGACTTTTAAGGAAAGTCAGGCCCGAGTGGTGCCCGCTGCCTGGCCTCCACAGGATCCCCAGTCAGAGAGGACCCCAGAGGGTCTAGGCAATGTCTAGCCAGGTCAGGCCAGTCACTGCGAGCCACTCTGTGCCACGTGGGTGTCGAGGTGCATGGAGGCTGCCCCAGGAGCTCATCCCTCACCCTGCACCTTGGAGCGAAGCCCAGTTTCCTCAGATGACCTGCGAGCGTTTCCTCCCGGGTTACCTCTGCTGCTTGCAGTTAATAAGAAGAGCCCTGATTGTTGTTTCGTCTTGTTTTTAAGATCAATTGTTGGAGCACAAATTAGTTTTCAGCAGAGAGGGCCACAGTGCTGAGCCAGCAAAACACCGAGACTCGGAAACTTCTGCAGTGCAGAGTCTGGGAAGAAAAAGGGTGGACTCACCACACAGCCACACAGCAAGGGCTGTGGGGCTCATCGTCAACCTTTGCTTCCCACAAAAGGACACAGAGGCCCAGGGAAACGCACAGTTGGCCTTGAAGAATGCAGGTTTAAACAGCGCGGGTTCTCTTGTACAGAGATTTTTTTTTTTTTTCAGTAAACAGTCCGCCCTTCCCATCCCTGGGTTTCCTCCTGCACCTCACACAGCTCCTCAGCCAGTACCACAGCCAGGTGTTCTCTTATGGAACGCCCCACGCGGGTCCTCATGTATATATCAGTCAGGATGGAAAGGTTATGCTGACTTAACAGAATAACCTAAATCATCTCAAGGTTTAGTTCTTCCTCGTGCTGCATATCCATCCACCGTAGGGTCGCTGAGGGCTCAGTTCTTACCCCGAGAAGCTGGCCGGCAGAGGCCCGCCATCCAGAGCAATGCTGCTCCCTGAGGCAGCAGGAGAACGGGGCAAGTCACAGGCCAGCTCTCAAAAGCGCCGCCTGTAAACGACGCGCACCACTTCCATTTGTGTCTTGTTGGCCTAAGAAGTCCTAAGTCTGACTTCAAGGGACAGGGCGTGCAATTCCGTCCTGTGCCCGCCGGAGAAAATGGGAGCCCTGCTGAGGGAAACAGCACCGATGGTCACCACTCCATCCAGCCCAGGCCCGTGAGAGACGCCATCTGTGTGCGCAGGAGGGCTCAGCGACAAGCCTGCTGCTTCATGTATACTTTGTAAAAACCTCCCCCAGAAAAGAGATGGGGGCACAACCTAAGTGTCCATTATTGGGAGAATGGATACAAAAATTGTGGTATCCCATATAATAAAAGCTAATATGCTAAGTGCCTGGTCATCCGGTTGTCTGTTCAACCAATCAAAGCGCAATATGTTAATGATATGCTAAGGCTGCTCAATCGCTTGCTATGATGTGCACTGACCACCAGGGGGCAGATGCTCTGACCAGTAGATTTGCTTGCTGCTGGGGTCTTGCTGTTCAGGACTGAGCAAGACAGGCCGGACATGCCCTGGAGCTCTCCCGCAGTCCCTCCCAGGCTGGCCAACCTCCCGTGTCCCTCCCCGGCCCCAATCGTGCACCAGTGCGGTCCTTTGGCCTGGCCTGCAACCTCTCGCAATCGGGCTGAGGGACATCTCCCCCTCCCCCAGTGCAGGAATTTCATGCACTGGGCCTCTAGTACTCATATAATGAAATAGTTTTCAACAATTTGAATAAAAAACTCAAACTATAAGCATCAACCTAGATAAAGCTCAAAAACATAACATTGCCTTAGCTGGTTTGGCTCAGTGGAGAGCACTGAAGGGTCCTGGGTTCAATTCCAGTCAAGGGCACATGCCCGGGTTGCGGGCTTGATCCCCAATAGGGGTCGTGCAGGAGGTGGCCAATTGATGATTCTCTCTCATCATTGATGTCTCTATCTCTCTCTCCCTCTCCCTTCCTTTCTGAAATAAATAAAAATATATTTTTTTAAAAAACATAACATTGATTGAAAAGGGTAAATTGCAGAGTACGAAGTGATGCGATTTGTATAAATGTTTAATCATATACAGCATTATTATACACTGTTAGTGGGAGTATATGTAACTGGAGTCAAACAAGCAGGGCCCATGGGTGTAATCAGAAAGCAACTGCATTGTTGCCTATTAATGTTCCTTTGTTTTTATTTGTGTGACATGTTTTCCCCCCACCCCAGAATGAAATGTAGGCAGTTCTGATCACTAACTAATGTCCTCTACTCAATAAATAATGTCTATCTTAATGTAATCATCACAACTTTCCACTCTATTTGGTCACTCCTTTTATCACTCAGCGATTGCCATTGTTCTCATGACTAATGCCACATATAACACACCCAGAGCGCAGTGGCACATGGAAATACATAAGCACCTATTTCTAGCTCACGAGTCTGGCGGCTCTGCTGACCTCAGCCGGGCGTGCTGGTGAGCTCTGTTCAGGGCTGTTCCTTCTTTAGGAATCACACCCTCTGCCCGGGTCACGTTCTCCTGGTGATGATAAAAGTGGGAGAGGAAAGTCCTCAATGCGAGCATTTGGATGCTTTATTCACGTGACATCTGCTAACATCCCACTGGCAAGTCACATGGCCACACCCAACACCAGTGGGGTGGGGAGATAGACTCTACCACCATGGGAGGAGGCAGAGGGAATCTTTACAGAATCAAAAACCTCTCTCCTGCTATGTATCTCAGGCCAGCTGCAGTGCAGCCATCCAGTGGGGAATGAGGCCAGCCTCTTCCCTCTCTCCTTCCCTTCCTCCCTCCCTCCCCGTGCCCTCTCTGCTACCTTGTCAACCCTGGTCTCTGACCTCTCCAGCCTGAGGAGAGGGAGGAAGAGAAGAAGGGCAGGAGACGAATGCTGGCATCACAGCCTCTGAGCCAGGAGGTGCTTCAAGGCCACTCTCATGAGCACGCCACGGGTTCTCTTTGGGGACCTTCAGAGTTCCAGGTGGCGGCTTCAGGTTTGGGGGCGGGGGTGGTGCACGAGGCTCAGGCTCACTAACAGCGGCTGCTGCCCTCCATCCTCCTGGAAGCTCGAATCTCTGCCTCATGTAGACGCTCATGAGGATGAGGGTTAAAGGGTCTGCAGCTGGTTTTCCTTTGCAACTCCTCCCACATGGCTTCACACCTGGTCGTTGTCTGGGCACCTCGGCTGAAACTGCCACTTTACCTGCCATAGTGTTGCACAAACCTGTGTCGCCACCGGGTGAAAACATGGGTGAGAAGGAAACGCACCAACTTCAGGATGGTTGCTACACCCCTGGGGAGGGGAGGGGAAAGCAGGGGGCAGGGAGACAGAGGGGGGGGGGGGGGCTGGGATGGTGACATTTATATGTCGTCTTGGCTAGGCCATGATACCCAGACACTCTGTCAAACATTATTCTAGATGTTTCTGTAAAGCTCGTTTTAGATGAGATTCATGTTAAATCAATAGACGTCAAGGAAAAGCAGATTGCCCTCTGTACTGGGGTGGGCCTCAACCAACCAGTTGAGGACTTAATAGAAAAAGACTGACCCCGTCCCCCCCCCCCCCCCCCAAGGAAGAGGGAATCCTGCCAGCAAACTGCCTTTGGGTTGGAACGGCAGCCTTGGCCCCTCCTGGGTCCCCAGCCCGCTGGCTAAAGAGCTGGGGCTTGCTAAACCTCCACAATGGCCGAAGCCACTGTCTTAAAAGAAATAAATCAACACACACATGCCTCCTGTTGTCCCTGTCTCGCTGGAGAAGCCCGACTGCTGCGAGGCCTTCTCTGCGACGGGCAAGGTGGGACCGATGAACATCGGAGCCGAGGGCAAGTCTTCGCTTCTGCTTTCTTTCTCTTTGAGAACCTGCCTGGGCAGTTCCCGCCTTTGGCTACAGTGTATTTTACCTCTGGGTCAGGTTATGTTGCTTTTGGCCACAGGCTTCAAGACAAATGCATTCCTGGAAACGACAGTGCAAATCCAATTGTCACAGAGCACGCTGTGCTTTCCCAGGGAAAGAATGTCACGCGGAGTAGTAACAGGGGAGCGAGGCCCTGCACTCGTCTGGAGCCCTGAGAGAGGCTTTCAGGGGCACCGCTGCACTTGGTCCCGGCAGGTGGGCCATTTGTTCTCTTGATTGCACAGATGGAGAAACTGAGGCTCAGAGGACCACTCTGCTCAGGGTCACAGTGATAAACAGTGACTGAGCCGGGATTCGATCCCAGTTCAGTGGCCTTTCCAACGTCTCCTTAACCAAGTTAGGTCTCAGCTTCAACCGAGTCATACACACAATGAAAAGCTCATCTGATGCAGAGACGCCAGAGCTCAAGCCTCCACAATTGCTTAAAACTGTAAAATTTTGCTCTTAAGTCACATAAAACAGGCAAATGAGCACACTGATCACTCGAGAAACCCCTGAACTATAAATATAAAGGCAGACATACAGTATAAGTTATAACACATAAACAATCATCACTACCCACCCTCAAAGCTACTTACCTAAAACGACTGTGCTTCCGTCCACGGAGGTCCTTCATGAGCAATCATTCCCGCCACTGAAGGAGACGTGAATCTGCACAGGGGACCTCCTGCCTCTGTGTGTTTTCCAGTCCCCTTTTCATGCTTTGATCTTCCTGAAAACAAATTAAACTTCATTAATGGTTTGGCTTGTCTGTCCAGCTTGGCAGTGGGGACCAGCAAGGGCTGACTTGGTTAGATCAGGGCTGAGCTAGAAGCACCACATAGGAGAGGAAGAAAAGACTGGGGTGGGTGGAGCTGGGTACCGGGGAAGGTCAGACAGACGCCTCCCAGCTGGGCTGGGGGTGCCGAAGGAGCACCCCCCTCAGAGCCCTGTGCCTCCACCTCTGAGACTGCTTTCAGCGCTGCGAGGCCATCTCCCAGGCCTCAGTCTGCTCTGCCTTCCGTCTCAGCAGGGCTGCTCTGCCGACTGTGGGACCTGCCTGGCTTCCTTACTGGCACCTCCGGCGCCTCTGCTGCGGCCCTTTGCCATCTCTGCAGACTCAGCCAGGCCTCAAGCTCCAGGGTGACCTGTCCCTAAAGGGCTAGAGAGAAAGGAACCCTCGGGGCCACAGCATTGCTCAGCCTTGCCAGCGTCTTGCTGTTCCTTCTCCCGCTGCCCACACCCCATTGCTGGTTCCTGCTCTGTCTCCATGTGAAAGAAGCGGCTGTGGTAACCAGCTGGGCCCTCTGATCCCCCCACACTTGGGGTTTGGGACTCTCCCTGCCTACTCCAACTCATTCGTGTTCCTGCTCTTGGGGCTGACCAGGTTCTCTGCCCCCAGCTCTGGTGGCCCTCTTGAAGCTGACTGCCCGAGGGTGACAACCCATCAGCACCCACTCAGGCCACAGGGCTCACCTCCGTGTGCTCCCTCCAATCCCCACTGCTCTGTGACAGCAGAGGGTGGCAGAGTCCCAGGGTAAGGCCTGGAGCCTCTGCCCGCACATTGGACTCTCAGGGCACCTCCGACCCCAAATGCCTGAGAGTGACTCAGGAAAGCAGCAAGAAAAGAGGAAGAAGGGCCTCAGTGGCAGGAGCCACAAAAGACTAAAAAGCAAACTCCTAGAAATTAGATTTAAACCACAGCCCCCGACCCCAGGCCAATGGCAAAGGGAACAGAACAGCCTGGTCCCTCAAGCAGCCTCGGGTTTTAGTCCCGGAGGTCCATGTGACTCTCACACATGTGGCCACATGGAAGTGGGAACTCCGTTCCCGTGAAGAGGGCCACCTGTGTGACTTCCTCAGCCCCCGGGCTGGCAGGGTTAATTCCCGCGGGCCTGGGGTGTGCTGACCTGGGCCTGGGAAATCAGGACGGCACACAGGACTGGCTCCGTCAAGGCACGAAGCACACTGAGTGATAGAGCTGCTGTGTAACAATGCCCCGAGGAGTTTGGAGTGGTTCATGCCAACTTGTGCTCTGGTAGCAATGACGCTGATGGTTTGCATCTGGCCTCAGTGAGCCCCGGGGGATGCCCTGGGGATGGTTGTGCAGCGAGAGCCCTTTGGGGGCTCTGAAGGGCTCTGTGCAGGTATGGGTGGCTCCTGATTGGAGAGAGTGCATTCTGCCTCGGCCCCAAGCTGGGGAGTAAATAGCAGCTCAGACTTGGCCTTCCAGACCCTTTGTGCTGAGCGTCCTTGGGCTGTGATAAGGCCTCTACGCTAATGTTGTTGCTGTGCTGTAATAAATGGTAGATTTGCAAGCATCATCATTTCAGACCTCTGACCCTCCTTTAGTAACTAAACCTGATTAGCTGCATCCCCACTGTTATGGGTAAAAGTGTGTTCATTCAAAGTTCACGAGATGAAGTCCTAACCCCCAGCATCTCAGATGTGACTTTATTATATATAAGATCCATCAGTGCGGGTGTAATTAGTTAAGATGAGGTCATATCAGAGTAGCCTGGACCCTAATCCAGGACTGATCTATATATATAAAAGCCTAAGTGACCGAACAACCGAACAACGTGCACTGACCACCAGGGGGCAGATGCTCAATGCAGGGAGCTGCCCCCTGGTGGTCAATGCACTCCCACAGGGGGAGCGCCGCTCAGCCAAAAGCCGGCCTCACTGCTGGCGAGCGCAGCCGCAGTGACAGGAGCCTCTCCCGCCTCTGCTGCAGGTGGGCGGTAAGGAGCTTGGGGTCCCGGACTGCGAGAGCCCTAGACTGCAAGGGGGATGTCTGCCCTCTGGGAATCAGGCCTAAGCCGGCAGGCAGACATCCCCAGAGGCGTCCCGGACTGCAAGAGGGTGCAGGCCAGCCTGAGGGACCCCCTTCCCAGTGCACGAATCTCGTGCACCGGGCCTCTAGTATCATTATAAAAGAGGAAATGTGAAGACAGGCAGAACACCGTGTGGAGACTGAAGCTATGTTGCTCCCCAACCATGGAGCTACCAGAAGCTGGGAGAACAGCCAGGAACAGGTCCTTCCCGGAGCCTTCAGAGGGAGGCAGCCCCTCATCTTGACCTCGGACTTCTGGCCTCCAAATAACTGTCCCCTGTTTAAGCCACCAATGTGTGATATTGGTTATGGCAGCCACTGCAAACAGGTGCACCCACAGAAAGCTTTACTCTCTCCCTCTCCCATCTGATCTGCGACAAATGCTGGCGTCTACATGGGTACCCCTCCATCTTTGGTCTCCATATGGGACCCTATGACTTTACCTGTCTTCTCCCCAGGCAACTGTGATCTCTTTGGCCTAAGTGTCGCTACCTACTCTCAGGGCACAGGGAGTTTGCCTATAGCGTGGGGGAGTGTTTGCATGCAGCCACGCATACTCCACTCTCCCCACAAGACCTGCGGGCCAGGCTCAGAATCCGTCTCAGACGAGGCAGGGGCCTTAGCAGTCAGGAGTCCACGCCTTGCAATTTACGGGTAAGTAAGATGAGGACAAGAAAACGGGATAATTTTTCGAGGGCCGCACACCTAGCTCATTAGTATGCTGCTTATGATAACAGCCCAGGAATTCTGCTGCCCCACCCAGTGCTGCTCAACCTCAGCTTTCTCCTCCAGGGATGACTTTTGTCACCAGCTGCCCTAAAGTGTGTCTGCCTTGCTCATTAGAAGTTAATTGTGTTTAGAAGAGGGACTTTGATTGAGTCATCTCTGTAAACCCTGCAAGTCCTTCAGTGTGTGGGTGTTGAACAAATGTTTTGATTGGATCTACCGAAATGTCTCTTTCTGTTCAAAGCTAGCAGGTCCCTAAGGGAATAAGATGCCAGGCCAGTGTTTCTCAAAGTGTGCCCAGGGGACCCCTCACACAGGCGGCACTGCTGACTTGCTTTTAAGTGAAGCATCGCCAGCCTCCACTGCAGACCGTGCACAAGGATTTCTGGGGCTGAGGCCCAGAAAGCAGCCCCCAAATGACCTTACTCCATGTGAAAGCCGCAGTTCTCAGCTTTGGCTGCACCGAGGAGTCACCCACCTGGAGAGCTTGAAAAAATACAGAAGCCTGGGTCCCACCCAAGAGTCTTATTTTTTATCCTCACCTGGGGATATTTTTTTCATTGATTTTCAGAGAGAGTGGAATAGAGGGGGGAGGGAGAGAAAGAGAGGAGGAGAGAGCGAAACATCGATGTGGGAGAGGCACATTGATTGGTTGCCTCCCACACACACCCGGACCAGGGCCAGGATCGAACCTGCAGCCCAGGTACATGCCCTTGACGTAATCAAGCCTGCCACCCGTTGGTGAGCAGGCCAGCACTCTTAACACTCAGCCACGCCACCAGGCCCAGAGAGTCTAATTTAATCGGTCTGAGTGCAGCCCAGGCCTGGAGCTTTTCAATAATTCACAGCTGATGCTCTGTGCAGGCAGGATCGTACCCACGGCACTAAGCTTTGAGGGATTTGAGCATCCTGTTCAGAATCAGGTAACCACTTGTCCGTTTGCCTAGGATTTCCGCAGCTTTAAAACTCAAGTTCCTGCCTGGCTAGTGTGGCTCCGTTGGTTGAGCATCATCCCTTGCACCGAGAGGTCACCAGTTGGATTACCAGTCAGGGCACGTGCCCTGGTTGTGGGCTCAGTCCCCAGTAGGGGGCATGCAGGAGGCAGCCGATTGATGTCTCTCTCTGGATCTCACCCTGGCCCTCTCTCTCTCTGAAAAATCAATAAAAACATATTTTTTTAAAAAAAACACCTCAAATCTCATATCCACAGAATACTGGGAATACCGGGACTGTTGGTCACCCCAGTAAAGACCTGCATCTCTCTCTGTGCAGTTAAAGATCAAGGGGCACAAATATGCTGTGTTAGGAATGAAGCAAAGGACTGAGCCCAAGGCTTTCCCAGTGAGGACCCCCCAACCCTCTCCAGCTCCGGCTTCCTCCAGTTCCTCCGTGGAGAAGGCTCATGAGAATTGCCTTGTCCCTGTGGGGGGGTGGCCGCCCCCACAGCTCCAGCCCTGATTTCCTGCTAATTCAGAAAGCGTTTCCACAGCGGCCCCAAAGTTTCTGTTTCCTGTCCCCTCCCAGGCTATTTTTAGGTGCAGGGAACATTTCCTGCTCCGCCTGCCCCACCCACCTGGTGCCTATCGCAGCCTCTGACATTCGCAGGGTGGGCCGGCCCCATGAAGCATCTGATCCCTGGGGTTCGGCCCTGCTGTCCTGGGGAGCAGTGTCTGGCCCAGCAGCCCTCATGGCCAGCTCTGGCTTGGTGGGGTCCCTCTAGGCCAGTGATGGCGAACCTATGACACGCGTGTCAGCACTGACACGCGTAGCCATTTCTGATGACACGCGGCCGCCGAGGATGAAACATTTGCTGCTCCTGAGGATGAAACATTCGCGAAATAATGTTTTTTCCTCAAAGTGACACACTACCCGAGTTATGCTCAGTTTTTTGGCGAAGTTTGACACACCAAGCTCAAAAGGTTGCCCATCGCTGCCCTAGGCTAAAGTGCCTCTTTTTGTTTACCTTACAAGCTTGAGAATAGTATTTTCCCATTTCTATTGTGTTAGGCCTGGCTGTACCAAGACCCATATATCCTAAGTTAGAAAAGTCCCACGTGATGGTGTGCTGGCCAGCTCAGCTGCAGACACCTGGGTGGACAGCACAGTTCCAGGTCTAAAGGCCTGTCTTTTGCCTGTTTTACAAGCACCTCCTGTGTGTTAGGCACTGTGCTTGTCTCATCAGGACTCACAGCAATCTCATGAGGCGGTGAAAATCTATTTCCAAGGTGAGGCACCTGCAGCTCAGACAGGGACATCCTCTACCCCAAGGCCACACCGTGGCAGAGCTGTCGCCCAAACCCCACTGACTGGCTGGAAGTCTCTGTCAGCATTTCTCCACCTTTTGTTGTTGTTGTTATTATTATTATTGCCCTTCTAAGGAGCTGTATGGGACATTTTCCCCCTAATCGCTCCCTCCCCTGTGAAGTTTTAATACCACAGATATACTGGAAAGCTGTCTGTTACCATAGGGATATCTGTACATTGTACATAAAAAGAGTGAGATCTTTTTCACTCTTCAAGAGCAACTTCATCCCCTTGGGGTGAGACCACTCCTGTTAAGAATGTCAGCAGGGCCCTGGGCAGATGATTCAGTGGGTTGGGGCATTGTCCTGTGCACCAAAAGGTCACCAGTTCAATTCCTGGTCAGGACACATACCTAGGTTTTGGGTTCGATCCCCAGTTGGGGCATATATGGGTAGTAACCAATTGATATTTCTCCCTCACATCTCTCTCTCACTCTCTCGCTCTCTCCCCTCTCCCCACACTTAAATCAATAAAAACATATTTTAAAAATAAATAAAATAAAATG
Source organism: Cnephaeus nilssonii (assembly GCF_951640355.1). Lineage (NCBI taxonomy): Eukaryota > Metazoa > Chordata > Mammalia > Chiroptera > Vespertilionidae > Cnephaeus > Cnephaeus nilssonii. The sequence continues at coordinate 60,090,948 of NC_137083.1, forward strand.
CCAACAGTGGCCCTGGCTCAGTTGGTTGGAGCATCGTCCCATGCACTGGAAGGTCTCAGGTTTGATTCCCAGTCAGGGTGTATATGGGATGCAACTGATGGATGTTTCTCTCTCGCCCTCTCTTTCTAAAAAATAAAATGAAATAAATGGTTTAGAAAGAATGCCAACAGGGTGTGAGGTGTGACTGATTTGTTCTTTGCTTTGCGTGCAGGTGGAGAGGAAGACTGGCTAAAGCCACACAGAAGTTTCTTCCAAACTAATGTTCCCAGGACTCGCGTGCAGAGGGGGCGGCTCACCAGGAGAGCTCTGTGGCCACACGCTTGGGAAATGGTGAGTGCCACACCGCTCCACCTCCTGGGACGTCATCTCAGCAAAACCTGAGTAGCTAGTTAAAACAAAAAACTTTATTTTTTCACCAATATATCTTCGTTTAAGTTGACCACGAATGAATGTCTCTTCTTCTCTCTTACACTGTCTTTCTCTCCCTGCATTTGAAACTCGCGTTTATGCATTCATGTTTGTACATCACTTTGAATTCCTGGTTACAGAACATACTTTTGGAAACGCGGCCACAGGTACGGAGTCGCTTTCTCTCAAGAAGTGAGTCTTTCTGGTGATGTTTGGCCAAGAAGGGGAGTGCACAGCTCTGCGGTTCAGTCAAGCCGGCCAGCCGGACTGCAGGGTCCTGACCAGCGGAGCCCACAGCGCAGACTCAGCCTCTGTGCTGTACCCCAGCTGGGCGCAGGCAGCAGAAAGACTGTAAGATCGTTCATTAGATCGTGTTTATTTAACACAAAGGTATGGCCCGCTTACCCATGTCAGAGAACAACCACCAGCACGTGACATGTGCAGACCGAGCCTCCTCGTCCGGGCCACGAGCAGAGGTTTCCTCTGAGAGGCAGGTGCCGGCTGCCCCCAGAGCCACCGTCCCCCGAGGCCACCAGCACACCCTGAAATCCCCTGCCTCCACACTGTCCAATCCCAGCCACACCCCAGATAAGGGGTTCCGAGCCTGGCTTTGCAGTAGCTTTATGGAAGTCTGACTCCTGGGTCCAACCCGACCCACTGAATTAAAATCTCAGAGCATCAGCATGTGAGTTGTTACGCAGATGAGTCTGATAAGACCATGTTTGTGTATCATTGAACTGGTAAATCTTGAATGTCCCCTCACCCCATGCCAGAACCCTTCCAGGACCACAGCTTTGGGACACACACACACACACACACACACACACACACACCACATGCACACACACCTGCTACAGTGGGAGCATTTATCCCGAAGTAGCCACTCGAGGGCAGGTGAGTGTTTTATGCAGCTTTCTGTGCCCCGTGTCTAGCTCAATGCCGGGCCTGTGCTGAGCAGTCGGTAAATGCTTGTGGCGTCAGTAACCAAACGCACAAGTGAGCGAAGGTCCCACCGTATGAGCAGGGCAGAAGCACCCACCCGCCCGCCGTGTGGCAAGGGCGAGGGGTCAGTGGTAAAGCCAGACAGCACCCACAGCACGCTGCCATAAGTCCCGTGCTGCCTCTAATTGCTCAGGAATCTGCACTATGTGGTTTGTTCGCCTCCTTGTTTGTTTTTAAAGCTTTATTAGGAACAATAAAGCAGTTGTGAATTGCATGGAGCAGAAATATCTAAACTCAGTGACACCCCCGCCCCCACCCGTCCCCCCACCGAAGTCCTGGCAGGGATGGGAATGTTCCACAGTCAGCCACCTGATTGGGGGCGGGCTGCGCACCGTGTCACACTGCCACTGCATTCATGAAGGCCCGCAATCTACCAAGTCCTTGTACAGCCCCTCTTAGCATCCAGTTCACCCTCACACTCCCTGGGTGGGCAGCTGTGGCGGTATCACCCATTTGTGCTTCAAAAGCTGGGGACCCCCAGGAGAAGCAGCCGGCCTTGGGTACAAGGTGGGAGAAGAGGGTGGCAGGAGGTGCAGCAATGAGGCTGAGGGCAATAGAGACAAGAAAAGAAGAGAGGGAGACAGGAACACACTCTCGAAGAGAATGTGCCCAAACCCAGCCTTGGTGAGGCGCCCGGTCACCTGCCACCCTCGGCCACCAGGTGGCAGGCCCTCACCACGGTGCCCAGGAGCAGCACCCAGAGGCGGCCTTGGGCAGAGATGGAGGGAAAAAGATGGGAAGAGAACACACACCCCATACATCACACACATACACAACACACATCGCACCACACACGTCATACACACACATCACAAACAGCACACCATCACAACATGCACCATACACAACACACACATCACACACAAAACACCACCTTCCACACACACAACACATACACACATATCACACACCACACACACATCATACACACATTACACAACCACACACATCACACCACAAACACATAACCATATACACACCACACACATGACATACACACATGACATACACACACCATGCCTCACACCATTGTGGTAGCTGCTAGCATTTCCTTTTTCAGCTTTTCTACCCTCTTCTCCTCCCATTGTCTCTTCAGTATCAACAAATTCCAAACTTCTCTTCACCATCCCTTCCCAAACACTCCCTTGCCATGCCTTTCTCTCCCACCATCCTCTCCACAAATATCAGCATTTTTCTTCTTTCCGCCATCCATTCCTCAGAAATGAAAATAGAGCCTCCCACCAGCATGCCGAAAACCAATTCCAGCATGTAATAATAACAAGAGTTTTACCAAAAGGTTGGTGAAGCTTGGGCGGCTCAACAAGGGTGAGCCACATATGTAGTTTACTGTTGGAAACGGCTAAATGGCACTCCCCCCCAAACCTGAATAGGATTGTCTGCTGCCAGACAGCTCGGGGTATTTTATTGCCTCCTATTGGCCAAACACCTGAACAGCTATAGGCTATTCCCTAAACTGACAATGCTTCTGTACCCTACCCTTTGATACCGTACCCTTTGAAGTGTATATCTCCACCTTGCCTTAGGACAAATTGTATGAATAAAAGCAGGGTCCTGAGACAAGGAGGGAGTCTTCAGCTGAGCCTGAGAGAGGTCTCCCCAAGGAGCAGCCCCCTACATCCGCGGGCCTGAGAGCCACCCTGCAAGGGGCTCTGGTTGGGTTAGAATTCGTGAGGTCCCTGGGGGCTGGGCTCCTAGTACCCCCAATGCCTTTCAAAATTATCTTTTGTCCTTGGACTCCTTCTTAATCATCTACGCACAGCCCCTTTCTCCAGAATGCTGAATGCTTTGTAAGGCTGGGAAAAGAACCCCAGCACCAGCAGGACATTTCTGCTGCGGGCGGGCCTCCTCGCCTGCTTTCTCTCTGAGGGCTCTGCAGCCCTGAGGGCAGAGGCCAGTGCTGCCCCTTCACAAAGGAAGCGAGACTCCAGAGGTTGCGTTCTTGCCCACTCACAGCACTGGAGGCCAGCTTTCACACACTTGGGGTGACTTGCCCTGGGCCCCGAGTCCCTCAGCACCTGTCTCTCCCACAGCTCACACCCACCTTAGTCTCAGCCATTACCCCCTCTCTATCCCCACATGTGATGTCTGCCACTCTGGTCTCATCCTTGGTGGAGGCAGCTCCCCTGAGAAGGGCAGAGAGGGGTCAGGCTGCTTCTCCAGAAGTTTCCGCCTTTGGGGAAAGGGGCTTGTGGCCAGAGCTAAATTCCCTAGGGGTGTCAGGGGCAGAGAAGGCTGAGAACACCACTTGAAACTTAGCAAATGGCTTCCTGTCTAGGTGTGTCCTGTGTGCTGTGACTCCGAACAGAGGCCGCGGAAGCAGGTTCCAGAGCACCTTGGCCACACAGCGGGGCAGCGGGAGGCCCTGGGCCGAGGCCTCTGCCAGCGGCAACCCCGGGGGTCCACTCCTCCGGCCCAGGCACCCACAGCACCTGCAGGGGCTCCTCTAGGGGACACTGAGGAGCAGTCACCCAAACTGAACATGCCCAGCCGGTGTTGCTCAGTGGTTGAGCGTCAACCTACGAACCAGGAGGTCATGGTTTGATTCCCGGTCAGGGCACATACCTGGGTTTCGGACTCGGTCCCCAGTAGGGGGTGTGCAAGAGGCAGCCAATCAATGATGAGAGTGAATCATTGATGTTTCTTTCTCTCCCTCTCCCTTTCTCTCTGAAATCAATAAAAATATATATATATTTTTTTTAACGATTGAGCAGTGGAGACAGGAACAGGCATAAAATGGGGATAACAGGTACCTCAGACAGTGCAGGTCTCGGGGCTCTGCCCCTCTTAAGCCAAACCCTGCTTTCCAGGAGCCCAGACCCCAGGGACCTCACGAATTCCAACCCCGAGCCCCTTGCAGGGTGAGCCCACTTCAGGGTGGCTCTCAGGCCCACGGATGTAAAAGGCTGCTCCTTGGGGAGACCTCTCTCAGGCTCAGCCCCCAGCCCAAGATGTCAGGATGCCCTTCTGGGTGGGCACTCACCCTGGGCACCGCTCATTTCACCCTGATCCCCTGAGCCCCAGCCCCTCAGCCCCCTTCACCTTCCCAACCTTTCTCCTCCCTTCACCCTCCTACTTCCCCAGAATCTTAGCGTGTTTATTTGCCCACCTGAAAAACAGGATCGCAAATCCCACACAGTTGCTGCAATGACCAAATGAGGTGAAGCCGATGTTTCCAAACAGTTTTTTAGCTACAAGAATCCATTGTTTGTTCTTTTCTAGTCTTTTTCATTTTTGAAATGCTTATCAAAGCAGCACAGGTTTGCAGCTGAATCCTTTGTGAGACAGCAGGGTTCCCGGGGTCAAGAAGGTGGGCGAGATCTACGACCCTACTGTGTCACCTGCAGTGGGCACTCCTGAGAGTGTGAGAACCTCCGTGGAACGAGCGTCTAAGACGCTCCAATGGTCCTCCACACCCACTGGGCAAGGGCCAGTTAGGTCGGAATCAGAATCCACCTGAGCTGAACACGACCCACAGATGATGGATAAGCAGGATGTGGTGTATGTGGCATAGCCATGCGATATGATTCAGCCTAGAAAAGATATCCTGTCATGTGCAACCACAAGGGTGAGCCTCGAGGACATTCCGCTTTGTGAAAGGAGCCAGCCACACAAAGGCAAATGCTGCATGCTTCCACGCAGAGGAGCGTTAGGTCTGATCACATAATTGAGTCAACACCCCTCCCCTGGGAACTGACCTTTAGATCACTTCACAACGGACATCCCCTTTCCTTTAGACCACATTCCACTTGCTACAACCACATTCCACTTGCTAAGACCATTATCCTTCCCCTTCCAGCCCCGCCCAGAGAATGCTCTGCCCAGCAAACGCCCGCCTAGAGCCCTTTAAAACCTCTGACTCCCCATCCCTGAGTGCTGGTGCCATTTGGGGGCTCAGCCCATCTGGTCTCCAGATGACCTAATACATATATCATCCCTCACCACTTTTGACCTTGAGTGCTCCTAACAAAGAGGTGCCTAGAGTAGTCAGGTTCATAGAGACAGAGGAGAATGGTGGTTGCCAGGGGCTGGGGGAGGCAGAAGAGGGAGTAACTGTTTAATGGGGACAGGGTTCTGCAAGATGAAAAAGTGCTGGCGATCTTTGCATGACAATGTGGATATACTTAAGTTAACACCACTAACTGGACCCTTCAAGATGGCTACGACGGTAAATTTGAGGTTGTGTGTTTCTTAAAAATTAAAGAATCTGGCCCAGCCAGTGTGGCTCAGCAGTTGAGTGTGGACCCAGGAACCAAGAAGTCATGGGTTCGATTCCCGGTTAGGGCTCAGTAGGGGCCGTGCTGGAGGCAGCTGATCGATGATGTTTCTCTCTCATCGATGTTTCTCTCTATCTCTCTCCCTTCCTCTCTCTCTAAAAAATCAATAAAAAACATTATTTTTAAAGTAAAGACTCTCTTGGGGGACCGCGAGAGGGATGGGTTTGTAATCTGAGATGCTGCAGCCAGGAGCATCCCTTCCCCTTCCCCAGTTTCACCCAGCTGGTTCCAGAAACTAGCTTTAAAAGGGAAAGGAAGTTGGGAAGAGCACCAGGGAGGAGGTGGGAAGGAGTTTGCTCAGTGAAGCTTGGGGAGGTTTATAGTTAATGGTGTATTATGTAAGTTGAAGGCCACTTTAAGCCTGAGCTGAGCTCCTTAGGCACCTCAAACAGCAGGCACCAGCTCAGTGCCAGATACACCCTCATCCCAACTCCCCATCCTGTGCAGGCCGGGGACACACAGCCAGGGCTCCCCAAAACGCAGTTCCAGAGTTCCCCCAGCAGCAGCATCTACTCCGGGAGATCCGGACTGTTGGCAGCCAGAGGCGACCTCCGGCCTGGCTCCTGCCTCTGCCCACCGGAAGCTGGTCTCCTGAGGATGAGCATCCTCACCTGTGCTTTGGGCTAGCAAGTGCCCTGGCAAGGTGGGAGCAGGGTGGACCTATGGCTAAGGCACGTGGCAAGGGCATCTCTGAGCCCTTGGGTGAAGGGCCTGTGCATGAACTTGAAGGGCAAGCCCGCGAAGGCAGCCAGGGCATTGCCAACGGCCCTGACTCCACCTCTTCCGAAGAAAATGCCTCTGAGCACGTGCTCTATGGCAGACATGTACACCCTTAGCGTCCGTATTCCTCATAACACCTCCCAGAGGGAGGTCCCAATGCTCCCTCTCGCAGAAACGGAGATCACGTCTCTAAGACGTTGACAGGCAGTCAAAGGAAGATGGAGAAGGGACCAAAGTCAAGTCTGCCTCTGAGGTCCCGAGCTGCCCCCCCTCCCTACTTCACACTTGGGCAACCAGCCATGGAGGCCCAAGGTCAACACAGTGACCTCGCCAACCTGGCTTTCCTGGCCAGTGCAGGCTCAGCCCATGAGGGCATCCTCCCACAAGAGGCCAATGTGCTCCTGTGAGAGGGCCACGCCCACACTCCCCAACACCTGCCCCAAGCACCTGCTCCCAACTCCCCAGCTGTTGTCCAGAGGCCTGCAAGTACAAACCTTTCCTCTGCCTCTTTAGCCTCAGCTCCCCCTGCACCCCCCCCCCCCCGCCCGCCGCCCAGGGAAAATGACCCCACGCCTGCGCCCCTGTTGGCCTGTCTCTTCTCTCCAGCTGATTCCCTGAACCTTCCCTCTTTCCTTCCTTCCCCAGCTTCTCCTTAGCAATCCAGAGATCCATCCTGTCGTCCTGCTCAGAATTTTACTGCTCGGAACACATTTATCCTCCTCCATCTCTCATTTTCACAGAAGAAAAATGCAAAACAAAACAGCACAACCGTGCCACCAACAGAAACAGATCGTTTCTGGACCTGGGAGCAACCCCCCAGGGGTGGGCAGGGGCAGGCGGACACATTCCTGGGCCGGGGCCGGGAGTCTCGGGTTATCTCTGAGCTGATTACATTTAGAAGAGGTTGCTTCACTTCAAAGGGGCTTTTAGGGCTCGCTGGGGGTTCTGGCTAGCAGAGCCTGTCTGTCCCCTGGGCTGACGTAAACCTGTGAGAAGGAACAGAGCCAGAGGCCCCGCACGCACACACGCACGCAGACCCCAGGCTTCCAGGACAGGTTTCGGAGCTGTTTACACTCACTCCTGTCCTCTCCCCTCTCCCCAGGGTGGCCTCTTGGGTGACAAAGGCAGAACCGCTGCAGAGGACAGGTGGTGGCTGGTGCTCAGGGAGCAGTGAGAACTCTGGGGCACCCGGCCTATGTCTGCTCTCCCCTCCACCCCACCAAGTGTCTTGCCTCATTTAGGGGCTCCCACACCTCCCCGAATGCAGGGCACAGAGCTGAGTATCCAACAGGGACACCCAGCATCCGCAGTCCTTCTCACAGCGCCCTCGGGACCTGGGCTGGGCCAATTATCTAGAATAAATTAGGCAATACAGTCATCGATGCCTCTACTGAGCACTTCCACAAGGATGTGACACACATTTTCCTCCTTGGAGCCTCCTAACCACTCTGAGATGGGTGACATGGGCGTGCTACACCCATTTAAAAATGAGGAAAGTGTCTCCACATCACTCATAAGAGAGAAATGCCAATCAAAGCCGTGAGGAGATACCACCTCACACCCATTAGCACGGCTACTATTAAAAACAAACAAACAAAACAAGTATTGGCAAGGATGTGGATGGAGACATTGGAACCCTTAGGCATCATTTGTGGGAATGTGAAAGGGTGCAACTGTTATGGGGGCTCCTCAAAAAACTAAAAGCAGAATTATCATATAGTCCAGCAATCCCACTTGCGTGTACACACCCGGAAGAATTGAAAGCAGGGTCCGGAAGAGATATCTGTACACCATGTTCGTAGCAGCATTGTTTGCAATAGCCAAAATGTAGAAGCACCCCAAGGGGCCACCAACTGATGAGTGGATAAACAAAATGTGGCCCATACAGATAATCTAATATTGTTCCGCCATAAAAGGAACCTCTGACACATGTTACAGCATGGATCAACTTAGGACATTAGGCCAGGTGACACAAGCCAGTCACAAAAAGGAATACTGATGATGCTGTGTGAGCCCATGTATACGAAGTACCTAGCTACAGTAGTCAAACTCACAGAAACAGAAAGTAGTTGTGGTTGCCAGAGGCGGGGAGTGGGGAGGAGGAAATGGGGAGTGATTGTTTAATAGGTGCAGAGTTTCAGTTTTGCAAGATGAAAAAGTTCTGGAAGTTGGCTGCACCACAACGTGCTCTGTACTTAGAAACGTGGATTTATTTAGCACAACTGAACTGTACACGTCGAACGGTTCAAGTGGTGAATGTTATGCTATGTGTATTGTATGGCAACATTTTTTAAATGAGGAAAGGGAAGAATTTAGAATTATGAAACTCTCCCAAAGTTCAGAACTGAGATCTGAGCTCACATCTACCTGGGGCCAAAGCTTGTGCTTTGAAGCATCCAACCTGTCTCCCTCCCTCCCTCTGCCCAAGGCTCTCTGTGGAGTTGGCCACACTCCCTTGGTAACCACAGCACCCTTGTCCCAGGTGACACCCCGGCTCATGGTACGGTCAGGGTCAGGGCCTGTGCACCACGTCTGGGCTGAGCACCCCTGCTCCAGGCCCCGTGCTAGGCACTAGGGCACAGTGATGAAAAGGACAGTTCCTGTCCCCATGCACTTACATTCTAGTGAGGTGAGCTAGATAATCTATAATAATACAAGGGTAATATGCTAATTAGACTGGATGTCTTCCAGATGTCCTTCCTGATGAAGCTGGGGCCCAAGGGAAGCCAGCCCAGGTCCCGGGTGCCGGCAGCGGGGGTCGGGGGGAGGGGGGGGAGGCCTACTGTTGCACGAATTTTCATGCATTGGGCCTCTAGTAGGTCCATAAATAAATATCTGGGAAAATTACAGATAGGGAGAAGAACTGGGAAGAAAATAAACCCTGAATGTGAAGGAAAATAATGAAGGGCAGGCGGAAAGTACAGGTGCTTTAGCTAGACTTGTCAGGGAAGGACCCTCAGAGGAGGGGACATCATAGTTGGGTCCCCCAGATTGACCTTGGGGGGTGTGGGGGGGTACTCCAACCAGAAGGTACAGTTCATACTTGAGTCAGGAATAAGCTTCTAAGTTGGATGGTCAGAGTGGCTGGCACAAGGTCAGAGAGGTCGAGAAAAGAGAAATGGGGTGGTGGAAGTGGGGGGACTGGGGCGGCTGCACAGCTTGGATTATCTAAGGGCAGAGGGAAGCCATGGAGGGCTGCAAGCAGGAGGTGGCATGATTCGATTTTTGCTTTAGGGTGTGCGGGGTTTTCTATGTGAACTTGACCTTTCCCTGATGTGTCATCAAACTGCTCTGGTCAGTGGCGTTCAGGGCTCCGACCAGGACCTTTCAGAGGGAGGCCTGTGACCCACACTCTGCACAGGGTCTTCTGCACATCGGCCCACAGGGACGGACGCCCTGACTTTCCACAGGGCCACCCTGGGGAAGAAGAAGGGTTGGGACACAGCACCACCACCAGAGTCGCTGAGACATGCTCGGAGCCAGCTTTTGGGGCTGGGGTCCTGGTCTGTCTGCTCTGAGCCCCGTCTTCCTCCAACCCTAACGTGGAGTCAGTGCTATGAGCTCCCCAGATGGCTCATCCCTCCTGGCTATGATTTAGGGAAGCACGCGGGCATTCATTTCCCTGAGTTACAAGCTGTTCTTTCTCTGTACTGGGCAGTATTTTTAGCACCGTCAGCTCAGCCTCAGGAGAGGCAAGAGCTGTTTACACACGAGACAGCGGAGGTGCAGAGATGAAGTCGCTCATGACTGACAGAACCACAACAAGAGCCCAGGTGTCACACTCCCCGGGGGTGTCAGCCTGGCCCCCTGTGCACCCAGGTGAAGACACGTGGTTATTACACCTGCTGTCACCCAAAGCCCACTGGGACCTCTGAACTCTATCCGCTTAGCCCTGACACAACACCTCTCTCCATCGGCCCCAAGTATCAGATCTCAATGGTAAGAATCGATGTTTTCCTTGACCACCATGATGGTTTATATAAAACTGACCTGATTTCAGTTTGGGAAAGGGCGTGGACCAAGCTCCCTTTGTTCTTAAACTCTGGGCTAATCAGTTGCTCTTCTCTGAGCTCAGTGACCCCATCTGGGCTTGTCTCTCTCTGAGCCCGAGTTGGGGTATTGAAGGCTCATTTTGCAGCCATTGGTCTTCTCACCTTATTGGGTTGTAACCCTCACTCCTCTGCTGATAGAGCCCAGAACCACACCCCTAGCCTTCGTCTCCTGCTCAGGGAAGGTCCCACCGACACCCCAAGCATAGTTTGACTGACATGAAGGAATTATTTCCTTCCCCAAACTGGCTCTTCCTCCTGTGTTCCCTATCTTTCTTGGAAGCCACACCAGATAGCAGCCAGGCATCCATCATCTTTGACTTCTCCCATGCTCACTTCCCATGAGAGGTCATAAGATGTTATCTGTTCAACTTTCAACATCTCTCACCTATATCCGCTCCTCACCATCCCTCACCCCCACCCCCACCCCCGCCCACAACCCTCACTCAGGTTTTCCTCATCTGGTGCCTAAATGCTCACAGCATTTCTCAAGTGGCAACCTGAACTTCCAAGCCCCCTCTCAATACATACCACCAGACGTATTTTTCCAGAACATAGATCTGATCATGTTCAAATCTCTCATGGTTGCCCATAGCCCTCAAGGCCTTCCTAACCTGACTTCTACCACCTTGCAGTGTCTGCTCTTATGACTCCAAAAGCACCCTGGTCTTCAAGCAAGTCCACAGTAGTCGTTCCCGAAACATGCCATGTGCTTTTCTGTAGGCTGTACCTCTGCCTAGAACATTCTTCCATCCTTTTCCCAAAAGGTAGAATCTAGGCTCGATTCAAGGGCCTCCTCCTCGGAGGTGCTTTCCCTGACCCTCCCATGCCCATTCCCAGGTGGTTCCTCTTTCCTCTGGACTCATCGCATTGTCGCTGCCTTTAAGCAGACTCAGTGTCGTCACTCTGTGGTGGCCTGCTCCACCTGCCTGGAGCTTCTTCTTTTTAAAAAATATATTTTTATTGATTTCAGAGAGGAAGGGAGAGTGAGAGAGAGATAGAAACATCAATGATGAGAGAGAATCTTTGATTGGCTGCCTCCTGCACGCCCCCAACCAAGGATCGAGCCCACAACCTGGGCATGTGCCCTTGACTGAATCCGGGACCCTTCAGTCCACAGGCCAATGCTCTATCCACTGAGCCAAACTGACCAAGGCCTTCTTAATAAGCAGGTCCCACCTCTGTCCCCTGCAGCTCTCACAGTGTTGAACATCCGATGTTCAAACATTGACAGAATTAGATTCATTCATTCATGAATGCAGTCAATAAATATTCCTTTAAACCTTGCTATATGAAAAGCATAGTTTCAGTTATTTGGTGTGGGGGGCGGGGCGGGCGCAAGGATGCTTGACGGGAATCTACTAGGGAGCTAAAATGTGTGCATTCATACCTGTGCTACCCAACCACATGTGAGAAGGGCCACGTGAATGTGTCACAGAACACAGGGGCTCCCTGGGGGGAAATGTCCCAGCACAGTTGCTGCCTTTACCCTAACAATCCAAGTGGCCCACCGGGACCCTGGCCGGGAAGGGGATGACTGCTATGGCTGAATTCCAAGCCTCATCTTCTGTTCAGTTCTTTGGGCACCGCGCTAGGATCCTCAGAGTCATCTCAGTTCCCACCATCCTTCAAGGTCCCAGATGCCATGACCTTCGTGGAGTCCTCCCTGCCTGCCCCAGGCCACAGGGACCTTCAGTCCCTCCCCCAAACTCCTACGCACTCACTCCTCTGCCTGTGGACAGTTCTGCTCCATTGGTTATTTTCTATCTACAGGTCCTGCTATTTGTATCCGTCAGTGTCCCAGCAGGAAACAAAGAGCACACTCTAACCAGGATCCCTGTAGGAGCGTTTTTTAGTGTAAAGAGTCTATTTACAAACGTGTGGCTAGGGTAGAGAGGAACCAGAAGAGGAAGGGCTATAGCTCAGGGCTGGTAACAGGACACCTGTCACACCCCTGGGACTGAGGGGTGAGAGGAAACACATCTCTGGACAGGTAGTGACTTTGCATCAACAGGCCCCCCAGGGAGGGACCTGCAGGGATAAATCCCCCATGAGTCACCTACTGATCTCCTACCCGAGCTTCCCCATAGCCAAACCCACTGGTAACCAGAGAGCAAGGGAGGCCTTGATGTTTCTCTCTGGAGGGCAGAGAGACTGAGTGGGTGGGTCTACAAGGCAAACAGCTGATACCAGCACACTCTCCAAACAGAACGCGTCTCCCTGGGCCTGGCACTCTGCCTGGCTCATGGTGTACCCATGGATCATGGCGTTCTCCTTTAATTGACTAAAGTAACGATGCTGCTTCTCACGTTTGCTCTAAGCCCCCATCGGGGACAGATCCATTCAAATCAAAGGAGACCTGCAGACAGGGGAGAAAGCCTGGGACTCCGGAGAGAGACAGCCTGAGCCAGGAGCCAGTTTGTGATGTTCGGCAAGTTACACAACATCTCTGCGCTCCAATTACTTCGCCAGAAAAAAAAAAAAAAGTATTTCAGAAGATTGTGCTGAGGACAAAGAGGCAATTTATACAAAGCATTTAAGACAGTGCCAGCCACGTGATGCTCAGTAAACATAGTAAATCGTTGGTGGTGCTTAATCAACCTCTCCTGAACCCTCTGGAGGAGTGGGGTGAGTAGGCCTGGCCCTCATGGGATCCCACAGGCAGAGCTGGCTTTCCCAGCCAGCACCCCGAGCTCTTTTCCCACCTTCCCCTCATCGTCCCACCTCCATAGCTCCTGCCGGTCCCTATCCTGCACCTTTAGGGCCTGAGAGCTGACCAGGAACTGGAGCTGCTTCCTGCAAATGCCAAGGCTGACTCAGACCCAGAGCTGATCTACAGGGGCCGTGCGCCCGATGCCAAGACCCAGTGCCGGCCGTGCTCATGCACAAGAATTGAGAGCCTTCGTCCCCCAACTCACACACACTCTGGGCCTTCCCCAGGCTGCCCATCGCCTGCTGGGGACCACGGGGCCTGGTGTTCCCTTCTAGGGGTGCGGTGCTACCCTTTCCAGGAGAAAGCACATCGCCTGCCCTGCATGCGTCTAGAGAGGAGGCTGGGGAAAGGGGCCCCCGGAATTCCAGGGCTCCCTCCCAACACCCTTTGACATCACTCCCCGAGTTGTACCAGGAACGGGGGAGCCCATCAGTCTGCTTGAATTTTCTTTAAACAGCCGAGTCTGGACAGGAGGCAGCTCCGGCACAGCCCCCACTTGAGAGCTCGAAAGGGGTGTGGGGCTTTGCCCTTCATCATCATGTCAGCCAGGCGAGAGCCCAACCTCATCAGCACCATAATTAGGGCCCTGCGAAGGAGGGGTGATGGACTGCTTTCTCTGCAGCAAGTCAATTAATAAGGAAGCTAAAAGGGCCATTGTGTTATTCCACTTATGAGAGGAATGTGACCTGGGGCCTTGGTTCCAGGTACCTGCTCTCAGCGCTCTGGTGTTGCTGCTGTGATAAGGGAGGCTCTGAGGGAGTAGGATCTGTCTGGTCTCCTGCAAGTGCTTATACAGAGTGGCCTGCAGGGCCCACCGCAAGGGAGCTGTGGTCAGCAGGTTCATCTGAGGCTCTTCCCAAACCCTCTGCTATTTGCCCACAACCCCAGGCTGCCCTACAGGGGTCAGGCCTCTGTGGCCCATCCCCCCCTTCTGTTCTGCATCCTATTCTCTGCCTCTAAGATGTGGCCAAGCTGATCTGATTCCCAGCCTGTGCAGATGTGGCCATGTCACGCATGAGGTTGGTATGGACAAGCTACCTTAAATTGGCATCAGGTCTGGTGCCAACATCGTTACAAAAGCCCAGGATTGGGCAGATGCTTGAGGGCACCTAAGAAAGAACGTTTTCACAACTGGCTGATGCCCAAAATGTCACCCTTAGACATTCACTCCTTTAACTTTATCTTCAGGAGTTCCCTGCACTAGGAGAGAGGAGTGACCTTCAGTTGGCCACATGTTCATCCCAATGACATGTTTCCAGAGACTATGGCCTTGGCCTTGCCTAGAGCTCTGGCACAGAGTAGCTCATGGCCCACTTGAGATGCCGCTGTAGGCTGGCCCCTTGGTTCAGACCAAATGGTTCAGTGGAAAGAGCATAGCCCGAGGATCAGCAGCTGTGGGTCATAGGCAGTGTGAGCTGGAAAAGGTCACTTTCTCTCTCTGAGTCTCCATTTCCCAACTCTAAGATGCGGCGGGTGAGTGGTCTCCAGGCTTCCTCCCAGCTCCAGTGCTCGGCTGTGCAGCGGCCTGATCCTCCAGGATAAGGAAGAGGCCTGACCTGCAAGGCCCTGTGGCTGGCAGGCTGAGGCAGCTCCTTTGAACATTCCCAGTTTAAAGAATCCCACACTTGCTTCCAGGCTTCTCCCCTACTTCTTCCCTCCAGTCCCTAGGCCCCCGCCGCCAGCCCAGCCCCCCGGGTTCCATTTCTCCTCTGCACCACGTGGGTTTAGCCCTCATCCACACCAAATGGTCTTCCAGCCTCTGGGTTCATAGAGAAGCAAGGTCTGTCCTTTGACTTGAGGTTGGAGCTGTCCTTTCCAGGAGCCACCTCTAACCCCCATGCAGAGCCGACCCTGAGCCTCGTCCCAGATCTGGACATCCGGAGCCACGGCTGGCCCTCCCCTCAGCTCTGCTCTCCTGCCTTTTCTCCAGCGTCTGCTCCTGGGCCCCCTGAAACCCTCCGCATGCTCTGTGTACCTCATCTCCAGCGCCTCAGAACCCCATTCCTGGGGGTGTAAGACCGTCGCCTATGCTGGGCGGGAGCCCCACACCCCGCATGCTCCTTGGTGATCACCAGCTTCCCTTCTGGTAGTTTAAGACCACATTAGTCAGGACAGGGGCCAAGTCCAAATGATATGAAGTTTATTTTTCGTTCCGTTCAACAACTGTGAGAGCATTGGGTCCCCATCCCAGACTCACATCAGCTCCTGCCTGACTCACAGGAGAGACCGATGCCAACTCAAAGCCATTCTAAACTCCCTACAGGAAATGTCTCCTCGAGAGTACTGGGCAGAAGATCATCAAAGCACCCCTCCAGAGGCCGCTGCCATCAACCTCACACCCCGGATACCCCGAGAGTAGCCACGACAGAGAAAACAAGTGAAAGCCAACACTGACCATTTCTCAAGCACATGTGGCCCTGGCCCTCAGCACGCTTTCATCTGTAATCACTTTGGCAAAGGAGAGGCCAGAGGGTGCTTTTTCTTAAATTACTAGAGGCCCTGTGCACAAATTCGTGCATGGGTGGGGTCCGGCTGGCCCACCCTGATCGGGGCGATTGGGCCGGGCCAGCTGGGGGGAGGGGATGGGGCAGTTGGCCAGCTGGCCCTGCCCCCTGGTCAAACTCCTGGTCGAGGGGACAATTAGCATATTAGCCTTTTATTATATAGGATGCTGAGTTATGAATCACTGGCAAAAACACAAAATCATAACCGTTTTCTGTTGGTGACATACCTGCACACACCTGCACACACCAGGTTGGGGGAAGCACACCTGCAAAACATGTCTGGGTTGATGTCCTATCCCTTTACCAAGTACTGAGTGGTCGGAGGAGGCCTGAGCAAGGCGGCTGATGTCTGAGTTCCTCTTCCAAGTTCAAGGGCTGGGGGCAGACAGTCAGATGACTGTGCAAGGGTGGTTGCTGGTGGGGGGAGGGAAAGGAGGAAGGGAATGAAAATTCCCATCCTATCCTCCACTCCCTCTTCCATGCAGTGGCTCACCCGAGTTATCAATACTCTGACGGGACAGTTCCAGAAAGCTACATAAACCGGTACCGAAAGTTTTAGATAAAATCATAGAGTCTGTCCACTGTCGGATATTAAGAGCAAAATGGAATTTGGAGGCAAAATCCCTGATTGTAAGAGTGATATCAGGGAGAGTGATCACCCACAAATCAGAGCGCACCTTGTCAGGGACACAGCCCTAGGCCACTGTGGCATTTCCTGTGTCCCCTTGGACACCAGAGACCTCCCACCCATGCAGCCAGAAATTCCCTCTTCCATCCATCTGCCAACAGCCCCTGCTCAGGCCCCATAGTCAGACACGGGAGGAGACATTTTTTAATTTTGCTGCTTTTCTGTCTCTTTGTTCTTCCCTGTGCCTCATTATCTTGAGATGTCTTTAATATCTGAGCAAGCTGGAACATTCCTCCTCCCCTTCTCCCACGCAGCTTCTGCCATCCCAGCGAGCAGGAGGCGGCCGGAGGAGGAGTGAGCTGGCCTGAGTGTCTCCTGCCAGGGCAGCTGGCGCGCAGCCCCGAGCAGGCACTAGGAAGAGGGTCCTGCAGCCTCCACAAAACCCATCAAACAGGAAATGGGACTTTTTAAAAATATGTTTCTATTGATTTTAGAGAGAGAGGAAGAGAGGGAGAGAGAGACAAACACCAATACAAGAGAGAGAATCATCGATCAGCTGTCTCCCACATGCACCCCGACCAGGGATCAAGCCTGCAACCTGGGCAAGAATCGAACCAGCAACTTCTCAGCGCACAGGACACCACCCAACCAACTGAGCCACTTTGGCCAGGGCAGGAAATGGGATTTTAGCAGAAATGAAAGTCATCTGTCCCACCCTGTGCGCGCGCTGTGTGTACACACGCACGCGCACACACACACACACACACACACACACACACACACTTGGACACCCCTGAGTTCAGCAGCCAGCAATGCCGGAGTCATCATGTCCCACAAGTTGTTAGGTGAGGGGAGGTTTGAGGGGGAGGGTGGCATTCTAGGTTGGAACATGCCAAATCAGGTGTTTTCCTACAACTCAGTATGATGCTAGGAACGCACCCCCACGGACAGGATATTACTTATACGAACAGTGAGTCCCCAGCTGGTCAACATTCAAGTGACAATTATAGAACATTCCAGATGTCCCAAATGATTCCCAAACCATTAGGTTTCCTGTCAGTCCAGGTGGGAGGAAGGGAAGTTGGCATCGTCAGATCCAGATGGAGCCCTGGGCTGGGATGGGGGCACCAGGCAGACGCCGGTCCCCAGCCCCAGGGGCTCCCACACTTTCAGCAGAGCCACCACCATGCACAGCAGCTGCCAGGGGGGCTTTGACAAACCAAACTCTGTGAGGGGATCAACTAGGGGCCGGGGGCATCCCAGAAGTGGTGGCACTGAGCCAAGCCCTAAGCTCTGAATGGTGTCTGGGCTACCTTCCACAGCCAGGCGCCTGGTGCAAGCCAGGGTATGGCAGATCTGTTTGGGAGCAGCTAGAGCATGGCTGCTTGGAAGCGGGTGGGGCTAGAGAAGCAAGCAGGACCAGGGCACGGAGCACGTGAATGCTGTGATGAGAGCTTGGATCTCATTTGCTGTAGGGAAAGAGTTTCCAGAAAAGGTTTCCTAGGAAGTCCCACACCCCAGAGGCTGGCTGCCTGGGTTCAAGTCCCAGCTCTGCCACTTTCTAGCTGCGTGGCCTTGAGACAGATGCCTTACCTCTCTGTGCCTCAGTTTTCTCATCTGTTGAATGGGACGATGTATTTCATTACTGATAAGAAGCACAATTTTCCCCACACATTTTAACATCTACAGTCATCTTAGAATCATCAGCGAGGTGGCAATACCAATGCAGTTGTCATCAGCTGTGCATGCGTCGGTCATTCAGAAGAAAACTCAAGCTTCTACGAAACACTACACCGCTTTTAATGGCACCGAAAATATAGTGTGGGGGGAAAAACATAGATAAGGCTGATAACTCTGAGCTTCCAAACAATTCAGAAGGGCGGCACTCTGAAAGGGAGGACACTGTAAGACTACCTAGACTGATTTACTTCATGTATAAAGTCCTTCAGTGTGCACCAGATAAATATACGATTTTGAAAATCCATGTCTAAACAAGTCTAAAAGAGCTCTTTCATTAAATATAAAATAAAACCTCTGTGTGATAAGGAAGCATTGGGTCATAATTTTTCTTCTTAGTGCTACAGAAATAAGGTGCAACTTACAATTGGTGACATCTTCAAGTCAATGAGATATGGCTATAATCCTACATAGCGCATGAGATTGTGAGGAGGATAAAATGAGTTAATATTTATAAAGCACTTACAGTGCCTGACACATAATGATTGCAATACACATGCTGTCCGATAATCTGCTTTGTGCTTTAGAAACGTTCCTAGCGGGGCTGTGCATTAAAAGAGGACACTGTGCCATGGTCTGGGATAGAGAAGGTGAGAGAGAGCCCATGTTAATCACGGCCACGTGACAGACAGGAGTAGCGGGCAGATGGGACAGAGTTTTGGAGGTGGGTCCTCACACGGCCGTCACTGGATATGTTTATACTAGTGGCCTGGTGCACGAAATTCGTGCACATTAAAAGGGGATTAATTATAGGAAATAATTTAATATTGCTATTTGCCCTTTCTATATAATAGAAGTGTCAGAGATGAAAGAAAATTAATAAAATGTATATGAAAACCTTCCTCCTGTCAGAGTCTGTGGTGCACCACGGGACCCAGAGTCAAGTCCCCGCCCACCCACATGTGCCTCAAAATCATGTGAGACCCAGACCCAGCTGCCCCCTCCCCCCGCATTTGGCTAGATCCAGACCCAGCCAGTCCCAACCTTGTCAAGCCCTGCCAGGCAGGGGGCACAGCCTCAGGTCCCCTGGCCTGGTGCTGGGGCGGGAGGCACAGCCTGAAGTCCCCTGTCAAGCCCCACCTGGTGGGGGGCATGGCCTCAGGTCCCCCGGCCTGGCGCCGGGGCGGGGGGCAAGGCTTGAGGTCCCCATCAAGCCCCTCCAGGTGGGGGGTGCAGTCTGAGATCCCCCGGCCTGATGCTGGGGTGGGGGTGTGGCCTGAAGTCCCTGTCAAGCCCCACCTGGTGGGAGCGTGGCCTGAGGTCCCCCGGCCTGGCACTGGGGCAGGGGGAGCAGCCTGAGGTCCCCTAGCCCAGCACTAGGATGGGAAGAGCACCTTGAGGTCCCCCATCAAGCTCCACCAGGTGGGGGGGCATAGTCTGAGGTTCCCTGTCAAGCCCTGCCCGGTGGGAGGCATGGCCTGAGGTCTCCTGGCCTGGCGCTGGGGCGGGGGGAGCAGCCTAAGGTGCCCTAGCCCAGCACCAGGACAGGAAGCGCACCTTGAGGTTCCCTGTCAAGCCCTGCCAGGTGTGGGGCACAGCCTGAGGTCCCCTGTCAAGCCCCACAGGGGTGGGGGAGGGCATAGCCTCAGGTCCCTGCTGATTGCTTGTTAAGGCTTATGGGAACTTGGCCTCAGCTGTGGGTGCAGCCATCTTTGTGATGGAGTGATGGTCAATTAGCATATTCCCTCTTTATTAGATAAGATGGGGAAAAGGGAGGAGCTGAAATCAACACCAACGTTTCTGGTGGGGCCACAGAGCAAAGCTTTCACCTGAGGTGGGGAATCCAGAGAACCAGGTGTGGGGAGGGAAAGAATGAGTTTAGCGTGGGACGTTCGTGGGATATCCAGGTGGAAGTATCTGGCAAGAAGCTTCCCGGAAATTAAGGTCCAGTGCTCAACAGACACATCCAAACCTGTGGGAAGAGTGAAGGCAGGAAGAGAGAGGAGAGGGAGGGAGAGAGGAAGGACAGAAGGAAGGAAGGTGGGAAGAAGGAAGGGAGATGGACCAGTTCCTGCCCACCACACATTGCTCACGTCGCTATTGGAACCCCCACCCCATTCTCTTTAACGCGTCAGCTGTTTGTGTGGTTGTTAGTCTCTCCCACTAAACAGCGGGCTGAGGGCGGGGACCAGGTTCCCTCATATGTGTAACTGGGTGCCGAGGCCAGAACCCAGCACATACTGAGCTACTCCATGAACGTTTGGGGGTCCCGAACTCTTCAAGGGTAGAAGCTTTGAAGCCCTGTCTTCCGGTTCATTTGCTCTTCACTCTGCTCCCTCAAGCTGTGGTTGGTGACTACAAAACAAAACGATTGGAACCAAATGGGTTAGGAGGAAAAATACAGGCCTCTGGCCAGCATCGATTCTCAACTGGATTGGAGGGTGGGGAAGGCCATAAGAGAGAGGACAACACAAGATGAGATCAATGAGCACAGAAGAGGAGAGGAGAGAGAAATGAGAGCATCCCAGGGTTCCATCAGGTCTGCCCCGAGGCCAATACCTGCCTGCTGTGACCTAGTGTTCCCCCACCAGGAAACCCCACCCCATCAGCTTTCCCAGTTCAAGTTCATCACAGCCCCAAGCGGTGTCTGAAGGGACGAGGGGGGAGGCACGACCTTGATCCCAGCAGCTTAGTTGCAGGGCCCTTGACCCTTCTATGGCTGGGCGATGGAGAGCCCAGCCCCTCACCTCAATGGGTGGGCCCGTTTCCTGATCTGCTCTCTGAGGAGTGGCTGGGGGTGAAGGCCGGCTCCTTCCTGACTGGCCTCTGACTCCCTCTGCCCTCTCCTCTGCCTCCCGCAGCCCAGGGAGAGCTGGCTGCCTAACAGGAATGTGCCTTCATGGTGCTCGGCCCCTGTTGTTAGGGACTTGCCGTCTCCCCCACCCACTGTGTCTCTATTTCCTTTGTAGCCACCACCCTCCTCCACGCTCTGCTCTGCTCTGTACCACACAGCAGCTCTCCATCATCCGGGTCACACCTCTGACCTTTCCTGATGCTCCTGTGGTCACGTCGTTGTTCTGGGTGAGTCACTGTCCAGCTGGAGGAGAAAGTCCGAAAGGGAAGTTTGGAATCACCCCCTGGGACACACCCTCTGCCAAAACGGCCTTTCTGAGGAGCCCTGTTCTCAGGGGCCAATCCAGTCCTGCCCTGCCTGCCCCCAGGCTCAGGTTGAGAAAATGGACAGAGAAGGGGCAGCCTCCAGCCAGCCAGGGGGGCGGGAGGGAGGAGGGTACGCAGCCCTGCACCCCGAGAGGCAAAGGAGCACACGCTGGATGAGATGGGGAAACGCCGACCCGCCCTGCTCCACGCCCCCACACTGCCCATGGCTACCCGGGAACCGGGCTCTGGCTTTGGTCATTACCACCCTCTCCTGCCCCAGGCCCATCACAGGAATGCTGGGTCTCCAGCCGGTGCCCTCGCCTGCCTGGCCTGGGTTTCAGGGGTGCTCCACCCAGCACAGAACTGGGAGACTTCCCCAGACCCCGTGGTGTGTTCCCCTGCCTTCCTCTGCTCTTGCTCTGGCGGCTGCTGGGAGGGCACAAAGTCACCTTTCGTCATTTCAAGCTGGAGCCGGGGAGCCCGGACGCTGAAAGCGGGGTGGATTCCGGCAGCCACTGGGAGTCCACAGAAAGTCGGTCTGAGAAGCACGGGGTGCTCCTGGAAGATGCTGGCCACCGGGGCCACGACCGTCCCCATAGCCTGAGGGGCTTTACAAGGAGACCCTGGAGCAGAATTTGAGCTGAGCCAGGCAGCGGGAGGGGTGTTCACAGGAGGAGGAGTAGAGAATCCCACAGTGTAACATGAGGGGATCTGAGGAATGGGAACCCCCAAACGCCCTGAGATGTGAGCAAGAAGGGGTCCTCAGGGGGCAAAGGCTGGCTGGCCGGCCCAGCGCCAGGTATTCAGAGTGAAAACCTGGGGAAGACCCAGCAGCAGCGAGAGAAACCCAGTACAGACTTTGGGGGTGGCTTTGCCTGGGTGAGAGGGGCAGAGGGTAGGCCGTGTGGTTTTAGCTCAGGGAGACAAATAGTGGGGAAAGTTGTTGTTTTATCTACTTTCTGCCTTGTGCTTGGTTTACCCACTTGTCAAAGCTCCCGCTTCGCCCAGCGCTCTGGACAGTCAACTGGGTGGGGTGTCAAGTGCACGCTCCTTGCAGGCAGAGAAGGCCTTCGTCCGCCCTTGTTCCAGCATGTGATGCCTTGAGAGGTGTAAAGCCCCATCGGAACAGCGGTGAGCCAGCAGCCACCCCCACAACTCCCAGCTGGGTTTGCACCCACACAGTTGCCCAGTCCCAGCAAATGCTCGTTGCTCTGAAATGACTTGAGTGAGCACCAAGTTACTGAAGGAAAAATATCAGTCACTTTTGTCAAACAATGAGTTTGACTTGGGGACTGAGGTGACCTCTTCTCCCCATATCGGGGTCCTAACGAGGGCTCCTGGCTGGGTGAAGGGCACTGCCTGGCTGCCTGCTGTGTTCTGGGCCCTGGCCAGCTGGCCCTAAACCAGGGCTGGCCCGAGGGGAGCAGCTGGGCCCTGCTGTGTTGTCAGAACTCCAGATTGCCTCTGGCATCAGCAAATAGCACCAGAGTGTCATCACAAGCCAGGGACAAAATAAATAAATAAGAGGAAACCAGTGACAGCTGCCAGCCATCACCCTCATTTAAAAAAACACACACAGTCCACCATGGTCAGCTTTCTGCTGCCCTGATGCCTCGTCTACACACACACGCACACACACGCACGCACGCACGCACGCACGCACTAACAGGCCACAGCCGGGAGAGAGCTCCTCCATCCCAGGGTGGCCCCTGCTCTGAGCTCCCATCACCTTCTCTCCCTTCACCCACCTGCGTGCCCTTCATGTCCCTTCTGGAACCTGCCAAGCTGGGTCTCTCTACCTCGAGGCTTCCAACAGGCTATTGTAATGGCTGGACAACTCTCCTGTCAAATCCTCAGCCCACCCTCAGTCACTCCATCAAGTACAGCTCAAAGATCTCCCCCTTCGAGCCCAGCTGGTGTGGCTCAGTGGTTGAATGTTGACCCAGGAACCAAGAGGTTTTTGGTTCGGTTCCCAGGTCAGGGCCTATGCTGGGGTTGCAAGCTCAATCCCCAGTGGGCATGCAGGAGGCAGCTGATCAATGATGTTTCTCTCTCATTGATATTGCTATCTCTCTATACCTCTTCCTTCCTCTCTCTCTCCCTCAAAATCAATAAAAACATATTTTTAAAAAAAGATCACCCCCTTCCAAAGGCCTTCCCCACACACCCTGACACATCTAACCCTTCAACCATTTCCAGTTCCTTCAAAGTGCTCGTCTCTTTGTGAAGTTAAGTTATATTCTTATGTTTTGCTGGTGTGTGATGGGTGCTTCCTCCATCCCTTTCCCACCCCCATCCCCACGCCCCACCTCCCCGCCCCAGCCATGCACATTCACACACCCCGAGCACAGGGACTGTCCTGCTCCCTGTGGTCTCCCAGGCGGCTTGAACAGTGCCTGGTACCTAGAAAGGCTTCAATATAGATGTTCACTGAATGAATGAGTGTTACTGCTTTCATGCCAAGATGACCCACCTAACTTCCCATCAGGACTTGAGTTGCTGTGTCCAGTAAAGGGCGAGGTGGGGACAGTTCCTATTCCCTCTTGTCACAAGGCCGCCTCCAGTTGGCAGCACAGGAATGGCCATTCCCCTTGATTCCTTGCGCCAGGCCCTCTGCTAGGCTCTCTGCATGAACTACATCACTTATCCCTCTGGGTAACATCCTTTCAGCTCTCTTATCCCCACTTAACAGGTAAGAAAGCCAGGGCTCGGAGAAGGAACTTTGTTCACCAACTCACTGAGTTCACCCATAACAGAGCCTGGACTTAGACCTGTTTGAGCTTTTCCCTGGGACTACACCAGAGTGACTGCCATATAATCCAGCAGCTCCACTCTGGGTGTTTATCCACATAAAACAAAAAGCCACCTGACCGGTTTGGCTCAGTGGATAGCGGTTGGCTCAGTGGATAGAGCGTTGGTCCCGGGTTCGATTCCGGTCAAGGGCATGTAGCTGGTTTTCGGGCACATCCCCAGTAGGGGGTGTGCAGGAGGCAGCTGATCGATGTTTCTAACTCTCTCTCCCTCTCCCTTCCTCTCTGAAATTTAAAAAAAATATATACTATATTAAAAAAGAAAAACAAGCTCACAGATACAACGACTAGATTAGGGGCTGCTGGGAGTGGAGGAAGGTCAGGGCTATGGAAATGCGTGAGGAAGATCAAAAGGTGCAATCTTCCCGTTATAAAATATCAGTCATGGGGCTGTAATAACATGCTGCATGGCAACTCTCGTTAGTAATACTGTACTGCATATTTGAAAGTTGCTAAGAGGGTAAGTCTTAAAAGTTCTCATCACAAGAAAATAGATTGGTAACTATGTATGGTGACAGATGTTAACTAGACTTATTGAGGTGATCATTTTGCAATATATACAAACTAGAAGCCCGGTGCATGAAATTCATGCACCAGTAGGGTCCCTAGGCCTGGCGGGCAATCAGGGCCGATCAGGGCCTTCTAGCTGCTGGCCAGGGCCTTCCTACGTTCTGCGCCACCCCCTGGTGGTAAGCGAACGACATAGCGAGCAGTTGAACTCCCGAGGGGACACTTTGCATATCAACCTTTTATATATATAGATATCAAATCGTTATGTTATGCACCTGAAACAAATATAATGCCCTACGTCTATTATACCCCAATTTAAAAGAAACAAAATCCTAGAGCAATTGCCTCATCCCTCCTAAAACCCCCCTTCCCCTCGTTCTGCATCAGGGGCCAGCCTGCCCGGGAAGGGCCCTTTCCACCTCCCCTACACACAGCACCGGGAGAGCTGAAGGCGTTAATGAGGCTGCCCAGCCTCACACCCAAGCTTCCCAGCTAATCATCCCAGCCTTTGAAGGGGATGGGAGGAGGACGGCAGAGCATCATAGGGCAGGCAGTGAGGTTAAGGGACCTCCTCTCTCAGTCCTGTGTGCCAGATATGGAGGGGCGGCCAGGGGCTCCCTCAGACCCTCCACCCTTCCCCGGCACCGATAGGCATCTGCCGCAGCTGGAGGCAGCTGGGCCCAGGCCGCCTGGGACAATGGGGCGGGGTTTCCTGCAGGGACTGCCGCAAGGTGGGAGGCAGGGCCAGGCTGGCCAGCGGAAGGCAGGAACCCCGCTCACCAGGCACCAGCGGAGACGACGGCAGGGACATGCAGGCCCAGGACCCCAGCTGCTGACTCACTGCCTGTCTCAGGGACAAGTCACTTCCGCGGGCACCTTTGTCTCGCAGGGACAGAGCCATGCCACACCCACACTCAAGGGCTCGGAGGTGATGCCCAGGGAAAGGGAGAAGGAAGGGCGGCTCAGAGCGAGGGATCCTTTCAGGAAAAACGTGGTTTCTCAGCCTTACGAAGCTTCCTGTGCACAGGGCTCTCGGGCCTTCGGAACATCTCAGCTCGACCTTCCCACACCCTGTGAAGTCGGTACTTTTCACATCCCCACTTCACAGATGAGGAAGCTAAAGCTGAAGGGGTCAAATAATTCGCCCAGTCACCTCTAGGCAGCATTTCTCATTGTAAAGCAGAATGAGTTCAGCCCTGCCATCTTCAGTCCTTCCCCTTCACCATCAGCACAACCAGGGGCCCAAAGCTCTCCGGGCCTCCCCAGGGGGAGTGAGGGTGTTTGTACTGCAGACCACGCTGGCCCAGCCAGGAACATGCAGCCTGACACAGCCAAACACACGACAACATGGGAGCTGGGCTGTCCAGCTTACACACGTCCTGCTTTCCCAATTCAGATCTCCGGGCACCGCCTCGGCACTGCCCACACCCACTGAGTGGGGAGGACGGGCGGGGCACCCAGAGATCTGGACTTCAGGCTCAGCGCTGCTGCGCACCAGCACGTGGCCTCCTTCCCCGCTGAGGGGGGCTCGGGTTCAAGAGACCCACAGTGAGCTGGAGACCCCCCTCCCGGCCGGTGCTGAGGAGGTCAGCGGCAGGTCATCCGGGATGTGAGGAAGGACACGGGCGATGTCAGCACTGGTTCAGTGCAGGCCTGCTGGGGACATCGAGGCAGGACAAGTTCAGCAGGATGAGCTCACACAGGACGCGGGCCCTGAGACAGGACCCAGGGGTGAATCGGGCCAGAGTCCATTCTGCCCAGCCATGACGAGTGCCATCCGGTTCCCTTCCCCTCGATACAATATCCTTGACCATGCGGGTCGTGTATCTGAATCTCATGAACCCCAAAGAGGCTCAGAAAGCACCCAGAACCTCCAGGACCGTTAACAGCAGAAGGAACAGGACCACCCCTCCAGACGACATCACCCGCAGGGCACCGCCTCTGCAGCGCCTGGGCACCGATGCCAGGGCAAGCGTTGGTGCTGAAACTTCAAGCTCGAACGGGGCACTTGGCATCCAGAGCAGAAATCCCGCTGACTTTGCCAGGTACAACCCGGTACCCCCGCGGCCCCTCTGAGGTTCCTGTCCGCTCTATTTTTGTCCCTGTGTCTGGGAAAACTGACTAAATTTCCTTTGATTTGGAACCAGGCCCGACTCTGAAGTTGGGTGGATGTAGCCACACTTCCGCACCCAAGTTTCCGTCGGTTTGAAAACAACGCTGGGTGTTGCAGAAACAGCTGTGCTAACAAGCACAGCCCTTATCTGTCCAGGCCGAGTCCTGCCGGGGTGTCCTGGAGGGAGGGCAGTGACTGAAGAGTGGCCAGCCACACCCAGCGGGGCCAGCGTCACCAAGAGGCTGATTCGTCAGATAAGGAGCCTCACGGGAAACCCTGAGAAAGGGGTGCGAGGGACTCTCCCCCCAAAACTGCCTCCAGAACATCTTCCAGAAAGACTGGCCTGATGAGCCTCAGGCCACCTGCATCACCACCTTCCCCGGCCCTTCCAACGCCCGTGTCTGAATTGGCACAGGTTGGACGTGGTGGGCACCACCTTGAGGGGTCCCGCCTCGTTGAGCACAGGTGCTCGCTTTCCCATCGACTTTGTGATCAAGCACAAGCCCGGACGGCGGCCCCCGTGTGCTGTCACCTGCGTGTCCTCTCCCACCGTGCAGGCCCCTCTGCCAATGCGGGGCCTCGGCCTCTATCCGCTGCCTCCTGGCCCTCCACCCGCGGCGCAGCAGCGGCACCAGGGGGCCTGGGAAACGACCCTGCTCACCCCGGAGGTCCTGACTCACCTGGTCTGGGATGTGACTCAGGCCCTGGCCTTTTTGCAATGTGCAGCCAGGACTGAGGATCTCCTCTCGAGTTTGGACATTAACTTGGAGCTAGAGAGATTGCTAACTCAAGGGCTGGGAGGCGGAAAGAGGGAACCCAGGAGAGAGGTGGTGAAACCACTCGTGCAGCAACATAGCACATCATCGGACTGGTGCTGCTGGCGGGGAAGGGGCTTGGCCCAGGCCCCCACCTTCCTCCCTTTCGAAGGAGAGAGTGTGAGTTCTGGGCAGGGGAGATATAAAATGTTTATCAGTGAGTGAGGCACGGACACCGGTCAGTCGAGATGGGTCGCTGACCCTCAGGACGGGTGCCTGCTGAATGCTGGCTCTGAGGCTTCTGTATTCATCCTTCAGAACTTACCTCCACACAATGCTCAATAAACATATGATTTTTAAAAGATTTTAAAACGTTTTGATTTTTAAATCTCTAGTGCAGGCGTCCTCAAACTACGGCCCGCGGGCCACATGCGGGTGTTTTTGCCGGTTTTTTTTTTTTTTTTACTTCAAAATAAGATATGTGCAGTGTGCATAGGAATTTGTTCGTAGTTTTTTTAAAACTATAGTCTGGCCCTCCAACGGTCTGAGGGACAGTGAACAGGCCCCCTGTTTAAAAAGTTTGAGGACCCCTGCTAGTTCCTCATTGTGTCCCCTTTTGAGAACACAATGCTTGCTGGTGGCAGGAAATGCAGAGAAGGAAATAAAGAAAGCCGAAGTCGTCATCCGTAATCCACCATCCCGAGACAACCACCACGCGCCCACCCACAGGGGCCTCTCGCCCCGCTGCTCAGAACGCCCACCTGCATCTTTCTCTGCTCGGCTGGCAGGCGCCGCCCTGATGAGCAGTCAGAGGAAAGGCCCCGGGGGTTCCGAAGCCTCCCCAGGTGACTGCCATCACTCCTTCATCCTGAGGGAAGCGGGAGGGGCAGGAAGTCGTAGCCCCATTTGAAGAGAAAGGGAAAGTGAGCAACCAGTTTGGGATGGGACTTTCCTCGGGCACACTGAGTCAATCAGCAAACATTCCTGGAATGCAAGGAATTTGGGGGGTACATACACCTGACACCCCAGGCTCTGCCCTTGAGGACCTCACTGTACAGTTAAAGAAACCAGACAGACACTCCACACACGTGCATGCACACGCACGCGCGCACGCACACACACACACACACATACACAAATACTGAGATTAAATGAGTTAATATCTATAAAGTGCTTACAATAGTACCTCGAACATACTAACTGTTCTCTAAATGTTTGCTGATAGTCTTATTTTTATTACCCAAGACATTTGGCATGTATGTTCCAAGACAGTGATAAAGCTCAAAGGGCTCTTTGTTTGGAGGGAGGAAAGATTGTAGGGACTTGCGGGAGGGGATGAATTCCCAGATTCTGAGAGGGGACAAAGACCCCAGTCCTGAGCTTTGCAAACACCCGGGGGCAAAGTCCAGGGTGCACACACACACACACACACACACACACAACTCACACACACAAACATGGACAGCAGTTGCAACCAGATCTCTCTGCTTCAAAGTCTTCTTCCCTGCGAGTGGTGGGATGAAGCAGGTGGATGCAGCCTGGGCAGGATTCAGGGGCCATGGACAGGCACAGCACAGCTGTTTCAGGGCCGCTGGTGGCTGGGCAGCCTCCGCCCTGTTTGCTGGGTGAGCCCTGCAGCTGAAGGGAAATCCTGAGGAGCCTGAGGGGCGGCCCTGGGAAAGGCCCCATTACCTTGGAGAGCAGAGGGGTTTTTAGTCTGAGTAAGGAACCGCCCGGGGTTGGCAGCCAGGCCAAGGAACAGGGATGCAGAGGGGGCCAGGATGTCTCCAGGGCAGGGAAGTCTGCTCCTGAGTGCTGCAGGGCAATTGGTGAGTGAAGTGCCCCCTTCCTGACCTCTACAAAACCTCCAGGAAAACCCACACTTCTCCCAGGGCTGGGGGCTGGTTAAGGGGCGGGAACAAAGTGCTGGCTGACCCCGAGCCCGGCCTGGGCTTGCAGCAGGGACCTTCCAGGGGCCTCACTGTTCACACCCAAGATGTTTATGCAAAGGACCTCACAAGGAAACACAACCCACCCCCCACCCCCACCCCTCCACCCCCGCATGTATGTACATTATCTTTCTTGTTGCTCCAGCCACTGGGTGGTGGATCCTGGAAATAGTGGGGTAGGAGGGGTGGGCCCACAAGCAATCCCCTGTGATCGGTCCTTATCTGCCCATGACGGGTGTGAGGCCCAGAGCTCCTGGCTCAGCGCCCGCCCCCCCCCCCCCCGCCCCCTACACACACACACCCAGCGGGGCCAGGCCTATAATTCATAGGCTTCAGAGGGGCTTTGGTGGTGAAACCACCGTACTAGCTGGTACCAGCCGCACCCTCCCCCAAGCCCCAGGGATTAGGATGTGGGGGGCTATTGCATTCCTCCTGACCACCTCTCCTCCACCCTCTGGGGGGGCCTGTCGGGCATCTGTGGGCCAGGCCTCAAGGAAGGTCCTGCAGCACTTCAGGCGGAGAAATGAGGAAGTGAGATTGTTTCTCCCCAGGAACCCCAGGCCTTCCTCTGAGACAAGCCCTTTCCCATGGCATCCGCCTCACTGCCCATGAGTCAACCCCGGAGCCTGGAGCCAGGAAGCACCCCCCTAGCCTGGCAGGCCTGGCTCCGCAGCTCCAGGAGAGAAACAGCCAGACAGCAGCCCTGGGCAGGGCCCCCACCCACTGCCCCGTCCCCCGCAAGCCCGGCCTTCTCTGCTCCCTGACGAGGCAGCGTCCTCGGCCCCGATAAGGGCATCTGCTCTACTCGCCCACCCCCCCCCCCCCCCCCCCGCTTCATTCAACCATCAGCTCTTGGAGGGCAGAGCTGTCTGTGCCTTTAGCCCCTACATCCCAGGGCTTGGCACAGGTCACAGCTGGGAAGGGACAGGGGCACTTCCTGAGGCTGCTCTGTGCTCAGGGCCTATCTCTTTCATTCGTCCTCGGCAGGACAAGAAGCTGTCCTGTCTGCTGTCTGCATCGGCAGCCCCGTGTGGGAACCCCTCGGGTGGAGGAAGAGGGGCTGGGCCCTCAGTTGGCCAGCGCTCCCCACACCTCCTGGAGGCTCCCTCCACCACTGCCAGGTCAGAAGCCCACGGAGACCCGGCCAACTCCACAGTCCAAGGGCTGTCTCCCTTGAAGTGCTTCCAGTTAACGTTTCCTCTCCGGACGAGATAAACAAGGCTAGTGACATCAGTGTGGCCACCCGGGGCTTCCAGCCAGGACGATGGATCACAGAATCCTCTGAATCTGGGTTCGTGTTTTGATGCTTTTGTCTCAGTATCATCAACTCCCCTCCACACCAACCTCAAGAGGCGGGGAGGACAGTTATGCCCGTCTCTATCAGACCCAAGAGAAGACGGAGACAGGAAAGTTACGTGACGTGCCCGAGGGTTCACAGCGACCTCGTGGCCGCCGAATTAACCCCAGCTCCTGGCTCTTCTCTGTGAACTGTGCACAGGGGAGGGGGCGTGCCCAGCAGGGTCCTCTTCCCCGGCTCCCTGGGATGCTGGAGGCAGGAGGGCGAGGACGCTGCTCAGTGGGAATCTCGAGGATGGGGATGCACCCCAACACTCCACATCTCCCTACAACAGCCAGCCATTCGCTCCCTCATCAACTCACCTCCGGACCAAGCATCTGCTTGGTACCCAGTACTGTGCTGGCAACAGAGATCCAGGACATGTGAAAGGATTTCAACCTAAAATGGAACCGGGAGTAGGAAACGGAAGCTCTCACACATGCGCCTGCCCAAGAACAGAACTTGAGAACAAACTGAGCCTGGCTGGTGTGTCTCCGCAGGAACCAAGAGGTCACTGGTTGAATCCCTGGTCAGGGGTCAGGGCACATGCCCAGGTTGCAGGAGGCAGCCGATGTGTGATGTTCCTCTCTCGTTGATGTTTCTATCTCTCTATCCCTCTCCCTTCCGCACTCTCTCTCTCTAAAAATCAATAAAAACATATTTTAAATAAATAAATAAAGAATGTGCTTTTAAAAAAAAAAAAAAAGAACAAGCTGAGAGGCTGATTTCCTGTAAATGCCTGATTTACAATAGACCAAGACTTACTTCCTGACCAAGGAACCTGCGCCAAGAATCTCTCCCCACCCACAAGCCAAGGAGCTTGCTGCCTGGACACTATTTCCAGGATCCACCAGCCATGGATGTGCCCTGCTTGGCGCTCCTTGCCCATACATACAGCCCGCCCCGAACCTCAACAGACTCACCGGTAGCCTGCTGCAGCATGCTCTGTCCAAGTTACAACTCCTCTGCTATTCTTGAACAAACTCAATTTCTGGTAATGAGAGCTTCCTCAGTTTACCCCTTTGTTTAGGTTGACAGCTGATGACACTGAAGCCTGGACTACGGGAGTCTAGTTGAGGAACCAGGGAAGGGTTCTGGGAAGAAGTCCGTCTCAGGTGAGATCTGAGGGTGAGAGCTGCCTGGCCATGAGGAAGAATATAGTCCCCCATCATCCAGGAGAGATCATTAGCAGGATGTGAGAGAGGTCTAGGGTGCATGTGGAGACTTAAAATTATCAGTCTAGAGATAGATGTCCCAAATCCAACCATATCCCCTAAGAAACAGACCAGACCCTAAGTAAGAGTAGCATGCAATTCCTAAACAACTTTCCTATTTTCAGTTACAATCAGCTGACCCTACTTAGCCCTTTTCATATAGAAACTAGAGGCTCAGTGCATAAAATTCGTGCACTGGGGGGGGGGGGTCCCTCAGCCTGGCCTGTGTCCTGTCACAGTGCAAGAGCCCCGCAATTGATCGCCCCAAAGAGGTAGGCTCCACCCACCCATCCAGGGCTCCTCTATGTATTGCCCCAAAGAGGTAGGCTGAAGCCAGGGGTCCCGCCTCCACGCTGGAGGAGGCGGGACTCCCAGGCAGGCTCCATACCACACACGCAGCATCAAGCCCAGCCCCGCCCACCTACGCACACCCGCTGTGCACACAGTCATCTTGTGATAGTGTGAGGGCATCACAGCATGATGATCACTTAGGCTTTTATTAGTAAGGATTATAGGCCCAGCGGCCCCTATCTAGAACATTCTGCCCGGAATCCACTTTCTCCCCAGTCGGCCCTTTTTCCCACCCAGACTGGGTTTGCCTCTGTCTCCTCCACGCTGCCTGCCTCCTTCACACCAGTGCAAGGTCCTCCCATCAATGAGCATCATTTCCTCCTCCCTGTGGCTCCTTTGAGCAGACATCTGGTTCTCTCCTTCCTTTTCTAAGCCAGGCACCTGCTGGTTGCTCTCACTTCCCTTCCCTGCTCTCCTCTGTATTGCAGGGGGACTGACTCCTGCAAGCCCTATCCCCCAGGGTCTGTGGAGACAGTGTTATCCTGTGAAATTGGAGAACAGGAGAAAAACAACAAAACCAGGGCATTTCTCCCCACTTCTCTATTCTGGGCAAGGTCTGCAGCAGGAGCTGTATCATTGAACTTTTTATCCTCCGTTACAATGAAACACATTAGTCTCTCTTGCATTTTGAATGAAGCTTTTATCTATGCCTGATTTTGCCATCTCATGCACTGGTCTTTTGAAAAATATTGGTTCATTAAATCATAGAAATCTTCCAAGTGTGGGCCCCTTTCATACAATATCAAAAGCGGCATTCATTACTATCAACACCAATCTCATCAGAAAAGTCTTTAAATATTGGGCAGCTGTCAAGCTCACAGAGGCAGATACAAGTTTTCCCAAATTCTGATTTCTGCCTTAAAGCTGAAATTTTGTAATTGGCAACAAATCAGTTGTTTTCATTGAGGTGACAGTCTCACTTTGTTCATTTTCAAGAATATCTGCAAAATATCCAAGTCTAATTAACACAGTTTGTCATTCTTTCTAGTAAAATAATAAAATAAGGTTCCACAAAGAGAGCCTCTAGTTCAGCTCACAGTGCAGAAAAAAAACCAAACACATCACATGCTTCTTCCTTAAGACAACCCTCATTTCAGTGCGTTCTGCATGCTTCCTATGTCGTCACACAGAAAAAATAAAAAGACTCATAGGTGAAGATTTAATAAAATTAATACTTATTACAGCTTCATCAAAAACATTATGTGAAACTGTCTTTTTTTTTTTTTTTTTGCCTTAATTGATGTTAAAGCACCAGCCTAACAGGCATATCCTCATTTTTTTATTTTTTAAGATTTTTTTTTATTGAAAATGTTTTTATTTTTTGAGAGAGAGGAAAGGGAGAGGGAGAGAAACATCAATGTGAGAACAAGACATCAATCAATCGGCTCCTCCCACATGTCCCTACTAGGCCTACTAGGGATTGGGCCTGCAACCCAGGCATGTGCCCTGACCCAGAACTTGCAACCTTTGGGTGCACTGAACAATGACCAACCCACTGAGCCACACCAGCCAGAGTGAATACCCACATTTGATTATTGCACTTTGCATATAATGTGGGTTATTTTTTTTCTCACAAATTAAAGGTTTATAGCAACTTTGTGTCGAGAAAATCTGTTGGCACCATTTTTCCAACAGTCTCAGATGATGGTTGGCATTTTTTAGCAATATGGTAGTTTTTAATTAAGGTATGTACATTGTTTTTTAGACATAATGTAATTATACACTTAATAGACTACACTATAGAGTGAACATAATTTTTATATGTACGTGCTGGAAAACCAAAAAAAATTGTGAGACTGTCTTTATTTCCATATTTGCTTTATTGCAGTAGTCTTGAATCAAACCCACCCTATTTCCCTATTTCTCCAAGCCATGATTGTATAGCATTCTGACATTGTTTAAAATGCATGTATTTATTTTTCTCCTTTTATTGAATTTATTGGGGTGACACTTATTAACAAAATTATACAGGTTTCCAGTGCCCAATTCTATAAGACATCATCTGCTCACCTTATTGTGTGTTCACCACCCCAAGTCAAGTCTCTATCCATCACCATTTATCCCCCCAAACCCTCCTCCACGCCCCTCCACCCTGCCCTCCCCTGGCAATCCCCACATTGTTGTCTATGCCCATTGTTTAAAATTTATTTATTAATTTTTTTTTAAAGAGAGAGAAACATCAATTTGTTGTTTCACTTATTTATGCATTCATTTGTTGATTCATACATGTGCCCTGATCAGGGATTGACCCCGAAACCTTGGCATTTCTGGACAATGCTCTAACCAACTGAGCTACCCGGCCAGGGAAGCATTATGACATTTTGTAAAATTATTTACAAAACTTTCTTCTTCACTGATGGACTAGGTATTTCCCATTTGTTCCTCCAGATCCACTCTCCACCCTAAACCCCGCCCAGGAGGCTGATATGTAGGGACTACATGAATATTTTCCCCCTGGCACCTGGGTGGGTTCAGCCACCGGGAAACACCAAGGGATGGGAACGTGGGAAGAGAGTGAGACTAGGATATTTGTTCCTTGGCCTCCCCTCCCTCAGGTCACCATGGTTTGCCTGTGTGCCTGCCAGGCAGCCCTCTCCATACACCGGTCGCCCAGGTTCTCTCTATGGCTCCCAGCTCTTACTAACTGGGTGGGGGGTACTGTACCATCTCTTGGTTTCTCTTGGGGGGTACTATACCATCTCTTGGTTTCTTTTAACCCTGCACATCTGTTTTAAACAGTCTTTTTATTAACCTCTCTGCAGTGATCTTTGTGCATGACATCATTTTCCTGCAGAGACCCTGACTGCCCATCAGCTCCCCAGCTTCGTGGTCCAGGCTGCACTGCCTCTGGCCAGTCCTTCCTCCATCAATGGCTGTTCTTTTCTCACCTACCTGCAGGGACCCTGGATTTATTTATGGTCCATTCCTCTTTTCTTCACACACTCCTTTCCTCAGACACTCCTCCTCCTTCACCATTTCATTGGGTCATATGTATATGAGGAAAGGAATAGATAGATAGATTAGATAGATAGATAGATAGATAGATAGATCAAATTATAGCATATAAAACACCATCCTGGTTTTTAACTTTTATTACATACTAGAGGCCTGGTGCACAAAATTCATGCATGGGGGGGGTGCTCAGTCCAGCCTGCACCCTCTCCAATCTGGGATTCCTCTCACAATCCAGGACTGCTGGCTCCCAACTGCTCGCCTGCCTGCCTGCCTGATTGCCCCTAACCGCTTCTGCCTGCCAGCCTGATCACCCCCTAACCACTCCCCTGCCAGGCTGATAGATGCCTAACTGCTCCCCTGCCGGCCCAATTGCCCCTAACTGTCCTCCCCTGCCAGCCGGGTCACCCCCAACTGCCCTCCCTTGCTGGCCTGGTCACCCCTAACTGCCCTCCCCTGCAGGCCTGGTTCCCCCCAACTGCCCTCCCCTGCAAGCCTGATCACCCACAACTGCCCTCCCCTGCCAACCATCTTGTGGTGGCCATCTTGTGTCCACATGGGGGCAGCCATCTTGCGTGTTGGAGTGATGGTCAATTTGCATATTGCCTTTTTATAATATAGGATTAGTTCTAGACCAATAACATAAAAATAACATCATAACTAACTACCACATGCGAATGACCCAGCTTAATAAAGAGAATGTTACCATGGCATTTGAAGCACCTTTGTGCCCTCTTAGTCACACCCTTTTGCACCCTCCACCTGCGGCAGAGTAGTCTTCTGAATTATTTTATTTATTTTAGTCTTGCTTTTCAGTGTACTTTCAATACTTATGTACACATCCCTCAAAAACTCTTTTTAGAGAGTATGTTTTTTAAGTTGGATACTTTTTTCTGTTTGCTAGTTTTTTTGTCCACATATGGAGGCTATTCCAAACCATTAATACCAATCACAGCCAGTGAGCATCAGGGGGTTCTACTTGGCACATCCAGGCGATCTCCAACTTGCAGGATGTCATCTTAAATATGTAATTGGAGGGAAAGGAGCATGGACAATACCACGTCACTTCTGCTCACATCGCAGTCTTCAGGACTCCTATCACCCAAAACTAGCTGCAAGGGTATCTGGGAAATGTAGTCTTGCTATGTGCTTAGGAAGAGAAAAATGAAGCTGGATTTGGTGAACACATTGCATTGTCTCTGCCTCTCCAACATAGAAGTGTCCCCTGTGACATAGGCTGTTTGCTCCTTAGAGGAATGGGTCCTGTTTAGTGTGACACTATTTCTCTCCTAGAAAGCTCTAATGGACTTTTGTAATGTTCTCTTCTGGACCCACACAAGAAATGACGATTCCCTGTTTCTTCATGCTCCTGGGTGACTAGAGTTTAGGGATCTTCTTTCTTTCCCTGGAGCCTACAGAACTAAAAGAAGTGATTTTAGAACTGCAGGGGGCTTTTCCCAGCCCCAGGTTCAAGGCTCTGTCCCAGAAAACTTCCAAACACAGAGCCTGCCCAGCAGTAAACTGCTATAGGCTAAGAGTGTATGGGACTGAATATTTGTCCTCATTCATCTACTCACTAATTACCATGTACCAGGCACTGTTCTAAGAGCTGGGGCGTAGTTAGGTGAATAAACGCGTCTCGGCCCTTATTCTAGCCAAGTCCAGGAGAGAAGCACAAAAGCAGGTGATGGAGTTCAGGGTGGCTGAGGAAGATTATTCTCCCACGTGACCCTCTCCTGGGCTAAGATGCAGACTGCAGCTGGGGAGGGGAGCGGTGGGGCTAGACAGGGGAGAGTGGGAGGCAAAAGGGGGAAGGGAGAAAATGGTTCAAAGAGTGTGTAGGGGAGGGAGGCCATTGGGGCCAGCCCTTGCCTGGGGCTCACTGGGGTTCATCTCCTCCACCTCTAGGCTTTTCTCCAGGGGGCCTCCTGCCCCAAGCTTATGAGTCTGCCGGCTGCCACGGAGGCCTGGGCTGGGCCCAAGGAGGCCTCTGAGGAAGACAGATGGCAGAACGTGAACCCACCAGTGGCCTAAGATGACCTGGGTGGGATCACTTGTTTCTTTCTGATAGAAAAGTGAAAACAGAACAGCATCTTCCCCGTATATCAAGTGGCCCCCTGAGGCAGCCGTCATTTTGACAGGGCTGGCCATGCAAGGCCTCAGGACTGCTCCCCAGGGCCTGCCTGTCAATGAGCTCAGGAGAAAAACAAGTCCCAGGGAGCAGTGAGTCACCACTGCCTGACAACGGCAGCCGCCCAGCCTGGGACTGAGAGCAGGCACCAGGAGGGCTGACAGAGGGCTGCTCCGCGGCAAGGGGCCCGGACAGCTGGGCAGGAGACACTCCGCCTTGACTCTTCCTGGTGTCACACAGCTCATCCCGGAGGCCACCACTCCATCTCTACCTTGCCACACCCAGCTCAACCTCTCAGGCCCCCTTGTCCATGATGTCTTCATTAATTCTCCTGCCTGAATGGGAAAAATTTGCTCATTCATTCACTTATCAGCAAACATAGATTGAACCTTCCATGTAGTAATGGATACAGAAAAATAAAACAATTCTTCCTTTATGGGGATCACATCCCACTGGAGCAGATAAGGAACTAAGTGTGAAGAGTGTTGGATGTATGTGTCCAAATGCAATTATGTACACATGTGTGTACGCGTGTGGGTACATGTCAATACACCTCACACATGAGGTGTGAGCACCTGGGAGGCCACTCACCGAGCCTGGGCTGTGTGGAGGGGTGGGAGGGACCTGCCAGGCAGAGTGAAAGAGCTCTCAAGAGTCCACAAGAGTGAAAATGAAGAAAGTAAGGCCACCATCTCATCTAATTATACTAAATAAAACATCAGCCATAACCTGCTTCTCCATTATATTGTAACCAAGGGCATATCCACATCCAATATCCCATTAACATGCTGACCAGGGGCAAACAGAGGCCTACTACCCATCTGTTTTGTTTTCACTATACATCTGATGATCAATTGTTCAGTGGGGAAGGCCTGGGAAATAAGTATAAGGAATTTCAAATGTAGTAAAAGGTATAAAAGTAGGGTCACCCATGGTCCCAGTTTTAGCTCCAAAAGTTCTGCATCCGGGTAAATCCTTTGTTCCCCAGTAAACCAGGATGACTGATCACCCTAGAAAATAAGACAGAGGGAGAAGAGAGAGGAAGGCAGGGATCTGGCTAAGTGATCAGTTAACCACCTTGGGAAGGTGAGGGTTGGCTGCAGGTGGGCAGAGAGAGGGGTCTATCTAGGCCCTAGATTCTAGGGGAAGGAGGCTCTTCCTTTGGAAGCATTAAACCCACCCTCCATTGTCACCCGCTCACCCCCCAACCCCTCCTGATTGCCCCCAGCCATTGTCATCTATCCCTGATTTGAAGCCCCGCCCAGCCCCCAGCAAGGCTGCTGCTCATCCTCACCGCTCAGTGACCTTGGGAAGGGCATGCTGGGATTCTATCCCCTTCACACAGAGAGAGCACCTGGCATCCTCCCTTGTCTCACAGCATAGGCCCCACTGGAGCTGGGCTTTGGCGATGTTCGATGTTGCCAAGCAGCTGTCTTTAACCCGTTCCTGCCCAGCCCTCCAGCTTACTCCCTGCACACATCAACCCCTTCATCCACTTTCTGTCCCCCAGCTCCGGCCTTGAACACTGACTAAGGGGGTCGGGGCAGCTTAAGCTATGGACAATATGACTCTGCAAGTCTCCCCCTCTGAGCGGGGCATCCAAGCCTCTCCCCCCTCTCCATCCAGCCCTGCTGGCCAACACAGGGTCAGGAGGAGTAGCAATGTTGTTCCACCAGGACCATGCGTCCGCCGGACCCCACGTCGGCCCGTGAGCCACCAGTCACACTCAATGCCGCCTCTGTGGCGAGGTGGCTTGTGAAAAGCCCCTGTGTTGTGGCTCCCGGCTCCAGTGAGGTCTTCGATACAAGGTCTCCATTCATGTCGGGCTGGCCCTCCTTGGCCGCACAGGCGCCCCTGCTCCCTGAGAAAGCTGCCTGGGGTTCGGGTGGATCTTCCCCTCAGCCTCCACCAAGTGCCTGCTGCCGAGTTCCCTCCTCCACCAGCAGGGCCTTCTGTCTGCCTCCTGGGAGGTGCTGACCAGGGCTCAGAGCGGCAGGCCCTGGCATGCACACTGGCCCGCGGGTCTTTGGGGAGCCTGTACCTCTCTGTCAACCGCCACCCAAGCTCCTGGCTGCCACGAAATGCCAATGAGAAGACAGGGACAATGAAGCATGCAGTAGATCAAAGATGAGACAGAGGGCCGAAAAACCAGGACTACAGGCTTTATTAGAGGAGAAGGACCCTGCCGGGCTGTCTCGCAAGGGGAGAACAGGCACACGTGCAGAGGTGAACACGCCTTTTGAGGGGAGGAATGGGAAGGGATGGGGCTTAGGGTACTCGGCACATGCTGATTGGTGGTTTCATATAAGGCACATGATTAGGTACTTAGGAATCAAGAGCTTAGGGTATTTGGCTGATTGGTGGCTCAATGTATAGTCCATATAAGTTGCCTGGTTAGGTGTTCAGGAATGTCCAGGCCGCAGGTGCAGGTTACGTCATACTCCGTCCATCATTTGGGGGAAGGGAGGATCTATCAGTAGACACTTTTTCCTCCTCCGATGAGCTGAGGGGAAGAAAAAGAGCTGTCTGAAAGGCACCCGCCTCGAGGGACCAAATGGACAGTCAGTTCTGAGGAATGGGCTGCCGGCAGGGACCATATTGGCTCAGAGTCAATTCGTTGGGTTGTGAAGCGCATGCATCTTGGCGAGTCCTAAACTATTCTGCAGAGTATGCATGCTCCCAGCAGCGGACAGAGCTGTGGGTCTCCAACTTGACCGTGTACTGGAATCATCTGTGGAGCACAGACTGCTGGGCCCAGCGCCAGAGTGAGTGGTTCATTGGGAGGGGGGTGGGACCCCAGGAGTTTGCATTCCTACTCAGTTCCCAGGTGATGCTGGTGCTGTGGTCAGAAGACCTCACTTTGAGAATCATCAAAATAGGGTCCCCCTGCCCTCAAGGGAGATTCCAAGTCACTTAACGCTACCAATACCCACTTGAGTTCCCTGAGACACTTTCAGAGCAAAAACTGCCCACAAATGCAATGAATGCAGACTGAATACATCAGAATTCAGGGGATTCGAGGAAACACATCAGAATTGAGGGAAGACCTTGGTTGAGTGCTTACTTTCGATGCTCTCATCACCTCACATGACTGTCATCAAGGCCTGTAAGGTGACTAATCACTTCCCTGCTTCACAGATGAGAAAAAAAGTGGCTCCACGGTCCGTCACTTCCCCAAGGGGAAGCGAACACAAGGCCTGCCTGACATCAAAGAGGAGGTGGGGTTTGTCAGAGAAGCTTCCTAGAGGAAAAGTAGCTTAAGCTAGATGGTGAACAAGATGAGCAGTGAAGAGGAGTAGGGAGCTTGCAAAATGAGATATTGAAATGGGGGAAGAGAAGGAGGGAAGGAAGGGAGGTGTCCTCTGATAGATCCTCCCTTCCCCCAACTGATGGACGGAGTATGACGTAAACTCCACCTGCAGCCGGACATTCCTGAACACCTTATATGGACTGTACATTGAACCACCATTCAGCACCAGCCATATACCCTAAACCCCCAATTCCTAAATCCCTAGGTGCCTAATCATGTACCTTACATGAAACCACCAATCAGCGTGGGCTGAGTACCCTAAACCCCGTCCCCTCCTTTCCTCCCCTTAAAAGGCACTCTCACCCTGGCGCTCTCTCTCTCTCTCTCTCTCTCTCTCTCTCTCTCTCTCTCTCTTCCCTTTTCCCCTCTGGAAGGCGGCCGGCAGGGTGATCTCCAATAAAGCCTGTATCCTGGTATCCCATGGTCTCCAGCCCTCTGTTTCATCTTTCATCCTCCATGGTGGGTGGGATAAGAGTCACGAAGGTGAGAACAGGGGAGGGGTGAGATAAGTGAGAAGTTGGCAGGTGAAGGGCAGTGGGGGGTGAGTCCTATGTAGAGGCTGGAAAGAGCAGATCCTGGACTGCTGCCCACACCAAGAGCCCAGGGGCTGATCCGGTGGCCAGAAGGTGCTGCCACAGGGTCTACAGTTGGCAATGGCCTGACTCTTCTGGCAGCCAGATGGGAACCAGGAGAGCCTGAGGCAGGACTACCGAGTGGTAGGTCAAGGCGGTCCATGAGCAATTTCCCTGATACTGTCCTGTGGTAACTGAATACTTCCACACAGATTGCGTAACCCAGCTGTTATCACTGCCAACCACTCCTCCAAAGATTACTATGGGTGGTCACCTTTTCTGTTTTTCCTCCCTTTCTGAGGAGTCACAGTGACCCCCAAAAACCCAGATGCTTCAAAGGAGGGGGCGAATGTCAAATAAACGTGACAGTGAGGGCTGGCAGGGGTGTGTCCAGACGGCCAAGGGCTCCTTAAAGGCGTCTTAAAATGAGCTCTCTCCCGGTCTCTACACTCCTATGCTGTCCTGGAAGCTTCGGCCCTTTTGTTCAGCCTCCAAAGCAGGAAAACTTAAGAATCCTGAGCCCAATGAGGGCTCTTCTTACAGGCCTCTGTCGGAAAGTGAAGATGGCCCCACTGCCCTGGAGAAGGTGGGTGCATCCCTGCTCCACCGCCACCAGGGCAGCTGCACTTGGAGAAGGTGGGGGGAGGGTGGGGAGGGCGAGGGAGGGCGAGCGTGGACTGCCCGGTGCAAACCGTCCCACCAAGTCCTGGGGCCCCCTCACCAGGCCCATCCGGGTTCACAGAAGTATCTTCTTACATGAGCACAAGAGCATGAGGCTGAGCAGGGAGATTCCTAATGTCATTGCTCCTTAGATACAAGCTTTTATCAAGTGGGCAGCAGGCCAGACCCGACCCAGAGAAGAAAGCGCCCTGCACATCCGCAGTGCCCTCGGAGTTGAGCCAGAGGGTGGGGGAGATGCCCTTTGAAGGAGTCTCCTTGGAAATTCCTCACATTTTTTGGCCTTTGTCTCTGGGCATTGAGATGCAGATCCAAGTTACACTCTGCAGAGACCTCCCAGTCTCTCCTTTGCATTCAAAAGGAAGACCCCAGCAGAGAGCTGAAAGAATTTGGTGCCTGCTTTCTCATCTCCATGACCTACGGAGTCACCTGGGGTGCAGGGTATAGGGGAAAGATTGGGTTTCTTTGGCTTCTTTACCGCATCTTCTTCTCTCACCTCTTGCCCCAGCCCCAGGCCTGTCACCAGTGATGTAACTGCCATGCCCATCTCTAAGACGAGCTAGGGGTTCCCAGGGACCATCCAAGGCACCTGTGTGCTGGTAGACATGACTGGGAGCCCTCAAGCAAACCTCAGTGGGCTTGGATGTCTCACTCCTACCACTTCCCAACATAGAGAAGAGTTTGGCCTTGTTCTCCTACTTCCCATCCCGGGGAAGGTGAGGGCACCACAGGTGAGAGTCAGAGCATGTTCAGTGTAAGAGCATTCATAAGGGACAGGGACACCGTGGCCGGGCTCCGTCAGTAGATTAGCCGGAGCCCCCTTTGGCCAGTAATTTCAGATTTCCACACACCTCTGTCCAGTAAGGCTTTGCAGTTGTTGTGACCGAGGGTCCCTCTGTCACCAATTTGAGATCCATGTCGTTTTGTTCCCCCTGAACTGGCACCCCTCCCACCAGATACCACTTTGCATCCAAATCAACATTCACTGGTAGCTGGGGGAGGAGAGGAAGCGGGCAGCCCCCCTGCTGAGACTCGTATCACAGCCTGCCCTGACCACCACCAGTTGAGTTTCTCTGCCCACTCCCTTCCTGATTCCTGATTCTGTCCAGATCAGCTATGCTCAGAAGGACTTGTGTCAGCGTATCCTTTTTGTGACCAAAATGAAGTCTTCATCAAGGTACAACTGGCCCAAAGGAGGGAAGACACTACAGACAAAACGAAGCAGAAACTTCTTTGACAGTTAGTCCCACAGTACTTTCCCAACCATCCCTCTCAGCAACCCTTGTACCTGTTGCCAGGTTTTGGCCCCACCAGCCCTGCCCCACAGGCCTGATCTCCCTCCAAGAGGTAAAAAAAAAAAAAAAAGAAAGAAAGAAAGAAAAGAAAAAAAAAACACACAAAAAAAACCCTGACCTAAGTTAAGGCAGCAGCCATTGATAATGCCAGAAGAACCATTAACTCCCTGCATGATCTCAGGTGAATTGCTTAACCTCTGAGCTTCCGTTTTCTCCTCTGAAAAATTAACGGGTTGTACGAGAAGGCCTCTAAGCCCCTCCTTCCAGACAGGACAGTTTAAGGCTGGGTGTGAGCTCTGCCTCTGACCACAGGAGTAACTCATCCCCTCCTCCCTTCAGCTGTTCAGGTGCAGGACCTGGCCCGTAGGACTGGCTGTGGCTGGAATCCAGTAGCCATTCCTTTGTGGTCCCAATCCCCATGTGGGTGGCTGGAGGTCAGAACCACAGGCAGACAGCCACCCTTCTGTGCCACGTGGGCTCCCAAACCCGACTGGCCACTTCTGCAGGCACT
Organism: Cnephaeus nilssonii; assembly: GCF_951640355.1. Taxonomy (NCBI): domain Eukaryota; kingdom Metazoa; phylum Chordata; class Mammalia; order Chiroptera; family Vespertilionidae; genus Cnephaeus; species Cnephaeus nilssonii. Next base: position 60,134,590 of record NC_137083.1, read on the forward strand.
GAGGGGTGTCACTGTGTTCCCGGAGGTGGGGACCCATCTGAGTGCTGAAACCACTGACTAAAGAGACACTTAGAACTCATCTGGGTTCTAGCAACTTCTCCAAAAGCAAGTCTACTCCTGTTCTCCTTTCTTTTGCTTTTTAACCTCAAGGAGCACATTTCCCTATAAAAAGGGATTGTATTGAATGGGCTAGCCAGAGTATTTCCCCCTCTCCTCTCCTGCAGATGAGCACAGCAGCGACTTTACCAGGACAACCCAAACATCCAGAAAGATCCCCCTTTTCTTCTTCTCATGCCAAGCCCATCTCACCCTCCTGTAAGAAGGGGTGATGCAGTGTTCGTCCTCTTAAGCCGCCTGGTCTCTTCAGATCTATGCTCCTTTCCGTGCCTGTGTGTGCTGTGTCTTGCTCTGTATGCATTCGTCTGTGTCCCTCTGTGTCACTTGGAGCTCTCTCTTCTCTGTCTCTCACTGTGTCTGTCCAGGGGTGTGTGTGTGTGTGTGTGTGTGTGTGTTGTGTGTGTGTGTCAGTCTGTCTCCCTGATACCTCTGCAAGGGCTTCTTTGGGTTAATGTATAGATGATGTTGTTACTCCAGTAGAATTTTCTTATTTTTCTCCTTCCATTCAAGAACTTCTCAAGGTTTTTCTGCAGATGACTGGTTGTAGCTGGGCCTCAGCGGCAGCCTTGGTTCTACACCTGTGTCCTCCGGGAGTCAGCACAAGCCCATCTTCCAAAAACACAAGTCTAAGGCCAGAAGTGTTGTGAGCGATGCATATTTTATCACTGTCTCCAGGGGATAATGGGGGAGCCATTATATCACACACCACCTCACACCACAAAATTCAATCAATCTTCCTCGTTTTGCTCTCTCCTCAGAATTCTTCTGAAAGCGTCACATTTTCATGTACTCTGCACTGGACGGATGAACGGGCATCGGAAGACCTGCCATATCTGCAGCCCCCTTTAAAGACTCGGTGCTACAGCAGGTAATCTGCGGCTCACAGGCCATAGCCGATTGGGCCACAAGTGAGCACCTGACCTGGGGGCTGCCCCTCTATTGGTCAGCCAGCATCCTATGAAGTAGCCCAGCCTAGGAGCTAGTGAATCCGAACCAATAAAATTAATCTGCTTAGGGAGTCTGGACGCGGCATTGGATGACAACCACCCGGTTGTCAGTGAGAGAATCAGAACGATGTGGAAAGAAACGCCAGGGCAGCCCTGGCCTGGTAGCTCAGTGGTTAGAGCATCCTCCCCATACGCCAAGGTTGCGGGTTGGATCCCAGTCAGGGCACATGCAAGAATCAACCAATGAATGCATCAATAAGTGGAACAACACAGTGCTGTTTCTCTCTCCCCCTTAAGTCAATAAATTTTTTTAAAAAGCAAGGACAGGTGAAGTATGGTAGCAGTCATCTCAGGTAGAAACTACTGTTTGGGTTCTGTACTTATTTGTTTGCTAAAGCAATAGGAAGTTATTTTGGTTTTCTGAACTTACGTATGCTATCCCAATCCATTGATGGTGGTTTGAATATCCCATTGATTGTGATCTCACTGGTTACTGAAGCACATTCTTTTGGGAACCAGGACAGCTCAATTATCCCAAATTGTCTCAGTAGCTACAGATAACTGAGTTTCGGCTGACTCAGTGGTCCCGGAATCAGAACAGACCCTAAATTGCCTCAGTAGCTACAGATAGTGCATTCCTGTTGACTCAGTGGTCCCAGAATCTGGACAGCACAATTATTCTAAATTGCCCAGGTGGTCCCAGATAATGTGTTTCTGTTGATTCAGTGATCTGTAGACCCAAAAACTGTACTTTAGATAACTAACTTGCTCAATCTCGCTTCTGTAAAATGTAAAATGCTTTTCGCGAAACGGGTTCTTCATTCCAGACCCAAAGATGTAATCAATACCTTTGTGATATTCTGCCAATATAAGCCAGATGTGGCAAGCTGTTTGGGGCTGCGAGGTTTGGAGCGCTGAATGGCTCCCTCGTATGCCGCCGGCTTTTAATAAATGACTCCATAATTCGACTTCTTGAGGCATCCTTTGTAAGATGGGGGTACCATACAACACAGGGAAATATTGTCCCGTGACAACAGAGCAAAGGAGGGTGAGAAGCTGCAGATCCAGGGCAGTGTAAGCCCCAGAGGCCCCTATTAGCCTGCTTCCCAGACCATCCCCTCACGGCCTCAGTGGGTTCTTGTTAAAACTTGTTAAATGGGCCCGTCTGCATCCCTGAAACACCTCCTTGCTCTGAGCTATATCCCCCCGTGTTTTCATGGAGGTTAGGTATGCTGCTCCCTGGGGTCTCTGGTACCCTTCCTAGAGGTACTCTGACTCTGAGGCCCTGGGTAAAGTGTGGACCAATTCATCATTTCCTGACCTGAGGCTGGGGGAAGTGTCCCTGAGGGCTTTCCTCTCCAATCACGTCCTCAGAGCCGCAGTGAGGACAGTTATTGTCCAGTGCTCTGCAGAGAGAAACCCCAAATCTCTGTCTGTGGATGGTGAGGCCCATTCGCAAGCGCCCACTGTTTTGTTGGGTCCCATGAGCCCCCTCCACCCAACGTACTCCACTCTGGCTGGGCCACACAATGCCAGGGGAGTGAAACTGGAGAATGTGTGGAAGTTGGTGGCTTTCATCTCCTAAACAAATAGCAAATTCCTCAGGGCTGCCGCTGCTGGAATTAAACAATGATGTGTTCAGGGAGGCTCTAAGGCGTTACCTTAGCAACGCCCAGGCTGTTTTCAGGCAAGACCTAGTTAAAGAGGAAAAGAGAACAAAAATAATAAAGGGACGCGTCTGGAAGGGGTCCAGGGACGGGGGTCTTTTGGCTGAATGTGTGTGTTGTGTGTTCTGATGTGTTTGCAATCCGCCTTTCAGCTAAGCTTCCTCCCGCTCCCCTCGTGTGTTCCACTGCTGGCGAGTTCACCCCCTAGAATACTAATGGGCGGCTGAGAAAAGACAGCATGATGCATGGGGGACAGGTTAGACTGGGAGAGACGTCACAGCTGGGACCTCCTGAGTGGGAAGTGACAAACATGAAGCCTGCCAGGTGGCTCTTGAAGTCACAAAGGTCATGGGAGGAAGCAGGAGAGACTTTTAAATGTGGCCAGGGCTGGGGCCATAGGCCGGGCAGGGGCCGTAGGCCGGGCAGGGGCCGGTGTGGTGGACTCTGTCAGACCTTGCGTGGGGACAGAAAAGATAAGTTTCCTCCCACCTTTCTGAATTCTTCTGGCTGGACTAATAAACAAGTTGGCATGAGACATTCACAGGAGGAAACAACGTTTAATAACATGGGTACCTCCCGAATACAGTGAGGACGAACACTGGACAAGCCCAGCGGAGACCTGCGTGGCGGCCTTGCAAACTCAGAGACCTAAAGTAACCCCAAAGGAGGGTCTGAAATGAAAATGTTTTCACTAAAGGCAGTGTGTGGCAGGTAGTCACGTCCTAGGCTCGATTGACAAAAGTCAATCTTTACCTTAACTGAGCCCCTCCATTGTCTTTTGCATCTACGATAACATACCTTTGGAATGTCAGGCAGCTCCCCTTTGTTCCGGACCCCTCAGGGCCCAGCCAGTGCACCCGAGCTGAGACTACAATCCTCTCAGTACTTTTATCATGTTCATTGTTGACTGTTTAACTGTCCTGTACCCACCTATGTAAAAGATGTATCATTTTACTTTTTATCCAACCCCAGAGGTTCCTCCACTTTGCTCTCTCCCGCCTCCCTAACCTATCACCAACAAATTTCATGTAACCCACTTACACCTTCTCTTTTGATTGAAATGTATCAAACAAAGTGCAAAACTGCCATTCTCTGGAGTATTACCTCAATGCATTGAGATTTTGCTTGCTGGCAATTGTCAACAGCTCAGCTCATATAAACGCACAAAAATTCTTCAATGTTTCTTACATTGACATCAGGGAGAGGCCCAAGAAAGCAAAAGCCATTACCTTACATACCCCCTTCAGGTAAAGACCAGAGCTGTTTGGGGGTGGAGAATGGGTGGACGGAGGTCATCTGGAAAAGTAGAGTAAACGAGAGTAAGATTGTTATGGAGATTTAAGTCCTGCCTTCTCCACTGCTGAAAGTTTCTAGAGATTTACATATCCTCTTTGGGGTATGGTGAGACACCTCACAAGTTAAATGTCCTTTGACACAGGGTAACTTCTACTTGGTTTTCAAAGCTTCTTCCTTGTCTGCAATTTCTTAAAATTAACTAAAATAATCAATATCCCACCCTAGCCGGTTTGCTCAGTGGGTAGAGGGTTGGCCCACGGACTGAAGGGTCCCAGTTTGATTCCGGTCAAAGGCATATACCTTGGTTGCAGACTAGATCCCCGGCCCTGGTTGGGGTACATGTGGGAGGCAACCAATCGATGTGTCTCTCTTAGATGGATGTTTCTCTCTCTCTGTCTCTCCCCATCCCTTCCACTCTCCTTAAAAATCAATGGAAAAATATCCTCGGGTGAGGATTAACAAATAAATAAATAAGTAAGTAAATAAATAAATAAAATAATCAATATCCCAAAGAGGCATATTTGGGGGTGGCATACTCTGCTCTCCTTCACTTGGTACTTGGTGTGGCCACCTTTTTTTGTGTCAAAGTGGACTTAATGTAAGGTGGCGATCCCACACAAAAACAGACATGGCCAGTTTGCTGATGAAGCATTTTGGTGTGTTTGTTTATTTACTTAATTATTTTCCTATTTCCTGTCTCTTTTAGTTGAATGTAAATTTTGGTCCCCAGAACAGAGCCTTGCCCATGCCAGTTCTGTGGTAAATAATGGGCAGGGAGCCTGTTAAATGCACTATGGCGTGTGCAGAACTGAAATGTTCAGCAGCCAGTGGGAAGAATGAGTCGGGTCCCTATGCAGTCCCTGGAAAGATGGCCCTGGGAGCAATTTGCACAGTGATGCACATTTGCTCCTGGGCGTGAATATATTTCACAAATTCTTACAGCTAATTATTGGCGGTGCTACCTCTTGGAGGTGGGATTGGTGAGGAGTGTGGTGTGAGCCAGGACCAGGACCAGGCAAAAAGAAGCAGGACCAGAAGCTGCAGAGAGAGAATTTACCAAGGTCAGGGGAGGGACCCACAGGAGGAAGACCCCAGGACACATCCTAACAGATCCTACCTCTGTCCCCAAGGGCCAAGGGCTGACCGGGCCACAGGCCCAGGGACTCTTTTGTCCCTGCTCCCATTCCTGCCTCCACTGAATTGAGAGAGCCTGGGGGGCTGGGGACTGGAGGGCGTCCACAGGGAGAGCAGCCCTTTGCCTACTACGTGACCTCATGGACTCTTAGGCTCCTGCAGGAAACCAGTCACAGACATGATGCCAGTGGGTGGAGCAGCCCCCTAGGCTGGGGTGGAGGGCAGTCTGGTGGGTTGACATGGGAGGGAGACTGTAACCAGGGGGACGTGCTGGGCGCTGACCTTCAAGGTCAGAGATGCTTTCTGCTTGGAAGGATGGGCAGGGCCTTCCAAGGAGAGGAAACCGCGTCATCGGGCCCAGCCACAGGAAGACACCGGCCAGTCAGAAGAGACAGGAGGTGCCTGGGCGGGCAAGGTGGGCAAGGGGGCCACAAAGGCCTCCGCGATGACCTGGCATCTGGGCCATATTCTGAAGTACATGGGAGCCACAGCCACCGGGGACCACAGAGCAGTGACAGCTCAGCTGTTTTCAGGACAGTGGGGGTGGGAGCTGGGCCAGGAGACTGTCCTCCTGGTCATTCTGCTCCTTTCCTACTGTGACCACACACCCCACGCACACGCACTGCACACACACACCACACATGTACGCACAGCCCTCACATGCACACATACATACATACATGCACCACAAAAAAACACCCCCACACACCTCATATGCACACATACTGTGCCCACATACCACACACACATCCAAAACTACACTTCCACACACTGTACCCACACATTCACACAGACACGCATTTACACATGCTATACCCACACACTAACCCCACACAGCACCCATAGTGCACCCACACATCACACACATACACTCAACATCCACAATCTCCAGCCCCCACTGCACTGCACCCACACATACGCATGTCCAGCACCCCGAACACTGTACCACACGGGGGTTGTGCCTCCTGTAAATGTAGGCAGGTAACTGAGCATGAAACACCTGAGAGAATAAAAGGTAAAAATCCTTCAATCTCTGGGGCTGTTGTTGGGCATTCAGACCCCAACTAAGGTTTGGAGCTCCTGGATTTAGGGTGACTCCAGGGAACTCCCACCTCCATTTCCCATCAGAATCAGAGTGACTGGGTCAGGGCCACGAGATGTCCCCTCCTCAGCTGGAGCCATGGTGCCCTGGTCCTGCCCCCGTCCCTCCTTCTCTCCCTCTGACGCACTTTGGCACCTTCTTGTCTCCTAGGACCCTGTCCCCAGGCCCTCGCTGTGTCTGTGGCGTTCCTGGGATGAGGGCTAAGCACAGGTTATCTGTCCATCTGCTGGCCACTGGCCTGTTTATCTTCTTAGGGCTCTTTTCCCGAAATAGCTCGGGGTTATCTAAGCGGCTGGAGCCGCCTGACAGCTCCCCCTCCCAAGAAGAGCGGCGCTCATCACTGGCAGCTGTAAACTCCTTTAATCCAGGCCTGAATTCCACACATTATTAGGCCAACTGGAGACCTTCCTGGGGATGTGAGCACCTCCACCCCATCAGACCCCCAGCTGCCGCCCACGCCCACGAGAGCACCAGGTAGCTTCTGCCCCCTCCTCCCTCGGCAAGGTGGTCTGGTTAGTGAGCCGGTCATGCTGCTGCCTGGTTGTCTCACCCCAGCACCCGGCAGCCGGACACGTCTCCTCTAAGTCCAGTCATGCCCTCAAAATCAGCGAACCCAAAGCCAACCTCTTCTTCTGCCTTATTCAAACCTCCTACCTCCCCCACATTTCCACCGTTCAGCCATGCCAAACCTTTCCTAGGCTCCTGGACTGAAATCTCAGTCACATTCCCGTGCCTTCCCATCCCCCAGTGCCCCTCACCAGGACCACGGCCTGAGCCCAGCCCCTTTCCTTAGGCCAGAGCCCTCAGACAGCTGCCCGGGACTCTGGCATTCAAGCCTCGAGCCCAGTCTTCAACCAGCATCTCGCCTGGCACTCCCTGGTCAAGAACCTTCCGTGACTCCCTGTCAAGGGCTGTATCAAATCTAAGCAGGTCTGGCCCTCAAGGTACACCTGCACTTTAGGTGACAGCATACTCCACTGTTCCAACAAGCATTGCCTCTGCCCCGGCCCCTCCAAGCCCCCCGCGAGCAGGCTCTTTCGGGCCTCCATGCCTTTGTGCGAGCTGGCCTGCCCACCAGAAACGCCCTGCAGTATCTCCTCCCCCCCACCAAGACCTCCTCTCCCTGCAGGTCCCACTTTTGTTAAGTCCTCATCCATGCTCCTCGGTCATTCATTCATTCAGCGCATGTTAATTGAGCACTTGCTATGGGCCAGGCTCTCACTGGCCAGCCACCCCTCTGAGCTCTAATGCCCGAGTAACTTCTGCCCCACGCTATTGCACAGGATCCCTGAGGTCTTGTAATGTGTCACCATCACAGGTGTGTGGGCCTCCAGCCTGTCATAAGCTCCTGGAGGAGGACAGCCAGCCAGCCTCTGGGTGTCCCATGGGGTTCCTACACCTTCCAACGTCACCTTGGGTGGTAGCGGGTTAGTTTTTGTTTGGATTGCCAACTTTTCGTTCCATCAAATAAAGACATTTCTCCATGACCGCGAGGTCATAAGCCACAGCACGTTTTGATACTGTGAAAGTGACACCAGGAAAGCAGGAAGGATAGAATCTCAGGATGAAGGACAATCCTTGGAGAAAAGTTCACATTTTTCTGTTTCTTCATTTCAGAACATAACCTCAGGATCAAAGGACAGTCCTTTTCATGGAATACATTTAGCAGGTTGGAAAGTTCTTCGTTCCTTTTCTTTTTTTTTTCTTCGGTTCACAGAGGACCATCCACATCCTCCCCCCCACCCCCCCTGGTGTTTGGAGCCACTGCCTGTGAGTCCCTTGGCTCAGCTCTCAAGTGCCTGGACCACTGCTTGGCTATCTTTGGTTGTCACCTGAAGGAGCCACCGTGAGCCTCTTCCCACAAGATCCAGCCTGGGCGTGAGGGACGTGGCTGGCCGGGCAATGGTGACCCCACGCCCAGACTGTCATCCCTTCAGACCCTGGGACACATGGCCGAGTGCTGGCCCCTTTGCAGACACACAGATATTCTTGACACTGATTGCGCCCTACTTTGGGGGTGGTGAAGTCCTGGAGCCTCCGGGGAGGCAGGTGGGATGGGGGCAGAAGCAGAAAATGAATGGGTCCCAGAAGCTGATCCCAACCCCATGGCCTCACGGCTCTGAGCCAGGAAGGAGCCGAGCTGGGTGAGACCCCAGAACCTCTGTCTCCACCCCGGATTTTGCCGTCTCCCATCCTTGTCTGAGCTGGCGTCTTTGGGAGAGAAATACACACAAAACTTTCCAGTGCTCAGCCCAGGCCCCCTCCAGCCGCTGCCATAAAAAGCTATGCCATTGGACAGGAGAGAGAGCGAGAATTTTTCCAAAGGATGTATGTGTGTATTGTTGGGAGCAGCAAGCATCTCCGTGAACTCCGGGTCACGGCACAGCCTGACAAATGGCAGGAAGTTCAGGACTTGGGCCTGACATTTTTACACAAAGGCTGCACAGCCCAGCCAGGTGAGCTGGGCCTGGGGACTGACACGGCCACCGCCCGGCACTTCCTGCCCTTTGTTGGCCCGTGTGCGGCCTTCCCAGCGCTCCAGCCTTTCCTTCGTGCCTGACTCCCGCTCGTTATTTATGGAGAGGAGCTCCTCAATATAGAAATGGGTGGATCCGGAGTCCGCAGCAGGATGTGGGAAGGCAGACTGGCAGGGTGCCCACCACCCGGGGCAGGATTGACGAATTAAAATAATGTGGCCGTAGACTCCCAATAATAAGCCTGTCTGGTATTTATATACCTGAAGAGATGTTTCCCGTGCTTCCCTGGCACGGTTCAGGGGCTCACGGCCGCCCATCCATCAACCCTCGGCTCGTACCGCCCTCTAGTCCTCCTGGCCTGCTCTGCCCTCGCCTGACTGTGAGTGGCTGAGTGGACCAGCCTGGCTCGACCCTCAGTCAGGGTGGGCTCCTAGAAGAAAGGGGCCCTTTCTTTCCACCGTAGGAAAATCTTTGTTGTCATCTTCTTCAGGGTTCTTCTTAGCTTTCCAGAGAGCTGGCATTCGGGTTTGTGGTGCATGTAGAACCTCTTTAAGTCCCTAGTCTTTCTTCAGTGTATCGGTTACACTGGCATAATTCTGTCTAAAAGGTTCACGCCCATTCCTGATGTCTCCGATAGAAGATGTAGACAACATTTGAGGTGTTCCTGGTCACTCAGGGTCTTGGTTAGGAGTCCTGTGTGAGCAGTAGAAAGCCCTGAAGCCAGGTAGGACCAGGGGATCTGGGTGCCATTCCTCACTCTGCCTGGCTAGCTGTGCAACTTTGAGCAAGTTCCTTCACCTCTCTGCTTCTCAGAAGTCGGCTCAACTTAGTTCTCATGATCGGTGGTTCCATGATTTGTCTTGTACCGAGTGGTCATACAGCGATGGCAATACAGAAGTTATTGTGGGGCAGAAGGCCATTTGCCTCACACACGTAACCACAGCTGGCTCCGTTCTCATTTTTGTTTTTGTCATTTTCCTTCTCTCCTACCTTGTCTTTAGGCTGATTTTAGAAGGTAGTTAATGACTCATTCACAGTAGCAACTCTCTCTTTCAAGCATGTGACTTCTTAATCTGCGGGAACTATATGTGAATTAAGAGTTAATAGGCCCAGAGTAAATATATGAGTGCATGTCTTTATGCGTGTACTGGGTGCATATTTCTGACTAATCAATGACTTTTCTTTCCTTCCTACTGCTTGACTGTGTTCTAGCCAGAAGAGTTGTCAGAAAGATGAGATCTGGAACAGTGAGATACAACTGGACCTTTTCCATATATTCCTATGGTGCCTTTCAGAAGAATAGAAGAAATTTAATAAATTATTGTTGAACCAGATAGTCTTCCCTTCTACTTAAAATTCACCTTGACTGAAAGTCAGCCTCGTCCGAGTTTATTTCTGAGCTAAGGTGCAGAGTGCAAATCCCTGCTCTTCCTCCTGCTCCCTACAAACAGTGTCCCCTCCCTTCCTCCTGGCTTCCTTCCCCCTCACCTGGAGCTGCCCCATCACTTCCCCCAGCCAGAGGGACAGGAATGAGCATGATTAGATTGCCCCTCCTCAGAGATGTGGGAGCCCCAGACATTCTAGAGGCCATACCGAGGCACTCCAGGGAGGTGGAGCCCAAAAGAATAATTAACATTTGCGTAGACTTTAAGATATCCAGAGCACTTCCACATACTATCTCACTTAGTCAGCCCTCCAGTCCCGAGATAGCGCTGCCTGCACATGACAGATTAACTAAGACCAGGTCCCGCTGAGTTATTTGCCAGGGTTAATTTGGGAGCCCAGGACTTTGCCCCGTGTATCCAACCATCTCAGCCAGAGGGGCTGCAGGGATGGTGAGAGTTGGCCTTGGGGTCACCTTCTTCCATGGAGGTAAGACAGTTACCTTTGATAGGGAATGTGAGGAGGAGGTAAAGGGAGCAAGCACAGGGGCTGAAGTAAAACCAGAGCTTCCTGATGAGAACAAAGTCCTTTCCTGTAGATTCTGCTCACTTCAAGACTGCTGCGAGGAAGCTGGGATTTGGGGTTAGAAAACTTGGGCTGATGCCCTGGCCGGGTAGCTCAGTTGATTAGAGCATCGTCCCGATATGCTAAGGTTGTGGGTTCGATTCCCGGTCAGGGCACATACAAGAATCCACCAATGAATGCATGAATAAATGGAACAACAAATCAATGATCTCTCTTTCTCCCTCCTTTCCTCTCTCTCTCTCAAATCAATTTAAAAAAAAAAAAAGAAGAGATGGGCTGAACCTTGAGTTCTTCTGGTTCTGGGGAGAATTACACTCTGAGCTCCCTGTCGAATCTCTCGTCTGCAAAAGGAGAATGATAACACTAGTAACAGCAGTAATGATAACCCCACAATGGCAGCAACACGCCTGCTCTGGTCCCTCCTCAACAGGCAAAAGTGAGGACCAGTGAGTTGAGCAGATGCAGCTGCTCTTGTGACATAAACCAGAATACGCTGGTGGGTTGTCTTTGTTTTTATTCATTGCGAAGATATTTATTGAACACCTGTCCCTCCACCGTCCTCTGCTTTGGTTCTGCTGGGCTGTGGAGCAATGTGGGCCAATTCTTTTATGTGTTTATTTATTTTCCTTCTTGATATGAGAGAGGAGAGGATAGAGAGAGAAACATCAACTTTGTGGTTCCACCCAGTCATGCACTCATTGGTGGATTCTTGTATGTGCCCTGACCAGGGATCCAACCCACAACCTTGGTGTATCGGGACGATGCTCTAACCAACTGAGTACCAGGGCAGGCCAGACGAGCGGGGCCAGTTCTCCAGGCATCCGTGTCCTTATTTGGATAATTGTTTTTGCAGGAATAAGTGACGTCACTTGTATGGAGCATTTGCATCTAACATGACGCCTGTCACAGAGGGAGGAGGGCTTCCGCAATCCTTAGCTCTCTCTCCAAAAGCACCCTTTGATGTCACACCCTCTCTGAACAGGAAGATTTGGGTCTTTGTGCCCTGAGCTTAGTCACTGGCTGAAAGACTCCCTGCACCCCACCCCCAAGCCTGTCAATGCAGATGAATGCAGACCTTTGAACCTGATGCATTCCTTCAGTCTCGGAGGGTGTTGTGTGTGTGTGTGTTCTGGGTGCCTTATCTCTCCATTCACCACAGGCTCCTGGAAGGTAGGGGCCTACTCAGCTGGCCCAGTTCCTCTCCGAGGGAGGCCACCAGGAGGGACAGGCAAGCTGTCTGGTCTCCCCAGGCCCGGGGAGAAATCCCCGGCTCTAGTCCTATCGATTTCCTCTCTGGCTCAGCACTGAAGTGTGAAGTGTTCTGACCTCCCAGCAAGGAGGTGTCAGGAAGTGCCTTTGACACTTAAGGTGAAGGAAGAATAATTTAGTAATCTGAGGAACATTGCTACTCTGTTTTCCCAGACACAACCGGCCAGGGAATGAAAAGGGGCTACAAAGACTGTAGCCCGGCCAGTATTTCCCTGGCTCCGAGCTCCCCAGCTCCACCCTCCTGGAGCCCAGCCTTTCACTGGGGAGTGTGCCATGTAACACTGCTCTCCAGTCTGGCCACCAACATCCTGCCCTCCTGCTTGGTTCTGGCCCAGATGGTACCCATGTGCTGATTAGGACAGGGGCCCCGGATCTGGGCAGGCCACGCCCACCGCAGGGCTTCCCTCTCCATGGGCACAGCAGCCCTCCAGGTTCCTGCAGAGATGGCTGCTGCTGCCGCACTACCCACATCGCTGCTGCACCCTGGACAGAGCTCCTGCCCTGCCGCCTGGCCCGTTGCTCTACAACCTACGGATGGTGATGCTCTAGCTCTCTGACAGTGGGCTGCTGGACTCACCCACGCCCTACTGGAGACGCAGTCCAGCTTCATGTCGAGCCCTCAGAGTCCTAGGGGTTTCAGTCTAATTCCCTCCCAAGCCTGAGGGCCCCCCCTGTAGTGCCTCTCTTGAACCCCTTCAGTGATAGGCCACCCATTTTATTTTTTAAATTGCTTTCACTGCTAGAAAATTCTTGCTATGGTTATTCAACAAATATTTGTTGTTGTTGTTGTTGACTTCAGAGAAGAAGGGAGAGAGAAATAGACACATCAAGGATGAGAGAGAATCATCCATTGGCTGCCTCCTGCACGCCCCCCACTGGGGATCGAGCCCACAACCTGGGCATATGCCCTTGGCTGGAATTGAACCCAGGACCCTTCAGTCCGCAGGCCAATGCTCTATCTACTAAGCCAACCCAGCTAGGGCTCAACAAATCTTTATGGAAACCATTTCTAAGTCCCTGTCCCAGACCTCAATCCTGGGGACAAGACAGACCGAGTTGCCCTGCTCACATGAAGCTCAAGTTTAGGTGCGGGGACAGATAACAAAGAGTATCCCGTGGTAATGAGATGATTTCAAGTAATAAAAAGCACCAGGAAGAAAACAGTGTGGCAATAAGGAGGCCTCCCTGAGGACCAGAGGGGTCAGCCGTGGGATGGTGAGGCTCCAAGGGCAGAAGTGGGCCTAGGAAGGCTGGCAGGGCGGGGCAGCTGCTGGGGATGAATCTTTGCCTCAGCTATACCACGGAGGTAGGCGAGGAGGAAAGAAAGAAATGGGGACTCAATCCTCACCTTATAAGGAAACCTTTTTAAGGCAAAAACTGCCACCACCTCCCCCAGCAACACAACCTTTCTGTATCACCCCATCTCCCACATGTGCAGCCACTTCTCGCCTCCCACCTTCGGCCCAGCATGTTCCCCCACCCTCTCTGGCCTTGGCAAACTCCTACTGAGTCATTGAAATCCAGCTCAAAAGTTCCCTCCTCTGAGCAGCCTTCCCAGATTCCTACCAGTGGGCAGAGGTAGCCGCTCCACCTTGCCTCCCCTGCCACGGGGCTGCTCCCACTCCTCAAGGTGGCATGAAGAGCTTGGGTTTGGGAGGCAGACCCTCCTGGCTCCGCCCCACCAGCTGTGTGACGGGCTGCTCTAAGTATCACAAACTGGGTGGCTTAAAGGAACAGAAATGTATTGCCTCATGGATCTGGAGGCCAGAAGTCCGGGTGTTGACAATGTTGGGGTTCTAGAGAGAACTTGTTTCAGCCTCTCAATGGCTTCTGGTGACAGCTGCAGCCCTTGGCTACAGACACTACCCCCATCTCTGCCTCTGTCTTCACAGGGCTGTCTTCTCCCTGCCTGTCTGTCTGCACGTGGCATCCTCCTCCCTGTGCCTCTCTCCTCTTCTTGTGAGGACACAGTCATGAGGGATTAAGGGCCCACTTTACTCCAGTATGAACTCATCTTAATTTATCTAATTACATCTGCAACAACACTAGTTCTGAATAAGTTTGCATTGTCAGATCCTGGGGGTTAGGGCTGCAACATATCTTTTTGGGAATCAGAATTCGACCCATAACACCGGGGTAAGTTTAATGTGCTTACTCCTCTCTAAAACAACTACAAAAATATATCTTTCTTCCAACATGAAGATTAAATGAGCTAACGGGCATCCAATGCTTACTTATAGCACATAATAAACCTTCACAAAGGTAGCTGCTAATGTGAATAATAACTGGCCCATCCACAGTGAGTTCTGCCAGGTAGAGACCACATCTTACTCCTTTTTCTTTTTAACCCCTGGTGTCTAGCACAAAGTCTGTGCTCAAAAAGTTTTGCCTTCTGGCCCTGGCCAGTGTGGCTCAGTTGGAGTGTCGTCTTCAATTCCTCATCAGGGTACATACCCGGGTTGGGGCACATACCGGAGGCAACTGATCGATGTTTCCCTCTCTCTCTCCCTTCCTCTCTCTCTAAAAACATTTTTTAAAAATTTGCCATCTGAATGAGCAGCTGCCATTTTGAAGGCAATGTTAAGATCAAAAGAATCGATTTTGAACATCTCTGTTCCCATTAAAGAAAATTCATTGGGAGAAAAATCGGGCAATGGTTCAAACTTTCTTGGATAAGTTCTTTTTTTTAAATATATTTTTTATTGATTTCAGAGAGGAAGGGAGAGAGATAGAATCAATGATGAGAAAGAATCACTGCCTCCTGCACGTCCCACACTGGGGATCGAGCCTGCAACCTGGGCATGTGCCCTGACCAGGAATCAAACCAGGACCTCCTGGTTCATAGGTCAACACTCAACCACTGAGCCATGCCGGCCGGGCTTGGATAAGTTCTTAATATACTCTGGGTGCCTGAGAAGTATCTCAAAATTTATTAAATTATTAAATTAAAAAATGCCTCAAATTTTTTCTCAAAATATCTTCAAATTATTCTCAAAGATCCTTTCTAAATTCTGTGAACAGCAGGGAACTATTGTTAATTGATCTTTTAATTAATGCTTATCATAAGCAATATATCAGTCCTAGGGAAAATCTATGAGGTAGCAATACTGTATTTTTTATGTTCATTGGAGCCTTTCATGTAATCAATATGATTGGTCCCTTTATGTACATCTGAAAAATGCTTTGGAGCACAATTTCATTATTTTAAGTGTTTATAAAGGTTTATAGTTCTTTGTTTTTATGACATCTCCTGTAATATCTGTGTTTCTAGATGCCAAGACTTTACATCAAAATGTAACCACCAACTGCATTTTTTATAGAGAAAATATAATTTAGAATCACTTTATGCTTAGTTACCAGAGATGCAAAGTAGCAAAAGCCATTAATTCTCCTTTAAAACGTAATTCCACTTACCTCCTCTTTCTTACCTCCCTATTCTCCACTCCCTGTCCCAGCCCAGCCCTAATTATTTGAAATAGGATGCATATCAATCCATCCTAAGTGGGAACTCTTTTCGGACAGGTTCCCAGTTTTCTGTTATTTATTTTGTAACTGATTTTTAGAGAGAGAGGAATGGAGAAGAAGAGAAACATTGATGTGAGAGTGAAACACCCATTGGCTGCCTCCTGCACGCTCCTACAGGGGATTGAGCCTGAAAACCCAGCATATGCCCTGACTGGGAATCAAACTAGCAATCTTTCGGTGCACGGGATGATGCCCAACCAAGAGAGCCATACCAGCCAGGGCCCAGTTTCATGTTATATTCATACTAGAGGCCTGATGCACAAATTCGTGCACCAGTGGGGTCCCTCAGCCTGGCCTGTAGGATTGGGCCAAAACTGGCTCTCTGACATCCCCTGAAGGGTGCCAAATTGTGAGAGGGCGTAGGCCAGGCCGAGGGACCCCACCAGTGCACAATTGGGGCTGGGAGAGAGGCGGGAGGTTGGCCAGCTGGGAAGGGACCACAGGAGGGCTCCAGGGTGTGTCCAGCCTCTCTGGCTCAGTTCTGATCAGCTGGATCCCAGCAGCAAGCTAACCTACTGGTCAGAGCACATCGTAGTGAGTAGTTGAGCGGCCATAGCATATCATTAGCATTTTACGCTTTGATTGGTTGAACAGATGACCAGACACTTAGCATATTGGACTTTTATTATATAGGATTGGGATCCAGTTTCTAACAAATGTTGAAATTTTAATTGATGACTTGTTATATTATTGCATATTCTTGACAATGAATATGTAACATACATATATAAACTATACCATATATAGCTAATATATGTACTACATTTTAGCTAAAACATGTTAGTTTTTCTGGCACATGCATGAAGTATCTCTGGAAGAATAGCATTGGTTGTCTGAGTGAGGGGAATAAGTGCCTGGGGGACTGGGTGAGGAGAGCAGTCGTTGTATTCCATTTAGACTTTTGGAATCATGTGAATTTCTACCTATCCCAAAATTAAGTTGATCTATGTCCATAACCAATACCTAAGTGTGCATTTTTTTGCCCTTGTGATGTGCTGCTTCATAAAGCCGTAGGCTCTGGATTGCAAATGTTCACATAAAACATCCCAGTTAGATTGTAAACTTCAAAAAGGCCAAACCATCCCTTTCATGTAGTTTCTATCCTCCAGGATTCCAACTAAGCTTGATGCTTAGTCCCCAGAAATTCTTCGACAGAATCCACTACCTTCATATTCATCTTTTTTTTTTTTTTTTAACCCTCACCCGAAGATATTTTTCCACTGGTTTTTAAGAGAGAGTGGAAGGGAGAGGGAGAGACAGAGAAACACCAATGTGAGAGAGGCACATCGATTGGTTGCCTTTTGCACGTGGCCCTGGTGCAGGGAACCTGCAACTGAGGCACATGCCCTTGACTGGAATCGAACCTGGGACCCTTCAGTCTGCAGGCCGACGCTCTGTCCACTGAGCCAAACCAGCTAGGGTGCATTCATCATTTTTTAGATCAGCAAACATTGGTGGGGCTTCTTCTAGGAGCTGGAGAGCCTGCAATGGATGTAAGGTGAGACCCTGCCTCTAAAGCAAGGGCAGAGGTGGGGTGGAGGTGGGGGTGGGGGTGGGACAGACTCAGGTGCCACCATTTACCATAGAATGGCAAGAGCTCCAATGGCAATACAAATAAAATGTCACAGGGGAGAAAAACTCAGGATACAGGCCTCACAAAGGGGTGCTTTTGAGCTGATCTTTGAATAACGGAGGATTCACGTGGAAAATAGCTTTCACTTGAAGGGTGCATGTCTTCCAAACAGCTATGGCAGGCCGGTGAAGAGCATGCGCAGTTGACCGCCTGGGTTTTGAAGCCCAGGTCACCGCTTACTAGCTGTATGCCTGTAGGCAAGTTATTTAGGTTGTTGCCTTGTCTGTGAAATCGGAAGACAAATAGTTCCTTCCTCACAGGGTGGTGGTGAAAATGAAATAAGATGAAGCTTGCAAAGAACTTCAAAGGGCCTGGCACAAAGTAAGAGCTCAGCAAACCTCAGCAATGGTTATTAGAGGCACCTGATTCAGGAAGAAGACAACATCTTCAAGGACTGAGTCCCGGTTAGAAATCCGGACAGTTCCAGGCTCACTGACTGACTTTCCGTGGCCCAAGGAGTCCCCATGTGTCTACCACACTGCAGTCCCCAAGTAAAAACCCTCTGCCTCGGGTGGATTTTGGGTTTCTAATGTGGAGAGAAAAATGCTGAGTCACTGGAGGACAAGGAGGAGGCTGAGTTTGCAGGTGGTCCTCAGTGTTGAGACCGGGGTTTGAGGATGTGGGGGCATCAGTCAGAAGGAGGGACGCCTAGGAGTCCGTGTCAGTGTAAATGCAACACCCGGCAGCTGCAGAGATGTGTGGTCTCTGGATCCTGTAGGAGGTGGTTGCTGCTAGAAAGTTCCTTTCAGCCGTCAGAAGGTGAAGGGCAGATGCTCTTTGTGGGGGCTGGTCCCCAGGGAGATGTTCTGACCAACCTTGGGTCCAGGCTTCCTCTAAAGAGTCTGACCTGTTTTACCCAGTGAGCTCACAGTCTGGGTAGAACACCTGTTCACAGCAACCGTCAGATCCACCCGGAGAGGTGAAGGGAGCTATGGAATTCTCTCTCCTGGGTCTCCCTCTGCAAGGAGGGGTGAGAGCTGCCTGCTGAGGACAGAGGAACCAACCTCTGGGCCTGGGCCCTCATCCCTCCCATACCTGTCACTCTCTCGGGGTCTTGTGGGTGGTTACAGGGCTCCCCTAAAAACAGCACGAAGGGCCCTATCCAGTTTGGTTCAGTGGATAGAGCATCGGCCTGAGGACAAAAGGGTCCCAGGTTCGATTCCGGTCAAGGGCATGTGCCTTGGTTGCAGGCTCCTCCCCTGGTCAGAGCTCATGCAGGAGGCAATTAATCGATCTGTTTCTCTTACATCGATGTTTCTGTCTTTCCCTCTCTCTCTCACTCTCCCTAAAAATCAATGGAAAAATATCCTCGGCTGAGGATTCACAAAAAGAAACAAAAACAAAAATAAAAAAACAGCACAGAGGAAGCATCCATAAATTGTCCCCCAATTGTTTGAAGGTTTAAAAAAGCAATAACCTTGAGGTGCTCCAGGATATAATGTGGAGTGTTCATTCCTAGAGCTGAAATGATTTGCCATGACCAGTATTAGACACCAACCTGTGTGAAGTCCAGGAAAGTCTGATCAAATAATAAATAATAGTTACTGTAATGGCTACAAAGAGCAGGGTAGTTTTCAAAGCTCTTCAAAAAGTTTTGCTTCTAGATGTTCAAATCATCTTTGAAAAGGGCAGATATTGCCCTAGCCAGTTTGGCTCAGTAGGTAGAGTGTTGGCCTGCAGACTGAAGGGTCCCGGGTTTGATTCTGGTCAAGGTCACATGTGTGAGTTGCGGGCTCCTTCCCCAATGCAGGGCATGTGGGAGGCAGCCAATCAATGATTCTCTTCATTGATGTTTCTATCTCTCTATCTCTCTCCCTTCCTCTCTGAAATAAAAAATATATATATTTTAAAAAAGAAAAGAAAAGGGCAGATGTTTTCTTCCATTTGGAACTTAAAGAAACTAACACTTTGAGAGCGTCCTGATACCACGTGATGGTTGGTGGTAGAACAAAGAATAGAAATACAATGTTTTGCTTTTCAGATTTTCTCTGGAGATGGATTCATTTACTCAACCAGTATTTACTGAGCATCTACTATGGCCTTCCCTGCAAAGTGCTAGGCCCCAGGGATGTAAGAGTGAACACAGAGACATGGCCTGCGGCCTCATGGAGCTGTGAGTGAGGTGGGGAGGCCAGAACTGCGTGCACAGAGAGATAAGCCCAGGGACCAGCCCTGCTATGAAGGCAGAGGAGTCAGGGGAGAAGCCCTTACCCTCTCAGAGTCTCTGAACCTGGAATTTTATCTAAGCCCCTGAGCTACATGGTTGTCAGGATTCTTTCCAATTAGAGAATTCATGAATTCCCACGTGGCCTCTTGGAAAACCGCTCTGGTTGTGGGAGGTGAGAGGCTGGGTTTAGTCTCCAGCCCCGGCAGCCACCCTTGCACAGGCAGCCCTCCCGAGCTGTGGGCTCCGCTCTGTCTCTGCTGCACGGAGGCGGATCGCACACCCCGGCTGTGCACTGCGTGTAAATGTTATCGAAAGGCCCTGGTGACGGGGAAGAACAATGCTTCAGAGGTTAATGAAGTCATGGGAACCTCAGTGCCAGATCCCAGCCCCGTCCCGTGGCTGCTGTTTGTGCATATCTGGGCCAGCTTGTTTATCTTTGCAGGTCTGCAGCTCTGCCCCCGTGGTGGCTGCAGTAGTTTTACTCTCAGTAGCAAGGAAGAAGGACACCTGGGCTAGATACCTTTTCTGTAGACCTAAGCTCCCCGCTCCCCCCGAATGGAGTGTGTCCAACCCATAGAGTGAATAAAAACCCTTAAAAATGCCAACCAATCAAGGCAGTTGGTTAGACCCTTGGGAATGTGAACTGGAGAGTTGGGGGCAGTGGTGTAGAAGCACGGGGTTGATTCTCATTTCTGATTTTGCAGATGGAGCAAGTAGCCTTGAGATTTGAAGGATTCAGTGATGAAATGAATAGTTCTGTGTCTTTAACTTGAATGCAGGCCATAGTCTACAGCTCCTGTGTATTATTACGAAGTTTTAGCAACTGAAACAGTAAGGCTAAGCCCATGTCCATTTTTATTTTAATTGAGTGGGCTTTTGGGGGATACAGGGAAGTGTGGGTTTTGACAAGTGTAGGAGGTGTTGTGTGGGTGACGTAATCATTTCTTGAATTGAGAAAAACACTCGTAGTCTGCTTCATCCAGAATGTATGTTCTGGATTGCTCCGAGGGGCAGACATTTCATCTTAACCATGTTTATGAGACACTGCAGACAAAATTATCGTACAATGAATATCACTAGACATTCACGCACCTATTCGCCCTCTGAAGAGTGTGATTTTAGGAGTCAGGCTGCTGGGTTCGAATCCTTAATAGCTATGTGAACTTAGGCCAGTGGCCTAATTTCCATTAATGACTCAGTTTCCTTATTAATAAAATGGGATTAATGAACAGATCTCATGGAGTTGTTGAAAAGACTAAATATGGCTTTGCGTTGAAACACCTAACTCAGTGCTAGCCCATAGGGTACGGCAAGGATCAAGAAACGCAGACATTGCTCACCTTATTTTTATTATCAGGTGCCAACTCTTCAACCATGCTAAGGACGGGATGGACACACAGAAAGAACTCGAGGTCTGTTTGTGTATATAACTAACAACACACATTCAAAGTCAGACAATGAATTAAGGCACTACCCTAGGCAAGGGGACCCCAGCAGAGGATGTGGGGGCCAGGTCAGAATAGGCTGCATGATACCTGAGCCTTCAAACACTATGACAGGCGGAAAGTAGGTTAACTCCAGGCACGGGGAGAAGCTAAGGCAAAGACTCAGGGGGAACACGTGTCATAGTTGAATCTGAAGCGCTGTCTCTCTCTCTCAGTGGGACAAGAGATTTTCCATCTTCCTATTGGGTCAGAATTTGGAGACCTTGCCGTGTTTGAGCAAGTGAGGGATAGGATCACATCTGATTCCGAGGACAACACTCTGGTGGCAGGTGGAGGGAAGGCGGGAGAGGAGAGAGGTGAGGGTACAAGATGCAGAGTGGGGGTGGCTGTCAACGGTCCAAACCAGACACAGCCCTTTCCTCAAGGAGCTCGGAGCTCACTGGGGAAACTGGACACAGGCATGTCAGCATCCACGTAACAAAGCCACGTCTTCTACCCTCAGGTGGATGCCAGGGAAATTAAGTTTTCGTTTTCTCATCTGCAAAATGAGTTAATGGGAATATATAGTATATAGTATTTACCTCTCCGGATCGTATGAGGATCAAACCACGTTAGGAAAGGAAAGTGTTTAGCACGTGCCCACAATATAGGCACAGCTCCATGCACTACCACTCAAGCACACAGTCTGGCCCTGGGCAGCCTCCAGGGTGGAAGAAGCTAATTGCAAGCTGTGTTTATTGTCCCAGGCAGAGGAATGCGGGGGATGGTCAGGGGCTAAGTGGGAGATGAGATGGAAAGCAGGTTGGGGCGTAGGTATCAGGAAGACTGAGCCGAAGCTGATGCCTCAGGCTTGTTTTACTTCCACTTAATTAGGAATTGACTCATATCTCCTTCCCTCAGTTCCACCTCCCTGATCTCTTCCTTTGCTCCTGCCCTGGGACCTGTAGCTTTTGAGTTGGGAGATGGACAGCTGCATGAATGTAGATAATCCTGATGGGGAGGCAATGGGCTACGTTAGAACAGAGGCTGGAGTTCTAGATTAGTTCTGGAACCACCACTGCTTACAAGCTGGGTGAGCGAGGACAAGTCAGCTCAACTCTCCCGGCCTCCTATCCTTATCATGTGATGAGGCAGTGGGCCAACATTTCTAATATCCACTGAGCCCCAGGCTCTCTCTGAATCGGAGGTGTCTGGAAATTCCAAGAGTAAAGGTTAGGTGCTAGGTGGTGCCTTGAGGGCCCTGGTGTAAGCCGTTCCATTGCATCTGATAGTGAGGGACAAGCTGATGTTCCAGGATGGCTGCACACACCTCTTTACCTGCTGCCCTGGCACAGCTGCTCTTCTGACCCTCTGACCCAGGATGCAAGGCGATCAGAGAAGGAAAATGCCTGGTGAAGAGCAGCAATGGTTAAGAGCACAGAGTACCATCCCTGTTGCTTATGGCTCATCACAGGAGTGGAAGCACTAGGAGGATGTGGGCAGTTGCATTCTGCTGACACAAGAATATTACCTTCAGTTATTCAGCTGGTCAACTAGGTATCATGCACTCCCTCACATTCTCACAGTGATTCTGCAAACTTGATGTTGTGATTTAATTTCTAGGAGGCTGCAGCTCAGAGAGGTTAAGTAAGAACCTGAGGTCACACAGCTACTAAATCGAAGAGCAAGGATTCAAATGCTGACTGACTCACTCCAAGGCCATTATCTCATCTGCCATAACAGATAGTGTCAACCTCATATCTTTAGCGACGAAGTTGCTTTTGCCTGAGATCGGTCCTTCTCTCCTCTCTACTTCACATCCTATTTCCTGTAACGTCCTTCTTCCCCTTGGCCCGCAATCATGGATGCTTCTCCCACTTTGAAACAAACCAACACACGCAAACCCTTTCCTCGACCGGATGTTTTCTCTCCTTCCTTTCACACCCACGCCTGATGCTTCCACTGCCTCATCTTCATTCACTCCCCCAAGTTACTGCACATCGCTGAAGTCATGGTCAGGCTGTCATTAGAGTTCAGTCCTTGCAGCAGGTGACACTCTTGACCACCTCCTTCTGATGAAAACTTTCTTCTCCCTCCATTTCCAAGGCACCCTTCTCTCTTGGTTACCTCCTATGCCGCCCCCCGCCCCTTCCTCAGCTCATTCTGTGAAGTCGGAAGGGCTCTGCCTCCAGGCTCTTGTCCACTGCAGGGTGTTCCAGGCTGATCACCTCCGCTCATGGCTGCAACCCCGCCTGCACATTGATGGCTCTCCTGTTTCTATTTCCAGTCCTGACCTCAGGTCTGAGCTTCAGGGTCACAGATACAACT
The DNA here is from genome assembly GCF_951640355.1 of Cnephaeus nilssonii. Classification (NCBI taxonomy): domain Eukaryota; kingdom Metazoa; phylum Chordata; class Mammalia; order Chiroptera; family Vespertilionidae; genus Cnephaeus; species Cnephaeus nilssonii. Next base: position 60,157,644 of record NC_137083.1, read on the forward strand.
TCTAGACGTGGCTCCTGGGTGCCCCAGGGGTCTTTAGAGTCAACATGTTCACAACTGGGCTCATCATTTTCTTCTCCCCAACTTGCTTCTCTTCTTAGGTCCTCTATCTCAGTGACATTGAGCCACGGCACTCGGGGTAGTCCACCCAGGAACCCAGGTGGGAAACCTGGACTCCTAGACACTCTGCCATGCCTCCTGCCTGCAACACACCATACACCAAGTCCACACTGAATGGCCACTAAGTCCTATCAGCTCAGCCCTACAGTACCTCTTCTTTCCAGAGTGACTGCTGCTCAGGCCCCTCAGTGCTGTGCTCACCTCCACATCCTTCCATTCACTACGGCTAGAATGACCTTGCTCATATGGAAAGCCCATCTGAAGGGTCACAGAGATTCTCCATTGTCTAAGGGTCTCACCCCTATTGGTCTCTCCAGCCTCTTCTTTCACTCCTTACAAACCTTACACTCCTGTAGTTCCCAGGGCCCCATTCACTTCCACGTGTGGTTCCGCCTGCATGAATGCCTTTCCTTTTGCTCTTCCCCTGGTGGAGTCTTACTCCTCCTCCAAACTCTGTTCCCCCCTCAGGAGCCTCCCCAGCCCAGCTGAGCCTGTGTTGCTCTGCTTCCCACATGCCTGCTCACGGCACTTGTCCCAGCCCCTACGGCACTTCAGCTATGCTTGTGTTCAGGCGGTGCTTCTCCCGAGAGGGCAGGGGCTGTGCCGTCCCTGTCTGCGTTCTCAGCACGGTGCACAGATCCTGGCATACGACGCTAGAGTAGATGTTGTTGGATAATAATACGTAAGTGCATGACTTTGGGGAGAGGTTCCCAACCCGAACCCCAGCTGATATTCATAGAATCACACAACTTGGCAGTCAGAGATAAAGCCCAGCCATGGAGATAAAACCCAAATGCGTCTTTATCTATTCAGCCCATGTGCATTGACAACCTTTTTGGGGTTAGGCACCAATGTACTGGGCACTGAGATTCCAAGATGAAGGAAATGCCGCTCCAAGCTCCCAAGGAACTCCGAGGTCAGGGGTTAAAAAACCAAAGTGAAAGCATCCCTGGCACCTTACGAGCAGGTGCTGTGGCTTCAGGATGACTGCTCTGTGGCTTCAGGATGAATCGCTGTGTGCTTTTGTCCTCTGTCAGGGGTGTGGCGGCTGGAGGCTCTGTCCCAGCTCTCAGTGTAGATCCTGTGACTGGGGATTAAAGTTATTTAGGGTGAGGATAAAGAGGACTTTACCAAACCTGCATACATTTAAGGATGCGGGCAGCAATGTCACGTGGGGCCGAGAATCATGACCCTGACTTTGATAGGGACCAGGGGGAAAACCATTTTTAACCTCGTGCCGTAGGTTCCTGTGTATTATCTCCCAGTTGGAATTCATGTTTGCATTCAGTATCTCCATCTATAACTATGATGTGGCTTGCTGTTCTGGGTGGTCTGAGGAAGACCCCACATTAAGAAGGTTAAAATCCTCAAGGGCAGTGGTCGGCAAACTCATTAGTCAACAGAGCCAAATATCAACAGTACAACGATTGAAATTTCTTTTGAGAGCCAAATTTTTAAAACTTAAACTTCTTCTAACGCCACTTCTTCAAAATAGACTCGCCCAGGCCGTGGTATTTTGTGGAAGAGCCACACTCAAGGGGCCCAAGAGCCGCATGTGGCTCGCGAGCCGCAGCTTGCCGATCACGGCTCTAGGGGATCTAACTCATGCATTCATATAAACAAAATATAATAAATCTCTAAAGGATTGTGGGATAGCATCTATAAAATGCTTTGAGTTTTGACTAGAAGCTCAGGTGATCTGGGATATTGAGTTTGCTAGTGTGGGCAAGATGTTAAGTAGGGCCAAGGACATAGGCTGATTACCTGAGGACAGATCACAGGTGAGCCCTAAGCCCTGCCAGCCTCAGCATCCTTCCTGAAAGCCCATTGTGCATGAAGGGGGATGGGCTGTGGGATACTGGGCAGGGTCCAGAGCTAATTTTGAGTCTTTAGCTACAAAGACTAGCCTGGTTTCCTAAGCCTGGATGTCTACTCTCATTTTATTTGGCACAATCAGGACCAATTCCAAATCCTGTGAATTTAAAATGCTCTAAGTTTTTATTTTTTTATTTTTACTGGTTTCAGACAGGAAGGGCAAGGAAGAGAGAGGAAAAAACATCAATGATGAGAGACAATCATTGATCCGATGCTTCCTGCACACCCCACAATGGGGATCCAGCCTGCAACCTGGGCATGTGCTCTGATGGGGAGTGGAACCCTGACCTCGGGGTTCATAGGTCGACGATCGACCACTGAGCCATGTCAGTAGGGCAAAAATGCTCCAAGTTTTGAAATATATAGTCTCCCTTAATGAAGTTAACATGTTTTTCCAGAAATCGATTCGTTGAGTGCAAAAACTGTTTAAATCAGACAGCACACAATACAAAATTTTTAATGCTCAGTTTTTTAAGAGTACACTTGGTTTCTGAAAAACAAATCTTTTGTTGACATGGATATTAGGGGAACAGTACTAAAAAAATATCAAAGATAGTCACACATCCCACAGTTTTATAGGGAACACCCTCTGTCTTTCCCATATGCAGCGTGGAAAACAGGGCCAGCACGATCCTGCAGAAACTTCCTGACAAAAACAGCCAGGTCAGCCGTTCCCAAGCTGCAGCCCGGCTGTGGCGCAACCACAGCCAGGGCTGAGCGCTTCCTTGGCGACTCCGGAGATGCTGTGCCTCGGGGCAGCGCCTGCGTGCAGCCGCCCTGAGGGGCTCAAGGAGTATGGGGTCCTTGGCGCGGGGCGGGGTCCTGGGGCCATCCCAGACCTTGCTGGCTGAAAGACCCGATTATCTACCCAATAGTCACGTGGCCAAACCCGGGTTAATCACCCTCCCGCTCTAGGAACGCTTTCCGCCCCTGCGCGTCCCCCCTTTTTACCCCGCCCCCTCCCCCGCCCCCCGCACCTGCGCTGCCGCTGCGCTTGCTCTGCAGGGAGCCACAGAATCTGCAGACACCGCCGCCTGGGCCCCCCTCCCCCCCTCCCCAACGCATCGTCAGCTTTTGAAAAGAAAACAAGGAGGGGTGCTCTTTTGTTCTTTCACTGGGTTAACTCGGTTAATGGAATTCAACTCCCATCCCCATCCCAAATTTGCAAATTTCTCGTCAGGATGTCGAGCGCTGGCCACTTCATGGATGGGGATTTTCTGTGTTCCTGGCCCTGTGCTAAGTGCTCTTCCATATCATCTTAGTTACGCCTCAGAGCCACGCACCCTCTGAGGGCAGGTGTTGTTATCCCTGTAACGCAGATGGGAAGGAAGAACCCAGGCAGAATCGCTTGCCCCGGGCCTTTGATGGCGCGGCTGGGTTTGAAGCCCAAGCCCATCTTGACCTCAGAGCCCTAAATCTTTATTGCTGTTCTTTATTTAGCAAGATTAAGAATAATAGCTTTAAAAGAGAATAAAAGCTAATACTTATTGAGAAATGACTACTTGCCAAATGCTGTGCAAAGTATTTTTCCAAGCTACTACTCTCAGAGGCAGGTCTGCCACTCACCAGTTACGTAATCCCGAGCAAGTTTCTTAACCTCTTTTTGATTCGATTCCCTGTCCGCAAAATGAGGCTAAAAATACGGATGTTGTGAAGAGTAAACGAGTTAATATATGCAAAGCTCTTTGGCTGGCACATATTAATCCCTCAAAAAAACGTGCTTATTTACTTATTTTGACCATCACCTCCATTTCACAAGTGAGGAAGGTAGGCTTGGAGAAATTAAGCAACTACTTAGTCCAGATTGCCCAGGGCACGCACTCTGCAGCACAGACCTGCTCATTAGTCCTGCGAGGTGCGGGCCTGCCCGCAGGTGCGTTGCACCTGGCAGGTGGGAGACACGCTTCCTGGGCGTTGCAGAACGCGCTGCAGCCCGGAGGCCTCGAATGATCCTCAGTGGACACAGCTGGGGGCTCGCCTTGCCCCGGATATGGGCGTGCGAAGGCCGGGGCTGTGCGGAGGTCCCGTCGGAACCCCCCAAAGCTAGTCGGGCGACACCCTGAGCCGCCAGCCGGGAGCGGTCAGCGCGGAGTCCCTCCCTCCCCCCTCCCCCCACCGTACGCCGGTGGCCCACCCCCCACCAACCCGCTCCCGCCGCGCTCCCCCTCCCGCCGCTCTCCAGGGCGGAGTTTCCTCCTCTGCTCATTGTTCGCGGCCCAGCGCCCGCCCAGCCCTGCCCCGCCCGGCACTGCCGCCGCCGGCGCGCTCCGGGGGGAGGGGGGCGGCGCGGACTGGACGGAGTCGCAGCAGCCGCTACCCGGGCCGCAGCCGCGCAGACACCGCCCGCGACGCAGCCGCCCGCCGCTCCTCTGCCGCTTGGCTCCGAGCCCCAGCCCAGCTCTGCCGCAGCGGCCGCGAGGAGGGGCCGCCGGAGCGCCACTCGGGAGCACGGGTCACCGCCCGGCCGCCGCAGCCACCGCCAGGCCTCCGCGAGCGGCGCCCAAGCGCTCACGACCCGGGCGCTCGGACCCTCCGCCAACCGCGCAGCCACCTGCTCCGGGCCCGGGGCCAGGACACGATGCGTTCCGCGCTGGCCCTCTCGGCGCTGCTGCTGCTGCTGCCTCCGCTGCCGTCGCTCTCCCAGGATGGTAAGTGGTGGCCCCGGCCCGCCGGGACCCCGCCGTGCCCGTGCGCTCCGGCTGGGCGGGCCTGCGGTGGAGCCCGCCGCGCCTCCAGGCCGGTCCGTAGCAGCCTGCCCCTCCGCCGACCTCCCGCTCGGGCCCCACACCGAGTCCTGACCTTGCACCATCCACGCCCCTTCCAACCCGAGAACGCGGCAGGTGCCGGCCGGAGCGTGGACCGTCTCTGGTCCCGGGTCGGGGGGAGTGGGCGAGGAATTGTGCCGGAGCGGACGGGGGCGCGCGGGCTCTGGACGGGATTTCGGGCAAAGAGAGCTGGGACTTAGGGCTCCACGCGGCCCCAGGCTTTCGCGCGACCCTCAGGGTCTGATCACTCCTTTTCTCCGTGTTGGAAGGGACGAGGGGCGGTATTGTGTGGTCGTTGATTCCAGGCAGAGCGGCACTCCGGACGCTCAGAGAAAGTCCCCGAAGCAGGTGACAAGCCTCCACGCATGGCCCACGCGGGCGATGTGTGGCTGGTTCGCAAAGAGGTTTTGCCAAGCAGTGTGTGCAGGCTCAGCCCACCGAGCCGTGCTGGGGCAGGTGGAGGGGGAATAAATAGACCTTCCCCAGCCCCAGAATCACCTGAAGTCCCTGCCTCCTTGTCACCAAAGGATCCCTTCTTAGCGCGTGGCCAGGACCCCTGCTCCACGCCCTTTGCATGCACAAGAGGAACTTTGTTCATGCAACTTGGGCTGCACCGTAGGAACACACCCATTTTCCTTCTGAAGGTAAAATGTTACCCTTTTGGGGGGACAGGCGGTGGCTGCAAACCCTATCAGAACAGGTGTCCCACAGCCGCTGGGAACGGCTGGGATCTCAGCCCCAGACAGAGGTGCGTATCTTTCCTGCCCACCTGAGCACGAGTCTGTGGTGAGGAAGAATGATGTTCCCACCCAGGGCCAGGGGGCCAGGGGGAGAGCCCAGCCAGGGGAGGACGCTGCTGCTCGCAGGTGCTGGCATTTGGGACTCAACTCAGCGGGAGGGTGGGCTGGGACGGCGGTACTGTGTAGTCTCTCTGCATGGGCACCGCTGGGAAGCTTCGGTGGTGCGGAGGGCTGGCGCTCGGCACACAGGCTCCACCAGCCTGGCCGGAGAGGGAAGGGCACCACTCCCCGTGAACAAAGGGTGTGCCCTGGAGGAGGGGGCGCAGTGTGAGGAATGGTGGGAGCAACTCTGAGGATGGCAGTCCCTGAAGATTAGTACAACCGCCAGGGCTGAGAAGATGCTAGAGAAAGCGCTCTCAGTCCTGCTCGCAGGGCAGCCGATTTCACTGTGGGCCTGGCCAAGCACCCTCTCTCTGTGAGGCGCTCTCTCCGCGCCACCAGAGGGAAACGGTTTAGTTAGTTCCCAGGGCTTCTAGCTTACCGAGGCTGAGCTTTGAGGACAGGGTGAGGGTTTGGGGACGAGACATCCATCCTCCTGCCCTAAGAAGAGGTGCCCTAGAGCCTCCTATGGGAAAAGCAGCAAGCCCAGCTCTGCTGGCTTCAAGGCTGGACTGCCTTCCCTGGCGTCTGGGCACTGCCCTGAAGCCCCATCTCTCCTAGGATGCCATCCTCAAGCCTCGCACGGGGCATGGCACATGGCAGGAGCTTGATAAGTGGTAAACAAATGTAAACAAAAACCGACCAGAAGCTCCCTCCGGCCCCCATCAGCAAGTCACTTGGCTTCTCCGAGCTCCCCGGAATGCAGTTATTAGAATATGCAGTGATAAAGGGAAATGCTTTACAAAGTGTAAATCAGCGAGGGGTTATTATTACTTGCATACACAGAGGCCTGAAAAGGCTGAGGGGTACAGGCTGGGTGTTTCGTGGCTGTGGAGGGAGTCGGTAAGGACTGCTCCATCTCTGTCCTTCTGAAGGTGTGGCCACCTGGGGTTATCAGGGATGGTGTGACCCCCAAACTGCCGGAATCCTGTGATTCAGTGCTAAAAAAAACACCACACAGGCTTATAGTGAGTGAGTCTCCTTAGCAAAGGAATTATCCCTGGCCAAGGCCCCCTGGGAGCTTACCTCCTTAGACAGAGACAGGCGGATCACGCAGCTTATAGCGTAAGCACATTCAACCCAGCGTCCTGACAGTGCAGTAGACTCCTCCCCAGTGCGTTTTGGTTTGATAGCCAGGTCGTATCTCTGAGCCTCAGTTTCCTTATCTATGAAATGATAACAAATCTCTAACGTGCCAGTCGCTGTAAAGATAACTTAGGCGACGAGCTTGACATTGTGCCCAACTACTCCTGGTCAGAGCTCAATAAACTTCAGCTGTTAACGATTAATACAGCATATGGACTGAGCACGTGGCTGGCTTAAGGTGCCCCAGCATCAGGATTCTGCTCGTGTTTGTGGGTGTCCGTCCGTCTGTAGTGATGAAAGCTGAAACTTAAAGTGCTACATGGTGTGGGAAAGGTGGTGACTTGGGCAAAGCTTCCTGAAGGAGGTGGGGGTTTGTCTGGGGATTTTAACATAAAAAGACCAATGTGGGATGGGAGACCTTTTTCTAGAGTGGCTGATGCTAAATGAATTGCAGGGTGCAGGAGATGCAGACTAGAGGCTGGGGGTCATGATGGGGGTCCTTGATATGGACCCTCATCAATATGGACCCCCATCATGACAGGGCTCAGAGGTGGGGAGAGGGGGCAGCATGGAGATTGCACCCCAACTGCCTTTTCCTCGAGGATCCACATTTGAAGGCAGAGGAGGGCTCCTGCTGGGGTGGGGGTGTTGATATCTGCTCTTTGGAAGCTAAAAGAGGAAGGGGACGCCTCCTGGCTTGAATTCCCCTGAGCAGGCAGGGAGGGCTGGAGGGTTAACTCCTATCCGTCCTCAGGTATCATCCTGCTGAGAAGCCTTCCCTGCCTTCCTAGGTGGAACCAGTTATGTTCCATGGCCTGTTGGGAGCCTCCCCCACCACACGGTGACCCCTCAAGGGCGGGCATCTGCAGATCCTCTTCTCCCCCTCCAGGGCCCAGCGCAGCATCAGGCCCTGAGCAGCTGCTGGAGGTTTTATCTGGAGTGTGGAACTGAGGGGATGGCCCTAGCCCCCGGTTCTGGCTCTCTGGGAGGGAGCCACGCCAGCTCGCATCCTGGGCAGTGACGACGGCCAGTGGGCTCCTTCTGCAGCAGCCGGGGCTGGCGGGAGCAACTGCTGAGGGTCCAGGCTCTGGGCTTGGGATCCCGCCCAGACCCGTGGCTGCTGTGAGGACAGCTTAGTGGCTGCTGTGAGGACAGCTTAGCGCTGAACTGGAGGCCCTCCACTCCCGAGGCAAGTGGGCAGAGCCCTCGGGGAAGCTCACTGCACCTCGTGGGAAGGAGGCTGGGATTCGATGGCCCCTACCCTGGGAGAGGCCTGCTTGTTCACACCCCTCCCACACCGGGGGCCCTCTGCAGGGCTGCCGGTGCAAGCTCTGCCACGTAACTGGGAAGAGGAGAACCAGCTTCCTCTGCCCCCCCTGCTCCCCTGCCCGAGCCTGGGCACCCCTAGACCTCCTAACCCAGAGGCCTGGGAGCTCTGGGCTCCCTGCCTGTTTGTGCCCGTCGGGTGTGAAGCGGGGCCGGGAGCTCCGTGGGCGGGGGTGGAGGGTTCCTGTCACGTCCCATTCCCAGGAACGTGGGTGAAGTCACACGGGCCTCCCCTTGTCACGTGTCCTGTCCACTGTGTGGGGCTGTTGGAAGATCAGGTGAGGTGGCAGATCTGAAACTGTGACTCTGGGGTCACACAAGCCTCATAACTGGAGGTATTCTCTCAAGGAAATCCTTCCAGAGAACCTACACACAAGATCTTCATATTGGCAGTGGTGCTTACTGTAAGATTCCTTCAAGCAGGCTGCGCAAAGCAGAATTCAGTTGGCAATGGTAATTTCTACACCACTAAGTAAACTAGAGAATCGTAGAACACAGAATTCCAGAGCTGGGAGCCTTCTGGAAAACATTTACACCTGCTCTCTCTTTAATACATTTTTATTGATTTTAGAGAGGAAGGGAGAGGGACAGAGATAGAAACATCAATGATGAGAGATAATCATTGACCGGCTGCCTCCTGCACGCCCCACCCTGGGGATCGAGCCCACAACTCCTGGAAATCGAACCTGGGACCCTTCTGTCTGCAGGCCAATGCTCTATCCACTGAGCAAAACCAGCTAGGGCTCTTTTAAAAAAATGTTTTTATTGATTTCAGGGAGGGGGGGGGAGAGAGAACAGGGGAGGGGAGGGGAAGGGAAGGAAGGGGAGGGAGAGAAACATTAATGATGAGAGAGAATCATTGGTTGGCTGCCGCCTACATGCCCTCCACTGGGGATCGAGCCTACACCTGGGGCATGTGCCCTGACCAGGAATCGAACTGTGACCTCCCGGTTCATAGGTTGACACTCAACCACTGAGCCAAACTGCCTGGGCGTCACCTGCTCATCTTTCTGGTGAGGGCATGCAGACCAGGCTGTGAGGTCACTGTCCAGGTTCCCGGCGGCTCCCAGTGGCGGCTTCCGGGAGGTGTGTGGACGTGTGAGCAGCCACAGAAACTGGTCACTGGACCTTCCTCCTGGGCTTTGGAGAAGCTCATTGGAACGCTTTTCAGAAAGGAATGCATGATGTTGACAACTCCGTACTGTGCCCAGACTCTGCCCCACCCCTTCGCCACTAGGGCAAGCTGAGGCTTGGAGCCACTTTGTTACTCAAGAGTTAGGCTCTCGGAGGGCTCCCTGAGCACCATGCCCAGGGCTGGCCACCGTGTGTTATGACTGCATGTGCCTGTCTCCCACTGCTGGGAGCCGCTGCCGTGCCCACAACACCCTGCCAGGACCTGGAACAAATAGGTGGTTAGACGTGCTGGTTAGATGACCAGTGCGTGAATGCCAAAATCGACTGCAGATTCAGGAGCATCCCCTCCCCACATTCTCCCTCCTCAAGCTTTTGTATTAGCTCTGAGCCCTGCCACCTGCACCCCCTCACCCCCACCACTGTAGCAGTGGCCAACACAGACCCTCAGCTTAGCTTGGCCTCCTGGCCCATCCTCCGTCCCCACCCCTTTCCACCACCCTTTCTTCCTTTGTAGCCTTATTCCCCTCAGGTCAGCCACCTCCAACTTCCCTAGGGCCAGGGCGCAGGGTGGCACCCCGTCCGCCAATTGTCGTGGCCGGAAGGCTGTGTGCCTCAGCCCAAGGGGAAGAGAATTCTGAGGAGTGGTTGAGTCTGGCTTGCCATGCAGCTCCAGGTTGGGGGTGCAGGGGGCCCTCCTAGAGCCAGGTCCCTGAAGACCAGGGAGAGGGAGAGAGAGAGAGCAGGGGCGGGGAGAGGAGGGGAAGGAGAGAAACAAACATGGTCCCTGGTTATGGGAGGACCAGCCCATAGCTGTCTGATCTCCTAACCTTGCAACTCCCAGGTCAACATACAAGGGAGAGTGGGGAGGCAATTCTTAAACATATCAGCTAAGTTCAGGGAGAGGCCAGCGCCACTTCCCCTGAAATTCATGAATCTCTGTCCTAGGGTCCCTCCGCCCCCATCCAATCGGACTCCTTTGGGAACCTGCTCTGAACACACCGACTGGAGCTGGAGTCTCCAGCTGGGGTAGCACGAGGTTGGCTTTGGACAGCCGCTACCTCCCAGACCATTCCAGAGGTGGGCTACTGAGGCCCAGACACCAAGGACTCACAGGAGTTCACACAACCAGCTCTTTCCCAAATACCCACATGCCTCATGGCCTCCTTTCCGTCAGCACTCTGCTTGAATGCCACCTTCTCAGGGGCCTTCCGGGACACCTTGTATTACACACCCTCGTCCCCCTCCTCTGTTTATCTTCTCCATAGCACTTGTCACCTGAGTGCACTCACTTCTTTGTCTCTCCCCTGAGTAGACTGTAAGTTCCACGAGAGCAGCACCTAGACCAGTACCTGGCATGTAGTAGATGCTCAATAAATATTTGCTGAATGAGTGAGTAGCAAGCTGGTTTAGAACCCAGAGGCTTGCCTGCCAGATCTGAGCTTTCTAACTGCAGGACTTCTAACCTGTTTCCAGAAGAAAGAGGCAGGTGGCAGGTGGGCTGGCCATAGGCGTTGGGGGAACAGACAGATGGGGATGAGAGGGAGCAGGGACTCCTGGGAGGAGGAGAGCTGTGGGAGGTGCAGCAGCTAGGGCTTCTGTTTGTTAGAACTTGATTTGGCTGCTCAGAGCAACTAAAAAGAAATAGTGCATTATGCAAGGCAGAAGTTCTGTCTCTGTATATAATAGTTTCAGAGGGCTGGTGTGGTAGTTCTGCCACCATTAACACTGCTTCACGGTCCAAGGTGGCGACTTGGGCTCCAGATATCAGGAAAAAGGAACAAGAAGCCTGCAGCTCCTCTTTTGGGGATACCTGCCAGAAACCACACACAACACTTGCAATTACATTGCATGGAACTTAGTTCTGCAGCCACACCTAGCTGCAAGGGAAGCAGGAAAGAGTACTTTCCTTAGGGAAAGTAATTTTTATTCCAGGCACCTATATGCCTAACCGAAAATCAGTGGTTCAGTTACAAAGACGAAGCTCAGAATGGATATTGAAATAGATCTCCGGCAAATGCTACCATAGACCTGGTCCCCGAAAACCACGGGTTTATCACCAGCTGCCCTCAGTTAGTCCTCACCTTGCCAATTAGATCAACTTGGCACCTGCGTGAATAAAATGTAAGCAGTTGTCCTCGATGGCCTGAGGCTTTGCTACCTTCTGGCTGAGTCAGTTCTAGCTTAGCCCTTGTTTTTTGTGGCTCCAGCCTTTGGTACTGATGGAGCAGTTCTTTGTAATGCACCACAAAACCCAGCTTCCTCCCACTCAGGTCCCTCAGCCTTGAGCTACTCCAGTGAGCAACTGAGGACACATTGACAAGGGCCTCCACCAGGGCAGGCAGAGGGGGGAACCTGCTTTCCACCACTGGCCTCTGGATGGCAACGAAGTATTTCTGCACCCCCCTCAGTGGGGTGAGTACAGGGCGGAGGGGGATACTTTACTGTCTTAGGAGTTAGGTCTGGGAATGCAGTAGCTGGAGGCCAGTGGCTTTCACACCTGGTGGAGGTGTTCTGTGAGATGCCTTGGGGGCCACCCAGAGCTTAGGGTGCACACCTGGGGGGGGGGGAGGGACTAAGAGTAGGCCAATCTGGGGGGAGGAACTTCAATCCCACCCATTCTGTGCAGCTTTGCTTTATCTGTTCTATGTGGGGGTCTCCACATAAGAGTTTCTTGGAGAAAAAGTTCCGTCAAAGAGAAGAAAATGGAAATCTCTTATGATGAGATTTGCCCCAGGTTTTGAAGTTAGAGCTTGGATTTTAGTCTGAGCTTTGGAGCTTTGGCACTTACTAGCCTTGTTCCTTGGACTCTGTTTCCCCAGCCATAAAATGGGAATGATGCCTTCCTCCACAGTGAGGTCCCGTGCAATCTCAGGTGGTGTGCCTGGCACATTTTGGTTTTATTTCTTTTACGGGTCGCAGCTCTAGCCCAGTGTGAGGTGGATGAAAAAGACCCTGCTCCTGGACCCTGCTGGGCCAGGCTTTCCCTCTGTGACTCTTGCCCAGGAACCAGCCCTTCCCCATTTAGTCACAGCCCCACAGCCAGGCCAGTCAGGGTGTGTTGTAGACCACAATCCCGGGTGAGGTGGCCAGGGTGTGCTTAGCTAAGGAGTTCTGATGGCCAGCCCCTTCACCTTCCTGGTTCCCATGAGGTGCTTCTTACCCCAGCTCTAGGGGGCGCTGTCCGTCACTTTGGGCTTCAAGTGAAAACAGGCTTTCCTGAAGCCACCTGGACTCTTATCCTTGCAGGTTCTGCCCATCATACTGAAATGGAGTCTCACACCCACAGCTGTTTTCCACCTGGACAGATGTGCCACAGCCACCCCTGCTCCACTGCCCTGGTCCAGCCGCCAGATTGAGTCTCTCCCCCTCTCCTTCTACACAGCGTTGTTTCTCCTCAACCAACTCCACCCTCTCGCACCAAATTCCCAGTGACACCATCCAGCCCCAGCTGGCCATCTCTGTATTTCCCTTCTCCTAGAGGGAAGGGGGAGGGGCATGGGGACCAGGGAGCCGACTGTTTCCTCACAAAGATAAGAAGTGGGAGGAAGGCAGGAACTTTCTGCACAATAAACCCCGGTGGGGCAGTGTTCTGTGACTCAGTTTACCCAGATGGTAAGTCAGGGCTAGCATCATATACACTGAGTGGCCAGATTATTGTGATCTCTGAACGCATAATAATCTGGCCACTCAGTGTATTTGTATCTCAAATGGGTACCAAAAGTATTCTAGACTTCTGCTGGAGATCAACCACCTATTTGCCCTGAGCTTTCTATCAGCCAGTGCAAAGGGGAAAACTGATCAGGTGCATGATTTATAGTATCTTTGATATCAAATAAATGAGGTACTCAAGAGAAGTACACTGAGTGGCCAGATTATTATGCGTTCAGAGATCACAATAATCTGGCCACTCAGTGTAGTCTTTTAAGAAAAAGTCTACAACTGTGTTAGAACAAGCTGTGTCCCAGCCTGTGTCCACAGAGAACCCTAGTAGCCCTCAAGATATTGATAGTTATGCTCTCTATGAATGATAAATGAACAAAAATTGTCTTATGGGGAAAAGAGAACTATGGCCCACAATGTTTGGGAAATCTTCCCCTCCTCAGAAAATCGGGATTATGATCTTACCTGCACTGAGCTGTCCCTTATTACCTCCATTTCATCTCCTTTAATCCAGTGTTCCCCAAACATACGGTAACTGTGGAGCCTTCCCTTTACTGCATCCTCTTTACTGGATCATCTGTTAACATCGTGTGGGAAAATACTGATGTGAAGGTGGAGTTTGTTTGCCCGGGACAGTGTGTGTGTCGGGGGCTTTGCTAAGCAAAACCTTTGATGCAGTCAAAGGCTAGTCACAAGGCTAGTAAGTGCCAAAGCTCCAAACCTCTCTGCAGATGTGGCCTCAGCCGGCCCTCTTCCGTAGGGCATTCATAGGAAGCGCACAGACGGCTGGATGGGGCCAGCTGCTTGCACCAGAGCCTGTGTGGGAACGAGGTACATTCTAGGCCCCTCCTGGGTGTTGAAGGATGGTGCTGCCTCTCAGAAGTTGGAGGCGTTACTAAGAATGGTGGACGTGTTGATGTTTGTCCAGCCCAGATGGAGCAAACATCGTTGCTCCTGGCTTCTTCCTGTTGGGCCTCTGCCCCTGCTGCTCTGAGTCCCTGATCCCGACAGCATCGGTGCAAGTGCAGTGCGAGCCCCTCATCCTGTCATCCTATCATCCTGCCCCCGGGCTTGGAGAAGGGGGCTCCAGAGGACGCGCTGTCAGCCAGCACTGCCTCAGTGGCTCACCTAGTGCAGTGGTGAAGCAGGGCTTGCTGAGGTGCGCGGCTCTCACCCATCTTCAGGCTCTCGTTTTTCCTGGGAGCCGGGAGCCAAATGGCTGAAAGGGTGGGGAGAGCATCTTGTTTGCTGAGTCGCTTGCTTGCATGTGTTTTCCAAGATGCTGCCGACACCTAAGACATAAGGCACCCCTCACAGGAAGGTCACTGAGCTCAGCTCAGTTCCACAAGCACAGGGAACCCCAGCTCAGGCAGATGCAGCTCTGCACGCCAGCCCTAGGGGGCGCTGCCGAGTAGTGTTGGCTGGGTCTCAGCCTGCTGCTCCCTTCCCCAAGCCCTATGCTATCAGCCCACTCCCCAACATATCCCCGCCTCCAGCCAGGCTGCCTTCATCAGGACACCCCAGAGCACCACCCAGAGTTGCTTCTCAGCCTGAGGTCACCCTGCTTTCCACTCCTCGACAGCCACCGTTGGCCCAGTCACTAGGGAGCTTGTGCTATGGACACCTGGCTCTCCTCCCCTTGGTATCCTGGGAGCTTGCACTTGGGTGGAGACACTCTGGCTTTTACTCCCAGGCCCAGGGAGATCCTGGAAGTCCGGTCCTGACCACGCAGAATCACATCTCTGAATTCCACGGGCTTTTCCGGGCAATCCTGTCACCCCCAAATGTAACTGCCCCGGGGCCTCCTGTTAATTAGCTTTGTGTATTATGTGTGTATGGGCTGGTGGCAGACACTCAGGAGGGTTGGGTGTCGACTAGAGAGCAGAGGGGAAGGAAAACAGGTTTGCAAGAGGAAGATGCTGCACCCCTCGGGGCGAAGCACTCCCTGCGGACCTGTTTCCTCATCGGAGAGGGGCTGGTCCAGATCTCGGGGACCCTCCTGTTCCCTATTTCTTGGTGGTCTGGATGACTTCACCTGCCTGATGATTTTGGCCCCAGAACTGCTGGCATAATGGGACTGGGTTCAAGTGTGTGGATGCACCCCGGGGCGGGGGTTGGGGGAGGGGGGCTGGGGGAGCCTTGATGGGACAGCACTGAGGCTCTGAGTCTGTGGAGATGACTGGAGGCGAGGGAAGCTGTTCTCACTGCCTCTGGCTGCTGGGGACAGCCAGTGAGCGACACCTTGAATTCCTGGATAATGTGAGGGAGGGCGTGTGTGTATGTCCCCTGTTGTCCTGAGATGCCCTGTCTCCACTCAGCACCAGCCTCCCCATCCAGTGGCCAGGAGGGGGAGCCGGAGCTGGAGCAGGAGCATAAGGGCCTATGCGTCCTACTGCAGCGATGGATGTCACGGCTGTGCTGCAGGAATCTGTGTATATATATATAGATGTATATTTATTTATTTAGAATAAACACCTTTATTACATGAGCTAAGATAGGAGGGAAGAGGATGTAGAGGATGTAATTGCCTTTCCGGGCCTTGATTTCCTGCAATTAGAACTCCAGCCCCTGGCCCTCCAGCACACAGCCACCTGCTGGGCACGCTGGCCGGGTCTGGAGCGATGTAGGCAAGGAGCTCGCCTGCTGGAGCTGCCCCTCGAGAAGACTGCTGATTGTGGTGTTCCTTTTCTTTTCATCCCATTTCTTCTGAATTTCCTTTCATCGTTTTCTGTCACATCCTCTTCCTCATCAGGAGTAGCGTGGCCGAGGGGTGGTGCCTAGTGGGACTCGACCACTGTGGGTAGCGGGTGCCATCAGTGAGCAGGATGCAGGTCTTCTCTGGGCGCTTGCTGTGGACCAGTTCCTGAGGGATGCATACACACATCAGTCCCCGTGTACAACACTCGGAGCCCCAGGAGAAGTTGCCCACCTCCTGCACCTGGGTCGTGTGTACGCGGCGGCAGCCAGGCTCCGTGCTGGCAGCAGGACATCCCCGCTCATATTTTCACTTCTTGTGGGTAGGGCTTTCTCTTGCCCCCTGTCTTGCAAGCGCTTGTACCGCTTGTTCTGAGAGATGCCCATGGCTCGGTGCCGGCTGGAAAGAGCCCGCAAGAACTTTTAAAACATGCAGTGCCTGACTCTTTGGTCAGGGGCACTGACCTCTTTTTCCTTAGGTTGTCAAGTTTTAAAAAAGGACAATAGCCAACACAACAGTAGCCATCTGGTGTGGATGAATCAAAATTATACTTTTTTTTTTTTTGGTCAGATTGGCAAAATATATCTCTTGGTGTCCTGCAGAATTTAGTAATTCTGTGTGCTATGAGATGGGAAGGGTTGAAAATCGCTGCCCACGAGTTCTGGAAGCCAAGGAGGGTGTGACTAGGTGCCCTGTACTCTGACCCTCTGCCCATCTGCCCCTGGTCAGGGTGGGATTAAGTGATGCCCAGGGTCCCTTTAGTCCTGGTGTTAGGACCCTGATGCAGAGGGGGGTGATGTCTGCATGGCTCCCTGCCTCTCTGCCCTGCTTCCCCAGCCTGAGGGGTGAGCACCCGCCCCTCTCTGGCTGCATCTGCAGGTGGGATGCCATCGCTGTAAAAGCAAAGACCAGTCTGTGAGGGGAGATGAGAAGGGCAGTGCCCCGGGGCTCAGCATCGCTGAAATCGCGGGCCCTGGGTTGTGCCTCACTCCAGAGCACCCACTTTCCAGGTGGGGAATGTGAGGCAGGGGGACGGTGGTGATTGGCCCCGAGTCATGTCTTGAGGCTCCGTAGCCCCTTCCACGTTAGGTACGCCTTAGTGCTCTGTGCACAGAGGGGGCCAAAGGAACTTGGCCTGGACGCCTGGGCTCTGCACCCGCCCGGCGGGGGAGCAAGACCGGAAACGCAGTGAGGAGAGTGGAGAAAGGAGTTGGGGTGGGAGGCGCGGGGCAAGAGGCGGTGCCTCCCCTGCCACACCGCAGCCTAACTTCGGTAGCAGGCACGCGGGATCCAACACAGCCTGGCCCCTTGCCTGGCCCAGAACCTTCCCAGGGAAGCCTTTCACTCTGCTCCCAGTTTCTTCCGAAAAGAGCTGTGAGGTCGCCATGCGTGAGCGCGTGTGCATGTGTGTGTGTTCACCTTGCAGTCTCCCTCTCGGGTGTCGCTGAGCCTCGGTGACTTTTGGGGGAGACGTTTTCAGCTGTTTGCACACCCGGCTCCAAGCAGGGCTGGCTCTGGGACCCTCGGCTCCCTTCCTGAGGCGGAGCCATAGGAAACCGAGCTTCCTTGACTGGCTCCAGGGACGACTTGGCTTTGTTTAAAAGGAACGATGGTGGCTTTTAACTAATCTCCCCCACACACACACACCCGCCCCGCCCTTAGTGGGGGTCGGGGGAGGACTGCTCCTTTACGAAGTGTGTTCTTTTTAGGCAGTACCCCTACCAGACTCCCACTCACTCCCCCGAGGGAAGCCAAGCGCTCTCCCACCTTCAGGCACCGGAGAGAGCCGGAATCTGTGCCCCGTGGGGAGATGCTGTGCCTTTCCCTGCCTCCCGGGCCAAAAGCAGAGTCTTGCCTCTATTGAACCTGCTGTGCCCAGTCAGGGGGCGTCCGAGGAGCCTGCTCACTGAGCCTGAGCCCAGCACCCGCAGACCTACCCTGGCGCCCAGTACTAACGTGGATGATTGTGCAGAAAGGAGGATGCAGGTGTTATTCCTGGAAGGGGTGCACTCTCTCCGGGACAGAAAAGCGCTTGGGAATTTGGAAAGCTCGCCGCTGCCTTAACCTTCGGCTTCCACTGGGCGGAACCCCGTGGCTGCCTGGGAACTTCACAGGCCCCATTTCACAGAGCCTTCTCCCTGGCCCCAGAGGCCCCTGTCCCGGCTATGCTGGACTTCCCTCTGGCTCCCGGCCCTTGTTTGTTTTCAGCGGGGCTGGAGCCTGGTCCCTGGCGGAGGTTTCCAGGGGTGGCTCAGAAACCCCTCTACACATCTGCTTATTTTCATGGCTTCAGGAGGTGGCGTGGGAATGACAACGTGCTCTGCTCCCTCAGAAAAATAATTACCAAGGTTGTTTTTGAACTGACCGCTGAGGGAAGAGTCAGGTGCCAAGTGTGCGTGCACTTTGGCTGTGGAAGTACGTGTGCGCCCCAGGACACGCGCAGCAGGTGCGCCTGGGGCCGGACGGGGCCAGATGAGAAGTTGTGTTAGCCCTGCGCCGTGGGGGCCCAGCCCTGCGCCTCCCCACTCTTACAGCATCCCCCTGTCGCCCCAGTGTCCGCGTCCTCCCTCCCTCACAGGGCGTGGGAGATGCAGACGGCATCACATGTAAAGCTCTCGGCTCGGTGTCTGGCTGATAGGACAAGGCCTTCAGAAGTGCTAGTTGTAGAAGTTTAAAAGTAATGATGATTCACTGCTTTTGATGGGTTTGTAGAAAATTCCATCACGTGAAGAGAGGAGGCATAGGTGCACACCGGTGCCCCGCGGCGGCATCAGACCCAACAGGGGCTCTGCAGGACAGGCCGCGCCCTGCCCTCCGGCCCCAGCACGCCAGGCACCCACAGGAAAATGCTTCCATCCAGCCAGACCTGCTGCTCTGTGGATTTGGAGTATTTTGACATCTCCCCCCCCAAAGCTTATTCATGTTTTTAAAAGTTCATTTTGTTCCAAGACAGCTGTTTCTCTCTCTCTTGACCGGCAAGGACCAAGGCCCCCGCGGGCCCCGCTCACACAGGCCCGTCGCCCGCCCTCTGTGGAGGCTGCGCGTGCGGCACGTCTGTGATCCTTGGAATACCTTAAAGGCGAGCTGAGGGGCACTCTCCCTCCTCTGGGGTCCGGCCTGTGGTGCTGACCTTTGTGCTGGGGCCCTTCCTGGCAGGGAGGTCAGCTCAGTCAGCCGGACGGCACAGGCCGGTGGGTTGGCAGCTCCTGGGCACGCCGCCCGGTCAGACAAATCAGGGTTCACATGGCCTGCAGCCGGCCGAGGGATTAGGAGGCCTTGAAAGAGTATTGTTTGGAGGAGTTAGTCCTCTTTCCAGCTCCGAAGCAGCCTGGCCCCTCCCTGGGCGGGTGGCCGGCTCTACATGAAGCCCGACACCTGTCCCCAGCCTCCCGGGGTCAGCACCTGCACACCCTCCTGTGAGGACAGCGGTCCCTGTGGCAGAGGCAGGCCCAGGAGGGAGCTCCCCGTGGGTGGGAGAGGGACCAGAGGGTGGGGGGGGGGGGGGCTCCGCCACAGGCAGGGCAGGGCCGCGACCTTGGGGGTCACAGTTGATTGGATTCCAAGCTCTTTTCTTCCCTCTCTGCCTTCAACCACAGACTTAAAATAACGAGTAATCCCAAGAATGTGTTTCGAAGCTTCCTGCTCAGGAGCTCTTTCCTGTTCCGGCTTGGAGGTGGGGCTCTGCCCTCTGACCCTCACCTGGAGAGCTTCTGATGGGGTGCGGTGGGGGCGTGCAGCCAGCCCTGGCCTTTGATGGTCAATAGGTCATGGCAGCCACCCCTGTGAATCATGTGGAAAGAAGGCCTCTGAGCTGGCCTGCCAGGGAGGGAGTTGAGAGCAAAACCAGACCTCCCAGCTCCCTCGCTGCGCCCACCAACCAGCTCTCCAGGCCCCCGCACTAAAGCCCACATGTGATGATAACTAGCTGGCTGGGGGGAGGGAGGATGCGGGGGGGCGGGTGTCTGCAATGACAGAGCTGAGTGGAGTGGCCCTCACAGAGAGGGCCTGAGATTCTACGAGGGGGTGGCATCTGGGAGCGAGGGAGGAGCTCAGGCCTGGAGCCAGCCTACCCCCCTGGCTCAGCTCCTCCCCATGCCCTGGGGGACCAGCAGCTCAGCCTCTTGAAGTGCAGACATCTGTCCCCTTCCCGAGCCTCCCTGCGCCCCCCCCCCCCCCCCCCCCCCCGCCCCATGGGCGTGAGCTGCAGCGTTCGTGGCAGCCCTGCCCACATGGCCACGCATGGGAAGCCACGCAGTGGGATGAATAGTGCACAGCTCGGGAAGGATGCAGCGGCACTGCTGGAGGATGCGTCGCACAAATAAGATGCCCGACCCAAGAGTCAGTACTGGGTGATACCACTGATGTAAACTCAAAAGCAGGCAACGCTAACCTGAGGTGTTTCAGTCAGAAGAGAGGTCACCCTGGGGGTGGAGCGTGGCTTCAGGGGGCACAGGAAGGGCTTCTGAGATTCCGTGCCCCATTTTGGGATCTGGGTGCTGGTGACGTGTGTGTTCCATCCGCACCTGCGGCGTGTAATTCTCTGAATGGAATTCTTGGGTAGAAACACTGTGGCGCGAATGAGGAAGGGGCTGTTCTCTGAACACAGCGGCGCCCCTGGGAACCCGGCGCAGAGCCGCTGAGCAGGGGGGCGGCCCAGGCCTGGGTTTCCTTCTTGGTGAAACCGAGGAGGAGAGAGGCCCTGGGCCAGGGCTGCCAGCCCCAGAGGAGAACAGACAGGGAGCCCAGTTAGGTGCCCCAGCTGTCTGCCCCGGCCCTGCCCCGGCCAGGCCGTGTGTCTGGCCATTCCAGTGTCCCCTGGGGTGGGTGCTGGGCAGGCGCCGGGGGCCTTGGGCAGTGGCCGCAGATCCTTCTCCAGGAGTGCCATTGCTGTACGTGGTCACAGCCACACACGGAGAGAAGGCCATCAGTTCCGCTCACCTCTCTGAGGGGTGAGTGTGGGAATGTGGTGCTCTGAGGCTTTAAAATTCTTACTTTCGTGTGTGTGAAGAGTTGACAATGTAGGTGTTTCCCTTGGTCTGTGATAGGATTTGCAAATACTTCTTTCAGTTTCTAACAGGGGGCTAGTGCAGGTGGCTTTGGGTTCGTCAGGGACCCCAGAATTGGGTCCCAGCGGGGTAAAAACCTAGGCTCCCAGCCCCCGACAGGAGGGATCGTGTGCCTCAGGGGTGGGCACACTCCGGCTCAGCCACCTGTCGTTTGTAAATAAAACTCATGGGGACACAGCCGTGCTCATTTATGTACATGCTGCCTGAGGCTGCTTTGGGGATGCAGTGAAGTTGAGTAGTTGCAACAGAGACTGGATGGCCCACAAGGTCTGAAATATTTGCTCTCTGGCCCTTTAGAAGTTTGGTAAGCCCTGTTAGACGTTACTGTGTCCCAATGCCATTACTCTACAGACGGAGGCAAGGCCCAAGAAACGAAAGTGGCTTGCCTGAGTAGTCACCCCAGGCCGAAAACCAGCCCCCCACTCCCAGCTGGTCCTCCTCAGGTGCGCGGAGAGAAAGCTGCCCCTCAGGCCCACCGCACCCCGAGTTCCCACGTGCTGAGGGATCGACCCGGTCAGTTCACCTTTCTGCACTTCCGTGTTTTTGTTTTAGCTTTTATGTATTGATGGATTTGAGAGAGCGAGAAACATGGATTTGTTGCCCCACCCATCCATGTCTTTACCAGTTGATTCCCCTACGTGCCCTGACGGGGGGGTCAAACCAGCAACCCCGGCGTATCGGCCGGCACGGTGCTCCAACCAACTGAGCTGCCCGGCCAGGGCATGCACTCCGGTTTCTGAATAACTGAAGCTTTCGGAGGTTTTCACCATTGAGATGCCACAGAAAAGCCGGCCCTCAGTGGACGGCCAGTACGTTTTAACCCAGGAGTTCCCCGCCTTCTTCCGAGCCAGACTTACCAGACTTTCCTCTGCTTCCCCACCGCCCAGGGTGGGCTGGGAAGGAGGCCCAGGTGCTGCAGCTCAGCTTCTCGGGGGAGGAAACCCAGCCCTGAGCAGGCGATGGGCACGCCCAGCACACCCCTCCCCGCGTGGCCCCTAACACCAGGCGCAGGTCCTCAGATAGCACTCAGAAAGGAGGCCAGAGCGAGAGCCTTTCCCTGAGACTGAGGTCTGGGGTCCGTGTCAGGGCAAAACTCAGGCGGCTGGCAGGAAAGCCCGCCCTCCTCGCCCTGCTCGGACTCCCCAGGCCTCTCTGAGGAGGTGAGGAAGCTCTTCCTGGAGCCAGGCCCCTCCCTGCTTGCCCCCTTATCCGGGAATTCGCTTGGCCATAGCCACCTGGTGCTTCATCGCCCCTCACCTCTCCCCTAAGTGGCTGTGCCTCACTGTGGAGTCCGGGAAGAGCCCCGATGGGTGAGGAAGCCTGTGTCCACCCCGCGGGGGTCACGGCCTGGCAGGCGTGAGCACCCCGGGAGGAGGAGCAGGCAGGCCTGTAACAGGAGGTGCGGAGGGCCATGACTGGGTCTGGGGCAGCACCACCGCACTGTGTGCAGGCACTGCTGTCAGCACGTGAAGGTCTGTTCTTACCCTCCCCCCTTGTGACAGGGAAACAGGAACAGAGTTAACACACTGGCCTGGCACACAGCCTGTGTGTGGTAGAACAGGGACCTGAGCCCAGATGGTCTGGCTCGAAGTGTGCTCTTAGCCACTGTTTCTCGGGGGGCGGGGGGGGGGGTGCAGGTGGGGAGAGAGGAGGGGTCACACAGTGGGACTGGGCAGGGGTGTGTGCAGATTGGAGTGGATGCCCTCAGGCTCTGGGCCACACTGCCAGGTGTAGGGGACAGGAAAGCAGTATGACTTGCTGGCTTGGGGCAGAAGAGGTGGGGTGAGGTCCCCTGGCCTGGGGTCCCCAGGTGAAGGCTGCCTTTCCCCATTGCTGGGAGACCGCGTGCTGGACGGTGGCTGCCCTCTCCTGCCCAGGGAAACTGCCAGACGAGGACCCACCCTGGGAGTGAGTGTCGGGCGGTCCAGCTGAAACAAGCTGATAAGGGCTGAACAATTCCAGATTTGAAGAATGCCCGGAATTATCTCCCCTGATGGGGCAGCTCTGGGCCCGGCGGGGAGAGGCAGTGCTGAGGAGCCAGGCCTGCTACCCCCTAGGGTGCTGTCCTGCTGTCCAGAGGCCCCAAGAGAACAGGGGGAGGGACAGGGCTCTGGGGAGGGGACAGAACCTGTAGCCACACCTGTCTGCCTGACCACTCGGCCTGCCTGGCAGTGGTGAAGGCGGGTTGGGACCCTGCCCTTCCCAGACATTGGAGCCGTCCTTCCTGCTATTTTTATCCTCATCATTAACCTCCACCCCAGCCCCTGTCCGTAGTCGGCTTGGGCTGCTGCAAAACCCACAGCCTGGGGCGGGGGGGGGGGGCGCTAAACGATACAGTTCCAGGCGCTGGCAGTTCCAGCTCAGAGTGGCAGCGTGGCGGGCCCCGGAGACACCCCCCCCCCACCCCCCCCCGCGCTGGCTTGTCGACCGCCGCCCTCCCGCGTGTTCTGACACGGCAGAGAGAGGAAGCTCTGGGGGCCCTTCTCTAGTCTGAGACACTAACCTGGGCATGGGGGGGTCTGCTCCCATGATCCCATGTGACCCTCCCAAAGGCCCCACGTCCTAGTAGCATCACATTGCCGGGTAGGGCTTCAACCAAACATTCAGACCATAGCACCTCCTATGCCAGGAAGTGGACCAGGTGCATCTTCGGGGTCCTTGGCCCAAGCAAGGGGCTGTTTGGAGGGGTATAGAGAGGAGCCGCAGAGGTCATTACCCCTGTTTTTCAGATGGGGACCTGTGCCAGGATGAAAAATGTCCCCCTCTCCCAAAATATACATGTCAGCCCCGAAGCCTGTGGTTACCACCTGATGTGGACAAAGGGTCTTTGCAGATGCACTTACTAGTAAGCTAAGGGCCTTGGGATGAGGCCACCCTGGGTTAGCTGGGGGCTTGCTGACAAGCTGGCTTGGCAGGCCTACTTTTCTCTTGTTGACACGTTTCCTTATAAGAGGCAGGGAGGAAGGGGGCGGCAGTGTGATCACGGCGACAGAGGTTGGAATGATGCTGCTGCAAGCCAGGGCACGCCAACAGCTACCAGAGGCGGCAAGGAAGGTCCCCCCTGGAGGCTCCGAGGGAGGCAGACCTGTCACTCACTG
This sequence comes from Cnephaeus nilssonii, assembly GCF_951640355.1. Lineage (NCBI taxonomy): Eukaryota > Metazoa > Chordata > Mammalia > Chiroptera > Vespertilionidae > Cnephaeus > Cnephaeus nilssonii. Next base: position 60,181,365 of record NC_137083.1, read on the forward strand.
ATTTCAGACTTCTGGCCTCCAGAACTCTGAGAATGGATTTCTGTTGCTTTAAGCCACCCCGTTTGTGGGAATTCGAATGGCAGCCACAGGAAACTGATACGGGACCCCATCTGTACAGAGAGGGTCTGGGCAGAGCTGGGAGATCACCACAGCTGACTGACCACCACAGCTGGCTGACCACCACAGCCGGCTGACCACCACAGCTGGCTAAGAGAGGTGAGGCGAGGCCGCCTCCCTGCTCCCCTCCCCGGGCTCCTGGTCCAGAGCTCTGGCCTTTGCCCATAAGCTCCTTCCTGGTGCTGTCCACCCAGGCCAGGCTCCCTCCGCCCCCCCCCCCCCCCCCCCATATACACAAAGGTCCTAACCAGGTTGGTGGGATTAGCTTTCTTAATGCCACAGAGGAGGAGTATTTATAAAGGGCAGGTTCAGGCTAATGAGATACCCAGGGCAGAACCCCTGAGCAGACACCAAGGACAGGACCCGCCCAGGGCAGAGAAGGGATGGAGAAGGCGTCTTGGTGGGAGGCAGTGAGTGCTCAGCTCAGCTAGAGGGAGGTGGCGGGAAAGGATGACTGACTCTGCTGAGGCAGGGACTTGAAAGGCCTGGCTGGAATCGGGGGCGTTGACTTATTTCATAAAATCCGGAAGCACAGAGGTGGGGACATCACCTGGGAGGGGGGTTGGAGCACCTCTTTCAAAACAAGGGAAGGAGAGTGAAGGGGCCTGAATGCAGTGTACAGAGAGGACATCTGACATATGGCGCTGGTGGGGCGGGGGAGGGGGGGCTCCTGGCCAGGCCACCAGTGGGCTCCTGGGGCAGCCCAGGTTCCTTACTGACCCAGGAGTTTGGGGCCTGCATCCTTTCAAAGCCCCTGTCCCACCAACCCCACTGTAGTTTCCAGCTGCTACCTAGAAACCTGGCAATAAAGGAGTTGGGATCTGACCGGCGGGGGGGGGGGGGGGGGGGTGTCCTAGAGAGCTGGGAGGGGCTCAGGCTTCAAGCAGATTGAACTGAGGCAGCATCGCCACCCCTTCCCCTTCGCTGGCAGTGCCTGCGGGGGGGGAGGGGGAGAGGTTCACAAAGCAGATGTCACCTGTTGGAGAAGCAGGTCAGGCAGTTCTCGGAAAGGGACAGCAAGGCCTCGGAAGTGGCTGGTTAGGATGGCTCTTGGTCACAGCGAGAGTGCACCGCGTCCTGCTTGGGGAAGCGCCCTCGCGTCCCAGGGCCTGCGGAAAGCATCTGGCCCATTTCACAGATGTGCTTCTTTCTCAGAGGCCAAGACCTCGCCAAGGCCTCGGGCATCAGAGGCAGAACGGGGAGGAGAAGGTGCAGGTCTCTGATTTCCCAGCCTGAGCGCTTTCCGTTGTCACACGAGACATCAGCTTATCCTGCCTGGTCTCTGCCCTTTCACGGTGCCCCCTGGGTGCTTTCTGGTTTTATTTCCCTGGAGATAGCAGCAGCTGGGGGAGGTGAGCTGGGGTAACAAAGGAAGGAGAGGTGGACGCCGGTGTCCAGGCCAGAGCCTCCCAGCTCTGCCTTCCTGCCCTCCTTCCACACACCCTCTTCCTGGGGCATTCTTTTGAGTTTCCTTTCCCGCTATTAATAGTGGAGAGTCAGTCCCAGGTCTGTCAGTAGCCAGGAGCAGGAGGAAACGGCCCTCGCTGAAGGTTCAGGGCAGCATTCTCCTCACCCCAGGGGAGAAGACTAGGTCTGCGTCTCCTCCCACTCGCATCCACTCCCGACAGGAGATAGGCATGTGGACCAACAGTCACGTCCCTGGTGCTGCCCCCTGCACCACCCTCATTTCAACACAGCCTTCCAGACAGCTTCAGTGTCATCTCCTCCCTGCAGAAACCTCACCCACTGCCCGGCACCCCACCCTCTCTGAGGACTCCCTCCCCCCTCTCCATCTCAGTTTGTGAACAGGGACCTCAGCACTTGCATAAACAATGAAATACCCCGGCCTCCCGTTTTCTTGCGCTTTCCCCATCTCCACTTCATTCAGCCCTTCCGTTTCACACCCAAATGTTATCACCAACACAAGCTGCCCCCCTCTGAAATGTGAGCATTTCATTCTCATTGCCCATACACCCATCTATCTTTTTAATATATATATATATTTTTATTGATTTCAGAGAGGAAGGGAAAGGGAGAAAGATATACCAATGATGAGAGAGAATCATTGATTGGCTGCCTCCTGCAAGCCTTCTGCACCACCCCCCGAACACCCCCCCTTACTGGGGACCGAGCCCGCAACCTGGGCATGTGCCCTAACTGGGAATCAAACCCGGGACCCTTCAGTCCTCAGGCCAATGCTCTATCCACTGAGTCAAACCGGCTAAGGCCCATCTGTCTTTGTCATCCTGTATTTCACAATCCATCGTAATCCACCCCTACCTTACAAATACCCTCAAGTCCCTTGCACCCTCTTCCGCCATCATACCCACCTAGCAAACCCATTCCCACAGGAACCCTTCTTCCATTTTTCTGTGCCTGTGCCAAAGTAGCGGAACACTGCTAAGGTAAAGTCACACTCTAGCTAATTGGATTTATTTTATTTTAAATATATTTTTTATTTATTTCAGAGAGAGAAACATCAATGATGAGAAAAAATCACTGATTGGCTGCCCCCTGCACGCCCACCACTGGGGATTGAGCCAACAACCCAGGCACATGCCCTTGACTGGAATCGAACCCAGGACCCTTCAGTCCACAGGCCGACGCTCTATCCACTGAGCCAAACCAGCTAGGGCTGGATTCATTTTAAATTCATAATTTTGTGCCTCAATTTGGCACCAAATACTACGAGGCAGTCATACTTTTTTTCTCTAGCACAGTGATCCTCAAAGCGTGGTCCTCTGCCCATTAGCATCAGAACCACTTGGGAACTTGCTAGAAATGCAAGTTCTCATGCTCTATCCCAGACCTGCCGAATCGGGAACTCTGGGGTTGGGGTCCTTGGGGTTGGGGTCTCTGGGGCTGAGGTTGGCAGCTGGTGCTTTAACAAGGCCTGAGCTGACCGTTGCTACCAGTGGAGAACCACTCTCCTCATAGGCTTACTTTCCCATTTCCAACATGAGTGTTTCATACTTTTTCCTTCCACATAACTCCTCCTCCTCTCTGATTTCATTTATATTAGTATAGCAGATTTCATCTAGACTTGCTTGAGAAAACTGAAGCTGTCAAATGGAAATTCAGGTCTCACTACCCCAATTACAAATGTACTTCTATGTCTCAATGCATCCTCTTCCCTCGGGTTTCAAAGGCGGAAGTGTCCGACCCTGTGATGAAGTCCATTACTCCCTCCACCGTGGGCTCTGGATCAAACCCATGCATCCTCTTCTATATCTTAAAGGCCTGATGAGACAGTAGAGCAGGGACAAACCAAAAGGAGCATTTTTATCAGCTCTAGGGTCTCCTACCTTCAAAAAAAGCAAAACTTGCTTTAGACCAGCTCCCTCCAGTGACTGCCACATTTCTCTGCTGCTCTTCATGCCTAACATCTGATAAGTTATCTACACACACGAGCCCACTGGCCTACCATCCACTCACTGCCAGTCAGCTCCAGTCAGGCTCACCCTGCACTGATCCCATTGAAAATGGAAGTGATCCGATCACCAGGGACTTCTGTGTTGCTGATTTCATCAGTCAGCACAGACGTCTCCCTCTTTGCAAAAACAATCAAACCAATAAATCAGATACTTGTTGTATCTTCCTATTTTCCCCAGAAATAGCTGTTATCCTAAACTTAGTATTAAATTCTATAAACTTTTGGTAATATTTTCTGTTCCTATCTCAAAAATTGTAAGTAGTTTTGCCAATTTTTGAACCCTATAAATGTAACCATGTAAGTATTCTTGTTCTTGCTTTTACTGGTCAGTATTATTTTTAGACTTACTCTAAATAATATGTATTATATAATAAAAATACAATACACATTCACTGATTTTGTTCAGTGTTGTTTAGTATATTCCATTATATGAATATATCATAACCTTTTTATCCATGTTACTGTTAATAAACATTTGCTTGTTACCTATATGGAGCCAATACAAAACTCCTGTTAGGGGCATTCTTATGAACACATCTAATAAAGAGGGACTATGCTAATTGACCCTCACGCCATCGCAAAGATGGCGGTGCCCACAGCCAATAAGGAGGGAATATGCTAATTGACTGCCCCGCCCTCAAAGATGATGGCGCCCACAGCCACAAGATGGCGGCGCCCAGTCCCCTCAGCCCTGCTGGGGCGGCAGGCGTGTGCGGCAAGGCCGGGCCCACCCCGCACGCCTGCCTCTGGAGTCCCCCAGTCCCCTCAGCCCCCCAGCCGCCCAGGGCTGCCCGAGGCTCAGGTAACCAGGGACGGCGAGGCTTGCGCTGCGGGCAGTGGCAGCAGCAGAGGTGTGATGGGGCGTCGCCTTCCCCTGATCGCCAGGTCTCCTCCCACCCCTGAGGGCTCCCGGACTGTGAGAAGGGGCAGGCCGGGCTGAGGAACCCCCCTCCAGTGCATGAATTTTCATGCACTGGGCCTCTAGTCCTGATATATACATGTAGGCATCTTCCCAGGGTATGTGCCTAGTGGTACAAATGAAAACTGTAGATTGAAAGCTATGGGCGTGTTACACTTTACTGGGTGATGTCATACTATTTTCAGCATGCTTGTACCAATTTACACCACTCTGTATTTTTGCTGTCACTTGCCAATCTGGTGTGTATGAAGTGATAATTCTTATTTGATTTAGCATTTCCCGAATTACTAACACTTCCACATGTTTACAGGCTATTGGTGCTGCTTTTTTCTGTGAAATACCTGTTTGATTCTTTTGTCTATTATTCTATTGGGTTGTTTTCTTACATATAGAAGTTTTTTAAAAATATTTTTTAGATACTAATCTTTTATGACTACATATGTTGCAACTGTTTTCTCCCGATTTCTTTTTATTTCTCTTTTGGTCTCTCTCTCTCTTTTTTTTCCTGCCCTGTGTTTTTAAATAATTGTAGATTTACAGAAAAATTGAAGTGTTGATCCAGAGTTCATATACCTTTCCTTCAGCTTCCCCTGATGTTAACATCTTACATAACCACTGTACATTTATCAAAACTAAAAAGTTAACACTGGTACAATACTTTTAACTAAATAAACTATAGAGCATTCATGTTTTGCCAGTATTTTCACTAATGGTCTCTTTTGTTCCAGGATATGACATTGCATTTAATCATGTCTTTCTTTTAATCTGTGGCAGTTTCTTAGTCTTTCCTTAATTGTTCAAAACCGTAATAGTTTTTAAGAGTACTGACTGGATATTTTGTGGAATAACTTTTAATTTGGGTGTGTCTGATGTTCTTTTATGGTTAGATTGGGGTTATGTCTTTTCAGAAATAAGACCTTACCAGGGGACCTGATGACTTATGGCTAGTCATGACTTATCGTTGGTGATGTTAACCTTGATCATTTGGTTAAGATGATGTGTCTTCCAGGTTTCTTCACTAAAATGTTACTAGTTTTCCCTTTCTGTCCTTCTTTAGAAGAGCCTAAGACTTGCCACATTCAGATGGAGGTGGGGAAGAGCGTTTCTCTTGCAGGAGGGAAGGGCATCGAAGGTTTTTGGAATTTTTCTGTAATGATGATTTGTTTCTTCTGTCCCATTTCTTTTTTTCAATAATTTATCAGCATGGACCCATAGCTAATTATTTTATTCTTTTGGTTCCAATGCAATATATATATTTTTATTTTGTTACTTAAATTGTTCTGGGTTAGGCCATTGGGAGCTCTTTGTCTTTTGGACTTGCCCACTCCCTCCTCACCGCACCCCCTCCCCCAGCACTTCCTTACTTTTTGGCATTACAAGATGTTCCAGGCTCATCTGACATTTTCTCTCCATCAGCACTAGGATCAGGTCATTTCTCCAGGGAGCCCTGGTTCATTTTGTGGGAGAATGACTGGGTTACCCTTGATGCTACTGGATGCCACTACTTTGAGACCCTCTCAGTGGACAGAGCTAGGAAATATATGTTTGTGTACTGACCCCTGTATGCACACAAACCTTTATACATTTATCTACTTGTATGTATGTGTACTTACATAGGAACATGAGTTTGTACTGACTTCTCCATCTCTAACATCCTTTCTCCTCAGGGTTCATTCAGCTTCCTCCCCACCCGCCGGTTTATTTGTAACTTCTTCTCTGACAGTGAGGAATCTGGCTCATGTTATGTATCATTTATTGACCGATTTGACCAAGCCTGGTATGCACATAAACTAGATTTAAAGTTGATAATCCACACCCTCGTAAGAAACAAATTTACCGCTTAGAGTGCACTGTTTTTTATACAGTCCTTTTTGCCTTAGCTTTACAGCATCCATTCAAAATACCCTTTCCGGTTGCTTTGTTCAACTTTCCCATCTCTCCAGTGAGGTTATGTCACATGCATTTGTAACCTAACTAAAATTTATTTTCATAGCCTCCATTACACCCTTGATCATTTGGTTAAGATGATGTGTCTTTCAGGGATTACATCCTGGGATTTCCTGAACATCTCAGGGTTTCCCCCCTCTAAATTGGCACTAACTAAAGTTAATTCTTTAAGGTGTACTATTTTATGGGTTTCTGCAAATGCAGACTCTTGTGTCCCTCACCCCAAAACCATATGTAACAGTTCCATTGTTCTAAAATTAATTCCCCTCCCTCCCTCAACCCCTGGTAACCACTGATCTGTTTTCTATCCCTACAGTTTTGCCTTTTCCATAATATCATAAAAATGGAATAAAACATGTAGCCTGGACTTCTTTCATTTAAAATGTCTTTAAGATTCACCCATGTTACATTCATTCCTTTTTATTGCTAAGTAGGCATTGTATGGATGTATGACGATTTGTTTATTCATTCACTTGACGGACATCTTGGTTGTTTCCAGTTTTTGGTGTAAATAAGTAAGAAAGGAATTGCTGGGTCATGTGATAATTATATGCTTAACTTGAAAATAGGCTGCTATACTGTTTTCACAGAGTGGCAATACTGTTTTGCATTCCCACTGGCAGTGTCTGCGAGTTCCTGTTGAATATTTGGTATGGCCAGTTGGTTTTTAGCCATTCTAATAGGTGTGTAATGGTATCGCATCATAGCTTTAATTTGTATTTACCTAATGACTAATGATGTTGAACGGTCTTTTCATGTTTTTCATCTATATCTTTTTTCTTTTTTTTAACTGATTTTTAGAGAGAGAGAGAGAGAGGAAGGGAAAGGGAGAGAAACATCAGTGAAATAGATCCGCTGCCTCCCGCACACCCCCTACAGGACACAGGACAGAGCCCACAACCTGGCCATGTGCCCTGACTGGCAATCAAGCCAGTGACCTCTTGGTACATGGGACCATGTTCAACCAACTGAGCCACACCTGCCAGGGCTGTATATCTTTGGTGATTGTTTTTCCTTGTAGATTTTTTGCCCTCTTAAAAAAATTGGGTTATTGCCCTGGCTGGTGTGGCTCAGTGGTAGAGCATCGGCCCACCCACTGAAGGGTCCAGTGTTGATTCTGGTCAAGGGCACGTACCTGTATTGCAGGTTCATTCCCTGGCCCCTGCAATGGAAAACATCAATGGGAGAAATATCCTCAGGTGAGGATTAACAACAACAAACATTGGGTTATCTTTTTATTGTTGAGTGTTGTTGTTTTTTAACGTGTGGGTTTTTTTTGTTTTGTTTTGTTTTGTTTTAGAGGGAGAAAGGAAGGGACAGAGATAGATAGAAACATCAATGAGAGAGAAACACATTGATCAGCTGCCTCCTGCAGGCCCCCTACTGGGGGTTGAGCCTGCAACCCAGCATGTGCCCTGACTGGTAATCTAACCATGACCTCTTGGTTCCTAGTTGGATGTTCAACCACGGAGCCACACCGGCCAGGCTATTGTTGAGTTTTAAGAGGCGAGTTTTCTCTTATTGAGCTGGGTAGGACTTCTCTTACAATGCCCAAACGGAGTGATGAGAGAGTACAGACTTGCCTTGTTCCCAAATTTAAGGGCAAAGCATTCAGTCTCTCCCCATTAATTATGTTGGCTAAAGGGTTGCTTGGAGATATATTTATCAGGTTAGGAAAGTTTCCTTCTATTCCTGGTTTGCTGAGGGTTTTTTTTTTTATTATCATGAATGAATGATGAATTTTGTCAGGAATTTTGTGAATATAATGAGATGATATGATTTTTCTTATTTTATTGTCAATATGATGAATTGCACTGATTGGTTTTTAAATACTGAACTAGCCATGAGATGAGCCTCATTTGAGCATGATGTATTATCCTTTTTATATATTGCTGGATTTTAGTGAGTCATTAGGGAAGATCAAATTAAAACCACAATGGGCTATACATTATAGTCCATTAAAATGGCTATAACAAAAAGGACAGATGACAACAATTGTTGGTGAGGATGTGGAGAAATTGGACCCCTCATACATTGCCGGTGGGTATGAAATAAATATGGTGCGGCCACTTTGGAAAACAGCTTGGCAATTCCTCAAAATGCTAAATGTAGACTTACCTTAAGACCCAGAGATTCCACTGCTCGGTATATACCCAAGAGAAATGAAAACATATGTCCACACACAGACTTGTGCACAAATGGGTAGCAGCATTATTCATAATAGCCAAAAAGTTGAAACAACCCAGATGTTCATCAGCTGATGAATGGATGAACAAATGTGGTATATCCACACAATGGAATAACATTCAGCAATAAAAAGGAATACAGCACTGACATGCTCATGGATAAACCAAAAACAAACGTTATACCGAGGGAAAGAAGCTAGTCATTGAATGAGTCATACTCATTGTGTGATTCCATCTATGGGAAATGTCCAGAATAGGCAAATGCATCGAGACAGAGAGATTATTGGTTGCCTCGCACGTGGCTCTTCTTCGGCTAGGTCTTCAGTGTGCGAGTTTGCGTTCCTCTAGCTAAGAGGTTGGGCTGGCTTTAAGACTTGTTGCAGCAGAGGCTGCAAGTTCTGTGAATAGTACCAGTTTGTTTCCCTGCTTGGCTGTAGGTCTTCCCTTTCTCTTGCTCCCCAGAGTCTCTCTCCCAGCTCCCTCCAGGTGTGTTCCACTTTGCACTGCACACTTGCTAGCATTTGTGTTAATGGCGGGCAAGAAGGGCATTTTCTGATGCTCTGATTAACGTCAGTCTTACACAGGCCCTGGGACCCGGGGCTCGAGGGTGTGGCCTTCTTGCCTCTTTTCTAGAAGTGAAGCTGGGCTTAGCATGGATTCCTGCCCTCTCCAGGGGTAGAGAGCGCTGTTATTTTCCTGTTCCCTTTCCCAGCTGCAACGGGTTTCCACCCCTGCCTTCAGGCTATACTTCTCCGCAGTTCTCCTGCAGTTTAATTCTTTGATTTCCTAGCTGTCCACCAGTGCTCTCAGGCTGTAAATTTTGTTGACTCCCACTGAAAAGTAAGGCATTTCCCTCTCCGAGGGGTATCGGCCGATATGGAGTTCCAGCAGTGGCTACTGTTGACCTTCTCTAGCCAGCCCCGCAGGGGAACTTTCTCAAGGTTCTTCCCAGTCTTCCTGATGAGCCTGCGGGGTTCCTGGGTGGGGGGGGGGGGGGGGGACCTAAAAAGGGTTTGAACCTTTCAATGTCTGCAGGTCCCAGGGCTTCCCACTTTCACACTAGCTCACATGCAGCCTTGACCAAGTCATTAAAAAGGCTTAGTCTTCTTGCCTAACTTTGTCCTGGGTAGCGAATGCTCAGGTCCAGTTTCTCCCTGCAGTTGCCTGTCCCCAACTGTCAGCTTTCAGGGTAGCTGTTTGCTCATGACCTCAATTCTCCAACAGGTTCAAGAAGAGTTGTTAGTTGTCTGTTTCTTCAGCTTTTTTCTTGTCGTAAGGGTAAGAGTGATGTGTGGTTTTTTTGTTTGTTTTTTTCAACTATCATTATTAGCTGAAACTGGAAGTCCTGTGGTTTCTTTTGATGAACATAGGCCCTTAATTCTGGTGAAGCCAATTGTGTCTTTTTTCTTGGTTTGTACTTTTCATGTTTTGTTGATTGACAATTGCATATGAATGAGTTATTTTTACAGACACACATATTAAGGCAAAACAAAGTATGCTATAGAAATTTCATGTAAGGTTAGAATATTTGACCCTTGCATTGTGGCTTGGAGTTTCTTTGTGAGAGAATTTTAACTACCAATTTAATTTCTTTGTGAATATAGGACAAGTTATTATTTCTATTTCTTCTTGAGTCATTCTGGTAAGTTGTATTTTTCTTAGGAATTTGTCCATCTCATCTGCTTCAAATTTATCAGCATTTGCTCATAATGGCCAATACTATAAATAACTGTTATTATAGTTCATATTTTGTATTTATGCCTTCTGGGTTATTTTTCCTTTTGATCAATCCCACCAAAGTCTTTACTATTTTATTAGTTATTTAAAATACCAATTTTTGGCTTTGTTGATATTTGCTATTGTCTTTTGGTTTCTATTTCATTGTTTTCTGCTTTTCTCTTTATTATTTCATTCCTACTATTTTTCTTTGGGTTTATGTTGCAGCTTTCATGATCAAGTTGAAGAGTATATAAAGGACCAGACCTGAGCCAGTCCTAAAACAGATATGTGTAAATTACAAGGTGGCCACCCCCTCAGCCTGTCTGTTCCTGCCACATTGCCACCTTCCCTCAACTCATACCTCAAAGTCTCAAAGAAAGGTAGTTCCCGTGATCAGTTGTCTGAGAAGGGAAAAGTTTTGTTGATGTATATAAAAGGCTGGGACCTGGCAAGAGTGGACAGCTGTGGGATAAAGGCCCATTTTAGGAGAGACCCTGAAGGATAGTGTAAAAAGTTCTTCCAATGGGCAGGACTTTGAATAGTACATTTCATGATTTTTTTTTTTTAATTGGAGGTAAGCTACACTGAGGTGAGGATCTGACCAAATTCGTAAGTAATAACTAATGATTTTTGGATAGGTTTTAGGAACTTAGGATAGTGAATGGAGGATCAGTGCAAAGAGGTTTATGGAAGAGTCAGATGGGGGGACTTCTTGGGATAGAACTGGAGTGCGAGGATTTTTTTCTCACTCTCGATAATCAGGTGGACAAGATGACCCATTGTGCCCATCGGTTAGTGTCTTTCTGCATCCACCTAATAATGATTGCTCTGTGGGCTCATGAACAAGTGGCCGTGGTGTAGGGAGGCAGCTAAAACATACACGTCTCGATCTGAGTATGTCTTCCCAGCTGCCATGTTCTGTCAGCAACACTATGCATGGACATATAGAATGCCTTAGTCACCATCATGGTATTCCACAGAGCACACGGCATCACCCGGGAATTCATTCAGGGGAAAATAAGAGCATTAACCTTACATCTCACTATGAATCCTACATGTGGTGACAATAATGTAGCAGTGGGGAATGTGGATGAAACCCAGGGATCCCTGTGGTGCCTCCAGTGTCTCAACATACAGACATAACGGAAAATGGGGAAGCTCGTACTGATGGCATCCCTGAAGACTGAGCTCTCTCATCAGTATCTAGCACTAACGGTGTCAGGGGTACAAACTGAAGCCACCCATGCTCAGTGCTGGTGGAAGTGGTGTCCTCACCAGCCAGATTCAGGAGAAGAGTTCTGGGTGCTGTTTCTGTCTTAAGCCTCATTCTTTAGCCATCTCAAGTGATTTCATTAACTAACTCATTATCTTTTTAATAAATTTATTTTCTGTTTAAAGCAGAGTTGATTTCTAAGAACCCTGGTTTTTATAGTGGAATAAGTGGGGTTGGGGGAGCAGATTAGAAGGTTCAATTGTGTTCCCCCCAAAAGATGTGAGTCCTAACCTCCAATACCTGGTACCTGTGAATGTGACCTTATTTGGAAATAGTCTTTGCAGATGTAATCAAGTTAAGATGGGGTCATACCGGACCTTAAATCCAATGACTGGTATCCTTGTAAGAGCAGAGACCCAGACACACCGGGAAGAAGGCCATGTGATATGAAATCAGAGATTGGAGTGATATAAGCCAAGGAATACCCAAGATGACTTACCAGGAAGAAGCAAAGACTCTCTGCTTGCGCCTTCAGGGGGAGCATGGCCCTGCCGACTACAGATTTTTGGCCTCCAGAACCATGAGAGAACACATTTATGTTGTTTTAAGCCACCTAGTTTGTGGTTTGTGTTACCACAGCCTTGGGAAACTAATGCTTCATTCAAGGTACCCTAAGTCTGTGACAAAGATTCCGTTCTGGGAATCGGATGCATGGCTAGCTGTGTTCTCCATTGTGGTGACTAAACACAGGTCTCAGTTTGCTAGGTCGAGAGGTCGGACACACTGGGCTGCTCTTCCATTTTGGTCCTAAAGGATCCATGATTATTAGCCACTGCCCCTAATTCCCTTCATTAGACTATTCTGATTACCATGATGCTCCTGCTGCCGGTGGGTCTGATACCCACCTTTTTTGTCCTAGAGATGAAGTTCTGCTCTTGTCTCTACTCCCCAGGGAACCCGGTGTCCATTTCCCTGAAATCAACAGCACCTCCCAGTATAACAGCCACAACACTCCCTTAGAACATGCTGCTCTGGTCCCCACAACAATACCCCAAATTTAATAAAATCCAAGACACCATCCTACCTAATAAAATAGTAATATGCAAATTGACCGCACCTTCGCTATGCCCAAGCCACGCCCACCAGCCAATCAGGGCAAGTATGCAAATTACCCAACAAAGATGGCGGTTAGTTTGCATATGCTGAGGGAGGGAGGAGTGAAGACTGAAGACAACTTAGAAGGAAGAGGGAAGAAAAGCGGAAAGCAAGGTGGCTGCCAGAGGGAAAGCCCGGGCGGGGTGGAGCGGGGTGGAGCAGGGCTGAGTGGGGCAGGCGGCAGTGGTCGCAATGGTGGCGGCAGTGGCCGCAGCGGCTGCTTGCAGGATTCTTCCTGCAAATGGGCTACTAGTCTATAATAATAAAAGTATAATATGCTAATTAGACTGGAAGTCTTTCTGGACGTCCTTCTGGACGAAGCCATGGCAGCAGGGGCTGAAGCAGCAGCGGCGGGGGCAGGGGCCAAGCCCCTTGCACGAATTTCGTGCATTGGGCCTCTAGTCAATTATAAAATACACTATTGTTTCATGAGCCACTGGGGGAGGGGCACCGGCAAAGTGTAGTGACCTACAATAATTTATAACACACTCTTATCAGAGACATGAAAAAAATGTGCATCTTAGGACTCATGAAATACAATATTTCTCAAAGCCTTGAGAGGTAGAGGGAGTCATTTGAGCTCTTTCAAGGACCAAAGTTAGAATGAGAGTGACCAGATCATACATGATAATCCACTCTAACACTTCTATTAAGACCTTGGGTTCTTCCTATTCATTTTTTAAAAATTTATTGGGGTGACATTGATTAATAAATGTATACAGGTTTCAGGTACACAGTTCCACAGTACATCATCTGTATGTTGTGCTGTGTGCTTTCCACTCCAAGTCAAGTCTCCATCCGTCACCACCAGTTCCCCATGGTCCACTGCCTCCTCACTCACTGCTGGCTCAGAAGCAGCTGATCCGGGGCAGCACAGCCCACACTGTGCTCCGGCCACAAGGGAGCCGGACTAGCCAATATTGGGCCTGCTCAGCATCTACAATAGGAGACAAAGCCTGCTGCCGTCTGTCCGTCGCACTGTGTGGGGAATTCCCAGATATAGGAAAATGGTAGATTCTGGCTGGCTACAAAGAATGGTGAAGGTCCACTGTACCCTTCCCACCCTTCCTCCCGTCTGCTCAGGACATATTCCCCTTTTCACTTAGCACATCGGCAGGTAGTTGATCTGTCTCCAAAATATAGTCTTGTTCATCTCTTGTGTTAATAACCTAATGCTATTATCCGTTTCCTCTGGATCGCTGTCGTAGCCTGTCTTCCCACTTCCACACTTTCTCCCAATCCATGCAGATTCTCCAAAGCAGCAAGTATGTTTCTTTATAAATCATCCGATAAAACTCCTTTGCTTTAAAGCCTTCGGTGGCTTCTTTTTTAACTTAGAATAAATCTAAAATCCTTATTTGGTCTCTAAGGAGGGTGATCTTATGTCTCATTTTGCTTAGGATATGATTTCTAAGGGAGAGAGCCTCCTTGTATTCTCAGAGATACGCAGCTTGGACAGTAAGTTAGTGTCACTTCACCTAGAAGGCCCTGTGTTTTCTGAGCCCTGTCTCCGGCACCCCCCTCCCCACTAAATGCCACTCGCACTTGTCTTCTCTTCGCTCTTCTCTCTTCTTTTGGAGCCTTTGCAGGTTCTGTTCCTTCCACTGGGCATACTTTTCCTCCCATTTCCCCACACAGCCTTCTCCTTGTTATCCTTCGAGTCTTAGCTTAACACTCACCTCTGAGCTCCTTTCCTTAGAGCTCTAAACAGCTCTGCCGTGTTCTCTGTATCATTTCCTTGTTCATGTCACAAGAACCTGAGGTTCCGAAGTTCTGTCTACTTGTTTCATCGCTGCCTTACTCACTGGAAGGTAAGCTTCCTGAGGCCTGTGTTTTATTCATCGTTGTATCCCAGGGCCGAACAGAGAACCCCTCATTGAAGGGTTCAATAAATAATTTGTTAAACAAGTAGAGGACCTTCATTCCCTGACCCCCTGACAGGGTTAATCTGTGCTAACCAGTCCGAGCACGCTGCACTGTCCCCCGCTTCGCGGTCTCACTGTTACTCTTAAGTAGTAATTCGTTATGTGAGCTCGATTGTCAGCTTCTCCTTCCAGATTGCACCGCCCTGAGAACAGGCCTGTCTCTCTCCTGCTTAGAACAGGGCCGTTCAACAAGCAGGAGTCCTTACAGATGTAAAGGGGTCTCCTCAGGGTCATGTGCCTGGGAGCTGGGGAAGGAGGCCCAGTGACCCCGCAGCCTGGGTCTGTGGGATCGGATTGAAAACTTCGAGGGCCCGTGCATGGGGCCAATGGAGAGGGCAGGGAGTCCACGTCGGGCTCCACGCGCAGCAGGACTAGTAGCTGGCCTCGCCTTTCATTCGGCAGAGTTTCCTTGACTTGGCTTCATTTTCAGTCTCCCCGTGAGAGGCTTCTTGAACCCCAGAAAAATCTGGGCACGTCAAGGGCCAGGCCTTAAGGGAGGCAGATGGCAGAGACACAGCAAGGCCCCTGGATCCTGGGGAAGCTGGGGCAGGGGGCAGAGAACACTGCCAGCTAACACCCTAACTCGTTCTGTGTTGTCCTTGTGAACAGGCACCTCAGCCGCAACCGTACCTGCCGCAACCACAGGCAAGCCAAGCCCGGTTCCAACCACAGCCAGCCAAAGCACAGTTGTAGCACCCAGTGTCCCAGGGGTGACTTCAGCCCCAGCCCCGCAAAGCACAGCGACAGCACCCAGTGGCGGAGATAAAGCAGACTCAGGCGACACTACCACCATTGCGGGTGGCCCAAAGCAGGTGCAAGATTCAGGCCAGACTTCACCTACACCAACGGCTGCCTCGACGACAAAGCCCAAGCCGGAAACCACAAGCGTCCAGAACGAAATGAAAACTACAGCTCAAGCTGGGGCCCCAAGTGGTGTTACTACAAACATCGTGACCACTCAGCAAGGACATCAGGCGACTACTCAACCTCCACATGTGGTTAACACCCCAGACACCACTTCTGCTGCTCCTGCCTTGACCACCTCAAGCACTCAACAACCGACCCCGGGCCCTGGGACGCCGAGTCCCCCAGGGACCTCTCCTGAGGGGCCAACCAAAATGACCACGGCTTCCAAGAGCCCAGGGACCACGCCGACGGGGGATGCAGGCACATCTCAGGGGACACCTACCCCACCAGGTAAGTAATGCCTTTTATTTTCAAGCGAGAAGAAACTTTTATTTATTTTAATTCTCAGACAAGGATATTTTAATTGATTCTTAGAGAGAGAGGAAGGGGAGGGAGGGAGGCAGAGAAAGAGAGAGAGAGAGAGAGAGAGAGAGAGAGAGAGAAGGCCATTGACATGAGAGAGGAACATCAATCAGTTGTCTCCTGTATGCACCCCAATCGGGGATCGAACCTGCCGCCTTTTGGTGTATGCGATGATGCTCTAACCTGCTGAGCCATCTGGCCAGGGCAAGAAGAGACTTAAATACTTAGAATCTATACAGTTGCTCAGCTGGAAGACGGAGATCCATGCTCAGAGTTAAACATTGTTAAAGACACGCCACCTTCACTCAGCCTGGTGCGTCCTGAGCGGCAATGTTGTGCCCCGCCCGGCTGAGACAGACACAAGCCAACTGTCTGCTCGTGGGCGGGACTCGTGAGTGGCAGTGGCGAGGTATTACTAGAAATTCTCCAGAACAGTCTTTCTCCAATGTGTTCAATGGCAGTGTATAAGGAATACATTTTGGTTTTACACCATGATGCAGGACACATACATGTAAAATGCATGTAACACACACATAACTGATGCAAATTTCCACTAATCGGGGCTTATCCTTACCAGACGTGACACACCCTGATATTTCCTATTTCATTCCATTTCCTCTTTCTTTTTAAGTGCTGGTCTTAACCCAGTAAATTAATTTCGGAACTCACTGATGGGTCATGAGCCTCACGGTCATGACCTATGTCAGAGGTATTGCATCAGAACTTCTGAGTGCAGGCCTCAGGCTCTGCCTTTTCAAGCTTCCCCCCGGGGAGTCCAGGTGCATACCGAGGTTACGGACTGCCACGCCGGGAGAGGGTGGTCGAATCCCGCTGTAAGAGCAAGGGCTCTGAGTCGGATGCGCCTGGATTCAAATCCTGGCTCAGCCACTTGTTAGCATACGACATTAGGCAAACCTCCGAGCTGGTTTCCGTGTTTATACAGCAGGGATAATCATGATACCTGCCTCCCAGGGTTGTTGTGAGGGTTAAATAAGTCAGCACCTTTGAAGCCCTTAGGACAGTCCCTCCAGGAAGTCAGCGCCTCTAGTGCATGTGAGCCTTTGCTGCTAATGTCACTGTCATTGTTGTTACTTCTTTCATCTGTTCTCACGCTGGCTCCCCCAGTCCAACCCACCCTGCACCAGGTTGCAGGACGTGCCCTCTGCCTTTTCTTCCTCATGGTTTGCTTACTCCTGCTTGCAGTCCAGGTGGGCTAGAGGGTGGGGGGAGGGGGGATAAGACCAAAGGACCCGAGGAAACGAAGAACAAGAAAGGCTGGCCTTTTCTCTTAAAGGTACCACTCATCTTTCCTCACAAGCTTTGTTTTCCCAATGACAGCCCCACTGGTTACCTCACAAGGAAAACAACCCATCTCCAGCAATGTGCCAGCCATCACGGGGACCCTTTCCTCCGTCGCTGGGACCTCGCCTGGGGCCTCTACGTCTGAGCCCCCGCAGCCGGCAGCACCTTCATCGGGACCCGCGGCCACGTCTCCTGTGGGACCCCCAGGCTCCAGCCCTCCCCTGGCTCCAACTGCCCCCCAAGACTCCAACATCCCTTCTTCCCCCTCAGCTCCTGGGCATGGCAGGGTACGTCCAGCAGGGATGGGCCGCCGAGAGCCCAGACCCGGGTGGGGAGAAGGGGCTCTCTCCGAGAAGAGCATTTCTCTCCTTCCCTTCAGCCCCGGGCCCCGGGCGAGGGCAGCAGGAGCAGCCGTCCAGTGGCCCTGCTCCCGCCTGGCTTGGCTAGGCGCAGGCTTGGACGGGCGGGACACATCTGGCTCTGACTCTCTGGCCCATCCACACTCCTGGTGCCAGGAACCCCTTTGTCTCACCCACCCAGGGGGAGGAGGGGAGGAGTCAAATAAGGGTTTGAGAGAGGTCCTGTCCGTCTCAGCCTGAACCTTAATCCAGTGGCTTTTTACAGGTAACATGTGAGCCTCCGGAAAAGCTGAATGAGAAGATGCTCATCCTGAACCTCACGAAAACCAGCCTCTGTGTGAGTGCCTCGCTAACCCGAGCCCCGCCCCGATCCTCACCCCAAATGCAGCAGCAGCAGCAGGGTTAAGGAAGGTGGGAATGAGGAAGCATTCCTTCAGAAAGGGGGCTGAGATGTGTTCACTTTCCTGGCCTGGTTTTGTCCTATTAGGAAGTAGCCCCGTCCCGTCTTATAGAGGGAGGAAGTGGGGTTCAGGTGCCGCTATGTGAAGCCCCACCCCCAGGGCAGCGGCAGGGCCAGGAGCACCCGGCGTCCTGGGCTTTCACTGCGCAACTATTCACATGCTGTGAGCATCATCGGGAGAGCCCAGTCCTAGTTCTTGTTTGCCTCTAGCTCAGGGCGACGTTTAGCCCATCTCTGTGGGCCTCGGAGGCCTTGAGTCAAAATGAGAAGCTTAGTCTGCTAACCCGCCCTGTTCTTACCGTCTCGTTTTCTGTTTCCTGGGCCCTGGCCTCACAAAAACCAGAGAGAATCTTCCTTTAACCTGAGGAGTCAGAGCTCCTGAGCATCAGAGAGCCGTTGCCAAGTTGTTCTCCCAGGCGGAGGGGTGCGAGTGTGTGCACTGGGTGGGGTGGCCTGAAAGCCAGAGTGTAGCCTCGTGTGGGTGTTAGTTACTCAGTACATAAGTGGCTGAGCCCTGCGAGTGCTGGTGATGGGTGGCTCCCTGCTGCCCTCTCCTGGTCAGTGCTTGTTTTTGCAAACACCCCTAGGAACAAGACTAGAACAGGTTTCTCAAGAATGGAGAACTTGGGTTCGTAGCACTTCAGTGCCGCCTGTATTTTCTGCAGTTGTTTCCTTTTGGGTGCCCATTTTGCTGGCATTTTCCAAGCGAATTTTATTTACAAAACCACACGTTTAGACGAGAGTTTTGAAAGGGGAGCAGTGTTCCCCTGAGGTTGGGCTTCCTGGACCAGGCAGGAATCTCAGTGTTGTCAGGCTGTCACTGGGTGTGGGAAGCATTTCCCCCCGTTGCTATGAAAGGCAGGAGGGAAGCCCTGGATCCTCACCTGGTGTCAGGCCGGGAATTAGTAAGCCTAAGAAATGCCAGGTCAAAACCCAGCAGTTGGTTTGGGGGGGTCCTGAGGTAAGACAAACCAATAGTCCTTTCTTCATCTTGGTTCCTATTCCAAAATCAGGTCAGAGAAACACCAGCTCGGTGCCTCTGGATGGCATGGCAGGACTGGGCAAAAGCTGCCACACTTCGCTTTTTCACCCTCTGCCCTAAGGCCACGCCAGTCAGGCTCTGTCTGCCTAGAAATATAGAAAACCCCCTTCCAAGATGTCCCCTTCTGCATCTTCAAGATACTCCCCAGTCTCCTGTTCAGTGACGGCCCCGCCTTTCATGCTGTCAGCCTGCTTATGGTTTCAGAGGGTCTAGGGCAGTGATGGCGAACCTATGACACGTGTGTCAGCACTGACACGAGTAGCCATTTCTGATGACACGCAGCCGCTGAGGTTTATTAAATACAATTATATATAACAATTATACATTTATGTTATTTAAACTATAAATATCGCAAAATAATGTTTTTTCCTCAAAGTGACACACTACCCGAGTTATGCTCAGTTTTTTGGCGAAGTTTGACACACCAAGCTCAAAAGGTTGCCCATCACTGGTCTAGGGAATAGGCACATGTTTCAATTCTGGGATAGATAACCTTGAACCTCATGAGAGCTATGGCTTCCTCTGCTGAGGTCTCTGAACTGGGCTGCAAGGCTGGAGAGAGGCTCAGAGAGAACTGGTCTTTCCCACTGGGGGTGGAGTGGCTGTACCTCCTCCTGCCCCTTCTAAGGAGAGAGATGATGAAGGGCATTAGGGTGAAAGGCCTTGTTCCACATGGACAAGATAAACAGGGGGGCGGGGGGGCGGGGACTGGCGGCAGAGAGGTGCACGGGGCGTGGAGGGCAGGGTCAGTCCTGCAGAGCAGCACAGATCTCTTAGCTCCTGGCCGGCCTGGGAACGGCCCCAGTCGAGGCTGGAGAGGGAAACAGGTTGGTTTCCAGCAGCACTCTCTCAGCCGTGCTTCCGAAGGGCAGCCCCACAGCCTAGGCTGCGTAGACTCCCTGAGGAATCACCTGTGGTCTCCCACTCCAGGCGGGGGACCCCAAGAACCCTCTGGATGACAAGCTGGTCACCCTTCTGTGCCGAGCAGCAAAGGCCAACTTCAACCCAAGTCAAGACCAGTGCCATATACGCTTGGTGCCTGATCCAGAAACCCAGGCCGTGGCCATCAAAGAAATCTCTATCCTGAGTGAGTTGGGGGCAAAGAGGGGCTGAGCCCTTTGTGGGCTGGGGCTGGGGCGGGAGGGGTGACAGCTCAGGAGACCTAGAGTTGGGTCAGGGCCGGTGCTCCCTCAGTTCCCTAAGAATCGTCAAGCCGTCCCCCTCCCAGGCCGCGCCAGAGGCCCCCTCCCAGGCTGCTCAGGAGGTGGGGATACAGCATGTCCTCCTGTTGGGGCCCCGCCTGTCCCTCACCAGATCACTGAGCCAGACCCCTGAGGCAGTGTCTCTCCCTCCCCGCAGCTAACCTCCTGCCCGAGGACCTCTATGAGCCGCTGAAAGACAAATGGGATGACCTGAAGGAGGTAAGGGGCATCTCCCACGTGCTGGGACCCAGGGGTCAGGAGCCTATCCCTCGGAAGTCCCCAGGTACTTTGCTCCACAGCATCTCTCATTGTAGAGGCACCTCTAACTTGCAAGCATCTAGCAGACAGGAGGGTGAGAGAGGGGACAGCAGGGGGTGTCCTAGGCCCCACCACACCCTCAGCAGACCTCCTGCATGAGTGGGAATTCAGAGCGAGGGGGCCTGGCACGTGTTTTCTGCCATACATGCCTTCCCCTCTCCTGGCCAGGTGGGCGTCAGTAACATGCAGCTGGGGGGCCAAGGACCGCCGGAGGAGACCGAGGACCGGTTCAGCATGCCCCTCATCATCACCATCGTCTGCATGGCATCCTTCCTGCTCCTCGTGGCAGCCCTGTATGGCTGCTGCCACCAGCGCCTCTCTCAGAGGAAGGACCAGGTGAGCACTCGCCACCCTTAGCCAGGGACTCTCTCCCCACTGTTCCCGTGGAGGGGTCAGTGAGTGGGCCGGGGACCCTGGCAGACACCCCCCTTCTAGGAGATGGACTCGTTCACGGACAGTTAAAGCGGCAGCGTGGTGGGAGGGAAGAACGTGGGCTTTGGCGTCGGAAAGATTTGGTTTAAGCGCTCGCTCTGTCTCTTGTCTGTGTGACCTTGAGCAAGTCATACAGTCTGAGCACCAGGTTTCTCATCTGCATGATGGGGAGAAGATCCACCTTGCCGAGCTGCTCTGAGGAGTCCCTGAAGTCGGTGGGTGTAGGCACGCCTTTTGAGCCAGTTCTTCCACTCACCTCACTGGGGTTCCCATCATTCCGCTTCCACCCAGACCCTGGTTCGCAGCCCTGGCTGCGCACTGGGCGAGCTTTAAAACGATTCCCATGCCTACGCGGCATTTGAAACAGAATCTCTGGATCAGTGTATTTGCTAAAAGCTCCCCAGGTGACTCCACTGTGCACCCAGGGTGTGTCTCAGGTGAAACGGAGAAAGCTCTGGCTCCAGACGGCCACGGTCTACAGCAGAGGTGGCTGTACGCTCTGCTGGGCCCGTCTGGCTCCGCCTAGAGAGGCCCTCCGCACCCGTCTGAATAAGGTGTCCCCTTCCCAGTTCAGTACAGTGGGGTGAGGCAGGCGCCTGGAGAGTACGGTTCGTGGGGAGGGAACGGAGGAGAGAGCTTGGAGGACTTTGGAGAAGGAAGTCCATTTCCACTCACACAAGTCACCAGGGCGAAGGCGAGGTGAGCTGGGAACTTGAGGACGCCCTTGTCTCCAGCTAGCCCGGAGGCAGGCCAGTCGTCAGGGTGGACTCCAAGAGCACTTACTGCTCACACTGGCCAAATGGCGGTTCCTGGATTATAGGGGTACCTGTGTTACATTAAAGGTAGTAGCCCCCACAGATTACCTTTCTTCTCCACTCCTCTTCCCCACTCCAGCAACGACTCACAGAGGAGCTGCAGACAGTGGAGAATGGTTACCATGACAACCCAACACTGGAAGTGATGGAGACCTCATCAGAGATGCAGGAGAAAAAGGTGGTCAACCTTAATGGGGAGCTGGGGGACAGCTGGATCGTCCCCCTGGACAACCTGATCAAGGATGACCTGGACGAGGAGGAGGACACACACCTCTAATCAGGTCTGCCGGCGCCGCCGACAGGGCACAGAGCTCCAGACTGAACCACCTCAAGTGCCAACTGGACAGGGGAGGAAAGTCCTCCCCACGTGAGGGAAAGACGGGGGTGGGGGGGATGCGCAGACTCAGAGGGACCCGCCCTCCAGTCCCCACAGGGCCTTAATATTTCCCTTTTCAAGCTGAACAAATCACATTCTGTCTAGATTCCTCTTGTAAAATAACCCACTAGTGCCTGAGCTCAGTGCTGCTGGAAGACGAGGAAGAGAAATAAAAAGCAAGAGCCATATGAGGGACCTTAGGGATCATCTGGTAGAATCCCTTCGCTTCGCAGACGAGATGACGGAGGCCTACGGAGGGTAAGGTCAAGATCACACAGCCGCTTGGTGACAGAGTCAGGATGAAAACAGACTCCTTCAGATCAGTGCTCATCCCCACCTTGCCACCTGCTCGGATCACCGGCGCCCTCCCTCCGGAGCTGCCCTGGGCAGGGGTGAGGCGGCAGTCTATGGATGGATGGGGCAGAAGGGAGAGCGGGGCCAGGTCCCGTCTCAGTGGGATCTGATTACTTGAAAGTCTGGGCCCCAAGGTCAGCGTCCTACCCCAGCCTCGTCGGTCAGTGTTCCCATCCCCTTTGCTCTTCCCCTCCCTTCACTCAATTTTTATTCCCACTCCGCCTTGGTGCCCTGGGACTCACAGGTCACTCGTGACCTTGAACCCCTTTTCTGAATTCTGGTTTCTTGGCCTTTGCTTAGGAGGTTGGGACGTAACCCACGCAGGACTCCCAGTGTGAACGAGGTCAGCTAAGGGTCTGTCTGCAGTGAGCAGCAGGGGGCGCCCTTCCTCCCGGGTGGGTCCTGCCCATCACCACAGGCTCCTCTGTTCCTTTGGCCTCCCATTTCCACCGGGGACTTCAATCCACAGCAGCTACTGAAGGCAAAGTGTTCCTAGTTTGTTGTTTACTGCTCATCAGATGGGGTGAGACCCAAGCTAGGGACCCCCTTCCCCCGAGATCCAGTGTGAATGAGCAGCTTCAGGAAGGACCTCCCCGGTCCCCAGCCAGCAGAGAGGTGTCCTAAAGAGACAATCGGGTGAAACAGCCACGAAGGGTGGGCTTTCTCTCTCTGTCATAGGAAACTCAGGGACTTTTCAAGTTGCTGAGCGTTTTGTTGTTTTGATGTATCTGTTTGTTTGATTTTCAATCCAGCCCTCTACTGCCCAAGGCCAAAGCTCAATTTATAGGGAGACTCTCAGGCAGGTAATCTCACCGACTGCGAGTCTCCTGAGCCCCAGGGGATGAGCGGTGAGCGTTTTAAGGTGCGCACGGGGCAGCCTGGGAGACCGGGCGTCTGTCTCTTCCCAGCAGCCTTGCTGTTCTGCCTAGGAACCGTGTCCTCTTCTCGGGTCCTGGGGGGCTGCCCAGGTGTCCTGCAGTTGTTGGTGGCATCTCAGGGAAACCAAATATTTCTCACTGGAGGGATGTTGGGGGAGCTCAGCAGTTAGTGCCGTGGAGACGGCACCTGAGGACTGGGCAGAGTGAGGCTTAATCTGACTTTCCGAGAAGAGAACCCTGTGTGGAGTTTTGCACTTTGCCCAAGGTCTCTTGTTCCTGGGCCTCAATTCCCTGGAAGCAACCAGGAAGGTGGGCAGAACTGCTCAGGAGAACGAGAAAAAGCCAGAACTCCAGAACCTAGAGGCAGGCCCTGCCATGGCTCTGATGAAGTCGGCTCTCTGCGTTGGGATAGGTTCTTTGTTTTAAAGGGTAAGAGCTGAGGGGGAAGCTCTATGTCCTTCCCTGGCTGCCCGATTCCTTCTTCATAGCCTTTAGCCCTTTGGCCTTGGGGTTCAAGTTGGGGCCCCAATGGCTTTCCCAAGAGCTAGAGAGATGCGAGGCCAACAAGGATCCAAAACCATCTGCCCTGATCTCCTCTAGTGTGTGGAGTCGGCAGGAGGGAGAACGATGCCAGTTTGGGGAAATGAGGAAATCTTGTCACGCTGGGAAAAGACGTTTGCTTCCTTTCTGCCCCAGTGGGTTTGTCGTGGCCACTGGGGGAGGGGCCAGGGCTCTCCTCCTTTGCCATTCTGGGTCATGTTTCCCAGACAGAGCGAGCAAATATGTCTGAAAATTGGCCAAAGCCACTCCCCCCAGGCCTGGGCGGGGGTGGTGGGGGTTAAGGGGGGGAGCGATGAAGCTTAGCAAAGCTTGGTCAAGAGGAATGACTGGCTCTGCCCAAGGAGATACCTAAGAAGCTTTGGGCTGGGCTGGAGGCTCCTTCGTTTGGTGCATCCAAAGTGTGTTTCTCTAGCCTTTGGGGCAACTTCCGAGTCCAATCCCTTGCCTTGGCTTGCTCTTGCCACTAGACATCTATGTCAAGGCCACACGGCCGCGCACCTGTAAAGGCCTTCCCGCCTCTTCCTGGGTTCTAACTGCTGTCGGGGAGCCAGGTCCCGGGCTGAGGAGAGGGGCACGCCAGGAACACAGCCGACTGTAAACAGGTTGTGCCCACAGAGAGGTTACAGATGCTCTCCTGCAGTGACACACTGGGTCCCCTAAGCCAGTGGTCAGCAAACTGCGGCTCGTGAGCCGCAGTTTGCCGCTCTGTTGACTAATGAGTTTGCCGACCACTGCCCTAAGCCACGTAAAAGGCCAGAAGCTGTGAATCTGACGACTGAACAAATCCCGTGGGAAGTGTGCTTGCCACGAGAAAGAGAAGCCGCAAAGCTTTGGAAGGACGAACAGAATATTCTGGAATCGTGAGAGAGAATACGGGTTTAATCTAGACAGATTCCTTTCCCCCCTCTTGACAAGGAAAGCTAGCAGAAAGTTTATTTAAACTATTTCTGAGCTTTATCCTTTTGGACAATATGCTGGAGAAACTTTGAGAAACGAGTTCAAGCTGATACATCTATAGATATTTTGGTAATGTATATAAAATAGCCACGTTAATATTCACCCAGCACTGTTTTAAGTGAGTATTCTTTGGAAAAACATTTGTAAGAGAGATGGCTTTTTTCTCTGCACAGGAATGTAAACGTCTATTTTACTAGAAATGATGTTTCTTGAATGAAAAGTGTAAGACAGGCTGATGACACAGTGTTTGTCTGGCATTGGGCATTTTAATTTGGAAATCGATCCTCACTCTCCCCACAGTCCACCCTGTACGGCGAGGGCTGCCGTCAGCATGTACTGTCTGGAAAGTGACAGTCACAGGAAGGGGGTTGTAGAGACCTAGTCTAATCTTTTTTTAATCTTAAACAGAAAACCTGGAGCCCAGAAAGATAAAGTGACCTGGCCCAAGTCACATAGTTAGTGACAGAAACAGGATTAAAACCTGTGTTGGAAGCCTGCCCAGTGCTCTGTGCCCCAGAGAGAACCCCTAAATTCAGGACTGCTAATCGAGCACAGGCCACCCCCGTGACAAAGGGCAGAATTCCCTTCTCCATCCTGCCCTGCAGCAAGGCAGCAGCAATAGGAACTTACTGTTCTTCTACACTTTCTCCTAGTTATTCAGGTCTAAGACTTAAATGAACAATTCTTTTGTCAAGAAAACAGCTTTGAGTGAGCTGTTACGTATGCATCTGCTACTAGCGGACCACGGATCAAAGGGAACAAGATGAGGAAAGGCCGATTCACTCAGGCCTGGTGCAAACCCAACACTGAGGGAGAAGAGGGGGTCGCTATTGGATGTGGGTCTCTCTGTTGTTAGTGGATGTTAAACCGTTTGCCCAGGGGGCTGTCTTGGTGGACAGGGGTCTGAAGTACACTGGAATTTACTGAGAAACTTCTTTGTAAAGGCTATACTTAATTATTGCCATTTTCTTACAAAAATATATTTTTGAAAACTGTATACTGTCCATTAAAGTGCTTTTGTGTAAGCTGGTCTGGTCCCAGTGTTGTGCTCTGATTGGCTTGCGTTCTTCACTAGCGCACCTGCTGCGAGCCCAGAGAGAGGAGGGAGCTGACAGGAAGGAAGAGGGAAGCGGCGGGGTCCTGGAGGTGACGGGGCCTCCGGGTTACCTCAGGCTGCTCCAGTCTCAGAACGAAAGGCCACTGCCCCTCACAACACTGCTTTATCCCTTTCACCTCTTCCCCCTGCTTCTGCGTCACACAATTGTCAACCACCAGGCACCACACCCTGATCAGGTATGAAAACGCCGATGGAGGCAAATATTTTAAAAAAATAAATGCAGGTTCTGTCCTGGCCCCGTTCCTCCCACAAAAGGATCTGTTTACTCGTCACAAGAAGCCTCTGCCTGTCCTTCATCACTCGAAGATGCCTCGATTCTCTTCCTCTAGGTGGTGTGACCTACCTGTGTGTCCGCACGGAAGGGAAGAACCATCAGTGCCAGTGTCCAGAGGGGAACGTGGATCTGGTCCACGTTCATACTTGCTACACAATCTCTTCTATTTGCCTGACATCTTACAGTTTACAAACATTTTTACATATCTTACTTAGGAACTATCAGCGCTACCAAAAGGGATGTTAGGTACAGAGATGATGGATTCTCTCTGACATTTCACAGGCAGCTATTTAAATGGCAGGGCTAGGCCTTGGATCTACAACTTTTCTCTCAGTCCTACATTCTTTTTTCTTAATATCACATTAATGCTTGAGCTCCAACATCAGAGTGTATTTCTAGAATGCAGCCACTGTTACAATATGATTTTATGTGGGAGTTCTGAGAGGCAGTCATCACCCTTACCGGTGGACCAGAGTTGGGCCAGGGGTCTTCTGAGGTTAACTTCAAGAGTGTGCCAAGGATACAGAAAGGAATACAAGTACCAGGAACTCGGCAGGCCCCTGGGCCATGCTGGAGGCACACTGTTCTGAGAAGAGAATGACTCATAGTTTATTGTTGGCTACAAATTAGACCTCAGACTCCATTCTCTTCCTCTCTGCCCTGCCAACCCAGAGCCACTCTCAGTTATCATTTTTTATTTGTTATGCCTCTTGGTCACTCAGTCTCCCCCATCCTTTCTTCTGGACCACAAGGGAAAGAGCGAAGAATAGGACTGGCTATTATAGTTAACACTAGTGATGAATACTGAGATAGCTTGAATTTTTCAAGGACCTTGGCATGTTGTAGAGTAAGAAGTCAATGGGATCCTGGCAAACAAGATCTGCTGCCAACATTTACTTAAGAGATGAGAAAGTGAGGCAGAGACGTTGAGACTATGCCCGATCTGGAAATAAACCTCGTTGCTGACTCCTGCCCTGGGCTACCCCATTCCCATAGCCCATGTTCAGAGGGCAGCTGTACATTCTATGCAACAGACCTTGCCAGTGTCCCAATCTCCCCTCTTCGGGTCTGCCAACCATCAGAATTTAGCAGCACAGCAGTAGACAGGCCACCTCTACCTACAGCTTGTCTCTCTTCCCTGGAAAAATATTTCTAGATGGAACTGATGGCTTTGCTTTTTCCAAGTGGAAGCCGAGGAAGTCCCTGTGAACATGAGAAGCTTCAGAGTAACAACGACGGGCTAGTCCAAGCACCATGCTCCTGCCCACCTTCCCTATGCCACAGAAAGCCTGTCTCCCCTCTTCCTTCTCTCCTTCCAAGATGTGTAAGAGGAAAGGAGAATGTGTGGTGCTGAAGAAAAGCAGGAATGTAACCAACTAGTATTTAAGGCTATGCCAAGACTCACCTGGGCTTCAGGATAGCTATCAGTTAGCCTTTCACACTACACCCTCCAAATCAGAAGGGTTAGTGGTAAAAAAAAAATACTGCCTTCATCTACAGAAAAAAAAAATTCAAATTCCTATGAACTCTGGCTGTACGGGCACACACTGGCATTTCCCTAGTAGATGCTTGATCGGCTCCTCAGGTAACCAGAAGCTCCTGAGGTAGCCCAGGTAGGTCTCCACACTCAAGGTGGGAACAGCTGGTATCGCATGGAATTCAACACTAAGCCCTCTTTGCTTATTGCTGACTTCCCACCAAAAGACAAATGTATTGAGGGAGAGGAGACTGTATCCCACATTTCCATCCTTTTGAGTTAGTTCTCTGGATTAACCAAGGAAAGACCAATTCCTTGCCTGATCACTTCAGGTTTTCCTGTTTTGAAAACAAATATCACCTACAACCCATGCTCAAAGCACACTCAAGAAATGGAAGTGATAAAGCAAGATGGATTTGATTTGTAAATTGAGGAAATATAATTATTTTGAGTAAAATCAGTTGACCAACTAATTCATTGCAAAATGTAGGACGACTAAGCCAAGAAAATGTCAAACAGATCAGATGTAAAGGGCCAAGTGCAGGTCTTTGTTCTTGAGATCCATTTCTTTGGCATAACTCTGAGTTTATTTTTTTCAAGGCTCAAACGCTTTCACTGTGGACAGGGATCCAGAAGTTTTCCAAACTTTGCAACACTTTCAGCTCTGGGGTTCTCTTTTGTTACTACTATCTTTTCTACCATAAGTTTTCTATTTCAAATCAGTTTTTTCTTCCAGTTCCTAACCTATACTTGTGTTTCCCTTAAAGAAATATATAAAACAGATAAAACTGAACGGGTCATTAACAGATAAAAAAAACCTCACTTCATGAATTTACAGTTCTTTAAAAATGAAAACCTCCCCAGAAACTTCGTGCCAAAGGCCCTTCTACACTGTGTATCATTTTCCTCTTGGGAAGCCTGAATAAAACCTTTTTGAGGAAAAAAATGTAACAACTGCAAAGTACATAAACATTTTACAAGTTGACTTCAAAAGTAGTCTTAGCAAACAAGAGACAACTTGTAGTGTCCATATATAACTTTTTATTAAGAAAATGAACAAAATACATTCTTTTTCCATATGTACATTACATACAACAATTCTACAATTGCCATTGTTCAGCAGATCACTATGCACAAAGCAGTGTTGAGAACATTCATCAAACCTGGGTCAGAAGATTACTGAACCAAAGAACGAAGCCTACAATGTCCACACAGATGGAGCGACAGGATCACGACGGGAACGGGAGACTGCAGAACACTCACACGGCGCAACAGTGACAGAACAAGGCCGACGCTGGAAGAGCTCTGATGCCCCAAAGCACTTCTGGGTAACAGCCACAACTAGCTCGCCCTGCTGTTCCTCAGCTCCCTCGTGATTCCCATTTCTGGTTTAGGGACCTCAGGATACAGCCCTAAGCCCCCACGTGCCACCAAAGAGGGTGAACAAGAGTGGAGCCCTGACAGGCGGCAGTTATCGCCTTCACCCGCTAAGAAAAGGAGTCTCAAATGAAATACAAAACTTCCGAATCTTAGCTGTGAGCAAAGAAATACACTTTTTGAAGAGACACCTGCTTATGCATGATTAAGGGCACGCTTGTTTCAAGGACTCCTCATTTACACTTATGTTCCTTTTGCCTGTTTTCCTTTTGCTTTGCTTTTCCTTTGGCTTTTGAGAAGTACATCCTTTTTGGGTGCGAGTTTAACTATGGTCCTATTAAAAAATACATGGAAACAGAAAGCTCTTCGTGGGTGTGAAGATGCCCCAATGTCCATAATGGTGCACAAAGAGCTGAAGAATCGGAATGAATCTTAGAAGTTCCCAATGACCTGAACAAGGCAGCTCTCTACAGCTTCTGGGTAACACTTACACCCATAATTTAGGTTTAAAAGATACATATCAACAGAATTGTTTCCAGACTGTCTAGAAAAGGACAATGTTTAAAGGAATAGAAGAGTAGGCACAAATGCTTGCATCCCAGTCCTCCACACATGTGGTAAAAGACAATGAGAATGACTGTCAATTTAAAAAAAAAACTTTCTAACATGTTGGGTTATGGAAGTCAGGAAAAAGAAAATGAGTTAAGTCCCATCAGCTAATATATAGTGGTTTTCCTTCTTTACAATTATTTCCTAAATTTCTATAGTAAACACTTATATAATCACAAACATCAATAAATGCTATCATTTAAAAGTCTCATAAGGGATATTTAACTTTCCAACTTTCAGAGGAGAGGTTGCTGTGAGCCCGTGTTTCCGGAGCGGGAGACGCTGCGCCAGAGAAGGAGCTATCTACCACAGCATTACCGAGCAGGCCTGGAAAGAGCAGTTCTGCTGGCTGAGGAAGGAGCTGTACCTTCCTCCTCATTCTAACTTCCAGTCCAACTTTGGTTGTGCGCATCCATAAATGGAGGGATCTTAATTTCTGGCCATTGAGTACTTCTAATTTATAAAAGCAGTAAAAGAGTTGACTTAAAAACAACTTTAACACATGCTATTTTGAAAGATGGGATAATGTTTGTTACCAAGACGAAGACCAAGACAGGAAAAGGAGGGCCTCATCTTAGCTTTCCTGTACTCTTCTTCTGAGGCTGCAGACGCAACAGCACATAGATTTTGAAGTGGTAGCAGAGAAGAGATCTCTTTAAAGGAAAAATATATACAGCTGACCCTTGAACAAAATGGGGGAGGAGTGTAGGGACCCTCAACTCCTGCACTGTTGATATCCATTTTGAAAATCCACATATAACTTTCAACTCCCCCAAAATTTAATTACTTAATTACTAACAGCCTACTGTTGACCAGAAGCCTTACCAATAAACACGCAGCCAATTAACTAACACATATTTTGTATGTTATATGTATCAGACACTGTATTCTTACAATAAAGTAAGCTAAAGAAAATGTTATTAAGAAAATCATAAGAGAAAATATATATACAGTATTTATAGAAAATAATCCACATATAGGTAGACCCGCGCAGTTCAAACCTGTGTTGTTCAAGGGCCAACTATTTAATATCCATATATATATATATATATATATATATATATATATATATATATATATATGTATATGTATATATTCATATATATATATATCCATAACAGAATCTGCTCATAGAAAAACACCATATTATATTGTAATTTCTAAATTGAAGACTGTAATAAAGGAAATTAATACTATACCATCTAATTTATACATTTCAAAAGACATTTTACACAAGTCAAAAAAGCAAGCTGGCTTACAGAATAACACAATCACAGCACCTCTTGGCCAGACTAAATGTAATGTTTAAGAAAGAAAGTCCACTTTTATTTCTCTTATAAAAAAAAAATGGGTGGTATACAACTGAGGGAGAACACAGTTTACAACTGGTTAGTCACCAAAATAGTATTTCTGGGAAAGGAGAAAAAAAAAAGGAGACCAATACATGACTTTTAAATATATATATATATTCCCCATAGACTATTCATACTTAAACTTTTAAACTTTCATATCCTACTATCAAATTTAGGGTTGGATAGACAACTACTTTAGTATATCTTATAATGTTGTATTCAGTGCTTTTACACGTATAGCTAATGTGTATGTGTAAACTACGCCTTTAAAAGATGAAAGTAGCCTAGGACTTGTAAAGTAGGCAATTAAAAAAACGTCAAGCCCCCTTCTCTGCCTCATCCCAAGAAAGAAAAGACAGTAACTCCCAGGCAACATACCAGAACAGGCATCCGCAAACATCTGACAGCATGGCCCTGATGGCATAAGATCCTCTCGTTTTGTCGCAAAATAATCATAAGACTCTGCCAGCCGCAATAGCATTAGCCTTATTCTAGATACCTTCTCTAATTTAATTAATACTTTACAGACGTGGAGGCAACCTAAAGAATAATCAAAGTTATTTAATACTTCTAATGCCAAGCCCAGAATTCATGTATGTATTTCTTGGCCAAGTAGAATAAACAGACCTTTGGGATTATGTAGAATTAATTTATTTTAAAACATGGAAACTAAATTGATGTCAGTTCAATTTTGTATGGGTTATAAGTTAAGCATGAAATGACAATATTTTTCCTATTTTGAAGGGCTTGAAAAAAATACTAACCGAATGCCCTAAACTGAATAAAGGCTTCTTGAGGTTGGTTAACAAAGGAGAGAAATAAAGCTCAAAATTGTCTACTTGAGCAACTCTTTAATCATGCATACAGGCCTGTTTAGTATATCAACAGTGTTTTCCCTTCCTGCCAATTAATTTGGCATTCATTAAGCCCTGAAGGAAACTGAAGAGTGGTGATCTCCTTAGGCTGGTATTCATGTGCAGACAGTGCAGAGATCCAGCTAACTCCTGAATGCTAGCATCCCAGATGGTACAGAGCTGTCAGCAGCAAGAGCTTCACCTCCATGCAAAGCAAGTCCTGTGGGAGCCCCAAACTGCATGTTACAATGTTGTAGTGCTGGCTTTCCCTCTGGATCCTTATCAAGGAACAAGCTGTACATAATAAACTGCTCACCTAGTTTAAGATCTAGAGCCCATTACATTGTGTTTTTAAAAATATATTTTTATTGATTTCGGAGAGGAAGGGAGAGGGAGAGATAGATAGAAATATCAGTGATGAGAGAATCACTGATTGGCTGCCTCTTGTACCCTCCCCCCCCTCTCGCCACCGGGGATCGACCCTACAACCTTGGGCATGTGCCCTGACTGGGAATTGAACTATGACCTCCTGGTTCATGGCCAACGCTCAACTGCTGAGCCACGCTGGCCAGGTTACACTGTTGTTGTTTTTTTCTTGTTTGTTTCAAGATCACTAACAGCTATTTTGGAGAAGATGAGAAAAGAAACTAACCAAGAAATGCTGCTTTCCAACAACTATTCAGAATAACTGAGCTTTGATCCCTTTTGATAAGTCTTCTTTCCAGCACTGCATTAATAAAATTAATCTAGGGCTAGAAAGGAAGAGCTTTCTTTTTCATTTAGATTTGTGCACCTTCAAATCCATAAGGAAAAAAAGAAGTTCCACCTGACTGGTGTAGCTCAGTGGCTGAGCGGTATCCCATGAACCAGGAGGTCATGGTTGGATTCCTAGCTAGGGCACATGCCCGGATTGTGGGCTCAATCCCTAGTAGGAGGCATGCAGGAGGCAGCCTATTGATGATTTTGATGTTTCTCTCTCTCTCTCTCTTCCTTCCTCTATGAAATGAATAATTTTTTTGAAAAGTTCCTTTTTTCTTTTCTAACATATCCTCATTCTCCTCTCTAGCTCTGTTCCTGAGGCTCAAGTGAAAATGCCACAGACAGGCAAAATAGAACACTGCACACATAAGTTGTTCATTAAGATGGTGTGAACAACAGACAAAAAGAAAGACAAATTGTTTCACAATTATAAGTGATATCTTACAAATGGTCTACTTCCCTACTAAACATTTCTCCCATTTTTGTTGTTAACCCTATAGCTCTTGGATAACATCCTGTTTTAAATCAAGCCAGGCAGTGTTTGAGGACTTGAAAGCATATTTGCAAACTTTATTTCCAAACAATGACTCTGATGTGAAAGAGAAACTAGAACCACCCTTTGGTTCTGGTGTTTTCAAGCTCTGAACTGGGATTCCTAGTTCAGGTCTAGAACTTCAGGGCTCTACCCAACAGACAGACAGTGATGTGATTTCCCACAGGACACCGCTCTCTGCACCACTAGGAAATCTGTATTACTATAATCTCTCATGACTCCTTAAAGGCTATAGAATCTATTGTCAGAGGACTTTATCATTGGCTATGACTAGGAATAAGATTTAGTCATTTGGAATTTGAACTAAATTCACATTGTTGAGGGGAAGAGACATGTCTAAGCCCGCATTATTTTTATTTAAGAAAAAATGAATACCAATCATTTCATGGCAATCAAAGCTATTACCAATGCTCAATTATATTGAAATTAAAAGTCAATTCTTAACACAAATTCCAACTTCAGAAGAAAATCAGTGCTACTCAGAGGAGTTGGGAGTAGGGGAAAAAGGCTATAAAGTATAAAGAAAGGAAAAACAATAGGCAAATGGAAATGTTGGTGATGTGAATTCTATAAGCTCTGCTATGAAACTTGTACCTTATCAATAACTTTATGAATAAACTTCCTAGTGACAGGAAAAGAAGCCAACACTGGCACCTCCATTAAAGCTGCCATAACCATATTACTATCCCCCATATGAAAATGATGAGCATTTTTATAGCAATATCTGAACATTAATTCTTTAATAATGTGCAAGTTTTAATTTCACTATTCTCTTGTCATAAACAAAGATAATGATGTCTCAGAATGATTAGGACTTTTTTCTCTAAAGCAGCACAACACCCGTAAGCAATGCTATAGAAAACCTAGAAAGTCTAGGGCTAAAAGCGCCAAGAATAAAGTCAGAAAAATAATCACAACACAACTCACAGTATTTAGTGGGTAGAAGGAAATCAAGGTTAAAATTATGTATAAATAAAATCCCTAAGATAGTACTTTTTGAGAAGAATGAAAAGCATTTGATGAAGAAACCCATAAATTGCAATGAGTCCTTCCCGCCAAAACAAACAATGACAACATCATTCAGCTGATCTAGTAGGCTAATTACTTCAACAAACTTGGAAACTTCCACCTTCAACTGACATACCTGCAGACTAGAAGTTTAAGATAGCCAAGTCATTTCAGCATGAATACAAATCACAGGGAGATACAGCCCACAGTAAAACAAACAAACAAACAAACAAACAAAACACACACACACACACACACACAAAAAATTACAAAAGAATGATGCTATTTAACTAATTAGGACTATAAGAATTTTTGAGCCCTGGCCGGTTTGGCTCAGTGGATAGAGTGTCAGCCTGCGAACCGAATTGTCTCAGGTTCGATTCTAGTCAGGGGCATGTACCTTGGTTGCAGCGAGGGCTCGTGCAGGAGGCAACCAGTCAATGTGTTTCTCTCACATCAATATTTCTCTCTCTCTTCCACTCTCTCTAAAAATCAATGGAAAAATATCCTTGGGTGAGGATTAAAAAAAAAGAATCTTTGAGTGAAAGAGCCCCAAAAATCTAATCCTCAAGCATTGCTATGTGCAGACACTTTATGATATTTCTTCTATAAACCTCTTCTGAGGAAGCCTGCACATCCCAGATCAAGGCTATTTTAAGAATTTAAAACTTGGTGAAAATTCAGGTCAGAATCTACAAAAGGATGACATTGCAGATGAACATCGATTTCTAAGAAAAGAAGGGCTATGAAGGGTGTATTTTTTATGGCTAGATGACTCTGTTTAGAGTACACATTGGAAGGACACCCCAGCCCCCAGAGAAGTCACTTGAATCCATAATTCTCAACTGCTTTGCAACATCCAACCAACTAAAGAGTTAACACATTTACTCAGGAAATAATCAATGACCCACAATTAATCAATTTCATATGGTGATAGGAATAATTACAGGGTAACTTCTCATGTAATTCCCATGAGACAGTATAATTCAGAGAATAAAATCAGGAACATACTCCTGTCTAAGTGCCTTTTCATCCATTAAGCATCATTCTCCATTCCTCACTAAATGATTAAGTGCCTCAAACCAGCTTTTGTTTGCAGGTTAGATTTTAAAACTGTTTTATTACATAAAACTGATCATGTTTCCGTAAATAGCATTTATAAGGCAGATGTGAAAAGACCCACTGGAGGATAAGCTGGCAACCACTTATATTCAACATACATATTCCACCCAAGAATAGTTTTATAATCTTTTTTTAAAAAAATATATTTTATTGATTTTTTACAGCTGCCTCCTGCACACCTCCTACTGGGGATGTGCCCACAACCAAGGTACGTGCCCCCGACCTGAATTGAACCTGGGACCCTTCAGTCCGCAGGCTGACGCTCTATCCACTGAGCCAAACCGGTTTCGGCCGTTTTACAATCTTAAAATCACTGAGCTCTGAATCCAACAAGCCTGTCTATGATAAACCTAAGAGTTAACTTTCTAATGTTCTCTATCAGTTTTTACTTATTAGACATGCATAGGCCAACTTTAATGCAAATGAAAACCAGGTTTAAAAAAATGATCTTGCTGCCTGGCTGGTGTGGCTCAGTGGTTGAGTTGTCGACCTATGAACCAGGAGGTCACGGTTCGATTCCCGGTCAGGGCACATGCCCGGGTTGCGGGCTCGATCCCCAGTGGGGGGCGTACAGAAGGCAGACGACTGATGACTCTCTCATCATTGATGTTTCTCTCTCTCTCTCCCTTCCTCTCTGAAATCAATAAAAATATATTAAAAAATGATCTTGCTAAAGGTTAATACTGTCAGCTTTATCACAGAGTTAGGCATCCAAGTCTAAATTTTTTTGCTTGAATAAGAGATTGATACATTTGAATTAATCAAGCTGGCCACATGAGGTCTCTGTCATTCCACAAAATGCAGATGAATTTTAGAAGTGCCTTACAAGTCAGAGAATTTCTCATGAAGTATAAGCACTGAAAATGGTAAAGATCTAGTTTACTTCTAGTTTAAATAAACTATTTCTAGTTTATTATTCTGGAATAATATATTTGGCTGGAAGAAAAGAGAAATAGGAATGAAGTTGAAGCTAGGGATAATAAAATTGAACAAACTGTAGTCCACTAACTAGCATAAACCAGGTGTTTCAATCTGAGATTTACTAAACTAGAAAGATTTAAAAAATAGTAAAACAGCTACTTGGCTATCTAAACAATGCATCTAAATACCAAATTAGATTATTTAAATTACATACACTGCTGGAATTCTTGGAAATAAATGTAGTTACTCATTACATCTATAAATAAGTTTTAAAACAGTGATGTGAAATGTGACCAATGTGTCACTCTTGGGCATGGGTATAATGAAGCCCTACATTCTCCTACAATCATTACCAGCAGTGTAAAGCTCCATGATACAAATTCTGATTTACCTAATCAATAATCTCAACAGTTTCTCACTTAAGCAACATTAAAGTGTTTGCTATTATTCAACCCCATTTAAACATGTTCGAAAAAAAAAAAATCAGAAATAAAGAGGAAAAGTCCCACACCTAAATAAAGTAAAAGATAAAATGAAAATAAGTATATGTAACAAAACAAAACTACTAGTACTTTCAGGGAAAAACAAGAACAAAAAAGCCACTGAGTTTCCTCCAAATATGGAATCTAAATGAATGAAAAAAAAGGACAAAGCATTATAAAAATAAATCGTGGAGGGCAGAACTTCATTTGGTTAATGTTTTTAAAGTGCCAGAATTCACAGAGAGCAAAATTTGAGGTTTTAAATTTAGAAACTCTTATCAAGTTCTTCCCTAGCAACTCTTTGATTTGTACTTGTTTTCACAAAATGAGATTCAATTGGCTACCATATTAGTGATATTAATATTTTATATTCTAGACTGTCACTCAGAAAAATCATTTTATGAAACTGTACAAGTATATAAGTAAATTCTATTTGCTCATCTGTAAAGTCAATTGGTTATTCTGCAGCTACACAAATTTTGGTACTTACTAAATTATATATCTTTCACAAGGTAAGGTACAGATATAATTGTTTAATAAGTCACTATATTGATTGCTTTGGGAAGCTTGGAAAGCTAAGGAGGCCAAGATTCAAGCCTAGAACTAGGAAAAATAGATTTCTGTCCATCCCCAAAAGAAGTAAAACCATGCAATACAGAGTGAAGATGGCTCTCTAAGTCTTATTTCTATATATGAGACTTTTCAAAAGTGCAACTCAATTTCTTCTCTTTCTTTGGTGAGACCTAATCTTGCTACTCAAGTACATACTGAATTCCATAAAGTCATTCACTTTTAAGAGCCACTGGACTGATGAATATTCATTATACTTAGTCTGCTTTAAGCATGGTGGGTATCAGTTGCACACAGCACACTTTTTTTAAAAAAAATACAACTTGTTTTTAACACAGCATACTTTTGAGCAAATGTAATAAGTACTGGTCAGGTGTAGGTTTCCTATATTGCATTCCATAGCACCTCATGGAATAATAAATATCTCCACCCCCCACAAAAAATGGACAAACCTATCATCTGCCTTTTTCTTTTTTTAGTTTAATGAAAAAGTATTTGCACCATTGTTCTTTTTCTTCATTTAAAAAAGCCTAGTCTATGTGCTTTGCGAAATGCCTGTCAGTTGTATTCCATTGGACAACTACACGCCATCACTCTTTAAAATATCAGTATGCAAAAGCAGATGTGCAGAGCCAATGTGTCTGGATCAACAAAGCAGAGCTCTGGACACCCAGCCTCCCAAACGAAAATGCTACGGACTGATAGCACAGGAAGTAATGGAAGCCCTGGATCTGTGCAGCTCTATCAGAGGGAAAAACCATTTTCTTCCAAAACTGCCACACAGGTATCAATGAACATATTAATCACTTCTAGAATCCTCCTGCTGGTAACTTTTATAATGGCTCTTAAAGGTTCTGAACGATACTCTTCTGTTTAAGTTTCTGTGACTCAAAGCTTATAATATCCACCATAGAAACACTATAGGCCAATCTCAGATAAGTGCCTGGATCAATCTTGGGTTTCATTTTTCAGTTCTATGAAGAGGAACATAAATTTGAGCCCTCTGTTTCTCCTATTGCTTAATGTAATACAAGACTCTAGTCAACAGAGACACATATACATCACTTTAACATACATCAATTGCCCTACAGAACTATATACTGTTAAGAATGAAGAGGTAAACAAGTGACACCACCTACAAGCAGTTGTGTGAAGCAAGGTAAAGTGAAATGGGAAGGGAGGAGAAAGAAGAAAGGTCACACAACCCAACAACACAATCCCAATTCGTGTAGCACTGGGTCTGTTAATAGTGCTTACTTGCCCTAATTTTATAAAAATGAAATAAAAATCAGGAAAGGGTAAACTACCTGATTATTATTTTTTATACTCATTAATTTTTAAAAGTTAAAGTAAAAAATATATATATATTTAAATGGAAAGTATACCAATTTCACTTTATTATTAACTTAACTGAGGAATGGGATGAGGAGAATGGGGTTGAGGTCAGGTATGAAGAAAGAGGGTTAGAACTTGTGATGATAAAGATCCCTTCGGAATTCTGGTGCAGTCCTCAGTCACTGCGGCCTAATAGTCGGTCAGTAGAGTTGAAACCCAGAATACTGGAAGCAGACTCCTGGTCTCCATTTCTGTCCAGTGACTCTTTAGTTACAGTGTGATGAGGTCCACCAGGTTGCCTTTAGGAGGAGTCATGCTGTCAGGAAAGAAATTTACTAAGGTGTCAAAGAGCTGAGTTCTTTGAGCATAGGTATGATCCACATCCGAAAAGCCTGTGAAGGAGAGATACAAAGAAATTCATCCATTGTGTTTAAAACTCAACACGTAACAGAAAAGCCAATTGAGAAAAGCAGCAATGTATAATGGAAAAACCAAAACCAAAACAGGCTTTAAAACTAGAGCTATGGGTCCTGACCCCAGTTCTGACTAGCTGGTAGCATTTTCAAGGACTGATGTGAAAAGAACCTAGCCAAATAACCAGCACTTTAGTAACTAATAGTGATTTCTCTTCCTTTTCCTGCAAGCCTTTTCCTCCTCTAGTCCACTGAGGATTATTTCACTCCTTTTCTGACTTTTATTCATTTGTATTAATATGTTTTCATGGATCCTTTCCTTGTTCAATGTTATATTCATTGGTATCATTTTAATACTCATGTGGTCCCAGATTTGGCCAGTGAGAACTCTTTCAAGCTCCTGTCTTTTTGAAATATCCCTGTTAATTTCTGAGCACTTCCTTACTTTCTGGTAGATATCCAAGCTTATCTTTATACAGCTCTGGAGTCAGCTATTTTTTCCATGGAGCCTAAATCCTTTTAGTGGTGAAGGATATCTAGAAACCAGATCAGTTGTACTAATTACCAAGGGTGTTATTGTTTCCAGGCCTGTATATATATATATGTACACACATTACAGTATATACATAGTGTATTTTTTCTTTAACAGAATCATGAGTTCCTGTTTTTATTGCTAATTCCAATTTTTTAAGAACCTCCACAGGATTCTTCCTTTCTTTATCCCATTCTATATTTATACCTCCTTTCTCCCACTAAGAAAACCAACTCCAAGCAACATCATCATATTTACCCATTTGCTCAACCTAATACACGAAAAATGTTCCAGAATTCCTATACCCATACCACTACCAGCAAAAACTCAAGATTCTTTGCTTTTGTCTTTAGAGTATATCTGTGAGTGTATAGTCTAAACACTGTACTAAAAAGATTTAATGTCCTCCCCCTCGCCCCTACTGCATGGTAATGTTACTAATTTGAAAGACAGGTTTGTTTGTTTCTCTTTGTATTCAATGTTAGGGTTTTCCCCTTGTTTTCTTTATTTGTGAAAATGTTGTGGTCTTGATTCTGTGACAGTACTCTAATGAAGTAATATCATTTTCATGAGATCAAATGATTTAGGAGGTAAGAAACACTAAGTTCCTGCTGTGTGCTAGGTGCTTTCTGTATGACTGCATTGCACTGTCAGAAAAACAATGAAGCAGTTATCATAAACTCCACTTTCAGATGGGAAAACGTAGAGAAATTCAGTAATTTAGTAAGGTTCCACAGCTGGTAAGGGAAGAGAATGGAATGTGAATCCATGTCTATCTGACTCCAAAGCCCATTTATTTTTATTAACCAACTAGAGGCCCAATGCATGAAAATTCATGCAAGAGTAGGCATTTCTTCCCCCAGCTGCCTGCACCAGCTTCCCTCTGGCACCCAGGACCCAGGCTGCTTCCCTCCTCCAGCCGCCGGCAGGCACCCGGGAGCTGGGCTGGCTTCCCTTGGGCCCCGGCTTCGTCAGGAAGGACGTCAGGAAGACGTCCTAATTAGCATATTACCATTTTATTATTATAGAAGATTGAGTGCTTATTAAGTTGTAGGCAATGTGCTAAGTTCATTTAATCCTCCAGAGAACATTTTTTACTTTTTCACACTTTATCAAGAGGAAATTGAAATTATACTTCATTAGATCAATGGTTAAATTATGGTAGACCTCTATTATGGAATACTATGTGTCACTAATAAGAATATAATAGAGCTAGTGTAGTTTCATGCAAATATCTCCAAGTTACATCATTAAATTTTAAATTTACAATGCAAAATACATGTTTTTATATTATACAATAAATTAAACCAGAACACCAAAACTATACACCTATGTGTGTGTACATGAATATATACAGTCAATTGTCATTGCTCAGATTCATATTTGTGTGCCTGCCTACAACCCCACAATCAATACTGGTGGCACTTCGCAGAGATGCTCAGAGCAGCGAAAATTTGAGTCACCACATGCCCACATTCTCAGCTGAGGTCAAACTGGGTGATGCTCTGTCTTCTTGTTTCAGCTCTTTAATACATTTAAATAGTCTACTAGTGCCATGTTTTTTGCATTTTGTGCTTTGTTTTGGGTGACATCACTGCTTACAATGGCCCCCAAGTGTAGTGCTGAAGTGGTGTATTGTGTTACTAAATGCAAGTAGGCCATGATGTGCCCTTATGGGAAAAATTAGTTTGCTAAATAAATAAGCTTTGTTTAAAAATGAGTGATTAAAGCTGCTGGCTATGAGTTCAATGTTAATGAACAATATAAATATATAAATAAGGTATCTTTCAACAAAAACACACATAAAGCAAGGTTATGTACTGCTAGGTTGACAAAAATGTTGTGAACAGAGGCTTGCAGGAACCTGTGTATGTCCCATAGGAGGAATGGTTCAATATTCATTAACTCAGTGTTCCCGGGGACTTTACAGAATGTAACTTCTGCAAATAATGAGAATCAACTCTATCTTGATGTCTGTGTATATGGTTGTGTGTGTTTGTGTAAAGAGCTGTCCAGTATGAGTGGTTACACTTGAGAAGTGGGGACAAAGATTGAAGAAAGTTGTTCAAGGAGAATATTAAGCTTTTATCTGTATTCATTTTTTTAAATACATTTAAAAAGGATGGGACATTAAGAAACTCATCAACAGTGACATGACTACTTAAATGTCAGAGACAGGACAAAAAAAGGTTGTATTGATTCTAAATCTCATCTCTCATCCTAATCACTTTTTCTCACCACAGAATGAAATGAGAAACTGATCACTCAGAAGAGTGAAAACTAGTAAAGCTCAATGAAAGGTGGTATAGTTAGTGGTTTAGGGAATGAGCTATGAACCCATACTACTAAGGTTTGAATCCTGGTTTTTCCACTCTTAGCACTATTCCTGGACAAGTTACCTTTGCCTCTCTGTATCCTAGTTTCTTTGAATATTAAAAGGGATCATAAGAGTAGCTACTTCATAACGTTACAATGGAAATTAAATGAATTTTGTCAGATAAAGTGCTTAGAATAGTATGTGGCCCCATAGAAAGTGCTCAGTAATACTAGCTATCACTTTATCACTATTACCATGACTGAAGACAATGACTGCTCTAAAAAGAAAGTGACCTATTAAGAATACAGGCAGTCCTCGGGTTACATCGGACTCGACTTACTTTGTTTCGAGGTTATGTCACCATCTCCCATTTACAGTATTTATTTTAAAAAAAAGTTCTGTCATTTCGACATATGTACATATGTGCTTTATGTTTTTTATTATTTATTTACCACAAGTAAAGGTCAGGAATTATCTTTCCTTTAATTTTTTTTTTACTGTTCCACTTCATTACTGCTGTGTATGTGCTCCATGTGAGTGACATAGGTGGGTTCCGACTTAAAAATCGAGTTACGTCAAGCCGTAGGAACGGATCTCTGACGTAACCCAAGGACTGCCTGTATATTTTTAAGTTAACATCCTACACAGACTAGGTAGTTTTTCCTATTTATGGTGAAGAAGTAGTAATAGCAAAAATTCTCATTTTTTCCTGGATACAAGTTTCTTTATTTATACTTCCTAGTTCTAATAATAAATGTATCCTAATATATAAAAAGCCAGGGGCTGTCACAACCTAAATGACCGGATAGCAGGCTAGGGTCCTGGCTGGCACGGCATGAGTCAGTCCTGG
Organism: Cnephaeus nilssonii; assembly: GCF_951640355.1. Lineage (NCBI taxonomy): Eukaryota > Metazoa > Chordata > Mammalia > Chiroptera > Vespertilionidae > Cnephaeus > Cnephaeus nilssonii. The sequence goes on from NC_137083.1 coordinate 60,224,226, forward strand.
GTCCCGGCCGGCACGGCGGGAGTGAGTCTGGGTCCCGGCCGGCATGGCGGGAGTGAGTCTGGGTCCCGGCCGGCATGGCGGGAGTGAGTCTGGGTCCTGGCCGGCGTGGCGGGAGTCAGTCTGGGTCCCGGCTGGCATGGTGGGAGTCAGTCTGGGCCCCAGCCACCTGCAGCTCGGCGGCGGAAGGGGACTGTGGGAATGGAGGCATGCTGCCATCTGACTGGCCTCTGGGTCCCTCCTCCCTGCCCGCAGGCTCTGGGGAACCAGAGCCATGCTGCGATTGGACTGGCCTCTGGGTCCCCCCCTCCTCCCCCGCCTGCAGGCTCTGGGGAACCGGAGCCATGCTGCAATCGGACTGGCCTCTGGGTCCCTCCCCCCGGCCCGCAGGCTCTGGAGAACTAATGAATGCATAAATAACTGGTACAGGAAATCGATATTTCACTTTCTTTCTTCTTTCCACTCTCTTTCTAAAAATCAATTTTAAAAAAGCTTTGCATATATTGAATGGTAATTATAGTTTTTTTAATGAATAAAGAATTAAAGTCATATTATAAAGAGCTGAGAAGGAGTGGATGGGCACTAAATATTAAGACTTAAATCCCTGGATATATATTTGATATAACATTGAATCATCATGAAAATTTTATGTGATTGGCATTTTACAAGTAGTGCAGAGGAAAAGGCACTGGGAAAAGAACAAAGTGGCAGCAGCCCCATGCCGGAACAAGAAGAAGGAGCGGAAGGAGTTTCCACAGCAGGAATCTGAGTGGCTGGAGCTCATGAATGTGGAGCTGAAAGCCCAGATGGAGGAGCTGAAGCAGGAGCGGCAGCAGCTCATCCTGATGCTCAGCCGGCATTGCCCCACCTGCATCATTAGGACCAACAGTGGTAAGACCCCCGACTCAGAAGGCAACCCACTGCTGGAGCAGCTGGAGAAGAAGTGACCATGGGCTGGGAGGAGGAGGAGAAGGAGATGAGGAGTTGGGGGAGGAGGAGGGTCCCATAGGACTCTTCCTTGCTGCATGAAAAACTCTTCAATAAGGCTCAACACAGTCAGCATCAGCCAGACTTTTTTGTGAAACTCAGATCAGCCACACCAGGGGAAGAAACCCAGGCTGATGAAACCTAGGACCAAGTGCTGAGACCAAAGTAGTCTTGAGGGTGGGCTGTTCTGCCTGGGGCCAGGCTTGCAGGAGGCAGAACAGAGGTTCTGGGCTGGAGAGATGCCCAATCAGGCAGCTGTGGGCACTTCTCCGGCTTTTCCACCAGGGCACCCACCCAAAGGACCTCCGAGCAGCGAGGAAAAGCCATGAGTTGCAACCAAAATTAGGCTGAGTATGGAACTCAGAGTGAAACTGCAATCTGCCTACCCCCACCCCTGACCCTGATCCTGATGCAAGGCTGGAGAAGGGCACAGTGCCAGGCCCTGCTGTACCCACCCACCATGGTCCAGCTCAGTCCTTCCCAGAGTGGCAGCCAGGGCGCACCCTCGCCGGCCCTGCTGGAGTTGCTGTGGGCATGAGGCATGGGCGCCATTCCAAAGCACATACTCACTGAACGTTTACAGACTGGCTGTCCTGGCAGGGCTTTCAACTGTATGTGTTTTTTATACTTTCTTTTTAAAAAAATATTTTTTACAAAAATAAGATTTTATACAAGTAATATATAAATGGATTTCTATAATCACTCAATGTGATACAGTATAAATATGCTATGGTTTGTTTGTTACAAACAGATATTCAACAGTTATGGCCATTGTGTGTAACTTCTAAGTACTGTAGTCTCTGGGTGTTGAGGGTGGCAGGGGCGGGGTGCAGTGCATTTCCATCCTGGTAAACTCTTCATAGTACTCAGTTCTGTATCGCTCAGTAAACATTACTCTTACTTAAAAAAAAAAAAAAAGAAAGAAAAGAAAAGAAAGAGGGAGGCCCAGGCTACCAGCCTGTGACGCTGTGGCAGGTGTGCGGCTGGCCAGCAATCACCCAACAGAGGGAGGCCCAGGCCAGCCAAGCCATCACACACCACACCTGTCATGGAGGGAGGTGACCGGTGGCAGGGGAGGGGGGGCAGCACTGCACAGATGGCAAGCAGTGGCAGCGGCAGGGGTGGGGCCAGCTGTCTGCAGCCGGGGGAAGGAAAGCCCCGATAGGCCCTGATCTCAGGCCAGGCCTAGGGACCCTACCCAAGGGGTCCTGGATTGTGAGAGGGTGCAGGCTGGGCTGAGAGACAACCCCACCGCCCCCGACTGCATGAATTTTCGTTCACTGGGCCTCTAGTCTATATAAGCCTAAGCAACCATTACGGCAGAACAAATGGTCACTATGATGCGCACTGACCACCAGGGAGCAGACGCTCAATGTAGGAGCTGTCCCCTGGTGGTCAGTGCGCTCCCACAGGGGGAGCGCCGCTCAGCCAGAAGCCAGGCTCATAGCTGGAGAGTACAGCGGTGGTGGCAGGAGGCTCTCCTGCTTCCGCGGCAGTGCGCTGAGTGATAAGGAACAAGCAGGCAGGCGGTAAGGAGAGAGGGGTCCCGGACTGTGAGAGAGATGTCCAACCCCCAAGGGGTTCCAGACTGTGAGAGGGCGCAGGCTGGGCTGAGGGACACACACACACACACACACACACACACACACACACACACACACCAGTGCACTAATTTAGTGCACAGGGCCTCTAGTTATTATATAAAAAGCACATGTAAACATGTGAGCTACAGACAAGAAGTTGAAGAAAGTATCTTGCTGAAATCTAAATTTTGTGGGCTAAAAGGACATAGCAAATTCTGTGAAACTGGTAAGGCACCTTACTGACAAATGTCAGTGCCAAAAAGCACTAACTACTTACTGTATAAAATGTTTTTAAATATTTATCTGAATTCATACTTGCACATCATATTTGGACTGTAAAAGTTATAAAAAGAGGTATGAAGACCAAAAAGGCAATACGTTCTATAGACTTCCCCTACATGCCACATACACTGTTGAAAATACACTTAACTGATCCAAAGCATACTTTCTGGAAAGAAGATATTGCTCTTATAATTAGCAAAATGTCTGAGTTAAAGCTTAAAAGTGCCCACAGCCACCAGAACCTCTAAACTAAAGATCCCTAGAGGTTATTCTTCCCTGAAGTAATTTTTTAAAACTAAGATAATGGCAGCTACTTACTTATAAATCTTTATCTTTCTAATTCTTTAAATTATATATAACATTAACAAATACTTTTATTTAATTCTAAGAAATTAAGATAAACTAGATTAATTCTAAAGGGAATCAGAAAGTTAGGCTGAGGCAAATTTTTTCTTAGAAGATTTAGAAAATGAAATATTTGGTTTATTTATCATTAAAGATATATATACATCTATACACGAAATAGCCCATTTGATTTCAATTCTATGTGGAGTAAAGGTAAAACAATCAGACCGAAAATGAATGAGGACAAGAACCAGGAACTCTAAGTCGGCATGAAACCTATAAAAGGTACTTCTGTTCATAAATTTTTATGCAAAGTATTTTTTGTTTTCAATATATCAGATTTCTCCTTATTAAAATTAGCATGCCATGTGAATTTGCTCCTCATCCAAATTCACAATGATACAAAGATTATATATATATTTTAAAAAATTTTTTAAATATATTTTTATTGATATCAGAGAGAAAGGGAGAGTGGGAGAGAGATAAAATCATCAATGATGAGAATCATTCATCAGCTGTCTCCTGTATGTCCCCTACTGGGGATCAAGCCCACAACCTGGGCATGTGCCCTTACCGGGAATCAAACTGTTAGACCTTCAACCACTGAGCCACACCGCCAGGGCCAAAGATTATATTTTTAAGGGAGTTAATAACAGTACCCTAAATTGAGCACTTACTAAGTGTTTTATTTTGCTGTATATAATTATTTCACTTAGTTCTCTCAACAACATAAGGTAAGTACTCTCATTACCTCCATTTTATAGATGAATAAATTAATTATTAAGAAGATGACTTGCTCAAGGTCACTTTTAAAATTAGCAAGTGACAGAGGTGATATCTAAACCTAGATTCTATCTCTGAACCACTATACTATGTTCTCATTTCTTAACTACTAAATATACTGCCTCCCTTTAGACAAAGTAGGAAACAAAACTCCACAGGAATTTTCTTTTTGTATTTTTTCCATTGTGTTTGTATTGTTCTCAGAGCATTTGAGGTTTGTTTGAAATCCAAGTAAAACAAACAGTTTCTGACAAAATATATTAGCTGGCAGTGAACAGGGCAGAGACAGAAGAAAGGAGTTAAGCTAAAGGTAAAATATTTGCTGACAGCAGCCTAACATCCTAATATATAAAAACCCTGGGTCCGTCACATCAACAACGACCGGGAGGCTTGACCATTCGCCAGGCTGCGCGCGCAGCAGGCGAGAGGGCTGAACTGCTGAGCTCTTGGAGAGAGAGAGAGGAGGGGCTGATCAGCAGTGGCAGCGGCTGCTGGCAAGGCGCAGATAGAGAAGTAGGGTGAACAGACCCTGCTTCTCTCTCCCTTGCCAGCAGCCAAGCCTTTCTCTCTCTCCCAGAGGTCAGCAGTTCAGCCGCTTGCCAGCAGCCTGGGGCAGCTGCTGATCAGCCCTGCCTCTATGATCAGGCCCAGAGATAGGCCCAGAGATGCTGACTGGCATAGAAACTGACCAATCAGAACCAAATCTGGGTGAATTGCAAGGAGCCAATGGCTGCCTAGGAGGCGGAGCTTTTGATACTGACTGGCATAGAAACCGACCAATCAGAACCAAATTGGCCAGCAGAGGAGGGCAGCTGGGGGTGAGATCAGGCCTGCAGGGGAGGGCAGTTGGGGGTGAGATCAGGCCGGCAGGGGAGGGCAGTTGGGGGCGATCGGGCAGGCAGGGGAGCAGTTAGGTGTTAATCAGGCCGGCTGGGGAGCGGTTAGGGGGTGATCAGGCTGGCAGGCAGAAGCAGTTAGGGGCAATCAGGCAGGCAGGCGAGCGGTTAGGAGCCAGCAGTCCTGGATTGGAAAGGGTGCAGGCTGGGCTCAAGGACACCTCCCCTTCCCCCAGTGCATGAATTTCGTGCACCGGGCAGTATTTAAATAACTGCCAAGAAATTCTTGTTCTATAAGTCAGCAAGAAACATTTTAGTGCTACCCACTAATAAAGTAAAAATAACAGCTCCGGACTGTGCTATCCACATATAACAAGGCAAATATCCATTCAAACTGAATATCGATGTGCAGGCTCCCAATTCACTTAGCTCTAAATCTGTTTCAAATGGTAAAATTCATAAGGGCATGGATTTCTAAAATAATGCTTATACCTAAATTTTCCATCACAAGGTTGAGATTTCTTAACATCCTGAAAACATCTTTTTTAAAAGCCCTTATGTATCCCACCCACTGTATGGAATAGTCGCAAACAACTATCAACATTTTTAGAACCTACTGGAGTCATATTTTACAGCAGCAGTCTCCCCAGTCTTGCCCTGTGGAACTTGACATATTTGGGAACCAGACCTCCATACTGCAGTTGCCTTGATCAGTAGAAAAGCCTTAATTAGCCATTGTGGAAAAAGAAAGGGCAACACCCCAAGGAACACTGCTATTTTTTCCCATCCCAGTGAAGAATACCAGAATTACATATGGTCTTTATTTTTTTCCTTTGAGGTATGGTTCACCTTTAAGAGACAAAAGGACAAACACTAAAGAAGTTAAACTGATATCCCAAAGTGTTATTTTATTCCAGAGATAAAGAGTAGAATTTATATTACATATACTAGAAAACTTCAATACTGTTGCTCAACTCTAAGGCACACAATAACAGCAGTGGCACCAATGAGATTAATATGCACTTACTGTGTGACTACATCTTATAATAACAAGAGTAAAGCTGGACATTTCCATATTTCAAAAGGCTACTACCTTGCTGAAAGTGAAGCTATAAAAATGACTTTCAAAAAGATCTTTGAAAATTCACCTGACTTAAAGCTCTGGGTTCTGGAACTGTTACAAATTTCCCACTTTACTACAGTCTACTTTACTTTAATAATTCATTAATATTAAGTGAGAGTACTCTTAAATGAAGATGGATGTTTAAGATTCATAGTCTTGGTTTCTTTAAGAAATACTGAGTTTTGCCCTGGCTGGGTAGCTAAGTTGGTTAGAGCATAGTCCCGATACACTAAGGTTGCAGGTTCGATCCCTAGTCAGGGCAAATACAAGAATCAACCAATGAATGTATAAATAAGTGGAACCACAAATCGCTGTTTCTCTCTCTTCTTTCCTCTCACTCTAAAATCAATTTTTAAAAAAGAAACACTTGAATTTCAAGTAGAATTTGTCTTGAACAATCAAGATGCCAGGCATACAAAAATTTCAATTTTCAGGAAAAAGATAATTTATTTTCTCTGCTCCCAAAAGATTTATTTCATTGCCTGCCCTATCACCATACCCCATCACCATTCTGTTGACACCACACAACACCACAAAGAACAAACTGAGAGGAAAAATCATTCAACTAACAAGTGTTATCTCATAGTAAGTACATCAATAATACAATCTGTATTCCAAAACAATGCTATACAAATTAATTTATTTTGATCATGCTTCAATTGTCATCTGTTTGCATAATAAGAAGCAATTGGTGGAACAGGAAAAGCAAACTGTTTTATGAACTGGTGACTGATAATAACTTTGTAGTAAGTTATCAGAAATTTTGCATTCTACCTTGAAACTTGTTCCATTGCTTAGATGAACATCTCCTCTGATATTTCATTTAAAAAAAAAAAAAAAACCAACTCCAACCTCCCAAATGCTAGGGCACCTGGGTGAATAAACTACATGGGAATACTTACCTAGAGCTGTAAAATCTGAACCAGATTTGAATAGAGCTGAAGCAAGGAGCTGAAACTATAAAAGAAAAATAGAAGCAAATTAGCTAAGCACATCAGAGAAAAATAACTTCTCTAATTATGACTATTCATTAGCCACTCTATGCCTCTGCATTTAAGTCTATTTACCAAAGAGTGGCAAGAAGAACACCACATTTAGATAAAAGAATATGCTGACTCTTCTACTGGATTGCTCATTATTTTCCAAAATACTGAACCAAGTTCTGGAATTATTTTATTTGAAAATTTTATTAAGATATGTATTTATTAACAAATAACTGGTCAACTGAAATAAAATAGAAAATTACTTTCTCCAGTGTGAGATAGTCTATTACATATGGATAGACTGGTGTCCTGGACACCAATTCTTAGTACATATACATTCTCATTTCAAAAATAAGTACATGCTAATTAAAACACTGCTGTGTAAATCAAACTCTGAGGAAAAAAAGCTTGCTTATTATGCTCAGGCCATTCCTAAAATTAGCCCATGTACAATTATATTGTTATGAATTACAGCTGCAATACAAATAAATAATATAAAATAAATAAGAATAAACTCTATGATTCACATACTCACAACTATAAAACTACTTTTGCTCACCCTATATATAGTTCTTTATATATGCTGGGTATCAATCCTCTGTCAGAGATATCTACTGTAAATATTTAATCTGTGGATTGCCCAGTTTTTAATAATGTCTTTGAGATTTTAATTTTGTTGAAGTCCAATTTATCCAATTTTCTCTTTTATGATTAGTGGCTTTATGTCATGTCCAAGAAATCTTTGATCTATCCCAAGGTTGTGAAGATAATCTATTTTCTTCTTGAAGTTTTATTTATATATATATATATATATATATATATATATATATATATATATATATATATATATATGTATTAATTTCAGAGAGGAAGAGAGAAAGAGAGAGGGAGAGAGATAGAAACATCAATCACCGACTGGCTGCCTCCTGCACGCCCCTCACTGGGCATCTAGCTCACAACCCAGGCATGTGCTCTTGATGGGAATCGAACCAAGGACCCTTCAGTCCACAGGCCGACTCTCTATCCACTGAGCCAAACCGGCGAGGGCTCTTGAAGTTTTTATTGTTTGGGGTTTTATATTTCATCTTAATTTAAATTTTTATATAAAATATGAGATAGGGGTTGAGATATCAGCACATCTGTTAAAAAGACTTTCCTTTCCCCAATGGATTTGGCACCCTGGTCAAAAATAAATAAAAATCGATTCCATTGATGTGGGTCTATTTCTGTACTCTAGTCTGTTCTACTGATCTGTCTACCAAAATATAGAGTTCTGAAATCAAGTAGTATGAGATCTCCAACTTCTTTTTTTTCCAACATTGTTTTGGCTAGTGCAGGACCTTTTTGAATTTCCAAATAAATTTTAGAATTAGTTTGTTGATTTTAACAACAATGACAAAACCCAAACTTGCTGGCTGCTGGCTTGTTTATAGGGTCCACATTAAATTAAAAACCAATATGGGGAGAATGAGCATCTTAACAATTTTTAGTCTTTCAATCCATAAATGCCTCTCCATTTTAGGTCTTATTTAACTTCTTACAACAGACTTATAACTACATATTTAATTATTTTTGATATTAATATAAACAGGTTTTAAAATTTCCTCTTCTAATTGTTCATTCCTAAGAAATATATAAATAATTGCTTTTCCCCCTATAGGCCTTGCATTCTGTAACCTTGCTAAATTCACTTAGTATATTGTTTTGCAGACTGCATGGGCTTTTCTATGTACACAAAATGTCATCTACAAGTGCAAACAATTTCACTTCTTCCTTTCCAATCTACATGCTGTTTATTTCTTTTTCTTACATGGTAAATAGAGGATGTCTATTGACATGTTTTTCATAGATGCCCTTTATGAGACTTAGAAAGCTTCTTTTTATTTCTAGTGTACTAAGAATTTTTGTCATGAATTGGTTTTTAATTTTGTCAAGTGCCCCTTTCTTGATTTATCGAGATGATCTATGGTTTTCTTCCTTTATTCTGTCAATGTGGTGAATGACTGATTTTCAAATGTGAAACCAATCTGTGTCCTAGGATAAGCCCTTACTTGGTCACTGTGCATTAAACTTTTTATATATACTGCTGGATTCAAATAGCTAAAATTTTATTAAGAATTTTGCATCTGTATTCACGAGAGGTATTGGTCTGTGATTTTCTTTGCTTGTAATATCTTCGTTTGTTTTTTAATCCTCACTCAATGGATACTTTTTCCATTGATTTTTTAGAGAGTGGAAGGGAGGGAAGGAAAGAGAGAGAATGTGAAAGAGGGAAACATCAATGTGAGAGAGATGCTCTAGCCATTGAACAACACTGGTCAGGGCTCTTTGTTGTGTTTTTATATGAGAGTTAAGCTGCTTCATAAAAGAATTTAGAAAGTATACTGTCTTCCTCTGGTTTCTGAGAGTCTATGTGTAGAAATGGTGTTTGTTTTTTTTTGTAATTTAAATTGTTGATAGAATTGAACAATACAGCCAATGAAGTGCAGAATTTTCATTATTAGTCAGTTTTCAATTACAAATTCAATCTATCTGCTTTGATAAGTTGTGTCCTTTAAGGAATCTGTCCATTTCATCAATTAGCAACTTGTTGACAAAGTTATTAATAATGTTCCCTTATTAACTTTTAATGTATGTAGGGTCTGTAATGAATTCCTCTTTTCATTTGTGATGTTGATAATTTGTTTTCACTTTTTTTTTTCCTGTCTTCCCAGGGGTTTACCTATTTTATTCACCTTTTCAAAGAGCCAACCTTTCACTTTTTAAATCTTTTCTATTATTTGTTCCTATTTCACTAATTTCCTATCTTCTACTTATTTTGAGGGTTAATTCCCTTTTCTAACATCTAAGGTTTATTGGCTCTACATACAGAAGGATGGGGGGGAAAAACCCCTGTCGTTTAAATAATGTTATTAAATTACGGGTCTAGGATTTTAACAGGTACCAAGTGATATACAATCTGAGTAAATCCAGACCTCTTCTCCAAATTCAGAATTGAATATCTAACTACCACTTCAACATCTCAAGTTGGCTGTTTCATAGACATTTCTTTTTTTAAAAAAATATATTTTATTGATTTATTACAGTGAGGAAGAGAGAGGGATAGAGAGTTAGAAATATCGATGAGAGAGAAACATCGACCAGCTGCCTCTTGCACACCCCCTACTGGGGATGTGCCCACAACCAAGGTACATGCCCTTGACCGGAATCGAACCTGGGACCTTTCAGTCCGCAGGCCGACGCTCTATCCACTGAGCCAAACCGGCTTCGGCTTCATAGACATTTCAAACTGAATATACCCAACATTAAATTCCCGATCCCAGTCAGAAGTCCCCACCCACCACCACAAACCAGATCTACCCAGTGCATTTTCATTTGGTTGATAATAACTCCATTCACTCAGATAAAAAACTTTGGAGTCATTTATTTCAAACCCTATGTCCAATCCATCATAAAATTCTGTTAGTTCTATCTTTAAATATATTGAGAATCTGATCTACTTCACTTCTATTTCTATGACTACTACTTGGGTCTGAGCTACAATAATCACTTGCTTAGATTTCTACAACCTCCCCCATGAGTCTCTCTGTCTGAATCCTCATTCTCCTTCCTTCATCTATCCTCAATACAATAAAGAGATCTAAAATATAGAGCAGATTATATCACTCCTCTGCACAATACTCTGAACTAGCTCTTTATTCATTCAGAGTAAAAGCCAAAGTTCCAGCAACGGCTTACTAAATCATTCACAATCTCCAATCCCTGCTCTTACCTCTCTGACCTCATCTCTAACCACTCTTACCCATCTCACCTCTACTCCAGCCACAATGGCCTCCTTGCTGTTCTCCTAAACAAAGCAAGAATGCACTCAGCCTTGGGTCTTTGTTCTAGCCCTCCCTTCACCAAATTATTGTCTTAGATCACTTCCTCATATCCTTCAAGTCTTTGTGAAAATCTCGTTTCTAAATGAGGTCCATTATAATCATCCTATTTAATACAGCAACTGCCCATTTCTCACCCCTTTGCATTCCGATCTCCCTTTACCTTTTTATTCCTCTTGTGCCTAGAAGAATGCCTGGCATACTGAAGGGACTCAACACACACCTGTTAAATTAATGACACCAGTACTCTGGAAGCTCAGCAGACATTTTTTAAATAAATAATGTGCAATACTAGTTAAAATTTGCTTTTCTTGTATTGTTTTGTTCTGTTTTTTCTTTCTCTATTATAGAATCCTCTGAATGATGGAATTGATTTACACATCCTCTTCTAGGTCTTTCCTTGGGGGCGGGGATGTCATTTTCATAATGTTTACTAGAAGCTCATCACTAATTTAGAACCCATATTCTGGAGACTGGACAAAAGCAAAGAACCATTATTTGGATATAATGGTAGTCCACCACTATTTCCCCAATAACATGATGATCACCCCCGCAAAAGAAAATTCTAAAAACCACTTTTAGTTGCTGTGTAACAACTTAATATATAAAAATTTTATAAAGTGTACATAGAGAACAAAAATAAACTCCTACATACAGAAAGTACTGGATAGCATTAAGGCCTTTCTTTTTTTAAAAAAAATATATTTTTATTGATTTTAGAGAGGAAGGGAGAGGGATAGAAAGATAGAAACATCAAAGATGAGAGAGAATCATTGATCAGCTGCCTCCTGCTTGCCCCCCACTGGGGATCGAGCCCGCAACCCGGGCATGTGCCCTTGACTGGAATCGAACCTGAGTCCCCTCAGTCCACAGGCCGATGCTCTATCCACTGAGCCAAACCAGCTAGGGCTTAAGGCCTTTCTTGATAAGTGGAATGATTTCTTAAAAGGAAAATGAAGATCTATATAGCTTACTAAAAATACTGTAAGTGTATATACTGGAACCATCATCAAGAGATTTCTTTCTCCAAAATAAAATCCATTCACACATTAAAAAAAAAATAATCGCCCTAGCCGGTTTGGCTCAGTGGATAGAACGTCAGCCTGTGGACTGAAGGGTCCCGGGTTCGATTCTGGTCAAGGGCACATGCCTGTGTTGGGGCTCTATCCCCAGTCGGGGCGGGGAGGGGCGTGCAGGAAGCAGCCGATCAATGGTTCTCTCTCATCATTTATGTTTCCTTCCATCTCTCCCTCTTCTTTCCTCTCTGAAATCAATAAAAAAAAAAAAATAATCTTACAAAAATCAATGTCAGGATGTTTTCAGTTTTCTGTTACATAGGATCAGACTGAGGAGTATCTTAGGGTGAGGGTATTGTTTTGAAAAAGTTTCTGAAATGATTCGGATGCTGAATAACACATGCACAACATCATTTTAACTAACTTCTACTAGGGCTAAACAACTCTTGATAGATAAAACTTTTTTTTTTTTTAATATATTTTATTGATTTTTCACAGAGAGGAAGAGAGAGGGATAGAGAGTTAGAAACATCGATGATAGAGAAACATCGATCAGCTGCCTCTTGCACAACCCCCACTGGGGATGTGCCCGCAACCAAGGTACATGCCCTTGACCGGAATCGAACCTGGGACCTTTCAGTCTGCAGGCCGACGCTCTATCCACTGAGCCAAACCGGTTTCGGCTAGATAAAACTTTTAAGAAATAGAATGGAAGTCTGTGGCATACAAAATCATAATTTGAGACTATTAAAGAAAGGAGACAAAGTGAAATCCACTACCAAAATTTTAAAAATTGCTCTATTTGAATCTGAGATAACTCCCTGTTCTGGTTTTCCCAAGAGCTTAGCATTAAGAACAAACTGTCTGTTTTCTTTGGCCTACTTGCAGCTGAAATTATTTGCTTGGCAATATTTTGTTTTGGTTTGCTTTTTAAAAAATTAGAGAAAAATTAATGTTTCCATGTTCTAGCCATTTTAGACTATGGAGAAAACATAGTATCATGAATTGACTGAAGACTCAAGGAAAGACAATTAACTGTCTTCCTTTGAGAAGAACCCCCTAAAGTATGTACTGATAATTCTCCATCTAGTGAAGAGTTGTAACCAATACTGAGTAAGGGAAATGGGAATTATTTTCACAGTAGGCAACTATGAAAGAGTATTTCTTTGTTTTGTTGCCAAGGACAGACAGGCTCTACTGCTTGAAAGTACAATGAACCTGGTGCCTGAAAGTGATTCGATATTAAATCTGAAACCTATGCTGAATAGAGAAAAGCACTGCTTGATGTTGCTATTACAAAGCCAAAGCAAAGCAACAGCTAACAGGGAAATAGTTGTAAGGGATAGAACTACATATAATTAGCACCGATTCTGTGAGTGGAAGATGAAATGGATTATGGTTCAGATGTTTCTAGATGAACTATGAATAAGGACAGTCATCAAAAGGAAAATATGACAAAAAGAATCTCAGAAGTTAGTAGAAAAACAGGCTATAAAACGATGAAACTTGTTGCAGGTATATTCATAAAAATAATATTAGATCTTTTGCTTCCATCCATGTTGGATTACAAAAAAACAACCCCCAAAAAACAAAAAACCCTGAAGAGCAATGATCTGCTACTCATTTTTCAAACTTAGGGACCACTGACAAGTGAAGTTAGTAGTTATAGTCAAACGATCCTGATACAACATTTGCATAACTAACTATCAAGGCAGGAAGGATTCTACTCCCATCAACCTCTTTTCACCTTCTCCCTACAGAAAAGGGGAGTTTTCTTTCTTCTTTAAGCGGGTTTCAGAGTATCAACAGAAAAATTTATAATGAACCATTATGTAATCCCTGAGTAAAAGAAGCATGGGGCAATGGGAGTAAAATTTCTACTTTCTTCCCAATGCATAAAATTAGTATCTAAATGAAAACTTTATACCTGATAATCCCGTTCTAAATGGATCAAGTTTTTTGTGTGTGACTTGAATGTTTTATCACATGAAAATAAGCCTATTTAATTTTTATTTCATCTGCTCAGTCATTTTTAATATTAGAACCATCATAGTTTCCTTTAAACATCTAAGAGCAAAATCAGCAAATATAAGTTGGAAAAACTTTTTTTTTAAAGCTCAATTTCTAAAGTTTATCACCACCTTTACCTCTTTTGTCTCTTCTGGGTCTGAATGATCCACAGTTATATAAAGATCGTTTTGTAAATATTTCAGAGCACTAAGAGGATCCATTTGGGCCTTTTCTTCAAACCTAGAAAACGTAAAAAAAGAATAGTAACTGTCTGGAGTTATAAGAAAACATCAGAAATGTCTTTCAGAGCTGGGACACTGTATATGAGGAGTTATGTGGATATCTAAAAACCCTGCATTTGAGAATCCAGAAATGAGAAGACTTTCACATAGATAGTGCAGATGTGGAGTCCCTGAGATGTAATGGTAATGCCAGGTGGGCACAGGCAGCTGTGCTCCTAGAGACTGTGTGAGAGCACTTCCACCCTCCTCTTAAAACTATAAGCTAAGATAAAATCAACTCTAAAACATAGTAAATATGTCAAATAGTTTACATAAACTGGGGGGGGGGGAAGCCAAGTAGGTTTCATAAAAAACAAGTAGAGATAAAATAAAAATACTTTATTAGATTTGTGTAATATCCTTCCAAACCCCACCCCCCGCCGCCCCAAATGGAGGTGCTTAACAGGTACTTTAGAAATAGAAATGCGTAGTTTCTTTTAATGAAATATCATTCACACTGATTAGATCATTTTAATGAAATTATTTCCATGCCTTAGTCAGTAATAACAATACCAACAAACTGCAGCAACTTATCAAGCCTTTGTCATGTGCTAAACACTGTATCAAGCATATATCACCTTGTTTATCCTCACAATAATCTATATATATAAAAGCCTAAGTGACCGGCCAACCAGCCAGTAGCTATGATGCGCACTGACCACCAGGGGGCAGACACTCAATGCAGGAGCTGCAAAGTTGCCGAGCAACTTTGCAGAGTGCCCTCTTGCACTCTGGGACCTAACTGGGGCTGCTGGACTGCTGGTTTCATCCCAATCCCCGCAGGCCAGGCTGGGGGACCCCACCCACCGGAGGGACTCCGCTCACTCTGCAGATGCCCTTCGAGCCCTGGCACTACCCTAGGTGTGGCCGGCAGGGGAGGGACGGCGGGAGGTTGACTCCAGGGCGTGTCTGGCCTGTCTCACCTAATCCCGCCCCGCCAACCACCTTCTAATTAATTTCCTTTCAATATGCACGAATCCATGCACCAGGCCTCTAGTAACTCTATGATGACAATAAGTATTATCATCATTAAAAAAACAAAAAAACAAAACACAAATAGATGAGAAACTGAGACCTGAGAATGAGTTTGGCCAAGATAAGAGGTAGTAAGTGGCAGAAGCAGAATCTAACACAGGACTATCTGATTCCAAGGCTGAAAAGGAGAGAATGAGATCTCTTAAAAAAAAGTCTGTTTGGGACTATCTATTTAAATAAGATAATGTCCTTTTGTTATAGCATAACTATATATGGATTTATTTATAATAAATTTGTATGCTTTTCAAATGTTCAGAGAAAAAGAAAAGAAGACATTTAATTTCATTTGGAAAGTGAAAATAATAAGCTATTCACAATGGTGTTCAGGCTGATGGCCTCAATAATTTCCTGTCTTTAGAGCTAACCTTAGTGATAGGGTTATCTGTATTTCAGGCAGGGGCAAAGACTATCAATATATTACAGTTCTCGTATACCAGACAATACCATGACTGTCAGCCAGCCTTACAAACCTCAGAGGAGAGTTCCTTAGGCAAAGATCATGTTATTCTACCATCTTGCCCACAAGTTAGACCAGAATTTTGGCACCTGAGCCAAAAGCAATCATCTCAAGCTTAATGAGCAGTTTAAAAAGTGGCCTGGCAGAATTATTCCCAATAGGGATACTCTCTCTAGGGAACCCTCTCTCTAAGAAGATACTCTCTCTCAGAGAATCAGAATGTGAGATACACAGGATACTTTATAAAAGGCAGGCAAAACACAGAAGGTAGTTAACAGAAGACATAATAGATTCCTTCCCTCCCTCTCTCCTTCCTTCCCTCCCTCCCTACCTATCTACCTACTTATCAACTGAAGCCAAAGAGGTGAATAGTTATCTATCTATCTATCTATCTATCTATCTATCTATCTATCTATCTATCTATCTATCTATCTATCTATCTATCCATCCATCCACCCATTGAAGCCAGGAGGTTGAGGGGAAGCAGAGTCAGCAGTAATCAGTAGAACAGGAGAAGCAGGGAGAAAGAAGCAGAAAGAGAGAGGCTCAGTTACAAGAAGCACTACTTTACTTAGCTCCTAGCTACTAGAATTGGTCCAGTATCCTAAACAATTCTCCATATGCCTCAGTGTTCAAATGCTGAGAAACTGCCTTAATTCTCATAATAAATTCTCTTTCAGTGAATTTATTTTAAGCATGTCTTTCTCCTTTGCAACCTGAAATAACCTAACCAAAACACACCTACCATCCTATTAAATCCAGTAAAGAGATCAATTTTCCTGGAAGTTATGTTTTCTCTCTTCCTTTTCTAAGCTTTTATTTGGCTTGCAAAAATTTATCACTGGATTTGTGTTTGCAGTCTAGAATTATATTTCAGCCAACAATTCTGCTCTGTAAAAGGAACAGGAATTAACCCTATTAAATTTCTTTTATTTTGCCCCTTTCTATGCCCCAATTCATAAACAATTTTGGAAACTTGAACATTATATATATATAAAGTGGCACTTTATTTGCTATATTACATGGTACCATTAAGAACCAGGAGACACTTTCTTGGCATACAATATACTTCTCTCCCTCCAAATTTATATTTTATTGAAAAAGAAGAAATAGTTATTTCCCAAAAGAACAACAAAAATAAATATGCCAGCACAGCAGTACAGGGTAAGCTTTTATATAATGAAAGACCTGGCATCTAATTTGAGATTGGAATTAGAAAGGTAATTTTCATGTTCAACTCAGAAATCAACTTCTATCTATTCTGTCCCCAATGTAATAAGCCCCTCAAAACTCTAAGTCATTTTAAAAGGTGGTAGAAAAAAAAAGAGTCTGTTTTTCTCAAATGTCTAAGTTGGGCCTTTTTATTGTCAGTTCAATTTAGTAGACAAGATTCTTAAGATGCCCTAGCAGTCATCCTTATTCTTTTACTCATACCCATATCAAATCCATCAAGAAATTCAGTTGTTGCAACCTTCAAAGTTTATCCGGAATCTTACTGTACTTTCTGGATCTCTTTTATGGAGTATCCCTTCCTCTGCCTTCCCTCAAACAGTGGAGATCCTCAGATAATGCCCTACATCCCTCTACTTTTCTCACTCTTCCAGAGCAAGCTCCTTTTCCTTACTCATGACTCACTAATGTAATACAGCCAACACCTTTCCCTCAAATGTGAACAGATGATCTCCAGAACTTGAAGTGCACCAAACTGAAATACATTAACTTGCTGTTTCTGAAGAATTCACCCCCGCCCCCTGCCGAGTGAAAATAGCCACGACCTTTTACCCAGTTCTTCTGGAAGAAAATCCAGAATTGTTTTAAATAAAAGCTAAATCTGAATGTGTCATTCCTCAGTGTAAAAATCTTTCAATGCTACTCAGAGTAAAAGCCAAAGGACCTTCACAATCTGACCCCCTTTTTGTTTTTTCTCTCTCTTACCTTGTCTCCTATCATAATCACTTCACTTATTCCACTTCTACCACACTGTCCTCCTCAATTTATTTCTCAAATAATCCAGGAATATTTTTAACCTCAGAGCCTTGTCAATTACCTATCTGGAACACTTTCCCTCTCAAATTATATGATCCATTCTCTCATGTTCTTTAGGTCTCTACTCAAACGCCTTCTTCGCAGTGAGGTCTATCCTAATATTCTTATTTAAAAATCACATCCCCAGCTCCCTCACCTGTACAAAAATAGTTCTTAACCTGATTGAGTTTTTTTCATTAAGACTTACTATCTAACATATAAATTCCTTATTAAGCTTATTGTTAGCCTCCCTTCATTAAGAAGGAAACTTGAGGATAGAAATTTTTGTATTCTTCACTGACATATCCATAGAACCTAAGACAATATCTAGCACAGTGAAGTTGCTCAATAAATATTTCTTATATGAATAGTTTTGTTGATGTTTATAAAAACCCTTAGGTGGTTGCTTTGGCCATTTTACACATGAGCAAAGTAATCTCCAGAAAGATTAAATTAGAAGGCTTGAATATCAATCCAAGGTTCAGGTATAATATTTTTCCAATATAGCTATTAGTTACAGAACTAGAGGCAAAGAGTAATCAAGATCAGAAAAGAAGAGTACTATGGTCCATATTTTTATGCTATTATTACTCTACTGAAAATAATATATATATATAAATGGATAATCTATATAAAACATTCTTATATTCCCCTTCAAGAACTTTTTTGAAGTTCTGAAATAAGCTGGCACACTTTCTTTCCCATAGTAGAAATTTCCAATGTTGATTATTTGCCCAACCACCCAAACTTACTGCCTTTCAATTTCAGTCATTTTATTTAATGACTTAGTCTCATACAACATTTGTAAGACGCTTTCATCATCTATTTAAGAGTCTAAGTGATTTGTTACTGATTATTCTTTTATTGTTCATCCACTTTCACTCCTCACTCTACACCTTTACTAGAATTGTTACTAGCAATGATGATTGTACTTAAAACTTAAAGCATGCCCTAATACATAATATTTCAGATTCCCAAACTGTCATTTCACCTGCCCACTGATATATTTCTAAAGGAGAAAACAACCTCCAAAGATAAAAAAAAAATAACACTTCTGAGGATGGCTGGGCTGTGGGAAGCAGGGCAAACGGTAATTTCCCAATTCTACCACTATCCTACAGAATTTTTAGATAGAGGTGCATATAGAAATATATAATATTAACAATATTATATATATATACACAGTAATATTAACTATAGCAAATAAATTGAGAATAAATATTCTATAAAAGGAGGTTAAGTGAATTACATAAAGTAGAATGCTATGCAGCCATTACAATTATGATTTGTACTTGTATTTAATAACATGGTAATGTTTATAATACATCATTCACTGAAAGAAATCAGATTCAAAACAATAGTGTGTACATATAGTTAGAAGGATATACACCAAAATATTACTCCTGAATGGAGGGATGATAAGTGATTCAATTTTTTGGTAGGGAGAGAAGACTCATTTTCTTCTTTATTATTACCCATGCAATACTTTTACAATTAAAAGCCAGAGGGAAGTATTTGTGAGTTCCAATTCTTTACATGCAGCATTAAACAATTTCCTTTAATCTCTAATGGACTTTTGGTCAGGAAATTTTTTTAAAAAGCTCACTCTAACATTCCAATGACCAGTTGTTATATTTAAGGTAGAAAAAGAGCTCTATAATTTCCCCATATCCTTATAAAAACAAAGTTTAATATTAAGTATCTAGGTACATTAAGTAAAGTACTAAAGAATAAAATTTAGCAATGTAAACATTAGCAAAGGTACCTCAAGCTTAAATCTTGTTAATAAAACAGAATTTATTCTTGCCATGCAGACAATGTGAAGATTCAGACCCTTTCTCCTGTAGATTCTATAGAAAATATACTAATTATTTACAGTAATGCCAAAGAAACAAAACTAGCTTCTGTTATTAATTTATCTCTCAAGTATAACTTGTGAAAAGCAACAATAAACATATGATAAAGGAATAGTCTAATTTGTATCTACACAGACTTTCATGTATTTATATTCTATATAAAACATATTATATAATAAACATATAAACATACGTGTGTATACACACTAGTATGTGCCTCTGTGTGTGGGTGGTGGTGGTGGTGGTGGTGGTGGTGGTAGTGGTGGTGGTGGTGGTAGTGGTGGTGATGAAATGGAATCAGAATACTCAGGATCAAATTCTATCTGTCACTTATGGTTGAGTGACCTTAGATCTGAGTTATATAACCCATTTAAAAGTTTCCCCATCATTTCTTCTTTTATAAAAAAGTGATAGTAACAGTTCTTCCTCCACTGGCTTATTGTGAGAATAACATACAAGATCTAGCACACAAAAATTGTTCAATAAATGGTAGCTATTATCGTCATTAAAGGTTAACTTCTTCTTCCAAACTATAAATATTTATCATCTAACACTATCAGTAACCAAAAGGACAGATATACTTTTCTACATTTTTTTAGTAGCTTAACACCTGCTAGGTCTTTTTAAAAAGCAAACATGACTCAAGAGACATACATGAAAATGTTTAATTACATGATTTTACAATTAATTAGCAAAGGTAATAACATAAAACTAATTCTATTTAAAGTTGTATTCTGAAACATCAAATTATAAACATATTATTAATAAACTATATCATCACATTCACAGTTAAAGTTATCAACAAGTCAGGCATATGTCAATAATCTAAAATTGATGTAATTTGTAGTGGTTAGGCCTTAAGTTACTTGATGTTAAGTTAATCACCTTCACAGAAACTTTTTCCATTATTTTAACAGTTGCAAAATTTCCTTGTTCTATATTTTAAAAATTTAGCATCAATATCTATTTTCACTTTGTGTCTTCCTTTGAAAGAAGAAACCAAAATTAGGAGAATAACAGGGCACCTACAAAAGTCATGACCTTCAGTGTTTACACTTTTATGTTACTAACTTTAACAAAGGCACGTCTCCAAAGCTTAGGTAATACTAACAATAGCTGACAAAGTTAAATAAAAGTTTTCCATGAATTATTTTTATACCTGTGTTTTCTTATGAGGTACTTGCAATGCCTCAGTAAGTAATCTTTTGAAGGCCTACACAACTTCAGTGACCAGAAGTCATCTAATCTCATTTTGGGGGAGCAAGATTTTCCTGGATTCCCACCAAATAAATAATGAACCTGTAATAAAAAAAACAAACCAGACTTTTAAAAAGACGTGCATACTTAAGAAACTATGTTAAGTGACAGTAAAATTTCTTCATTTTGCTAGTACTGTGTAACAGGTACCTTTCTTAGCCTTACTTATATTAAAAAAAAAATCAAAATATTATTGCTTCTCTTGATTTTTCTCAAGTTTCCACTTTACTTTTTAAATTACTGTGACTACTTCCTAAATTACATTTTATATTAAAATAAGTTCTATTACCACAATTACATTGACAATGGAAACATGAAACAAAAGCAATGATAGTGTAAAAATGAATAAAGAAAACCTCAACTAAAACTGAAGTTGGGATAGACTATAGAAGTCAATTACCTATCACTGGAAGTCAAATACCTCCATATTGGAAGACATCAACTACAGACCCCAACAGGAAGAGAGGCCCTTTCATTCCCAAATAGAAAGCGCAACTGCTTTACCACCTCAGCAGGAAGAAGGAAGATTTTTTTTGTCCAGCAAGAAGCCCAGCCAACTGAAACTCCACAGCTCACCTAGTGAGAAGCCCAGCCAACTGAAACTCCACAGCTCACCTAGTGAGAAGCCAGCGTCACCTGAACTCTTTACTTTCCTCCATGAACTTTCATTTCTCTCTTATTGATGACTTACTTGCCTCAGCCTCTTTTCTATAAAAGACTTCCAGCTTAAAAAGTTTTTTTTAGCCCTAACCGGTTTGGCTCAATGAATAGAGCATTGGCCTGCGGACTCAAGGGTCCCAGGTTCGATTCCGGTCAAGGGCATGTACCTTGTTTGCAGGCACATCCCCAGTAGACTCTCTCTCCCTCTCCCTTCCTCTCTGTAAAAAAATCAATAAAATATATATATTTTTTAAAAAGTTTTTTTTTAATTGATTTTAAAGACAGGAAGGGTGGGGGGAAGAGAGAGAGAGAGAGAGAAAGAGAGACACAGAGAGAGAGAAATATTGATGTGAGAAACATCAATCAGTTGCCTTCCTAACATGCCCTATGTCCTGACCAGGGATTGAACCCGCCACCTTTTGGTGAGCTAGACGATGCTCCAACCAACTGTGCCACACTGACCAGGGCAAGACTTAATCCCTCAGAGAATTTCTCTGCTTGCTAGATAAGATGCTGCTGAATTCATAAATGGCTTAATACCCAATGTGACCTTCAAATTTGCTCAGTTATATTTTGTTTATTAAAAATAGCAAGAAGCTAATCCAATTATAGTTTGAGGGCAATGAATAATGGGGGTTATCAAGTTAATCAAGTGTTGATTATAATAAATTATATCTTTAAAAAGGACAGATGACAACCTGGCCGGTGTGCTTTAGTTGGTTGAACATCATCCCAAGCATCAAGAGATCGCTGGTTGGATTCGAGGTTAGGGCACATGCCCTGGTTTCGGGCTCGATCCTCAGTAGGGGGTGTACAGGAGACAGTCAATCAATGTTACTCTCTCCCTCTCCCTCTTCTCTCTCTAAAATTAATAAAAAGACATATTTTAAAAAAACTATTAAAAAAAGATGTCAAATCACTGAAAGTCAACAGCAATTAGAAACTTTTATAAAATTTTAGCATCTTAATTTAGCTTTAGCCTTAAGGTCAAATATTAAATGGCACATATAATTTGTGAAATAACTTTTAAAATATTCCATTACTCAATTAAATGTAAAAGGAATGCAATAATGATTTCACTATTATATTATTTAGTTTTAGTGATATTCTGTACTTACACAAAGTGTTAAAGGCATTTTCTGAAATTTTAAAAACATTTATATTCAAGCCCTGGCCAGTGGTTCAGTGGTTAGTGTTGAACTTTGCACTGCAGGGTCTTGGGTTCAATTTCTGCTCAAGGGCACATACCTGGGTTGCAGGTTTGATCCCCAGCCCATTGGGGTGCATGCGGGAAGCAACCAATTGATGTGTCTCTCTCACAGTGATGTTTCTCTCTCTGTCTCCCTCCCTCCCTCCTTCCTCCCCTACACTCCCCTCCCTTCTCTTTCTAAAAATCCATGTAAAAAATATCCTCAGGTGAGGATTCATCAAAAAATAAATAAATTTATATTGAATAGTGTAATAGAATCACAATATTATTTCTATCCTAAGGATGGAAATTCATTTACCCTTTAATTTGGGAGACACTAAGAGAAAGGGCTTTTATCCACTCCCATGGTATCTTTAACATGAAGGTCTCAAATGATATAAAATTTAAATATTCATCTGTGACCTAAATGGAAAGAATATAGGTTATGTCAGTAGCTTACTATATAATCTGAGCCCAGTCACTAAACTACATGTAAAGCTTAAGGGAGAAATAGTTAAAGAAACCATTCTGAACACTAACTGACACTTAAACTTCAGAATGCCATACTATTTCACAAAGCAGATGGAAAAGATATGTCACTCATAGATAGGAAAAATAAAGATAAAAAGATTTCTTACACAATGAAATCTAAAATCAGGAAGTTATATATACCTTTTCATATCATGAGACATGGAACCCAAATGCTGAAAACTATACAATAGGCCATGCTATGTATCTGATCTATGAGTTAAGAAGTAGCCACTGACCATTTTCAAAAGAGGAAAGTTCAAGGAGTTACCATCTATGCAAAAATGTTTATTCTCTTAAGGAATTTTAGGGGAAAATAATATTGAATGCCTGCTACATACTCTATTAAATGTCTGGTATGTATTATAATTTTTTATTCAAATCCACTTAAAAATAATAAAAAACATATGTTTGGATTCTTTCAGATTGTAGGTCATGGAAAATTTACAGGTCAATGTAGTTAGGATACCTTGTGTAACTCATCATATACAAGCTGATGGGCAAATCTTGGACAGGGTTCTTCTTCTTGAAGACTTTTACTTGGATTATCCTTTGCAGCTTGATCATTTTTATAGACACAAGACCTGCAAGACATTGCTTTTAAGGCATGCTATCCTATAAAATTAGCAGTACACATAATCCTATATAATAAAGAGGTAATATGCAACCTCAAAATGGCTGCCTATGATCAGGCTGGCAGGGGGGTTAGTGAGGGACAAGCAAACGACTGAGCAAGCAGGCTGCCTGAGGCAACCAGGCTGGGAGGGAGGTTAGTAAGGGACGACCAAATGACTGAACAAGCAGGCTGCATTGGGCAACCAGGCCAGCAGGGGGGTTAGTGAGGGATGACCAAACAACTGAATAGCAGGCTGCGTGGGGGGAACAGGCCAGCAGAGAGGGGCAGTTGGGGGCGACCAGACCAGCAGGGAGGCCAGTAAGGGGTGACCAGGCTGGCGAGGGGGCAGTTAGGAACAACCAGGCCAGCAGGGGAGCAGGCAGTTGGGGGCGACCTGGCCGGCAGGGGGGGGGGGCAGTTAGGGGCAATCAGGCTGGCGGGGGGGCAGTTAGGGGCGACCAGGCAGGCAGGCAGGTGAGCGATTAGAAGCCAGCAATTCAGGATTGTGAGAGTGATGTCCCCAGGATCAGGCCTAAACTGGCAGTCGGACATCCCCCAAGGGGGTCCCGGATTGGAGAGGGTGCAGGCTGGGTTGAGGGGGACACCCCCCCCCATGCACGAATTTCATGCACCGGGCCTCTAGCCTTATATAATAAAAGGCTAATATGCAAATTGACCAAACTGCGGAACTGGTCGTTATGATGCACACTGACCACCAGGGGGCAGACGCTCAACACAGGAACTGCCCCCTGGTGGTCAGTGCGCTCCCACAGCGGGAGTGCCACTCAGCCAGAAGCCCTGAGCTGGGCTCACGGCTGGAGAGCGCAGCAGCGGTGGCGGAAGCCTCTCCCACCTCTGTGCAGTGCTAAGGATGTCTGACTGCCAGCTTAGCCCCACTCCCCGGCTTAGGGCTTAAGCCCTCAGTCGGACATCCCCCGAGGGCTCCCAGAGTGCGAGAGGGCACAGGCCGGGCTGAGGGACCCCTCCCACCGAGTGCACAAATTTCATGCACCAGGCCTCTAGTGTTAATACAATTGTAGACAGCAAATTAATTGCATGTCTAATTACCAACAAAACAATTATAAATTTGTTTACATCAAATCTTAAAGTTCTGGTCATTCCCATAAAATAATCTGATTTGTTAGAACGGAGTTCTTAAGTTCTTTTAATGTCCATCAAAACCTCACTTAAGAACAACCTACCTCATGTTATGAAACACAAACAGCACTTATGAAGGTTCAAAACAAAGGCTGAAAGAGCTAAAAACCTGTTTACCAATTCACAATAAAACTACAGTACATTTTCATTTTTACCGTAAATAAATGTCATATTTAGAAAATAATAAATTCTTTAGTTGTTGAGCACTACCCTCCATTACTGAATGGAAGAAGTTCTCTTAAGTGCCCTGTTTTGACATCACAAGTTAACACAAGTCCTCCAGTTCCCTCTTCTTTTGAATATACAACCTCAAGAAATGTTAAATTGGAATTGCAGTACAGACAAGAGCTCCTTACCAACTATTCCTCACTATGTCATAAATCCAGAATGAATTTCTGACATTCTCTTCCCTCTTTTCCTTGTCCTTGCTGAGTCCAGATAAGACATGTATTTCATTCAGTTCTGGATCAATGGTTGCTCTCTGTGTGAATCCTGTCATTGGAACTATAAAATGAAAGAAAACAGTAAGATGACAATGTTCACATAGACAGTGTTTCATTAGATAACAGATTAGTGCTATTATGTTAAAGATTAATACATCCTTACCATACTCTGTAGGGTAAGGCCACAACTTATTTTTTAACACACTACATAACTTTTATATTAAACAATAAACAGCCCTGGCCAGTGGCTCACTTGTTTGTAGCATAGTTTGGACCAAAAGGTTACATTTTGATTCCAGGTCAGGGCACATATCTAGGATGTGGGTTCTATCCCATGGGGCATGGTTAGAGTAGGTAAAAGAGGCAACCAATCGATATTTCTCTCTCACACTGATGTTTCTCTCTCTCTACCTTCCTCTCTCTTTAAAATAAAAAACACACATATTCTCAGGTAAAGAAAAAAAGGTAAAATAAATAAATATAAACAAACAAACAATGGTTTATTGTTTTCTCTCCACTCTAGAATATAGGCTGTACAAGGGCCAAGGTTATTTGGTTCATGATTTTTTCCTAATGGCTGGCATACAATAGTTATCAACTATTTGTTGACAGAATAAATAAATAATAACTACCAGAATGGAGCTAAGAGATAGAAGGAGGTATGCAATGTAATCATTTTGATTGAGAAAAAGGGCAATACTTGAACTGATTTATTATCTGGGTCAGCTCTAATCCCACCTAATAATAGACAAATATGCAAATTGACCGCACCTTCGCTACACATAAGCCACGCCCACCAGCCAAACCACGCCCACCAACCAATCAGGACGAATATGCAAATAACCCCAACAAATATGGCGGCTAATTTGCATATCAAGACAGCTTAGAAAGAAGCCAAGAGCTGCAGAAGGGAGCAAAGCTGTGGAGAAGCAAGCAAGCCGGGGGGGGGGGGGGGGAGAAGAAGGGAGGAGCGGAGGCGGGACCGGGGAAGAAGGGAGAAAAGCAGGCGGGCTGGCGGAGAAGGCGGGGCGGGGGAGAAGGGAGGAGCGCAGGCGGGGCCGGGGGAGAAGGGAAGAGCGGAGGCGGGGCCAGGAGAGAAGGGAAAAGCAGGAGGGCTGGAAGAGAAGGTGGGGCGGGGAAGAAGGGAGGAGCGGAGGCGGGGCTGGGGGAGAAGGGAAAAGCAGGCGGGCTGGCGGAGAAGGCGGGGCGGGGGACAAGGGAGGAGAGCAGGCAGGGCGGGGTAGAGTGCAGCAGGAAACCCTATTGCAGGATTTTTCCTGTAACGGGAACGCTAGTTTAATAATAGAGATTAAAATATTCAAATCTTGATCTGGAAAAACAAAATTTGACAAAACTGAAACAGATTTGTTTAATATGGTCAGAAGCATTTAAAATATTTGTCATGATGTAATATGAAATGACATAATTTCCAAGAAAAAAAATGTTGGTGTATAATATGCCCCAAATATATTTTCCAGAGAGATCTAACTCCCCAGAGTTAACGTTTGTTTTTTATTAAGAAATCCATTAAATGAATGATGGTCATTCTGCATTACCCAGAAATTTGTAAAACGTTGATATGGCAAATGTAAATTGTTCTCATCAATGTTATTTGGAAACTAGTAGCCCTGCGCACGAATCCATACACCAGTAGCTCACCAGTAGCTTGCTGCCACCCTCCAGTAGCTCTCTGCCCACTGCCCCGCCCTCCTGTAGCTCCCCCTCCCCCCTCATAGCTTGCTGCCCTGCCCCCTCCTATAGTTCTCCACTGCCCGCTTGTAGCCAGTAGCTCGCTGCTGCCCTCCTGTAGCTCTCCGCCTGCTGCCCTGTCCTCCTGTAGCTCCCTCTGCTCCCCCAGCGCCCCCTCATACTTTGCTGCCCTGCCCCCTCCTGTAGCTCTCTGCCGCCCGCTTGTACCTCGCTGCCCCACCCTCCTGCTAACCTGTGATCCGGTCGTTACGCATTCGGTTATTACACGGTCGGTCGTTATGCTTCACGGAGTAACGACCATTTGCATATTACATCTTTATTATAGAGGATATTAGTTGAAATATAATTTTATATTAAACATAACTGCCATGTATCTAAAACAATGTATTGTTTCAACACTACATTTCTTTCTTTTTTTGTTTTGTTAATCCTCACCAAAGGACATTTTCCCATTGATTTTCAGAGAGTGAAAGGAGAGGGCAGGGAGAGAGAGAGAGAAAGAGAGGAAGAGAGAGAGAAACATCAATGTGAGAGAGACACATATATTGGTTGGCTCCCTCACACGCCCCAAGAGGGACCCAGGATTGAACCTGCAACCCAGGTATATGCCCTTGACTGGAATAAAACCCATGACCCTCTGGTGCCCAGGTTGATGGTCTAACTACTGAGCCACGCCAGCCAGGGCAACACTACATTTCTTATAGATAAACAATTATCATATGCTCAGAAAGCTAAACAAACATCAAACTAAAGAAAAATATCTCAATCAATTCAGAATAGGAGATGCTAGCCATACTGTATTTATTTTTTCCTAGTTTACCTTAAATTCATGTGTCCTCTTACATTGCTATTCAATAAATTTGAGATATTTTAGACCATCCAAATGTATTCCACAGTAAGTGTATTTAAAGATTATACACACAAAACACAGTAATTTGTATACATCCATACACAAGTACATTTATGTATATTTATATTCATTCAAACACAGACCTAATCTTAACAAAAACCTAGACCCTCGTGCCATACTCCTTAGTGTTTATGTAAACTCTGATATTTTCTTAATAAGGCTTGGTAAACTTTCAAAAGTGCCAAAATTTTGACCTCTATTCCTAAAATAACCTTGGAAAAAAAGATAAAACTGTAAAAAAATGAAATCACTTTACAAAAATATACATATTTTTATTGATTTCAGAGAGGGAGAAGGAGAGAGAGAGACATCAAAGATGAGAGAGAATCACTGACTGTCTGCCTCCTGCACCCCCCTCCTACTGGGGATGAGCCTGCAACCGGTCATGTGCCCTCACCAAGAATAGTACTGCGACCTCCTGATTCAACCACTGAGACACACTGGCCAGGTGAAAATGAAATAACTTTTTATTAGTGGTGGAAGTGGAGGACATAACTGCCTAAATTTATTGCACTTAAATTTCTTTGTCCCATTTTGTCTTAATACTGAGCCTTAAAATTAAGAAATCTAGAATATGGATTGGCAATCTATGGCTTGATCTGATCAGGGTCAAATGAGGCCTCATCAATTCATTTACATTGTGTCTCTGGCTATTTTCACCCTATAGTAGCAAGGCTGAGTAGCTGCAACAGAACACTTACGGCTGGTAAAACTCAAAATATAGGTAGGGTGTCCCCAAAAATGTATACACACTTTAACAGCTGATAACTCACTTAATTTTCACTCCTTTTCAGGTTTAACTGATTTGAAATAATGGCTAAAGCCAGACTAAGCTCTGAACAAAGAAAATTTATCCTAAAAATCCACTAGACTTTTCTTTTATGGGGATACATAAAAGATAAAGTTTATAGTACAAAACTGAAAGAGTCAACGAACTGGGGGCACACAAATACCGAAGGAAATGATTCTTGATGTTTGTGATTCCATTGCTTTGTGTTATCAGCAGCGCCTGGACCAGGACGGTCATCAGTTCTAAAACAGGTATTGACAAAAAAAATTGACTCATTTCTATAGATTCTTTTAAAATTTGAAAATGAACTGTATGTTAGTAAGTACTGACTGTATAATCATTCAAAGTGTGTACACATTTTTGGGGGGACACGCCGTACTTACATCTGGTTTATTATAGAAATAGTTTGTTGACCCTTGTTCTATAATCTTTTAAAATGCAAATATCAGAGATTATGAGTTAGAAACTAATGCAACAAACTGCTTAATTAAATAAGGACCCACTGAGGAAATGGGAATTTTTGAGCAGAATGGAAATCAGTGGAGAAATATATTTTGAATTCCCTAAGTGGGGGTGGAGTCATCAAAGAGAGGGGGTTAAAATAGTATTGAGCTGGGGAAGAAATGTAAGAACGTAGAAGAATGTAAGACCAAGTTGTACATGCTTCCGTTTTTTTCCATATGGTCACATTTTGCCTAAAAGCACCTTAGTATCAGAAGAGAAAAACGACAAGGGTCGTTTAAGCAGTAGGCAGGTTTACAATACTCAGGGAGGTTAAGACTACCATGTTTATAGAGATATATTTCACATACCATAAAATTCACCCATTTAAAGTGTACAGCTTGGTATTTTTTAGTATACCCACTGGAAAACCATCATCACAATCTAATTTTAGAATATTTTAATTACTCCAAAAAGAAACCCTATACCCATTAACAGTCACTCCCCATTCCCCCTCCCCAACTCCTCATGGAGTAGGCTGCATCATTTGACATGTCCGACAATTTAAAAAGGTTCTAATTTCTCCACATCGTCAACATTTGCTATTGTCCACCTTTTTCACTACATCTTAGTGGATATATTTGAATGATTAATGATGTTAGATATCTCTTCATGTGATGACATGGCACCAGTGCATGTCATAGCGTGGTTATCAGCCATTTGTATATCTTCTTTGGAGAAATGTCTATTTAAATCCTTTGCCTATTTTAAAAGCGTGTTATTTGTTTCTTTATTATTGAACTAGGAGCCCGGTGCACGGATTCCTGCACCAGTGGGGTCCCTGCGGGGATTGGGCCCAAGCTGGCGGTCCAACACCGCCTGCCACTCTCGCTCATCCCAGCCCCAGCCTGGCTGTGCCTGCTACAGGGTCATCAGTACTGGTCGATCAGGAGAGGATCGTGCCACCGCAGCGGAGTTTGCCAGCCACTCGCCTTCCATGAGCCCTAGTCTGGTGCCTGTTGGTCAGCTGAGCGGCAGGGGGCCGCTCCTGCATTGAGTGTCTGCCCCCATGGTGGTCAGTGCACGTCATAGTGACCAGTCGACCAGTTGCTTAGGCTTTTATATATATACTAGAAGCCTGGTGCACGAAATTCGTGCACGGCAGGGGGTTGTCCCTCAGCCCAGCCTGTACCCTCTCTAATCTAGGACTCCTGGAGGGATGTCCGACTGCCTGTTTAGGCCCGAAGTTGGGGGCAAACAGGCTGGCAGGGGAGCAGTTAAGCATCAACCAGGCTGGCAGCGGAGTGGTTAGGGGGTGATCAGGCTGGCAGGCAGAAGCGGTTAGGGGCAATCAGGAAGGCAGGCAGGCAAGCAGTTGGGAGCCAGCAGTCCTGGATTGTGAGAGGGATGTCCGACTGCCCGTTTAGGCCCAGACCACCAGGACTGCTGGCTCCCAACTGCTTGCCTGCCTGCCTTCCTGATTGCCCCTAACCGCTTCTGCCTGCCAGCCTGATCACCTCCTAACCAATCCGCTGCCAGCATGGTTGATGCTTAACTGCTCCCCTGCCAGCCTGTTTGCCCCCAACTTCCCTCCTCTGCCAGCCTGGTCACCCCTAACTGCCCTCTCCTGCAGGGTTGATCACCTCCAACTGCCCTCCCTTGCAAGCCTGGTCCCTCTCAACTGCCCTCACAACTGCCCTCCCTTGCAGGCCGGGTGCCTCACAACTGCCCTCCCTTGCAGGCCGGGTGCCTCCCAACTGCCTTCTCCTGCTGGCCATCTTGTAGTGGCCATCTTGTGTCCACATGGGGGCAGGATCTTTGACCACATAGGGGCAGCTATATTGTGTGTTGCAGTGATGATCAATCTGTATATTACTCTTTTATTAGATAGGATAGAGGCCTGGTGCACGGGTGGGGGCCAGCTGGTTTGCCCTGAAGGGCGTCCCGGATCAGGTGAGGGTTCTCTTGGGGTGTGGGGCGGCCTGAGCGAGGAGCCTGTGGTGGTTTGCAGGCCGGCCACGGCCCCTGGCAACCCAAGCAGAGGCCCTGGTATCTGGAATTTATTTTCCTTCTACAATTGAAACTTTGTAGCCTGGGGCGGCAGCCATTTCTGTGGCAGTTAATTCACCTTCTACAATTGAAACTTTGTAGCCTTAAGCAGGTGAGCCTGGCCAGGGTGTGCTGAAAGCTTTGCTTCCCCTGTTGCCACCGGCAACCCTGACCTGCTCTCTCAAGCTCCGTTCTGCTGCCATTTGTTTGAATTTGTTTACCTTCTATAATTGAAACTTTGTAGCTTGAGTGGAGGCTTAGGCCTGCAACGGCTATGGAAAGCTTGGCTTGCTCTGTTACCTGGGAAACCTTGCTCTCTGTGGCTGTAGCCATCTTGGATTGGGGTTAATTTGCATACTCGCCCTGATTGGCTGGTGGGCGTGGCTTGGCTTGTGGGCATGGCTTATGTAGTGGAGTGATGGTTAATTTGCATATTACCATTTTATTAGAGAGGACTAGAGGCCCAGTGTACGAAATTCATGCGGGGGGGGGAGGGGTCTCCTCAGCCCAGCCTGCACTCTCTCCAATCCGGGACATCCCTCTCACAATCCTGGACCACTGGCTCCTAATCGCTCACCTGCCTGCCTACCTGGTCACCCCTAACTGCACCCCCTGCCAGCCTGATCGCCCCTCACTGCCCACCCCTACTGGCCAGGTCGCCCCCAACTGCCCCCTCCCTGCTGGCCTGGTCGCTCCTAACTGTCCCCCTGCCAGCCTGGTCACTCCTTACTGCCTCCCATGCCTGCCTGGTTGCCCCAAACTGCCCCCCCCTGCCAGCCTAATTGCCCCCAACTGCCCCTCTGCTGGCCTGGTCGTCCCCAACTGCACCCCTCTCACCGGCCTGGTCACCCATAACTGCCCCCCCGCCAGCTTGGTCGCCCCACGCAGCCTGCTTGTTCAGTCGTTCAGTCGTCCCTCACTAACCACCCTGGCGGCCTGGGTGTAGGCAGCCATCTTGTGAGGGTGTGATGGTCAATTTGCATATTACCTCTTTATTATATAGGAGGATAGATTTTAAGAGTTCTTTATATACTCTGGATGTAAGTCCCTTATCAGATTTATAATTAGCAGAATCACCCCTCCCCCATTCTAGGGATTGTCTTTACACTTTCTTGATGGTATCCTTTGAAGCACAAAAGTTTCTCATTTTTATAAAGTCCAATTTATCTCTTCTACTTTTGTCATTGTGCTGTAGTACTGATTTTGTGCTAGCCAGTGAGATGACATAATAACTCATCATAATATGTATGCTAAGCACCTAAATCAAGACACTGCTTTTCAAAGCAAAAAATGAAAAATTGCATTCAAATGAGGATATTAAACCACTGGGTTCAATACTGGTTTCATATTATCAAGTTACTTTACCTCAATAAATCTTTAATCTTTACAAATTCTTTGAGGAGCTATTTCAATAAAACAAACCAAAAAATGGAATCCAAGAAAAAGAATGACATGGGATATAAGAAACAGTGGTAGTGATATATGACACAGGAAAAGAAAGCATGAAAGAAAATAAAGATCCATTAGATCTTGAGCTTTGTATAATACATTTTGGAATGAAAAAGGTTTTAATAATAGAGAATATTTTCTTCCCTGTAAGTCCAATCACAATACCAGAATTTATATGGTGCCCAATTTCCCCTCCCTCACTGTTTTTATTGCTTAGAATTTTGGTTGTAGTGTTATTCTTCAGGCAACAAATTTTCTCAAGATAATTTCATCACCATTTATCACTTATTTCTAACTATAGGCCTGGTGCACAAAATTCTGCACGGGGGTGGAGTGGGGAGGGGTGTCCCTCAGCCCAACCTGTACCCTCTCACAATCTGGGACCCCTTGGGTAGAGTCCCTAGGCCCGGCTGGCGATCAGGGCCGATTGGAGCTTTCCTTCCCCTGGCTGCCGGCAGCCACGGCCCCCCGCCCCCCCCACCCCCCACCGATTGCCATCTGTGTGGCGCTGCCCCCCTTCCCCTGCCACCAGTCGTCTCCCTTTGCAGGCGACAGGCATGGGGTGCGATCACTTGGCTGGCCTGGGCCTCCCTCTGCAGGGCAATTGCTGGTTGGCCCCGCACACCCTCCACAGCGTTGCGGGCCGGTGGCCTGGGCCTCCCTCAGTGGGGAAATCAATCGCTGGGCTCCACGATCGATTGCCCAGCAGAGGAAGGTCCTGCCCACCTGGCCAGGGCTCCGCGATCAATAGCCGCACAGAGAGTGGCCTGGGCCTCCTTCTTTGTGGCAATTGATCGCGGAGCCCCCACATTGATCACCCCGCAGAGGGTGGCCTGGGCCTTCCTCTGCGGGGTGATTGTGGGGTGATGGCGGGGCCCCCCAACCAATCACATCGCACCTGCCTTGGCTGGCCTGGCACCAGTGCATGTCATAGCGTGGTTTTCCGGAAGGTCGTCTGGACAGTCATTCTGCTGTTCAGTCGTTTGGTCGATTTGCATATTATGCTTTTATTATTATAGATATCTCCTAGCTTTCTCAGAGTCTTGCTTCCATATGGGTTTCCAATGTGGCAAATTTCCCGAGACAAATGCTCCTTAAAGTATTTTATTTTACCCTTACATTTGAAAGTTAGGAGGATATTAATTTCTTGGTTCGGAGTCATTTCCCTTGAGTACCTTTTAACTTAACTGTTTTCTGCCATTCACTACTGCTGTTGAGATGATATCTTTCTTGTTCCCTTGAAAGTCATCTGCTCTTTCTGAACTCTTTAAAAATTTTCCCTTTGTTTTTGATATTCTAAATTTTCTTTTAATATGTCTAGAATGCATTTCCCCTTATTTTTCCTGTTTGGCACATTACAATTCCTTTCACCAATCTGAGGAGTTTCACCTTTCCTGAATTCTAGAAAATTTATCTCCATTATTTCTTCAATGATTCCACCTTCTTAAATTTCTATTTTTCTCTCCTTTTGGAACTGCTAAGATGTTGGTACTTGTGCAATTCTTCATACCCTTTGGCTTTTCTTTTATATTTCTATCTCTTTACATTTTCTGTTTCCTCCTAGAACAGTATTCATTCTAATCTTTCAACTAATTAATTATTAATTCATATCCATCATATTTATATTTGTCGCATTCATTTCAAATATATATATTTCCTATTTAGTATTTCCATTTGGTTCTGTTTTTATGATATTATATGTTACTGATATTACTAATGGGATCCCTTAAATCTTTAAATACATTGATCATGCTTGTTTTAAAATTCTTGGTTCATCTATCATAATAGATCATATATATTTTCTTACTGATTTCACAAATGTCTAGTTACATTGGCCTGTGAAGTAATGTTTTTCAGGGTACCAGCTATTTTTCTGTTAAAGAAAAATGTATTAGGAGGGACCAAAGGCCAGGCCTTAGGTAGTATCAGCTGCAGTGAGTTTAAGAAAAATGAAGGAAGAGCCATAGGGTAGCAAAGCCTAGGCACCAAGAACAAATTTATCACTTCCATTTGCTATGATCTCCTCCCCTCTCCCCCACCTACTCCATACAAGGGTTTCACACCATTTCATACCTTTAAACGCTTGGGGGAAGTAAAAGGCAGTCTCCCTTGACTAAAAGGGCATGGGAAGGGAGAAATGAATTACTGAGAATGGATGGTTATGAGGAAGGATAGTAAGAAGCTAGAAAAATTCCTCATCAAATGGAATGAGGAAACTCAGACAGATACTTAAAAGACTGAGCGATTTACAGCCTGTTAATAAATCACAAGGTCTTACCTTCCCTAACTAAGGACACTTAGGATCAAATGCCTTCTACATTCCAGATCAGTGCAGGGGCAGACCTGCCTTGGTCTGGTCCCACTTCAGTGACATTTTTTAAAGGGGAAACGGACCAGATAATGACCCTGTAACCTCTATAGGCTCATTTTGATGAATCAGCATTTTAAAGGACACACCTAGAGCTGATGAATATTCTATTGAGATCCTCTCCTGAGAACTCCCCTAAGATTCCCACCTCTAGAAAACAGATAAAAATACTTAAGACAAAGGACCCAGTACACACTCTTCCTGGAGCATGCCCACATCTTCACCCTTTTTTTCCTCAGGCATGTATCTTTGCTTTCTTTTTCCAAAGCTCTAATGGTTCTCAGGAAACTTGCAACCAGGGGAGCAGTGGGCAGCAGCAGCTAGGCCAGAGCTAACCCCCTGAACCTGTTTCGTCTTGGTAATTTATTTCCTGCGTCTACGCAACCCAACTGGCTCACTTCTTCTGCCTCTGTGACTTTCTTTCTTTTCTTTTTTTAAAATATATTTTATTGATTTTTTTTACAGAGAGGAAGGGAGAGGAGTTAGAAACATCGATGAGAGAGAAACATCAATCAGCTGCCTCCTGCACACCCCCTACTGGGGATGGGCCTGCAACCAAGGTACATGCCCTTGACGGGAATCAAACCTGGGACCCTTGAGTCCGCAGGCCGACACTCTATCCACTGAGCCAAAACGGTTAGGGCGTGTGACTTTCCTTCTAAAGGGTCAAAGCAGCCTTGCCTAGGCTCAACTCTTACGTTTCCAAAGGGCCAAGGCAGCTCCACGTAGGCTCACTCCTGTTGCTATGATCTTGCCTCTTCCATCTTAATTCCTTCCTTTGTTTCACTGTCCCCAGCTTTTGCTTTTTATTTTTGTTAACCTCACCAGATATTTTTTCCATTGATTTTTAGAGAGAATAGAAGGAAGAGAAGGAAGGAGGTGGGGGTGAGAGAGAGAAGGAGGGAGAGGGTGAGAAAGACATCAAAATGAGAGAGACACATTGGTTGCCTCCTGCACATGCCCCAACTGGGGCCAGGAATCCAACCTACAATCCAGGTACTTGCCCTTGACCAGGAATCGAACCCTCGACACTTCTGTGCACAGACCAGTGCCCTAACCACTGACGCATACCGGTCAGGGAGTACTGTCCCATTTTAATAAACATACTCTCAAAATCCCCTGGACTTACATTGTGAAATCTTTCCTGCACAAAGTCAAGAACCCACACATTCACCCAGGGCTAGGTGGCTCAGATGGAGCTTGTGCTATACACCAAAAAGGTTTTGGGTTCAATTCCCAGTCGGAGCACATTGCTAGGTCATGGGTTTGATCGCCATTGGGGGTGTGTATGGGAGGCAACCTATTGATGTTTCCACATTGATGTTCGCTTTTCGCCCTCTCTCTCTCTCTCAAAAAAAAAAAAAAAAAAAAATCAATAAAAATGTCCTTATGTAAGGATTAAAAAAAAAAAAAAAAAGAAGCCACACATTCCAGACCCGTGACAGGGCACACCCACCTCAGTCCCAGTCCCTTTCCGGTAACAGTCCGTCCACATCTATTTTCATCACTTCTTAGCTCCCATAGGGATTGTGCACTGTCATAATGTTCTCTGGATTCTGGGACTAGTGGGATGGGTTACTCCTGCTAGTTTCTACAGTGAAGGAACAAGAACTGATGCAAGTTAATTTAGGGGTGAGAAAGTCTTCTATCTCATTTAAAGAATTTCTGAAGGCCAGTTGCCTTTCCTTATTTTTCCAGAGCTGGTTTTAGGGAAGAGAATCAAGAGCCTGTGTTAGTTTGCTATTTTGGCAGAAATACTTTTTATTTTGTAGCTCTTTATGTTGTTTGAATTCTACTAAAAATAAATGTTTTATTGATTTTTAGAGAAAGAGAAAGGGAGAGGGATAGAGAGATAGAAACATGGATGAGAGAGAAACATCATCTATTGACTGCCTCCTGCACACTCCTAAGTGCCATCAGTAGATGAGTGAATAAAAAAGCTGTGGTACATTTACACAATAGAATACTACACAGCTGTAAAAAAGAAGGAACTGTTATCCTTTTCAACAAACAGCATGGATGGAACTGAAGAGCATTATGCTAAGTGAAATAATCCAGTCAGAGAGAGATACATACCATATGATCTCACTTGTATGTGGAATCTAATGAACAAAATAAACTGATGACCAAAATAGAACCAGAGGCATGGAAGCATGCAATAGACTGACAGAGGGGAGGGAGGAGGGGGGTGGCCTGGATAAAAGAAGGTGAGGAGAGTAGCCAAACAACATACACTAGTATACAGGAAAGATAAAAAACACAGAAAAAAAAAAAGGAAAAACACAGGAAAAAATCCTGTATAATAAAAGCTTAATATGCAAATCGACTGAATGGCAGAACAACCAGTGGAATGACTGCTCGCTATGATACGCACTGACCACCAGGGAGCAGACACTCAACACAGGAGTGCCCCCAGCCTGCAGGCCCCAGGACAGCCAAGGCGGGTGCCAGTAGGGCCCCCCACTCCCGATCGCCCCACAGAGGGAGGCAACCAATGGCAGTGGCAGGGGGTGGGACTGGCGAGTGGGCAGCACCAGGCCGGCCAAGGCGGGTGCCAGTGGGAGCCCCCCCATTGCCCCACAGATCGGCCCTGATTGCTGACCAGGCCTCAGGACCCTACCCGTGCATGAATTTCGTGCACTGTGCCTCTAGTAAATATCCTATATAATAAAAGGCTAATATGCAAATCGACTGGACGACGGAATGAACAGTCACTATGATGCGCACTGACCACAAGGGGGCAGATGCTCAAGGGCAGAAGCTGCGCCCTGGTGGTCAGTGCGCTCCCTCAGGGGGGAGAGCCACTCAGTCAGAAGCCGCTAAGGAAGTGGGCCTAAGCCGTCAGTCAGACATCCCTGGAGGGCTCCCGTACTGCGAAGAGGGCACAGGCCGGGCTGAGGGAACCCCCTGAGTGCATGAATCTCATGCACTGGGCCTCTAGTATAAAACTAAAATTAGTTGAAAATGGTATTATCAAAAACTAAAAAGACCTAAAGATTAAAAAAAGCTTTCATTCTAACATGTTATAAGTACTAATACATCTTCTGTATTAATTTTCTTCCCAACATGAAAATAAGGCTATCTTTTCAATTTAACAGTTTCTAATGGGTAGTAGCAGGGGGAGGGGGAATGGATAGGAGATTTGCAACAGATAATATTTTAATAGCTTTTAGATTCAAGAGCCAAAAAGCTTGACTAAATGCCAAGAAACTTAACTAGTCTTTTTAAAATAACTCACAAGGAAAGTTATTATAGAAGTAATGCAATGTGCATAATTTAAAAAGTAGAATTCAGCCCAGTCGTTGTGACTCAGCAATTCAACTAAATCATGACATTAGGTTAACATCCCTATAATTGTCTGGTCCTTCCTCTCATTTTTGGAAAGTTGCAAGTACCAGTTCTAAGCATCACTTCCTTGGGGAGGATATTTTTCCCTATTGTCTTCCAGGAGACTTTCCTTGTGTATCATTGGCCAGAAGAACCCTGTAACATGCGAAGCATGGAAAGGGAATCTGGCAAAGGAACAATGACTGCTTGAGACTAATCATGATTCATCCCCTGGGGCTGGGCAACTTGCCATTAAAGGAATCATGGTTTGGTTAAGAAAGGCCAATGGCAACAAACAGTATCTGCCACCTTCTTATCTTCTATATTAGGGATATTTTAAATACTAAATGAGACCTTATTAAGCTCTATCAGTAACTCTAATTTAAAACTTCCTGTTATTTTACTTGAACCTGGGTTTCTACCACTCATCATTTACTTATTGTAAAATCCCAACTAACTTTTGACACTGGGCAATATAGTATTTATTGATCTATCTCAGTTATATTAAGCTACAAAGAATTCAACTCACTAAATACATCAACCATAATTTATTAACTGATTACTGACTGATGGACAATTAGAGTTGTTTCCAGATATTTTACTCTCACAAACAATCATATATAATAAAGAGGTAATATGAAAATTGACCGTCACACCCTTGCACAAGATGGCTGCCCCCATGTGGTCACAAGATGGCCACCACAAGATGGCCAGCAGGGGAGGGCAGTTGGGGGTGACTGGGCCTGCAGGGGAGGGCAGTTGGGGGCGAGCAGGAGAGGGCAGTTGGGGGCGATCAGGCCTGCAGGGGAGGGCAGTTGGGGGCGACCAGGCCTGCAGGAGAGGGCAGTTGGGGGCGACCAGGAGAGCAGGAGAGGGCAGTTGGGGGCGATCAGGCCGGCAGGGGAGGGCAGTTGGGGGCAACCAGGCTGGCAGGGGAGGGCGGTTGGGGGCGATCGGGCAGGCAGGGGAGGGCAGTTGGGGGCGATTGGGCCGGCAGTTGGGAGCGACCGGGCCGGCAGGGGAGGGCAGTTGGGGGCGACCGGGCTGGCAAGGGAGGGAAGTTGGGGCTGATCGGGCCGGCAGGGGAGGGCAGTTGGGGGCGACCAGGCCTGCAGGGGAGGCAGTTGGGGGTGACCAGGCCGGCAGGGGAGGGCAGTTGTGGGCGATCGGGCCGGCAGGGGAGGGCAGTTGGGGGTGATCGGGCTGGCAGGGGAGCAGTTAGGCGTCGATCAGGCTGGTAGGGGAGTGGTTAGGGGGTGATCACACAGGCAGGCAGAAGCGGTTAGGGGCAATCACGCAGGCAGGCAGGCGAGCAGTTGAGAGCCAGCAGTCCTAGATTGTGAGAGGGATGTCCGACTGCCGGTATAGCCCTGATCCCTGTCGGGCCTAAACCGGCAGTCGGACATCCCCTGAGGGGTCCCAGATTGGACAGGGTGCAGGCTGGGCTGAGGGAAAACTGCCCCCCCCCACCCCAAGTGCATGAATTTCATGCACCAGGCCTCTAGTACTAATAAATATCTCTGTATAAGTTATTTTTATGCATCTGTACAAGTATATGTCTAAGAAAAATTCCTAGGGGAAATTTGCTTACCCAAAGAGTATACATATTTTATATTTTAATAAATACCAATATTCAGTGAGCAATCTTTTAATTAAATGTATTGGCTATTTGAATTATTTTTTATTCTTTGAACTATATATTCATGTCATTTGCCATGTTCTACTAGAAAATTATTCCTTTTTATTGGTTTGTAAGAGCTTTTTGTTTATAGTAGGACATAAACCTTTGTCTTAGTTGTTAGTTTATCATTCATTATTTGATATAAATATTTTCCATATACTTTTTAATATGTAAAAAAATAAATCTTTTTTTAATAATGTCTGGGTTTTGTATCATATTTAGAAAGGTCTTCTCCCAATCCTAAATTATTAAAAACAACCAGACTTATAATTTTATTTCTTAAGCATAAAACTTACAATAGCTAAGATTTGGAATTAGTCCAAGTGCCCATCAGTAGATGAGTGGATAAAAACGCTATGGTACATTTACACAATGGAATACTACGTAGGCCTAAAAAAAAAAAATAAAAAAACTCTTACCCTTTGAGACAACATGGAGGGACCTGAAGAGTATTATGCTAAGTGAAATAAGTCAGTCAGAGGAAGACAAATATCACATGATCTCACTTATATGTAAAATCTAATGAACAAAATAAACTGACAAACAAAATAGATCCAGAAACATGGAAGCACACAGCAGACTGGTAATTCTCAGGGTGGGTGGGGGGCGGGGCGGGAAGAGATTAACCAAAGAATGTATATGCATATATGCATAACCCATGCACACAGATAATAGTGCAGTGAAGGCTTGAGGAGGGGGTGGGGGTGTTGTGAAGAGGGTCAACAGGGGGGAAAAAGGGGAACATCTGTAATACTTTCAACAATAAAGATTCAAAAAATTTTTTTAAATCTCTCTAGCATTTTTGTGATACACAGACATCAGAGATGCAGATTTTATTTTATTTTTAACCAATTCTAAGTGGCATCTTAATGTCATTTATTGCATAATTCATTTTCCTTCTCTGAGTGGAAATATCACTTTATCATACACTAAATTCTCATATGTATCTGGAGATATTTTTATACGATCTGTTCTATTCCATTTAATTAATCTGTATAAAGTTGTAGCTTTATAAATATAAATTGTTGTGTTAATACTACTTTATTACCTTTCATTTTCAAAATTGTCTTCAGTGTTCTTGCATGTTTTATCTTTGTTTTAAGGTAAACTTTAATTAACATTATCAAATGACAAATTTTATATTAAAAATATGAATACTGTACTTTCATGATGAGCCTGTAACTAGGAAAAACACTCCTGGGGAGAATTAAAGGGGGGAAATT
This sequence comes from Cnephaeus nilssonii, assembly GCF_951640355.1. Lineage (NCBI taxonomy): Eukaryota > Metazoa > Chordata > Mammalia > Chiroptera > Vespertilionidae > Cnephaeus > Cnephaeus nilssonii. The sequence continues at coordinate 60,265,505 of NC_137083.1, forward strand.
ATGGAAAGTTATTATTTACAATAATGTTGAGAGGAAAATGTACATAATCCAGTTTTAGCAGAATGGCATACCAAATATAAAAGATGCTAAATCGAAAGCAATGAAACCAAGTTATGTTGAATATAAGCACTATCATTTTCTAGCTTGGTTAACTAATCTATATTAATGACAGCAAATCATTAGCCTCATAATCTCTGTACTGATGAAATTGGCCTTATTTAGTTAATTGATACAAGTCTAAAAGGGTCAAAAACATTAAAACTTTATATGTTTAAAAACACAATGTCAATTAGCACAATAAAAGCATATTCCTAGGGCTGAGATGACAGTCAGTAGATTTTGCTTTTAAGGTTCATGAAAATTTGTTTATAGATAAATAGGATCTTGCAGACATAACTAACATAGCACTTGTGTTAGTTTCACAGCCTGATAACAGAAGGGTAAGAAATTTAACTGTCAAAATTTTGGAGTTAGATGAGGCCTTAAGATCAACTGTCTCATCCTCTCATTTTCAGATGAATAATCAGGTCCAGAGAAGTTATATAATTTTGCCAAAGTTGCAGAGGGATGAGTGGCAGACGCAGATGAAGAGACCAAGTTTTCTGATTCTCAGTTCACTATTCTTTCTATTATAACAATCTGCCACTATGGTTAGAAAAAAGAGTGGCAGATGTGGGAAAATAAAGTCAACCAAATTTAAAGAACAAAACAAGTAAACACAAAGCTATTTTAGAATAGAAATTAGGTTGTAAGAGCTCTGTATCACCAATGCTTGACTTAGCATCTGGCAAATGATGAAGACTCAATATGTTTGTTACCTTGCATTTAATACAGCTATGAGAAAGTAATCTATATATATAAAAGCCAAGCGACCGGAACACGGGAATGCCTGGAACGACCAGAACGACCAGTCCCTATGACATGCAATGCTGCTGGCCAACTGGCCTGATCGGGGGCGGCCCCTCTCCCCGGCTGGCCCCCCACCCCAATTGGATCTATTTTGTTTGTCAGTTTATTTTGTTCATTAGATTTTACATATAAGTGAGATCATGTGATATTTGTCTTCCTCTGACTGACTTATTTCACTTAGCATAATACTCTTCAGGTCCCTCCATGTTGTCTCAAAGGGTAAGAGTTTTTTTATTTTTTTTTTAGGCCTACGTAGTGGCCAACCTACCATGTCCCCTCCCACCGCCGGCCCCGCCTGATGGGCCCGCATCAGGGCGGGCCAGCCGGACCCCACCATGCACGAATTCATGCACCAGGCCTCTAGTTCTATTATAACTAGTAGCCCATTTGCAGGAAGAATCCTGCAAGCGGCCGCTTCGGCCGCGTGCGCAGCCAGCTGCCACCGCCTTTGCGGCCGCCGCGCCTGCACCCGCGCACCGCTGCGGCCCGCCCCGCTCCGTCCCGCCCCACCCTGCCCGGGCTTTCCGCTTTTCCTCCCTCTTCCTTCTAAGTTGTCTTCAGTCTTCACTCCTCCCTCCCTCAGTGTATGCAAATTAACCGCCATCTTTGTTGGGTAATTTGCATACTTGCCCTGATTGGCTGGTGGGCGTGGCTTTTGCTGGTGGGTGTGGCTTGGGTGTAGCGAAGGTGTGGTCAATTTGCATATTACTGTTTTATTAGGTAGGATAGCATACCATAGAGCTCTGTTGGTATGACAGACTATCTTCTAAACATAATTTTCAATTAGTGTTAAATAGAGAGCTTACATATGGAAAGTCTGTTAAACCCATTGTGTCCATGGATTTATTGCCAAAAGTTATTCAGAAATAAACCTAAATTTTATATGTGCTGAATTTTGATGTTAATTATGTATGTGTTAGACACAATGCTAATAAATCCCTTCTTTCTAAGCAGCTGCCAATCCACTCATTTAAATTATAATTTTCTCCTGAGGGGAGCATACAATTATTATACTCTGGTGAAAAAAGAAGAGTTGAGGTTTCTTCAATCTTGAGATAATTCATTTAAGTAATTATAAAGAACAACAATGTAAGATTTTATAGTATCTGCAAAATAAAAAATTATAACAAGAAGTAACCATTTTAGAATTAGATATATCATCTCTAATTGGTGACCTCAAAAGTTCAAACAAATTTCTATGATTTCAAACAATCCAATTGGAACTCACATCATAAATGCAGTTTTAATCAAATAACTCACATTACTGAATCATATATAAACATAGTAATTATATGTAAAGTCCATCTCAAATTACAGTAATTAACTTTAGTAAAAAAAAAAAAGCTTCAGAACAGTTAATAAATAGAATATTTAAATAAGCTACAGAGCATCCATGTAATGGAATGAAATTAGTGTTTCTAAGAATATTAAATAATGTGGACATTTAAATAGTACCCTGCCTTGTCTTTAAAAGGACTTTTCATGGCTTACAAAATAAGTAAGATAAAATTAAATTTAAATGAACTTTAAATAAGGTAAAAGTAATTCTATGGGAGTTCAATACATTATACCAGTGATTTTTAACCAGTGTGGTGAAAGAATTTTTAAAACATGCAATACCTGACTATTTGGTCAGGGATACTAACCTCTTCTCCCTTAGATTGTCAAATAAAAAAAGTGACAACAGCCAACACAATAATAGCTTTCTGGTGTGAATGAATCAAAAGTATAATATATTTGTAGGTGTTCTGCAGAATTTTAGTAATTAGTTTATGTGTGCCATGAGATGAAAAAGATTGAAAATCGCTGCATTATGCCATAATTCTCTAAGTGAGGTTTTCCAAATGGTCTAACTAAATCCAGTGAAAGATTTTTTTGATCTAGAGTTCTAAAAAGACTAAATGCTCCTTAAGAAATCTTAAGTAAAGTCTATATATTTTAGCTGAGCTTTTCACAGGTTTTAAAAAGCACAGTCTACTAGTACAGTGGTCGGCAAACTCATTAGTCCACAGAGCTAAATATCAACAGTACAACAATTGAAACTTCTTTTGAGAGCCAAATTTTTTAAACTTAAACTTCTTCTAACGCCACTTTTTCAAAATAGACTCGCCCAGGCTGTGGTATTTTGTGGAAGAGCCACACTCAAGGGGCCAAAGAACCGAATGTGGCTCACGAGCCGCAGTTTGCCGATCACGGTACTAGTAGATTATGCTGCAAGGTGAATACCTAGAACTGTGTTAACAACTAAGGTTAGAACTATATACTTCAATTTCTAACCTGGGCTTGAGGAGTTAGAGAATTTCAGGAGATGATGGTCAATAGGCTAAAATCTGAAAGAGGAGCAGAAGTTAACTTTTGGAGGTAGGAGGGAAGGGTGATCAGGTAGGAAGAACAGCATGAGCAAAAAACCGAAGGCAAGAAAAAGTATTCTATCTATAAAGAATTAATATTCAGTGGTCATGAAACAAAGAACTGGTGGCAAGGTGTGGGTGGATAGCAAGAATGGGTCTGGAACTAAGTAAGCTGGAGCATATCATTAAGGAAGCTGTGAGTCAGGCTTAGTTTATACTTAATCCTGAGGACAAAAAGAACAAAGATTTTAAGCAGGGAAGGAAAACTATCAGGTTTATATTTTTAAAAGAGATTTTTTTACCTTATTAGCAGTAACCAAAACGTAAGGTTGTCAGTCTACTTTTTTCTCCCTATGAGCAACTATAAGCTCCATAAAAATAGAGTCCTTATTTACAGTTGTATCTCTAGTGCTTATCTAGCACCTAGTAGGTGACCAAAAAATATCCGCTGTATAAATGTTAAAGTGCATCTGGCCGGCATGGCTCAGTGGTTGAGTATTGACCTATGAACTAAGAGATCAGGGTTTAATTCCCGGTCAGGGCACATGCCCAGGTTGTGGGCTTGATCCCCAGTACGGGGAGTGCACGAGGCGGCTGATCAATGATTCTCTCTCATCATTGATGTTTCTAACTCTCTCCCTCTTATTCCTCTCTGAAATCAATAAAAAAATATTTTTAAACGTTAAAATGCATGGTTATGTACTTAACTGGTAACAAAGAACAGCTATGTTCTGCTTACAGTGTGAAGAATAGGTTGGGGAGAAGGATAGGGGTCACAGGAAGAGGAAGGCTAGAAACAGAGGCCAAATAGGTGATGATAGCCTAAACCAGTGAGTAGCAATGGGAATATAGAGAAGATGGAGGTAAAACCGACATGACTCGATTACTGGATAGTACTGACCTTAGGTAGTACTGACATACGCTTGTGAAAATGGAAGTACCCAAATTAACACCAGTTTAAACTAGAGGGTCAACCCATCTCTACCCTGCCATGAGCAGGGACACTATTTTCCTTGAAATGCAATTTTGGTCACTTACAGACATGCAAGCTAAGGCTGAGACATTAATTTACTCAAAGTTACTTTGACTAAGGACTGAGATAGGCTTGAAGACAGTGGTTTTCAATCCTGGCCACATATCAAAAGCTCCTCGGGTGGGAGACAAGGTAAACAGAGAGAGAAAGGGGGAATGGGGGCGGGGGGAAACTAAAAGAGAAGGGAAAAATGAGAAGGAAGAGAGGCAGAGGAGGAGAGAGAGGGACAGGAAGATGGAAAGGAGGAAGAAAGGGAAGTAAGGAAGGAGGAAAAGGAGAGAAGGGAGAAAGGAGGGATGGAGGAAAAGAGATGGAAAAAAATTGAAAAAAGAGAATTTCAGTTTCCTAATATGCCAACAGAACCACTAAGGTTCCACAATTCCAAGTATAACCGAAAAGTTTTAGTTGGGAAAATGTCCCAAGTACAGAAGTTCTAACTGATCAACCATGCCACCACAACTTCAGTTAAGGCATCCATCATACATACAACCTTTGGACAACGCAATTTATTAGCATACTGACAAAATTAAACATTCTGTATGTAGACAAAAGAGTGATATTTTCAAAACTTAAATTTGATCAAGACCCTGTAATTAAGCCTTTCAATAACCTATTTAAAAAAAAAAATCGAAAGTTCTTGCATTTGTAAAAGGCACTGAATAATCAGACAACTATTTCTTCAACGTCATTTCATACCAACTTTTCCCACTCTCAATTTGCACCAGCCCCAACTGTTCCTAGAACATGCTAAGTTCTTTCCGGCTTTGGGACCTTTGTACTTGCTTTTCTCTCAGTTCTTAACATAGTTCTTCCTAATTCTCTACTTTTTGTCTTAAATCTTAAAGATTACTTCCTCAGAGATGATTTTCCAACCCACTCTACCTAAATGGGACTTCCCATGTTACTCATTATCATAACATGCAATTTTTTTACTTCACAGTACGTAGAAGGCAACTGCATGTTTCTCTCCACTACAATGTGAGTTCTTTTTGAGAAGGGATCTTATAGCATACAAACCATAAAACACACCTGGCATATAAAGGCACTGAAATATGTTGGGAAGGAGGAATGGAGAGGGTCAAACTCAGATGCTAACAAAGGTTATTAAATTAATGAATTAATTTGCATGGTGGGATAATGCACCATAAATTAAAAATGCATAGCAAAATTGGTGATTCTGATTTCACAAAAGTTGATTATAGCAGTAACTTAGAAAATGAATCTTCTTGTCTTTTCTACTAATACCTCTAGTCCATAATAATAAAATTATATTGATGGGAAAAAATGTCAATTCAATGAAAATGTAAAAACAGAATAAAATTGTACTAAATTTTATACAATAAATAAGTTTAAAAAGAGAAGAAGGAACTACATAAAAATGTTAACAGATTACATCTGGATGGTTTGATACATTTTCTTTTTTGCATCTTTCTATATTTTCCAAATTATCTAAAATGAGAATGTTACTTTTATAATCAAAACAAAATTGAACTAAAAACAAAACAATTATACTTTGATGGCTCTAAGTCTAGTCATAACAATGAATGAAGCATTATATTAATTATTTTTTTAAACCTTCAAATAACAGTCATTAAAGCCTACTTATGACAGTGAAATTTTCTATTTATTCTTTTACTAATTCACTATCACTATTACTCTTTGCCACTTTTTTCTTTTAATCTTGGGAAGCAGCTTACTTAGAATTGGGGGGCGGGAGGGAGGGCACGGGGACGACTTTATTTGTACTCAAACTTCAAATCCCTGCTCTTTATAATTTTTAAAAAAATTTTTAATGGATTTTAGAGAGAGGAAGAGAGCAGAAGAGACAGAGAAACATCAACCAGTTGCCACCTGTATATACCCCAACCTGGGATCAAACCTCTAACCTAGGTATGTGCCCTGACCAGGTATCAAACTGGTGACCTTTCAGTGCACTGGATGATGCTCAACCAACTGAGCCACACCAGCCAGAGCAGATCTATCATATTTTATTCTTGTGTGGCAGACACTTTTGATTGCCTGATCTAATAGCCACTTCCAAACCCTTTCCCCAGTGTACTACATAAATATAGGCTGGAAAAGCTAAATACTTGCTTTCCCAGACTCTCTTGAAGCCAGGTTTCACAGGGAGCTTTCTGGGCAAGTTTTGCTTTCTTTCCTTTTCTCCTATTTAAAATGAGGACATCGTTTGAGGTGCATCAGCCAACTTACTACCATGAGACTATCACCATGTTAAGGATGGAAAACAGAACAATTTAAAAGAACTTGGGGGCCTTTAAGATATTGCTTGAGTCACTGCATCAGTCCAGATTATCTATCTTTGGATTTCTTATTCTGTGCGAGAAAAAAATTCCTTATATGTTTAAGCCATGGTTCCCTAGGCTTTCTATTACTTGAGGCAAACAGATTCTATTGATAAACCATACATATTTGAAAACAGTATTTCTTCCCTCTTGATTCATTGGTGTTTTGGCTCTAAGTAGAAATCTAGATCATGATAATTATCCCTCAGAATTTTAAGACCTTGTTTCCCCTTATCTTACAGTTTCCAATACGGTTGAGAATTTGTATATCCACTCTAAGTCCTATTCCTTTGAATGTGACCTCATTTTACCCTAGAAATTTTTAAGATATTCTCCTTACCCTGATATGTGAAATTCCACAGTGAACAATGATGGTTTTTATTTTGCTAAATTTGACGTACTGACTTCTGTAGGTGTCCATTTATAATCTGGAGCCAATGTTTAGAGCAATTTTCTGCTATTTCTTTATTTTATAACTAGAGACCTGGTGCATGAAAATTTATGCACTGGAGGGGGGTCCCTCAGCCCGGCCTGCACTTCTCACAGTCTGGGAGCCCTCAGGGGCAGGAGGCGACCTGGCAATCAGGGGAAGGCAACGCCCCATCACACCTCTGCTGCTGCCACTGCCGGCAGTGCAAGCCTCGGCTGGCCCTGGTTACCTGAGCCTCAGGCGATCCTGGGTGGCTGGGCAGCCACCATCTGAGGCTTGCCTGAGCCTCGGGCTGGCCCTGGGCAGCTGGGGGACTGAGGGGACTGGGGGACTCTGGAGGCAGGCGCGCAGAGCGGCCAGGCCTGCCTGGGGGCGGGCCTGGCCTTGCCGCCCTGGCAAGGCTGAGGGGACTGGGCGCTGACATCTTGTGGCTGTGGGTGCCACCATCTTTTGAGGGCATGGCAGTCAATTAGCACATTCCCTCCTTATTGGCTGTGGGCGCCGCCATCTTTGAGGGTGTGACAGTCAATTAGCATATTCCCTCCTTATTGACTGTGGGTGCCACCATATTTGAGGGCGGGACAGTCAATTAGCATATTCCCTTATTGGTGGTGGGTGCCACCATCTTTGTGGGCGGGGAAGTCAATTAGCATATTCCCTCCTTATTGGCTGTAGGCGCCGCCATATTTGCAATGACGTGAGGGTCAATAAGCCTATTCCTTCTTTATTAGATAGGCTCTAGTCTCCTCCATTTTCCCTGTTCTCTATAGCTTGAGAAACTCTTATTAGTTCAATATTGGAACTCCTGGATTGATTTTTTTTAATTTAATTTCTTTATTGATTAAGGTATCACATATTTGCTGGATTGATTTTCTAAGGTCCTTATTTTCAACTCTGTCTTTTTGTCTATTTTTCAGATTTCTTACAACTCTTCTACTTTTTTATTCTAACAAAATTTATTTTCCGAAAGCTCTTTCTTAGTCTCTGATTTTTCATTGCATCCTATTATAGTTTTATGGATGCAGATCCTTTCCTCTAAGAAAACTGGCCTTGATCATTATTATTTTCATTTACTTGTGTTCAGTGCATTACTCCAGATTTCTGTTTTCAAGTTTGTTTTGTTTTTGTCTCTCTCTTCCATGGTGAAGGTCCTAATACAGAAGATACTTAACTGACAGTTCAATAAGAGTGACGAAATAAAAAGTTAATTGAAAATGTTATGTATATTGTGGGCAACACTATAGGGGGACTGGGCTGTGAAAGTGGACCAGGCAGCGAGATTAGCCATTTTATGGGCGTGGAGGGTCCCCAAACAACAGTACCTGGAAATATTTTCTCTGAGGCTATACATTTCCTCCAGGAAAGGTGATTCCAGTCTTTTGTAAGAGACATATGTCTAGCATTCTGGGAACAGGGATGTGGTTAGAAGTTCTACTATTCAGTTTATAGGTTTAACTGTTCTATTTTCTGCCCTGTCCCCTTTGCCTCCACAGAGCTTTTATCATTTCATTTCTCCCCAGAAAAAAAAGTGCTAGTAGAAAGTATGGGAGAAGGGTCCTGAGGGCAAACTACTTCATGTGTGTGGTTGTTGTTTTTTTTACAATGGTGCAATCTTTTGTTAAAAGAAAACTTTCCCTCTTAAATATGAACAACTATTATAATTTTAAAAATCTGTTTTTATAAATAATAGCTAAAAGGAAAAGCAAGCTATTCTAATTTCTCACCCTATTGCTCAAATTAGGCATTTTAAACCCCTGGGCCTTAAACAAACATACCATTCTCCTGTGCATACTAATCACAGGCAAAGTGACTACTATGTAGGGTAACTGTGTATCATCTAAAATAGGATACTTTTGAGAGTGAATGGGGCAATTTTAATAACTATGTCAGGGCAATATACATAAAACTGGGATTATCTGAAGCAAACCATTTACCCTATTACGAGGAGAATACCTTCTTGGATGCTGAATTTGTAAACTTAAAAGGCATTACCGTTACATGTCCTCCTTCAGAACAAAGACAGACTCTACTATGCTAGTGCATAATATAAGTTACTATACTGAAAGCAGAAAGTGGAACTGATTAGCAAATATAGAATAATATAGTTTTTAGGATATCAATTCTTGCAAAGCCCCTCCTTCCCAATAAGCACACAAAAAATTCCCATAGAGATTCATATACTATCTTTCTGCTCTAAGGAAATAATAATTAATATATTTTAAACAGATAGAATTGAATAATTTAGCTGGAAGAAAGAGACAAAAACAAGTTTTCTGACCTCTTAGAATTACTTCAATTAAAGAAATGGGGCAAGGGTGAAGAATGGATAGAAAGAAAAGAAAATGGGCTATAGTCGTCCACCTTCTAAAGTATTTAAGACATGAGAGAAGAATCACTAAATGCCTTTACCCATTCCAGAGTCTTTCTTGGTGCCATCTGATATTATGTCTACATGATCAGAATCCACATCATAACTAAAGAAATCATTCAAATAGGTCTTCGATCGCTGGCCACCAAATACATATAAGCAACGATTTTTCTGGAAAATAAGAAAAAAATGGCAAAGAACAGAGAAAGTAGTCACTTCCATGAAAAATTCAGAATGATCTTTAAAATATTTAAACCTCTATAAAAGTAATTTTATGACAGATCCCATGCAGTGGAGTACTATGATGGTACAAAGAGAAATGAAGATGCTTTCTATATACTGCTAAGAGGTGATCTCCAGGATATCCTATTAAAGTAAAAAAGCGAAGTGCAGCCCAGCCGGTGTGATTTAGTTGTTTGAGCAGAGTTCCATGCACCAAGAGATCACTGGTTTGATTCCCAGTCAGGGCACATGCCCGAGTTGAGGAAGCCACAATTGATCTCATGGATGTATCTATCTCTCCTTTTCCCTTCCTTTCTTTCTAAAAAAAAAAAAAAAAAAAAAAATCAATAAAAACATTAAAAAAAAAAAAAGCAAGGTGCAGAATAATGTACACAAGGTGCTCTCTTGTGCAAGAAAGGGAAAAAAGAAATGTGTATGTGTTTGTTTCTTTCTCCAAAAAGAAACAAAGAAAGGAAACTAATAAAAGACAGTTACTTCTTGGAGAAGGGACAGAACAGGAAGACAACAGGGATAACACTAGATCTCTCTTAAAGTACCCAGACTTTTGGGTTTGCCTTTAGAACCAGGTGTATGTTTTTATTTAATTAGAAAACAAATTAACTCAAAAGAAAAAAAATCTCTGAAATTAGAAAATAAATAAACCTATCGGTACATAAAGATATGACCACATAGAGAATATTTCTAGTGATTTTAATTCATGTTTTTGAATACCCTTTCTTAGTGGGCTATATCCTAAGCAGAAAAATAATAAGAAAGCAATTTTAAACAGCATTTAGTGATTTTGCTGTTAGTTTTGCTATTCTGTAAACTATAAGACAGAATAATATAATACTAACATTAGGAAGGAGGATTTTAAACTTAAAAGATATATAAAATCAAAGATATTAAAAATTATAATCTTTCATTTGTATTAGATATAGCAGTATAAACTCATGATTTAATTTTTCTCTTACTTAAAAGGATATATATATATATATATATATATATATATATATATATTATACACACACACAAACATACATATATACACATATACATGCACATACAGAGAAAATTTTGGGGCATCAAAAAAATTAATGGCCCTGGCCAGTGTGGCACCAATGCGTCACCGTTTGATTCCAATTCCTGGCCCAAGTTGGGACACATGCAGGAGGCAGACAATGGATGTGTCTCTCTCACATTGATGTCCCTCCGCCCCCCTTTTCCACTCTCTCTGAAAATAAATGGGAAAACTATCCTTGGGTGAGGACTTAAAAAAAGAAAAAAAAAAAAAGAGTAATGACATCATTGGATTAAACACATCAAATATATAAAAATCGATGAGTTCATAATAACACTTAAAAAAATCTATCGGGCCGAAACCGGTTTGGCTCAGTGGATAGAGCGTCGACCTGCGGACTCAAGGGTCCCGGGTTCGATTCCGGTCAAGGGCATGTACCTTGGTTGTGGGCACATCCCCAGTGGGGGGTGTGCAGGAGGCAGCTGATCGATGTTTCTCTCTCATCGATGTTTCTAACTCTCTATCCCTCTCTCTTCCTCTCTGTAAAAAATCAATAAAATAAAAAATAAAAAATCTATCGGTTAACTTTGGAGCCTCAACTCATTAATATAAAAAAAGTGATAAAGGAAGAAAATCAATTTATATTACCTATCCTATGCAGTTTACATATCAGAGTAGCTACACAGTTAATGAGAATAAGTTTTTAATAATACAATCAGTTAATAAATGCAGAAGAAATGACACAATTAGAAAAATCACCATTTGACAATCTTATTGAAATCTAGGCAATGATTATCAATGGCTGCTAGAGCCATGAGGTAAAATATTGACAGGAAACTTTATAATTAATAATCAGGTTGATAGCACCTGAATTCACTGAACAATTTTAACACTACCAAAAGTATGACAACTACACATAAAATGCCTCTCGATATTTTGCAATCAGACCACCTATGAAGTATTCCTGCACCTTTCCTTTTGTGCTCCCCAAAAGGGGGAGTGAATCTAAAATCAAGTACTATATTTATGGAAGTGATCACTTTGTAAGTTATATACATGTCTAATCACTGGGTTGTACATATGAAACTAATATTATATGTCAACTGTAATTGAAAAATTATTTTTTTAAAGTGACTCTGGATTTAGACCAGGAAATATAGATAAAAGATCACAATAAATGACATTATGAGAAAATAAAATCAGCTAAATCAAGAATACAAGAAATTCTAAAGCTCACATAATTAAGTTTCTTTAACAAATAAGTGGTATGTGGGAGAATAAAATAAGAGGGGTCAGCACTATTATGGATTAAATAAAATTAAGAGATCTGACAACCAAATGTAATACTTAGACTTTTCTGAACCCTGACTTGAATAAACCAATTATGAAAAGGTACTTTTCAGTATTTCAGAAAAATTCTATGTATAAATGTTAAGAAATTGTTTTTACTTTGGTTAATATTATAATAGTATTGCAATTATTATTTTTTAATCCTTAACTGTTAGTGACACACTATAATATTTATAGGTGTCATGATCAGAGTGTCTGGGATTTGCTTTAAAATACCACAGCACTTAAAAAAATCAAAGAAACATTTAAAAAAAAAGAAATATAAGTGGGGTAGATATATGAAAAACAGTGAAATATTGATAACTGTTGAAACTAACGAGTACACAGGAATTTATCATACTCTTCTCCCCACTTTGGCATATGATTAAAATATTCCATAATATATTTTTAAAGTTATATTCACAGAAAGAGGCCCAAGTTTCCACTGTAGCATCAGAAAAGTTTAATGCAATGTCTGTGTGTTGATTTTGCTGATAAATTTTAATTTTAATTCTATAATGTCAATTCTTAATTATTTGCACTTAATGAAGAATAGCAAAGGGAAAAATAAGAACAGATAAGAAAATTGACCTTGCAGTTAAAAAATAAAGAGAAATAGATCTATATAAGCAATGAAGTTAGTAAAAAAAAAACCTACATTATTATTCAGGTGATAACTATTTAGGAATTACTAAGTTGATGGGAAAGAGCCTCAATTATAACAGTTCACTGTTAAAAAGTTTTATTTTTTGTCTATCATTGCTAACACTAATCATTTATATCTAATGAAAAGTTTTGATCACTTACTGAGGAATTAGATTTCACCACTTTTCTTACTGAGATACACATGACAAAATAACATAACACAAAGTACAGAATATTCTTACTGAGTGAAATAGCATGCAGTGTCCTATCCGAGACTGGATATCCTCAGGCCCAGCATTGCAGGAGTCCTCTCGAAGAAGTTTCCAGGTTTGACATTGACAGTTGAAAGCAAACAGCCCACTGAATTGAGGTTCACTGGCTCTGCTGTCGTCTACACTGCCATTACAAGTCAAAATTCTACCCCCAAAGGTGTAGATCATATGTTTTTCTGAGTCCATACACATCTATCAGAATAAAAAATAGATTGAATAGTTTTAGTTTGTTCCTGTCATATGTGTTAAAATGAAACCAATGTGTGTTGTTTTAGACTCTCAAAAAAACCTGAACTATGTCTTAATAAATCTAAGTACCGCCCCTGATTACCATACACATTTATTGCAATACTGCCAACCACCTGGCAGATGGATTTCTAAATACCTTTTCCAGTTTCAATTTTTCCCTCTGAGAATAAAATATGTTTGGGTTAAAGAGCTTTATGCATTCTTGAAACTGCATAATTTTTATACCACATCAACCAACAAATAATACATGAGGTGCTGATCTGTAAACCTAAGAGTGAATACAGGTCTATGGATAAAAAGTGATCACACACTCCTTGCAAGCATCCTATTAATTTTGCTACCATTAAATAAGAGAGCAGATATGTGAATGAGTGATGCAACTAAATTCACCTCTCTGCATTTATTTTACAAAACTCTTCAAATTATGTTAAAAAACAATAAAACAAACAGACATTTGCAACAGTCTTTAGACTGATTTCTACCGTGTGATGAATCTTGCCTTTTTTTAACACAATACTATAAATTTAATTTTCTTGGAGGTATGTTATGCAACTCAAGTTCAAAAGCCAAACTTAATTCTTTCAACTCAGATGACAGTTTTTCATAAAAATATCTGAGAAAAGTCATTTGTCGAAGACAAGAAATAAGAATTAAATTCTATTTCAAAGAATACGTAAGTATAAGTTGGAAATTAGATACTGAACACAAGTGGCATTTATAATTAAAGAAAAAAATTGTGTACACACATCATTTTGCTAAAGCACAAACACTAGCCATTGTATGTTCAATTCTCTCCTCCAATTACTTCTGCTATTCATTTTTTGCATTTTAATAAAAAGTTTAATAATTGTAAAATTTGGTTTTAAAATTAATGTTAAAAAGAAGATCCTAACCAATGTTACCCCAATAAATTTTAAAAAATTAAAATAAAAAAAACACTCTAGCTCTTCTAATCTTTACCTACCACTAAAAAGATCCACTCACTTGCCATTTCCTAGGTTTCTGGCTGATTTTCATAAATTAAGGTGAATATCTATACCTCAAAGGTGAAATCTTAATGAATATGGTTGCAAAACTGAGATAAAGTTTTCATGTCCCTGGCCTCCCAAAGAAAGTGTTCTCACTCTTTAATCTTTAATAATCCTATCATTAAAAGCAATACATACATTCCTGAAGACAACTCAGTGTGGCCCCATTCACCTACTATATATATGACTGTCTAGGGCTGCACTGAAGCTGGGTCACAGTACCCGGTCCTAAATACTTAAAGCTTAAGTCTCTCCAAACACCTGGGGATCATGCTGAAAATCCCGAGGGACACACATTACATAAGCCAATTATATTTTCATAAATTCAGAGTTATACTAATTTTGGCCAATCTCTGTTATCAGGTTTCCTATGGTTATCTAGCCCCTAAATTCTTCATATGGCTACAAAGGGATTTTCTCTTTCCTTTGGGGGATATTTAATTTTGATGTGCTTGTTCTCAGTTGTCTGCCTACAAAGGTAACCAGTTTTCTCTCTGAGGTTTTTAGGATTTTCTCTTAATCCTTGGTTATGAAATTTCATTAAGGAAGTATCTAGGCAGGGATATTCTTTTTCATTCATCCTGAACTGCACTTGGTGTTCCCTTCATTCTGAAAACTGTCTTTCTTCATCTTTAGGAGTTTTCTTCATTTTTACCTTGAGTTTGTTTTGGCTAGCATTCTCTTCTTCTAGAACTCCTATTAGATGGCATTGGAACTTCAGGACCTTCTCTCTGTTTCTTAACTTTTCTCTCATAATTTCAGCCATTAATTTAGTAACCATTTAGAGGTGTGTCCATTCTCCTTTTCAAATAACTTGCTGAGATTTAAAAAAACCTTTAATTTGTAAGTTTTCTAGATATGTCTTTTATGAATGCAATAGCTGTCTGAATTGCTCTAAAAATATCACTTAAACTTATCCTAAAGGCTTCTTCAGTTTATACAACTGTTTTTCTTTGTTAATTCTTTTTTTTTTTTTTAAATATATTTCTTTATTGATTTCAGAGGGGAAGGGAGAGGGAGAGAGAGATAGAAACATCCGTGATGAGAGAGAATCACTGATCAGCGGCCTCCTGCACGCCCCCCACTGGGAATTGAGCCCGCAACCCGGGCATGTGCCCTTGGCCAGAATCGAACCCGGGACCCTTCAGTCCGCAGGCCGACGCTCCATCCACTGAGCCAAGCCGGCCAGGGCTCTTTGTTAATTCTTAATTTGTTGACTTCAGCACCCATCTCATGGTATTAATTACATTAAAATATATGGATTTTTTGGTTGTTCTAGTCCTCTTTATATCTGAGAATCACTAGTCATTTGCCTGCTACATATACAATAGCCGGCCCAAAGGGACTGGGTGGGGAGAAATGATATGTGATGCTGTGAAGGGTTCCACTGCTGCTCTTCAGCTGCCCTTGGGAGTATTGCTCTAACTTTCCAGCTCCGATGCCCACACTCAACACCTGACCTATGGACAATATCACACTTAAGTGCTACTCAAACTGAAGAATGCTTTGCTGTTCAGTCTCCCACTGATCATCTAATGTTTGCCTCAGCTATATAAACTTTGTGGCTTCAATCTTACAGGCTCTAGTTTCTTCCGGTTGGATCTCGTCCTATCTGCTTTCTACCTTAAAGGAATTCTCCCCCCCTCCCATCCCCAATTAGTTTTAAGTTCCCAAAGGGCATTCTTTTTTGTTTTTAACACTATTACTAATGTGTTATTGTCATTTCATAGGATACGGGCAGGAGAGCAGTAAAAGTATGTGTTCAGCCTGCCAATGATCCACACTGACCCAAGGTGAATGAATGTCAACGAGCTGAGATCTCCAATCCTTGACTGAAGTTTCTCCTGCCAATTCTTGGCTAGCTTATATTCCTTTTTCTAGTAATTTCTTCAAAAGGTGGTCATACTTGATGGAGTTTCTCTAGATAAAAAATCCTTGAATCACATTGTCTTTTCCTACCTTCTAGATGTTTCTCTAATGTTTCCTGGTACTGAATGTAGCTGTAGAGAAATCTGATACCAGTCACATTTTATTCCTCTTATAGGTGACTTGATCATTTTGCCTAGTTTCCCCCTAAAATGGCTTCTTTATATTTGAAATCCACTGTTACTAACATTCATATGTCTTAGAATTGAATGCATAGGTCAACTTTTTTCCTTTCTGATTATAACACACCCTTTTGAAATGTGAAATAGTCTTCTTTCTTCAGAAAAGTCATCTTGAATTTTATTATAAATATTTGTTGTTCCATTATTTTGGTTTCTGTATTTAATGTCTCCAATTATATGTATGTTGGCTTATTTTTGCCTGTCTTCTCTATCTATAATTTTCTGACTAATCCTTTTATTAATCTTTATTTCTACAGTACCTGCTCTTCTTATATCTATGTATACGACCCTTACCTATTCTTCATTTTGTTCTATGTAGATTAGTTTTCATTTCTGAAAATGCTACTATGTTTTCTTCAATTTCTTTCCTGAATTTTACCAGGTCCCGTTTTACCTGCTCCTCTTATTTGGTCATCTCATCTGCACTATTGAATTTATGATTTGTAGTTTTCTTCAAAGTATCAAGCTTCATTAAATCATTTAATTCATGTTCGGATACTAATATATAATTTTCATCTGCTATTGTGTGAAGGAAAGTTTTGCTGGTCTTCTTCTTTTTATTAATTTTCCTTAGAGTACCTCTCTGAAAATTTCATGTTTTAAGCTTTTTAAATGTTCATATTTAAATTTGTTGAATTTCCCTGGACCAGATAACAGAAGGTTCCTATGAAAGGGTAATGTTCTTGCTCAAGGACTCCCTCCTCTGTTGCTACTGAATTAAATGGCTTCTTCAAAATGTAGTCCATCTGTGAAGCCCTGTCTTTTTTAAACTCTATCTACCCTCATCTGTATGTGTGTGTGTGTGTGGGGGAGGGGGGGGGGGCGGGGGTGTGTGTTTCTATCTCAAGACTTGATTTCCTCCAGTTCCTTCACTAGATATTGCAAAAGGAGCACTGTTCATACTTGTCACGGTGTTTCCCATATTTTAGAAGATGGTGCTTTCTGATATCTACCACTTCTGAGCCATTCTGGGTGCTTTGCACATTTTATCTCACTAACTCCCCCAGAGTCTGCCCTGCTAAGATGTAACTCTGCTAGGCTCCCTCTACATTCCCAGTTCTCCCCTGTTACATTACTGTCAGCTTTAATACAGGTTCTGAATATTTCAGTTATTTTTGGCTAAACTTACAAGAAATTGGGAGTTGTGAGTTTTCTTTGGCTCCTGGTTTTGCTGAATATGTGACTTGTGTTTTGTTTTGTTTTTTAATCTTTTTTTTTTTTTTGGTTTGGTTCTCATTGTTCCTGAAAATCACACAAAGCAACAACATCGAAAGCTTCAGAACTAAGCTGCCACTATGTTCTTAATAAATCCAAAGCTTTAAATTTATTAACTGTTAAATTCAAAATTGCAAAGTAACTTTTTAAAGCGTTTTTATGCCTCTAGCTTTCTCACGTTCTTGAGCGTTGTGTCAAATCTTAAAGTGTCATGAACAGCCCTAAGTAATTTTGAAGTTCCAACTTATAGCTTTATTTACATGAAACAAAACAGAAACTAGAGGCTTATACAGATTACACAAGGTCACAGAGCTAGTTATTAGCTGAATTAGCACTGAAATCCTGGTTTCTTCACATCTAATCATTTGAAAACCAAACATTTAACAGAACCTAGCTTCCAAGGAACATTCTATTTTATCAAAGTCAAGAGAAACAAAGACCATACATATACTTGTACTTAGACTACCCCTAAGCTATTCTTTTTTCAACTTGTAAAAATAAAGACATAAGCATCTTTTGTAAAAGAAATTTGTAACCAGTTGAAAGCAAGAAAATAAATTGTTTCCCTCAAAATGTTATGTTGACATTTTGTTTTTAAAAGATCAGAACCAGCCAAACTTTTTTTGGAGCTCTTATTTTCCACATGAAAACACTGAGGATGTCGTAGGGAAGTGCAAAGCTTTGCAGAGCTCAGTTACGTAGAGCCAGCAGAAGTTCCAAATTCGATCTGGGGAAGAATACTTGAGGACTAATGTTTTTGATTTTCCACCCACCACTTACTTGATAGGCATATAACCCACTCCTCTTTTCCTTACCATTCTACTATAACAACTAATTGTTAATATAAATATAGCGCAAGAATACTTTTAAAGTAAGTAATTAACAAAAATATGTAATAAACAATAAAGACTTGGTTTTAACTCATATATAAGATAGGAGATAAGCTAGGCCTAAACTAGATTCGATCATAATTAGCACCATCTACTATTTCTCAAGTACTAGACAATGCTATGTTCATCATTACAGTGTTAAAGATTTTTTGAAAGTTTCCTCTCCCCCACACTCCAAAAAAAACTTTGGACATGGTTTGAATCAAATAAAACTGACTACAGAATTCAAAGTGGTTACTGTTTTGTTTGAGGTATTGAACTATACTGAACTGATTGACATGGAGTACATATTCAAATATAGATAAAAATGATAATGACACTCATGAAGATGATGATGATACTTACATGCATATTAATATTAAAATGGCTTACAATATCGCTATGTGTAGTCTTGTCTACAACATCATTATATGATTTTTATTGGTGATTTTAAACTTCATCTAGTTTATGTCAAATTTCTATATGTTTTATAATGTTTGTGATTATATACAAAGGTAAATATATTTCACACAAATTGGAAGAAAAGCTCTAAATTTCAAATTCCTGAATTCATTATAAAGTAATTTAAAATTTCTTCCAGGAATGTAGAATAAGAAGTTTTAAAAGGGAAAATTGTTATTGTTATGATTCCTAGATTTTTTTATACAACTAAATTTGTTTTTCCTGATATGTACTGCTCCATTTACTATCTAAAGTTTTTATAAATTAACATTTGTGTTCTGAGATCTTAGTATTTTATCCTGCAATATATAAAAGAAAAAAATTTTAAAGGATAACTACTGTACAAGTTACTTTTATTATCTGTCACAGGTATTTGTAATAGAAATCTAAGAGATAACTTAGATTATTAAGCATAACATGTGACATAAACACTAAGAGAAAGTTACTAAGCACTAATTAATTCTACCATATATTTATCTGTGCACCAAACCTGATGATCAAACACCAATTTCGGCCCTCCATCAGCAGCAGTATCCTCACTGAGTAACATCCATGTGTTAGTGTCAATGTCATAACGATAAAAGTCACTTTTCAGAGATTTGCTGTTCCTCACAGAGGAATCCAAATAACGGCCCAATGTGTAGATTTGCCTTCGTTGAATGTCAATGCACATTTTATGACATGATCTGGCACTGGGACCATTCTATGGAGAGAAAAAAAAGAACAAGAAATTAAAAGAATAACAAAATAAAATTAAATGCCTCTTTTTGTTTACTTTCATTACAAGCTTTGTTCAGAAACTCATAGCAAGTCAACTAATACAAGTCCAACAAAAGAAGTAGTAGGAGATAAAAATCTTTCCATAGAAATGCTTAAAATCTACCAGGAAAGATGAGATGAACTATTTTGTACCCTATGGCATTCTGTTCATAACACTTATATGGCTTCTATTACATACTCCATTGCATTTTAGTCATTTGTGCACAGAGTTTAATTCTCTATTATATGTTGATCTACTTAAAGACACATTTAGTCCTTTAAAATATTTCTCATCAGAATTTCTTACCAGAATCTAGCACAGATAGGCATTCCAAGAATATCTAGAATCACTGAATTTCATAATAGGACCCTTTATAAAATCTCTAGTTCAATTAACCCCTTTTAAAGACAGGAACTAAAAGTCAAAAGATAAGAGGCATCCTCCTGAAAGCTAGTACACTAGTGAGAG
The DNA here is from genome assembly GCF_951640355.1 of Cnephaeus nilssonii. Classification (NCBI taxonomy): domain Eukaryota; kingdom Metazoa; phylum Chordata; class Mammalia; order Chiroptera; family Vespertilionidae; genus Cnephaeus; species Cnephaeus nilssonii. Next base: position 60,285,547 of record NC_137083.1, read on the forward strand.
AAGCAGAATGAGAATCCAAGTCTTTGGCTTTTTCATCTACCCTTTATATTATATAAAAGTGACTTTCCTGACTGAATCAATAACACAACTAGGGGAATATGGGAAGAACAGTATATTACCAAAAAAATCAATTAGTTGAGATCATTTGTATCACAGGACTGAATAAAAGGTAAAAATTATTATAGTATAAACTAAAAGTAGAGTTCATGAAGCGAAAAAAAAAAAAAAAACACCTTCAAATGGGCAAGACTGAATTAGTTGAAAGATGGAAACCAGGACTAATATTTATTAAATATCTCCTAAATTCTGTCTATATTATTACTATGTATGTGTGTATATATTTCATTTAATCTGTATAACAACTCTATAAGGAAATATCACCATTTCATAGAGTCTAAGTAATTTGTCCACAGTCACAAAACTAGAAAGTAAGATAGAGAATCTAAGGCAAAAACTATGTTCTTCCCACTACTCCAGATTGTTGTTTTTTTTCCAGAAGAGAAACAAAAGCAAAAATACATTTACTACAATGTGTATGGTTATGACCGAGATGAAGAATTGCTGCTGCAGAAACAAAAGAGTTGAAGTATAAGGCAGAAATAGGAAGCTTAGTGAATGTGACAGAGGAGACTAGATAAAATCTTATAAGCAATAAATAACTATTCCAAGTTTCTAGAGCAGGAAATAAAATAAAAAAGTGGTACTATATGAAGAGTAATCTAGCATTATTTAGATTACTTGAAGCAATAAAGGTATTCAGCATAAAGAACAGTTTGACATTGATGTTATTAACCCAGATATTAAGTTGATTTAAATCTGCGTGTTAGCCTGGCCGATGTTGCTCAGTGGTTGAATGTCGACCTATGAACCAGGAGGTCACGGTTCAATTCCAGGTCAGGGCACATGCCCGGGTTATGGGTTCGATCCCCAGTGTGGGGCATGTATCAATGATTCTCTCTCATCTACCTTTCTCTCCCTCTCCTTTCCTCTCTGAAATCAATAAAAATATACTTAAATAAATAAATCTGCATTTTAGTATTCATACTAATTATTATCCTAAAACTTATTTTTAAAGATTTTTATCAAGAAAAATCTTCAATAGATAAGGTGAAAAGTTTTGAGAATTTCTTGTATAATTAAATAATCTCAAAACCAAAGATGGGGTAATATATAATAAATAAATAAATGCCATACTTCCTAGAATGTGAAATTTGAAATTGTATTAGGAGAGTAACAACTTCTTGCTTCATTTTAATTAGCAAGAGTGCTATTAAAGCCCTAGCTGGTTTGGCTCAGTGGATAGAGCATCAGCCTGTAGAATGAAGGGTCCCAGGGTCAATTCCAGTCAAGGGCACATGCCAGGGATGCAGACTCAATTCCCAGTAGGGGGCATGCAGGAGGCAGTCAGTCAGTGATTCTCTCTCATCATTGATGTTTCTATCTCTCTCTCCCTTTCTCTCTGAAATAAATAAAAATATATATATTTTTTAAAAAGAGTGCTATTAAAATGTTGAGCAATTATAACCTAAGTTAAAAAAATAAAATAATAGGAATAAATAGAATAGGAAACAGACAAAACCAACAAACTTGGTTCTTTGAAAGATTAATAGAATTATAAACCATTCTAAGACAAATTTTTTAAAAAGGAAGAGAAAACACAAATTGCCAATATTATAAATGAAAGCAGAAATATCACTACAAGTTCACTACAAATTAAAAGGAAATAAGGGCCTAGTATAAAAAAACAAGTAAAGTCTGGCAATGTAGATAAAACAGACATAGTCCTTGAAAATTACTTACCAAAATTGACCCAAGATAAAAGAGAAAATCTGAAATCATTATATCTATTGAAAAATTGCATTTATAATTTAAAATCTTCCTACAAAGAGCACTAGTCCTATGTATCTACACTGGTAAATTTTACCAAACACTTAAAGAAAAAAATAATATCAAATTTATACAAAATTTTTCAGAAAAGGAAAAATAACTTCCATTTTAAATCTGCACTGTATTCCATTCCTAATTTACTTTATGAGGACAATATAACACTGAAACCAAGTAACAATATTACAAAGGAGGAGGAGGAGGAGAAATAATATACAGGCAGTTAGTACACAGAGACACAAAACTAATTTTTAACAAAATACTATCAAACAGAATGCAGCAAGATATAAAAAGGATATTTTATAACTAAAGGGTTTATCTCAGGAATGCAAAGTTGATTTTATATTTGAAAATCAATCAAATTAATTCATCACATTAACAGAATTAAAGGGAAAAACATGATTGTATCAGTACATATAGAAAAAGCATTTTTCCTCAGCATATATTCATGAGAAAAACTCATAGCAAACTAGGAATAGAAACTTCCTTAATCTAATAAGGAATGTATAAAAATCCAGAATCTAATTTTCACTTTAGTGAAATAGAGATCCTGCTAGGATCTGAAACAAGATAAGGATATCTAGTCTCACCTCTTCTATTTAACATTATACTGGAAGTCCAAGTCAGTGCAATAAGACATTAATTTAAAAAAATAAAATAGAAAGTTATGATAGAAAAAAAAGAATGGAAAAAAAAAGTAAAACGGTTCCTATTCATAGATGACATGACTATTTGATTAAAACAGCCAAAGAAATCAACAAAGAAACTAAGTGGATTTACAAAAGTAACATATACAAAGGCAATAGTTAAAACAAAAAAATTTACTTCTCTATATTAGCAGCTTGTTTGCTAATAAAAAAATTTTAAGTACCATTTAAAATAGCATGAAAAATCAAAATATACTGGGATCAATTGAATAAAAAATATCCAGGACCTCTAACATGAAAATTCTAAGAATGCTGAGAGATATTAAAGAAGATTGAAATAAATGGAGATTTAACTATGTTCATGGATTACAAGACTATTAATAAGACAGCAATTCTCTCCAAATTGCTTTATAGATTCATTACATTCCCAATAATCCCAACAGTTTTAAAAATGGACAATATTCTAAAATTTATATGAAATGTAAAGGACCTAGAAGAATCTGAATAATTAAAAAAAAAAGAATAAAGAGGTTCTACATTACCTGACCTTAAGGAGTACCATATTGATATATGAACAGACCAAAAGATAATGGAGCAAAAAAGAGTGTCCAAAAAGAGACATATTACTTATATGACCAACTGATTTTGACAAAGATCAATGGGGAAGAAGATAGGGAGCAACAACAACTCTCAAACATTTTTGGCAAGAATATAAAATGGTACAACCACTTTGGGAAAGCTTCAACAGTTTCATCCATGGATGCTAAAAGGATAAAAGTTTGATGAATAATAGGATATTTTCATAATCTCAAAATTTATTTATTAATTATAGAATGGGAAAATCTGAAGGGCACCTTCCTTGACCAACTGATCAAAGCTAATATCAGACAAACCTCTTGATAAAATACAATAAGGAAGACCCAATGTCATGTCAACTACATGGTATTCCTGCTAAAGATGCCTAACCTAAATGCAATCTTAAGGAAATAGACAAACCCAATTGAGGGACAGTCTACAAAATAACTTCTTTGTATTCCAAAAATGTCAAGGTCAAGAAAAGGTTAAGGAACTATTCCAGACTGAAGGTGACTAAAGAAATATGACGTTAAAATGCAATGCATGATCATGAACAGAGTCCTAGGTCAGGGATAGGGGTGAGGCTGACAGTGGGACACCTAAGAGGACATTACTAAGAAATTATTGGGATGATTACCTACCTCTGACTAGGGATTGTGGGTTACATTAAAGCAGCTGTTCTCAGTGCAGTCTGAAGTCTTCAAAACACTTCAGGGAATCCACAAAATCAATGTTATTTTCATAACTAGAGGCCCGGTGCACGAAATTCGTGCATGGAGGGGGGGTCCACTCAGCCCAGCCTGCACCCTCTCTAATCCGGGACCCCTCGGGGGATGTCCGACTACTGGTTTAGGACATCCCTCCCACAATCCTGGACCGCTGGCTCCTAATTGCTCACCTGCCTGCCTGCCTGGTCACCCCAAACTGCCCCGCCCCCACCGGCCTGATTGTCCTTCACTGCCTCTGCGTGCCGGCCTGATCGCCCCCAAGTATTAACTTTTCATTTAATTACTATCACCTAATTACTCACTAGAGAGTAAGTATATGATTTATGCCTTGAGGAATTCAGAGTCTGGGTAGGAACACAGGAATGCAAACCAATCATTACAATAACCCATTCAAAGAATATAAGGCATTAAATGGGCACATAAAAAAGAAAAAAAAAGCTACTAATTCTGCATGGAGAAGACACGGACACTACACAGAGGAAGGTAAAAGCAGGGTGCGTGGGAGGACAACCCTCTGTTAATTCCAAACAGGGAAAAAAACTATTGCCAAAGGACACAGATGAGAAAGTCGAATAATTCCAGCAACTATAGATATGGCTAGCACACAAAGTCAGGAGATGAGGCTAGAAATGGTGACCAAATCCTAAAGAGAAATGTGAAGTTTTTACTCTAAGCAAAAAAAAAAAAAACAAAAAAAAAACCCATAAACAAAAGCTAGGTAGATAAATTGCTTTATCATTCTGATTACTGTTGTTGTTATTCCAACTTCCTTGTATCTATACCCTTTGATAGTACCCCTCACCACACAGTGACACCAGACTTGGTCACATGACTTTCTTTGGCCAATGGGACAATAGTAAATTTGGTGGCATACTCATGTCCACCTCATTCCTCTTGCAGCCCTACCCCAGACATGAGAACAAGTCCCCAACTAGCCAACAGGAAGGTAAGCAACTACTTAGAACAAAGCCAAATTGTCCCAGCTGAAGCTATCCCGCACTAGCTGACAGCCAGCTGAGTCCCGACACATTAGTGAGCCCAGCCAAAATCAAAAGAATGACCCAGCCAATCTGTAAACTTTTGAGTAAAATAATACTTATTATTATTTGCCACTGAAGTTTTGTTAAGTTCAAAATGAAATAGAATACAATAGATAACTGAAATGGATTGAAGCTAACTAACCATGGGGTTTGAGCAGGTGTCACATGGCCCAATATGCTTTCTAAAAGCTGTGCTAATAAATGGAAAATAGATCTGGAGTCAACAACAGAGGTAAAAATTTTAAGAAAGAAACTATCAAGTTGGAATTAATGCCAAGAAGACAGGAAAAGACATGTGAAATGTCATACTGGGTGTTAGAACTGCTGGAACTTAGGCATTAATTAGATGCACTCTATGAATAAGAAGGATATTTTCTGGATAAATTCTAGATTTATTGCAAGAGTAATTATAAATGCAATCAACCTACATTTAAAATAGTTGAAGATAAAAATCTTAGAAGAAACCATAGGAAGGAAAATCCCAGACATCTCTCGTAGCAATATGCTTACCGATACATCTCCTAGGGCCATGGTCGGCAAACTGTGGCTCAAGAGCCACATGTGGCTCTTTGGTGCCTTAAGTGTGGCTCTTCCATAAAATACCACGGCCTGGGCGAGTCTATTTTGAAGAGGTGTTAGAAGAAGTTTAAGTTTAAAAATTTTGGTACTGTTAATATTTGGCTCTGTTGACTAATGAGTTTGCCGACCACTGTCCTAGGGCAAGGGAAACTAAGGAGAAAATAAACAAATGGGACTCTATCAAAAAAAAAAAAAAAAAAAAAAAGCTTCTGCAAAGCAAAAGAAGCTATCAACAAAATGAAAAGGGAGTCCACTGCATGGGAGAACATATTTGCCAATGATACATCTGATATGGGGTTTATTTCAAAAATATATAAGGAACTCATACAACTTAAGAAAAGGAAGACAAACAACCCAATTAAAAAATGGGTAAAGGACCTAAATAGACACTTCTCCAAAGTGGACATACAGCAGGCCAAGAGACATATGGAAAAATGCTCAAAGTCACTAATCATCTGAGAGATATAAATTAAAACAGCAATGAGGTATCCACCTAACAATTTTCAGAATGGCTATCATCAACAAACCAACAAATGACAAGCTGGCGAGGATGTGGAGAAAAGGGAACCCTAATATACTGCTTGTGGGAATGCAGATTGGTGCAACCACTGTGTAAGAGTATGGAGTTTCCTCAAAAAGTTAAAAATGGAACTCCCATTTGACCCAGTGATCTCACTTCTGGGAATATATCCTAAGAAACGCAAAACACCAATCAGAAAGAATATATGCACTCGTATGTTCATAGCAGCGCAATTTATAATACCTAAGATCTAGAAATAGCCCAAGTGCCCATCAGTAGACGAGTGGATAATAAAGCTGTGGTACATTTCACAATGGAATACTATGCAGCTGTAAAAAAGAAAGCTCTCTTACCCTTTAAGGCAGCATGGAGTGACCTGCAGAATATTATGCTAAGTGAAATAAGCCAGTCAGAGAAAGATAAGTATCACATGATCTCACTCATATGTGGAATCTAATGAACAAAATAAAGTGATGAACAAAATAGATCCAGAGACTTAGAAGCATAGAACAGACTGATGAATCTCAGAAGGAAGTGGGGCGGGAGGGGAGAGATTAACCAGAGAATTTATATGCATATACTAGAGGCCCGGTGCATGAAATTCATTCACGGGTAGGATCCCTAGGCCTGACTGGTGATCAGGGCCGATCTGCGGGGCGATGGGGGTGGGGGGGAGCCCCCGCTGGCACCTGCTTTGGTCGGCATGGCACTGCCTACTCACTGGCCCCGCCACCCACCGCTGCAGGTCACCTCCCTCTGCGGGGCAACCGGCGGGGCAATTGGGGGGCCCCCACTTGCACCTGCCTTGGCTGGCCTGGGGCCTGCAGGCTGGAGGCAACTCCTGGGTTGACCACCCTGGTGGTCAGTGCGTGTCATAGTGACCAGTTGTTCCGATGTTCGGTCAATTGGCATATTAGGTTTTATTATATAGGATATCATAGCCCATGGTCACAGACAATAGTGTGGTAAAGGCCTGGGAGGGGCAGTTGTGGAGTGGAGAGGGTTAGTGGGGGGGGGGGGGGGGATGGGGACATCTGTAATACTTTCAACAATAAAGATAAATTTAAAATAATAAAATAGTTGAAGAGAAGAAAGTTAGGTATTTTTTTAGGTGTCTTTATTTTTGTTGAGGATAGAAATCATTTCAGAAAATGGTACTTTAATATTAAAAAACAAAGGCCATTTTTACATACTTTTACAGCAATAATAAATAGAAATCAGAATTTTAAAATACCTTTGGAAAGATAAGAATGATTAATTAAGTTATTAACCCAGGGAACACATGAGTACGCAAGAATCCAGTGTCCTGGGATTAAAGACACAGCATCAGATCTTTTTTTGAAATGGCCTTCCTAGATGAAAATCAGTGGGTTTTAAATTAGGTCTTTTTCTCCCACTTTTCACTTGCAGCTCTTACAGTTTTGTTACAGTTTATTTTTAACCTTGTAATCTGAAACATTTTAGACATAGGGTACGATAAAACGTTCTATAAAGATTTGGGCCCAGCAAGGCTGGCTCAGTGGCTGAGTGTTGATCCATGATCCAAGTGGTCACCAGATAAGATTCCTGGTCAGGGCACATGCCTGGGTTGTGGGATCAATCCCCAGTAGGGGGCATGCAGAAGGTAGCAAATGCTTCTATCTCTCTATCCCTCTCTCTAAAATAAATAAAAACATTTAAAAAAAAAAGATTTGGGGGAAAAAACCTGAATTTTTACTTTATGCCAGTGTATAATTATGTACTTACTTAATTCAAAGCCATAAATCAAGCCATCTTATTCACTACTGAAATGCTTGATGGATACATGTATCAAGAGGCACAAATACATACATACAATTTTAGGTAAAAATAAAATGTTTCATTCGTAAAACTGATATGTTGTTAAATAGTAAGGGGCCAAAATAGTGAGATAGTGAAGACATCCAAAGCACAATTTTCCAGAAGAACTCAAAATAAGATGAATGCTTGAAATAAGAGTAGAGGTGACAGGAGCATAAAAGAACAAGATAGTTACATAGTTACATTCCCAGGAAAGTAGTAAAAACTAAATGATCTATATATATAAAAGCCTAATTGACCGAACGACTGGTCACTATGACGCGCAATGACCACCAGGGGGTAGATGCCCAACATAGGAGCTGCCCCCTGGTGGTCAGTGCACTCCCACTGCCAACCTCCAGTGGCTGGCCAACCTCCCATGGTCCCTCCCCCTGGCTGGCCAACCTCTTCCAGACTCTCCCCCCAGCCGGCCAACTCTGATCGGGGCCAGCCGGGCACTGTCCCGTGGTCCCTCCCCTCAGGCTGGGCGAGACGGCCCTGACTGTCCGCCAGGCCAAGGGACCCCACCCGTGCATGAACTCATGCACCGTGCCTCTAGTATCAGATAACCATTGCTATTTAATTTTGTAAAATAGATTTGTTCATGTACAAGTAATTGAAGAACCATGTATAGAAGCTGTAATGTGAAAGTACTTAAGCCAAACTTGTTCACCACCAATTCTTCTGCTATCACTGCTGATAGATATTAGAATAGAAATTATCCAGAAAAAAAGAAGTGTACACCCACACCCCTACTGCAATACCGATGGATGAAAAGTGTGAGAACTTGCCTCTTTCTCAGTGTCTCTAGAGATACATGTCCACTGGTTCTCCTTCACACTGTACGCCCAGAAGTCAGCAAGATCTTGTGTTCCATCCCAGCCACCAAACAAATAAACGGTCTCTATGAAAATTAGAAAAATATGTGTAAAAAGATAAACTTAAGGACAAAATGTAAGTCTAGGCATCCAGACCTAGCCAGTTGTCTCTAAAACCATTTCAAAAGGTACATCTAAATAAACTTAAAAATTTTAAACTGGTAGCATTCCAAAAATATTTCTAGACTAGTATTTCCTAAACATGAGTGGAAAGGCTGCTGCAGAACCACTATTTTGAGAGATTTATAAAAATACAATGAGGAGGAATTCCCGAAGATTCTGCTTCCATAGGTATTTAGTAGGTAAAAAAGAGTCTGTATTTTTAAAATATCCAGGGTGAATCTGATATTCAGCCAGTATAGGAGTTTCTGTGTTAGGCCACGAAAAATTTACATTTACCATCTTCTTAATAATGCAGCTTCAGACTGCAAAGAGAAAAAAAGAGAAAGAAAAAAAAATACCAAAGAAATATATAATGTAAAATATAACATAAAGACATCTAGCTATTTCTGGAAAAAAATCACATTATAACTGTTTTCTCTCTAATGCAACACCAAAAACAATAATTAGCTGCAAGTTAGAGTTAGATATCTTAAGAATAAAGTGATGCATATGGCCTCAGTATTCCCATGGGAAATTTTTCCATATATACTGTGGTAGCTTTAACTCCTTATAAGTCAACCTTTCAGTCATTTGTAGGTATCTTGAGAATTTGGTATCTTCTAATTCTGAAATATCTATTATATCCATAGACTTTATCCCTGTGAGAAAACTGATTTTTTGCTCAGTAAAAAGTGAAAATAAAGATTTACATAACAATGTGTATCATCCCATTCTTCTTTGTATAATAAAAGTGCCTTTTCTTCAAATACTTCCCCCCTTTGTAAATAAATGTCTTATGTCTACCGGTTATACAATTCCAACAATTATTTTTTTATAAATTTAATTAGACATCACAGGAAAACTATAAAGCCATCTACTCTAACTAACATGCCCTAGTCCTATATATGAAGAGACTGTCATCTAAGTTATGCCCCACCATAAAGGTTTATAATTCAAAGTACACTTGGAAATACTGTAATACCCTTTAAGAAGTGTCTTGCCATTCATAGAGTTGGGCTGTCTTCTAAGAGGTTTTTGCAATTTTGTCATATAATTTCAAACTCTAAGTGAACTTTCTAAGTGAAACATCCCATTCTATGCCCCAAGAATCTTGGGAAATCAAAACAATACTTCTGGATAAGAATAGACCACTGGAACAGGACTGAATTCTAGTGCTAACTCAGTGACAGGTCACTTAACCTCACTGGTTGTTAGTTTTCTTATTTACAAAACTCCCAGTTTTGTGAAATTCTTCAGATACAAGTTCATGAAAACATTCTGAAGACTGTCAAGTATGAACAGCATTTTTAGCTTTAAAACGCACAGAAATATAAAATACTTGTGTCTAATTCCATGTCTAACTCAGTACCTAGAACACTTTGGCTCTGTACAAATGTGAACTACTGTATCAGAACTACAAAACAATCCATTCTCATTAGTTAAGTAACATTCTGTTTCCAAAATGGCACACAGTACTGCCCAGATACATAGAATTTTACAGGAAAAAAAATTAAAGAATTTTCATCTGGCTTAAATATTATTTGCCAAGGCCTCACTGTAAAGGCAGTTAACCCTGTTAAACTTGGAAGCCTAGAGAGGGCGGGGGGATATAACTAAAATAGCAATAGCAATTGACCTTTTGTTTTATAGTGTTTCTGGGCACCCTCTGGATAAGGTTATCCTGGTTCATTAACTTTAATAACCCTTCCTCTTGGACTCTGGGTTCTCAATGTTCTTTCCGAAAGCAGGTCTCTTTGTACGCATAAATTCTCACAGCAAAGAAAACCCACATTTCCACAACAGCCTCATTGATAGCTGAGCAAAATAAAATCTGGCACAGAGCAAGCATCCCAATGGAATTAATCCAAGATGTCATTCTTGTCCATGAATACTTTGTGGTCTCAGTTGAAGTTTAATAGTAAAATTGAATAAATCAGAGAGAAACAGGACCTTTTGACATACCTGAATGAAATGCATAACAAAATTTTAATTAAATCATCTAATTATTTAATTCAAATCATTCAGAGATGAGATATTATCTAGAAACAAATGGCAGCAAAAGTATTACTTAATGGATAAATAATGTAAGGAACTTTTAAAGAGTATAGAAATAATTGGAGAGAACTGTAGTGAGAAATTAAGAAATAGAAAAAAACATTACTTGCAACAGGATAGTAGTTTGGTTTACTGAATGTCCATTCTCAAGCTTAAAGATTATATAACAATTCATGTACATCCCTGGGACAGTATAATCCTCCTCAAACAGCAGCCCTCTCTTTTTATTTTTTCTTAAAGGAGAACAGGCTATAGAAGTTATCCATTTCTCCCAGCACTCAGAGGCATGTATGGTCAATATTTTTTGAATACTAATCTGAATTGGCAAGGCACATTAGAGAATTAAAAAAAAAAAAAAAAGACAAGGGAAGGAACTAAGATGGCGGTTTAGGTAAACACCTGTACTCACCGCCTCCCACAACCACATCAAAATTATAACTAAAATACAGAACAACTATCATTCAGAACCACCTGAAATCTAGCTGAATTGAAGTCCTACAACTAGAGAAGCAAAGAAGAAAGCACACTGAGACTGGTAGGAGGAGCGGAGGCATGGACTGAGCTGGTCCAACACTCACATACTGCATTTTTTTAATCGGGAGGGATATCTCCAAGGAAGCGGGGGTCCCAGCCGCACACCAGGGTTCCAGAGCTGGGAAGCGAAGTCCCTATAACTTCAGGCTGTAAAAACCAGCAGGGATTGTGGCTGAGTGACATGGAGGCTGCTGGAGACCCAGGTTTTCCTCTTAAAGGGCCCATGCAAGAACTTACATGGTCTCACTTCCTCTGAGCTCCAGTACAGGGCAGCAGCTTTGGGGGAATCCAGGGACATATGGGGAGGAATTGGCATAGGAACAGGAACTCGGGTGCAGCTTTCTCCCACGGGGGTGCTCCTAGGGGTCATGTTCCTGTGGGACCTCCCTCCATTGCAGAACTGACTGGCAGTCATATCTGAGTTTCCATCAGCTTGGACCACACTGTTCTCTCCACTCTGGTGATTCCCTGAGACCCCACCCAATCCAATTTGCAGCCCCATCCAAGTTGTTTGCAATTGCTTTTCCATATATGGTCTGTCCTGGCTCAGGCTTAAGATATTGTTAAAAACTCTTAATCAAGGCATCACCATGCCCCAAACCAATTAATAAAAAGTCCAAGACCCAGCACTAACACCAGAATGCCTTGCTTCATAGCTGGGCCTCACCCAGGCACTTTTAAGCCCATACAAGTCATAGACATCTGCAGATGTCACTGTAGCTCCTGCCAGTGGCCCTAGGCAGTGTCTGACTTTGCACCTCCTGGGAGGTCTCAGAGCCAGTGCACCTGAAGGACAGCTTCAGACCATACCATACTACAACTCTATGCATCCACAAGCAACACACTCCAGGGGCAGACTCAGTGAGCACCAAAAACCCAATGAAGCAAGTCCTGCTCCATAGGCATGTCTCCTGCACAGCAGCTCTTTCACTGTAGACACAGCTGGTCCTCACAGCCAATTCCTCCCAGTGATGCCAATGGCAATCAAGGCTCAACTACAACAAGACTGTACACACAGCACACACAGGGGCACACCTAGAGTGCCCAGATCAGGTTACTGGGGAGACTGAGCCACTGGGCCCTACAGGACCCCTAATACAAAGGCCACTCTACCAATTCCAGGAGACATAAAAGCTCTACCTAATACACAGAAATAAGCACAGGGAAACAGCCAAAATGCAAAGACAAAGAAACATGTTAGAAATGAAAGAAATGAAAGCAAGCAAAATACTGGATATAGAGTTCAAAACAATTGTTATACGGTTACTCAAGGATCTTAATGAGAGCTTCAAGGATCTTAATGAGAGCTTCAAGGGACTTAATGAGAGCATCAAGGGACTTAGTGAGACTTTCGAGGATATTAGTGAGAATGTTAAAAACATGAAAAAGGACTAGTCAGAAATTAAGCATACACTCACTGAAATAAATAATAATTTACAAGGAATCAACAGTAGAATAGAGGATTCCAAGAATTAAATCAACGATTTGGAATATGAGGAAGAACAAAATGAAATAAAAAAATAACTCAAAAATAACCCAATCAGAAGAACAAAATGAAATAAAAAATAACTCAAAAATATGAAGATAGTAAGGAGCCTCTGGGACAACTTCAAGCATACCAACATTCACATTATGGGGATGCCAGAAGGAGAAGAGAGAAAACAAGATATTGAAAAGCTATTTAAAGAAATAATGACAGAAAACTTCCCCTACCTGGTGAAAGAAATAAACCAGGAAGCCCAGAGAGTCCCAAACAAGAGGAACCCAAAGAGGCCCACGCATCATAATTAAAATGCCAAGGAAAAGACAAAGAGAGAACCTTAAAAGCAGCAAGAGAAAAGCAGTTAGTTACCTACAAGGGAGCGCCCATACGACTGTCAGCTGATTTCTCAACAGAAACGTTGCAGGCCAGAAGGGAGTGGCAAGAAATATTCAAAAATAATGAAAAGCAAGGACCTACAACCAAGATTACTCTACCCAGCAGAGCTATCATTTAGAATTGAAGAATACAGGGAATAGGCAGTAGAATAGAGGATTCCAAGAATGAAATCAATGATAAAGTGCTTCCCAAACAAGAAAAAATAAAGAAGTTTATCACCACCAAATCAGTATTATATGAGATGTTAAAGGGTCTTCATTAAGAAGAAAAAAATAAATAAAATGTATTAATAAAATAGTAATAAATGCATATCTATCAACAGTTGAATCTAAAAAACAAAATAAACAAGCACTATAATAGACAAAACAAACTAATGAATAAAATAGAATCAGAGGCATGAAAACATGGAACAGACTAATGAATCTCAGAGGGAAGGAGGCAGGAGTGGGGGAGAGAGGCGAGAAGAGATTAGCCAAAGATCTTATATGCATATAAGCATTACCTATGGACGCAGACAATAGGGTGATGAAGGCCTGAGATGGGGTGAGAACCAGGTAGAGGGGAGCAATGGGGGAAAAAAGAGGGACATCTGTAATACTATCAACAATAAAGATTTTTTTTAAAAAGAGTCCCTATCCTCAAGGAGCTTACACTCAAATCAACAATATTAAACAAGTATATAGCCCTGCCTGGTGTGGTTCAATTGACTGAGCGTCATCCAATGCACTGAAAGGTTGCCAGTTCAATTCCTGGTCAGGGTGCATACCCAGGTTGCTCGTTCAATCCTCAGTTGGGGCAAGTACGGGAGGCAACCAATCAATGTTTCCCTCTCATATCAATGTTTATCTTGTTCCCTCTCCCTCTCCCTTTCTCTCACTCTAAAAAAATTAATAAAAACATATTTTAAAACAAGTACATAAATCAGCATGATTGCAGGGTAGATAAGTGTCATCAGAAAGGTTTCATGGTAACAGTGGTATTTGCATCACAAGGTGGCTTTGTTGACAGAATGAGGGACAAAAATGAGGACATTTCAGCAGAGTAAAAAATAAAGGTACAAAGACAGAAAAACACAAAAAGTGTTTTACAAGACAGGTCTTAAGTCAGACAGGTCTCGAACAGAATTGTAGCTCTACCACCACAGCTGTGTGATCCCCACCAAGTTCCTTAACCACTAGTTTCCTCATCTCTAAAATGGCACCCAGTCCCTATCTCATAAAGCAACTGTGAGATTTAATTAATGCATGCAAAGTGGTAAAAACTGTGTAATGAATAAATGCACTGTTCAATTTAAAAGAAGAACACAGAAGGTAATGAGGGTAAAAAGACAGGCAGTGGCCAGAACATGGAATGGAAGGGTTTAAATGAAAATATAGAAACTAAGAACTTGACGCCACAGACTTTGGAGTAGATACAGAAGATTTTAGGCAGACTTAGCATGGTCAGATCGCAATTTGCAGCATATGGGACTGACTGAAAATGAGGAGCCAATAAAAGAAAGGAATTGGAATTAAATTGACCAATAATAGCGTATGTTCAAAATTTTAAACCAATTTCATTCTAAGAGACTATAAATGAATCAATCATTAACCAATCAATAAATCTCTCATTACTTAGGCCATAAAACTAAAATTCAACCATTTTCTTTGGTACAGGTCTTTTTGGTAGCAGTACTGAATAAACCCTACAGCTACTTAGTGCCAGTAGTACCAATCTACATATCTTATGTACACTAAAAATAAGGTAGATATGTTAACACATCAGTGTCTTCCCAACATTTTTCACAAAGAAGCAGGCTTTTTATTTTAAGAGCCTGAATGCAACTATCTATCCTATTCTGATTTTTAAAGGTAAAACTGACTGTGCTGATTGCATTGTCCTCCACAAGATGGCACACTATTTTTGTAATTAAATTCATTTTTCCAGTTTGAAACAGTATAGAATACAAATGCTATCGCACTAACACAGCATAAGCCCAATCTTAGATAAAATTCTTGTGTCAAACAGAAGAAGTAGGAGAAGTGTTAACAGGCTAGTGAAGGAGGTTATCTTAATTCTTAGTTTAATATAGACACTGAGAGGGGAAAAAATGAAGTGGAAAATGCAATTTTAAGAAATACAAATTTATATTCAAGATAAAAATGAAACACTGTCAGAATATTTAGTTTAAAAGTTTAATCCTTCTAAAAATGCAATTAGGGAGACCTTAAATGGACATGAGAAAATTTGAAGAGAGCAATAAAAAAGAAGGGGAAAGATGTTTTATAAGCTTCAGCCATTTCCTTGAACTCACAGGATCCAGCAGATTATCAACTGGATTCATCCACCACCCTTTTTAAAACAGAAAGTTATGATTTAAAAACTATCTAGATGACACTGATCCTTTTAGTGAATTCAACAGTTATTTTCCCAGCTAAAAGGTTGTATTTTCTGCCTATGACAATATACATTGTATTCTTAATTAAGGCTATATTTCAGAACTCCTTTGTGATAACAGTATACACTGAGTGGCCAGATTATTATGATCTCTGAACGCATAATAATCTGGCCACTCAGTGTATTTGTATCTCAAATGGGTACCAAAAGTATTCTAGACTTTTGCTGGAGATCAACCACCTATTTGCCCAGAGTTTTCTATCAGCCAGTGCAAAGAGGAAAACTGATCAGGTGCACGATTGATTTCTAGTATCTTTGATATCAAATAAATGAGGTACTCAAGAGAAGTACACCGAGTGACCAGATTATTATGCATTCAGAGATCATAATAATCTGGCCACTCAGTGTACATATAGCTACAGATCTATAGCCATATGAATATATTTGTAATTCACAACAAAAACCCATGTTCACCTACTTCCTTCAAAGGTTTCTTTAAGGAACATTAGGAAAATCAATTATGTGGCACTATGTGTAAAAAAAAAAGGCACTTGCATAGAATTAATATAGAATAGTCAAAGGTACAGCTTTCCATAGAAAGGCTCTTCCAAGTGACAAGCATCACCCCCTCAAACTTCTTCTGTAGATATCAAATACTGGGGTTTTGCCTGGGTCTTACTATCTACTCTGATTTAGAGAGGGAAAAAGGCAGGCATTATAGGTTCTCAAAATTTAGTGCAAGTTATATAACCAAGAACTTCCTGGTCGAATGAACAGTTAAATTTTCATCTGAACAGACTTGAACCCTGAAACAAAATAGACATGCCTTTTCTCTCTTTTTATTCACCTAATTTCCTCAGAGTGGAAACCCAATTCAGAGTGGAAGCATCTAATAAGTAGAGAGGTACCAGGTACAGAGATTATAATAAATGAAACTGACATATACATCCAGTAGTACAAAATACTAGATTCCTTCTCTACCATGGTATAAATGATAGAATTCACTTAGGAAGGAAGGAAAGTTTGAAAATTAAATAGTAACATTTATGTCATCATGTACTTGTTTATTTTTTAATTTTTTTTCTTCATCATCATGTACCTTTAAAAATGGTAACTCTATTCTTAGAGCTGCAGCAAAATGGAAAAAAAACTATAGACTAAAAAAGAAATAAAATTTAGGTATTATTAAGTATTTAATATTTAAGAAAACAACATATATGAAACACTATGAAGCCACTTTAAAAAGATGTAGTGAACTTTACGAAGTTTTACTCTAGTGAAGGTGTCAAAAGTCCCTTTGATGATCAGAATTCATGGATTCTCTCCCCAGAAAAATGTATATACAAACAAAATTTTGTATATAACTTCAACAGATTAAGAGCCTTCATTCTGGAAATCTTCAGAATGCATACTTAAAATAACAACTGGGCTTCTCTACACTCTATTTTACTCCTTAGGTACCAACTTCATAAAGATGAAACTTCCAGGTTCTTCAAACTCTACTTGGGAAAATCATTCTTCATTACTAACCCTACCTACACATTATCAACAAAATTACTAAATGGGGTTTAATATTTTTTTCTAAAAATCTTAAAAGTATATGCCTTCCCTTACTTTCTAAAATTAGGACAACATATATAATAGAGGCCCGCTGCATGAAATTCGTGCACTGGAGGGGAGGGGGGAGTCCCCCAGCCTGGCCTGTGCCCTCTCCCGCGATCTATTGCCCCAAAGAGGTAGGCCCCGCCCACCCATCCAGGGCTCCTCGATGGATTGCCCCAAAGAGGTAGGCCAGAGCCGCGGGACCCCCCTACGTGCCGCGTGGAGCCACGACACCCGCCTCCGTGCCGTGCACGCAGTGTCAAGCCCCCGCCCACCCGCATGTGCCCACTGCACATGCAGCCTCCTGGTGATTGCTCATTATGGCGTGAGAGTGTCACGACCACATAGGCTTTTATTAATAGGACTAGAAGCCCGTTGCACGAAGTTTCGTGCAATAGACCTTCCTTCACCTGGCTGCCAGCACCAGTTTTCCGCCAGCAGCAGTTTTCCTCTGGCCACCTGCCGATCGAAGCGCCTCCTGCCAGCGCGATCGGCCACCCCGAGAGGAACTCCGATTGGGACGCGCTCCGATCGGCGGGTGGCCAGAGGAAACTGCTGCTGGCGGAAAACTGGTGCTGGCAGCCACGCAATCGGCCACCCCGAGTTCCGCCACCGGCGCCTTCCGCCGGCTCCATCAGTCCTCCCACAGTGCCGGCCTTTGGGGCCTGCGGGAGGAACGGGGGGTGGGGACTCAAGAGTCCCCGCTCCCTGCTCATCCTGTCAGCCCAATTGGCCACCCCAGTCCCGCCCCCAGCCTGCCACCAGCCCAATCGTGGGCGTAGCAGAGTGATGGTTATTTGCATACTTCCCTTTTATTAGGTAGGATGAGGCAAATATACCAAAATAATACTAGGTAAGTTATTCTCCCTCCCCCCAAACACTGCTTTTCAAGTTATTTTAAATTGTTTTTCAAATTTTTTAATTATTTAAAAATATTTCCACTGTGAGATTCTGTCAAAAACCACAGTATAAACTGCATATTAATATGCTGCATATAAATTACATAAACAATATATACTTTACATATAAAGTACATTATTTCTTATAATTCTCAGTATAGCTTAATTTATTATTCCTATTTTTATCAAAATTATTATAACTCATTCAAGATCAAACGAAAAGTCAGTGGTAAAGTCCTATGTCTCACACACACACACACACACACACACACACACACACACACACACACGCCTTTCCTACAAACTCAATCCCCAAACACTATATTTGGTTGTTATATAAGTAAGACTGGAATAGAAAAGGTTCTTTTAAATATTTACAAAAAAAATACAATCATTTTGAAGATGATTAAGATCAACCTGATTAAGCCTTGGCCAGTTTGGCTCAGTGGACAGAGAGTCAGCCTGTGGACCGAAGGGTGCCTGGTTCGAGTCAAGAACATGTACCTCGGTTGCAGGCTCGGTCCCTGGCCCTGGTGCGGGAGACAACCAATTGATGTCTCTCTTTCACATTGATATTTCTCTCTGTGTGTCATTCCCCCTCCCTTTCTCTCCCTAAAAATCAATGGAAAATATCCTCAGGTGAGGATTAACAAAAAAACAAAAAAGAAAACACTGAAATACTAATAGGATACAGAATGGTGACAGAAAGAAATATAAACAGTATGGTTAGTTGAAGGAATGCCAAGATATAAAAGTTACTAGATTTTTCAATAGTATTATTATTATTATTTTTTAGTTTTGTTTTTTCTTGATCATAACAGACTCCTGGATTATCCAGACTCAGAACCAGACACCTGTTTAAACTTAACCTAAACCATAATTGCAGTCTTGTGAAAGTTCAAAAATTTTGCTCTGACTTGTCCTAGGGCATCTTTCCTTACATTTCTCTCTGCTTCCAGACAAATGAATTCTCAGAAACTGCACTCCTGCCCCACCTCACGCTAGACCCCAAACCTAACTGCACCACCAGTTCTTCCACCCTAATCCACCAAACCCCCAACACACACACACACACACACACACACACACACACACACACACACACACTGCCAACTCAATTTTATTAGAGAAAACTTATAAGATTTTGGTGACAGAAGACTCATGTCACAAAGTGTGCATTCTTCCACTTGCTGACTCCACTACCATTTATCTCTCTGTTTTTCCTTGTCCCCTTTCTCTGGTCTTAAAAGTTATCATTGTACTGCAAAGAATAGTTCCTTCTATAATCAGTTCTCCTAGGCATTTTAGGTTGTACCCCACGTACCGTCCCAAATAATAATTCCTTTCTAAAAGGAATGCTGGTGAATAAAATTTTCTGCAACTGCATTTTAAAGTAGAAAATTTTAAACCACTAGGTAACTACCACCCAGACATAACAAAGGCATTATAAATTCCACTATATTTTCAAAAGAGTTTGAAAAAATATATACTGGAGACAATCTAAACACAAATTTTCATCAAGTATTTAATTGTTCTAGATTTAAAAACATTTGCACATAAATCTGACTCTTTAAGAAATAAGCATACATACATTTCCTAGACACTTGGGTAGAAAAAAAGATGCCTAGATGCCTAAGATTCTAAAACTGAGTCAAACCTATTTCTGTGGGAGGAAGAAGAGGTACCAAGATCAGGAAAACAAATCGCTAGGCCTTGAAATGAACCTTTTCCAAAGAGACCTAATAATACTGCTAAACAAGTTCACAGGTTACTATATGAATTTAGCAGTTAATTTTAAATAAAATATATTTCCTCTTGTTATTTACAAAATATTTGTGAATATACATTAATGCCTAGATTATTTGCATTGAAATAATTTTTACTCTTAATTATTTTATGTCAAAAAAATAACTTATTTATTCCTAAAGTACTATGAGTGAATGAATATTAGCACTCTATGTAGTAAAGAGTTTTAAAATCAGATAATAAAGTCAAATTAAACTAAAATTTTGGCATTATTTGCTTTTCAAGATGGTTATTTGAAACCTATTATAATTTTAGCATTAACCTCTAAATATAATGGTATTTAAGCTGTCCTCGCCTATAGTAACCTAAGAAAAATTTTCCATACCAAATTATAGAAAATTTAAAAGGCAGCAAAAAAGAATAAAGTAAATGATTCAGAGGCTTGTGAACAGTGTTTAGCAATTAATGGATCCAACAACACTTAATTAGTCCAACAAGACTAATTTGATAGTCTCTCCCTCTAAAATATATCTTGTGTCCCCTTCATTACTATAATTCCCATAGTATGACATTAAAATATAAATGCACTGAAAATCCAGAAATATATCAAAGTTTACTATGAAAATCAAATACAAATACACCCCTCCCCCCCCCCCCCCCACACACACACACACACACACAGAGCGATAAAGAGCTACACATTACAATTCTTTTAGGTTATTTAATTTCATTTGTTCAGCAGCCTCTCCTCTCATGGGTCACTACCTAGTTTAGATTATGCCTGTGGCTAATGCCTATTTTCTTTGCTACTTGGTTATGCGCATTAACATTTAACCTTTGGAATGAATGGAAAGTAAATTCATGTTTACTTGATACTTAAAAATGCATAAATTTATTTTAAAATTTGCTTTCCGTTGCAAGTATCCCTCACCTGTTTGAACATCAATAACCATCTGATGGCCCCCTCTCATTCCTGGTCGGTTATCTTCTCCATCACCTGAAGTAGAAATAATATTTTCTTTTAAAGGAAAAGCACAGAACAACTGCAAACCCAAAGTAACTTTATTCATAAGCTTGTAATGACTATGCAGTGGTCTGCAAACTCATTAGTCAACAGAGCCAAATATCAACAGTACAACGATTGAAATTTCCTTTGAGAGCCAAATTTTTTAAACTTAAACTTCTTCTAACGCCACTTCTTCAAAATAGACTTGCCCAGGCCGTGGTATTTTGTGGAAGAGCCACACTCAAGGGGCCAAAGAGCCGCATGTGGCTTGCGAGCCGCAGTTTGCCGACCATGGGACTAGTGAAAATAACACACACTTATTCTTTTAATAGTAAGTAAAAAGACTCAAAAGAAATAATATGACACATAGCTATCCTATATAATCCTATATAATAAAAGGCTAATTTGCAAATTGTCCCCTCTGCTGGGGGTTCGATCGGGAGTTTGACCAGGGGGCAGGACCGGCCAGCCAAACACCTGAGGCCCCTTCCTCTAGCCAGTTGCGACCCCTTTCCCTGGCCAGCCCTGCCCCCGATTGCCCCCTCACCCTTACCCCGATTGGGGGAAAGCCGACAAGCCAACTCTGATCGGGGGTGGGGCTGGCCAGCCAACCTCCCATGTCCCCTGCCCCCAGCTGGCCCGGCCTGATAGGGGCGGGCTGGCCGGACCCCACCCGTGCATGAATTCGTGCACCGGGCCTCTAGCATCCTATATAATAAAAGGCTAATATGCAAATAGACCGAATGGTGGAACAACCGAACAACCGGTCACTATGACGTGCGATGACCACTAGGGGGCACGTAGGGAACATGGTGGGTGTCGGCACGGCGGGATGGTGGAGCAGGTAAGTGGGAGCGCCAGACTAAGGCGGGGTGCTGATTGCTGTCATCAGGGCAAGCCTCTGGTGGTTACTGAAAATTCTTTGCACCTGCTGCTGGTGCCAGCCCTGCTTGCACCCATTTCCAGCACCAGAGCAGCCGCTCGCACCCATTGCCGGTGCCCGGCGCTGGTCCTGATTGCTCGGTGCCATCAGCGGGTGCAAGCAGCAGCTGCTGGCCTGATCGCCCCTGAGGGCTTCTCCACCTCCCCCTGCTCCTGAGGGGAGATTGGGGCACCAGCCGCCACTCACACCCACTGCTGGTGCCGGCCCCAATAGCTCCATGCTGTCAATGGGTGCGAGTGGGGCTGGTGCAGGGAGCGTGGCTGCTGGCAGACCGGGGTCCGGAGGCCATGGCAGGAGGGGCCGGGTGGGGGTGCGGAGGATGGGCCGAGACACACCCCTGTGCCCACTGCAGCCTTGTGGCCCACAGTTCCTTTCAAGATGCACAAATTTGTGCACTGGGCCCCTAGTGTTTATAATAATTATCTTGCTCTTTTTTCCAATTGCTTTCTGACTATTATTGCAATTAGAAGCTATTTTCAATGTATTTATGACCAATGTCATAAATCACCAATAATATATAGGATATTCCACAAAAACCTCAGACAAGAAAACTCTAAACTACTGACAAAGTGAAGTGGGAAACAATTACAGAATTAGATATCAGGTCTATAATCCAGGCACAGCTTATAAGTAGAATGTGCAGTTTTAAAGTTCCTATGTAAAATAGGAAACATGCAACTTTTTACTAATTTCACAGGGATACTATGAAAAAGACTAAAATGTCATTTGCAACAGCATGGATGGACCTGGAGAGCATTATATTAAGCGAAATAAGTCAGTCAGAGAAAGATATATATCACATGATCTCACTCTTTTGTGGAATATAATGAACAACATAAACTGACGAACAAAAACAGATCCAGAGACAGAGAAGCATCGATCAGACCGTCAAACCTCAGAGGGAAGGTAGGGGAGGGTCGGGGTAAGGGGAGAGATCAACCAAAGGACTTGTATGTATGCATATAAGCATAACCAATGGACACAGACACCAGGGGGGGTGAGGGCATGAGTGGGGGGATGGGAGGGCAAAGGGGGGGGGGCTAAAGATGTAATACCTTAATCAATAAAGAAAATTTTAAAAAAGAATGTTGCCAAACAAGGAGACATATGTAATACTTTAAACAATTTAAAAAAATAATAATAAAATTAAAGAATTAAGTAAATTTAAAAAATGCATTTACTACCTTTTGGGCATTTTTTTTTACATGAGACAGAACTAAAATTCTACCTTGTTTAATCTTTTATTTCTGTGTATGGAAAGACAAAATAAATTCTAACTTACACTGACCAAAAAAAAAAGTCAGTTCTTAAATAAAAAATAAAATGCAAAACTGAAGTTTTTCATTACTATGGTACTCAAGAGCTAATCATTCAAAAGGTCTCTGCAAATTCTTTCTCCTTTCTAATAGTTAGGTTTAGATTTTGCAGTTCATTATTATTGAAGCTTTGTCCTTTTCTTCTTTTTTTCACCCAGTCAGTAATGCCACTTGCAAGAAGAGATTAAGAAAACATTGAAATAAATTTATTGTATGTTTGTACTTTATATATTTAATCCATTAGTTTTCAAATACGCAATTATGTTTACTGTAAATCTGCTTTTTTGAATAAAATTACCTCATATATGACTGATAAAAATAGAATTGATATTCCTATAATGCAGAAATTATGGGTGCTCATAGCAATTTTCTCCAGTATATTAATGTTTAACACTTTCAGAAGAAAGTTTTCTCACAATTAAAGAGAAGACCTTAGCAATCAATATACGATGATCATAGGAAAAAGCTGAATATCTATAGAACTGCCTTCCTTCTTTTAAAAAAAAATATTTTTATTGATTTCAGAGAAGGGAGGAGAGATAGAAACATGAAAGATGAGAGAGAACCACTGATTGGCTGCCTCCTGCACACCCCCTAATGGGGATCGAGCCTCCAACCCAAGCATGTGCCCTGACCAGGAATCAAATAATGACCTCCTGGTTCATAGGTTGACACTCAGCCATTGAGCAACATCAACCGGACAGAACTGCCTTCCTTTAATGCAAGTAGTTGCATTAGAGAATTGCTGCACTTTCTACTATACTAGAGGCCCAGTGCATGATTGAATCATGCACGTGTAGGGTCCCCTACACGCTTTCGCTTTTCGCGGTGGAGCTGGGTGCTTGTCCGCTGGTGCACCAGGCCTTTCAGAAGCCTCCGGCGCGGCGGAGGCTTCTGAAAGGCCTGGTGCCGGAGCAGACAGGCACCCAGCTCCCCCACTTTTGATGGTCCGCGGCCGCTGAGGGGGGCTGCCGCGGACACCTGGCTACCCTGCCGTTGAGAGGCGCAGCTGGGTGTCCCCGGCAGGCCCCCTCAGCGGCCGCGGATCTGGCCGTTGAGAGGCACAGGGGGCGGGAGTCCCACCCCCTGCGCCTCTCAACAGCAGGGTAGCCCCCCTCAGTGGCAGCAGATCCCTGCCTCTCAATGGCCGGATAGGCCACCCAGAGTCCCGCCCCCCAGCCTCCTGCTGCCCAATTGTGGACGTAGCGGAGTGATGGTAATTTACATGTTACTCTATTATTAGATAGGAGGATTAACCATCTGGCAGAGTAATGAGTGCAGATGGGGTGACAAAAATTTCCTCCACCTGAAAAAATAGGTTAATGAAGAAGACTACACCCTGAATGAGATTTCAAGTTTGATTAAAAGTCTTTATTAGAAACAAATACTCTCTAGGTTCTACAGTTATAAGGAGAAAGCATGAGCACAGGATTTAAGGCTCCAAACTCATTTTGCTGCTCAATATAAGTGCCTGCAAAGATTTAACTATATTAATATTATTTATTTTTATTAGGATTACTACTCTCATTTTTATTAGTATCTGGTCATAAAGTTCCATAGATCTAGAATGGTATGCCCCATTTCTATTTTTCTCATAAGCCCTATTAGCTTTAGTGAGCAGTTTTGCAGAACTTAAGGTTTTTCAGAAACATGTTTGGCATTACAACACAATGGCCTATAATTTTAGTGTCTCTATAAAAGTAATTTATGATGGTATTCCATGTAAAAACTGCCTAATCTTCTGTTATAGCAGTAAAACAAAAAGGTTTAAAAGAAAAATTTAATATAATAAACTAAGTCTGCCACCTACTTAAGGAACCTATGTCTTGTTTTATGTTTTTTATTTATTATTTTTTTAAATTAATTTCTTTTTTTATTGTTTAAAGTATTACATATGTTTCCTTTTCCCCCCATCGACACCTCCCTGGCCACTCCCACCCCCCAGGACAAGCCCCCACTGTCTTGTTTTAAAACCTGCTTTTCATTAACAGAGCACTTTGAAATTTGAGCTACCTGGGGAAAAAATAAAATCAAGACATTACAGCAAAAGCACCCACACCTAGAAGATAGGGCTAACCTTTGGTGCTTTTGGGAATGATCTGACTCCATCGTGGCTTATATTCCTGTTGACTGATGTACTGATTGAACAATCCATCTGCAAATAGCAAAGAATGAGAATTACAACTTAACCAGCTTAAACTTTTTATTACAGCAAAAAAGACAAAAATGTAGAAGAAGCCTACATTAAGGGAAATTATTAATATATCATTAATACAATAGCACATGTTCATAAAATATATCACTGCAGTTTTCATGCTACCTCAAATATAAAAAGTATTGGTTGACAAAACCATGTAAAGCAATTGTCTTGATGGCAGTTCATATTAAACTCACTATGCCTTCCCATTTTGTCACTACTATACAAGAAAACTAGAGAAGAAAATGGAAGCTCCAACTACTTTGGTTTAGGCTCTTATATCTTCAGGAAAAAAACCAAAACAAAACACTAATCCACTAAAGTGAAAATTCCATTTTTATAGCTTTCTTTGAATATAAAACCACATAGAGATCAAAGTATCAGTAATAGTTATTAATATGTTTATTGAATACTTACTAAAATTAGAATCCATGCTAACTTAAATATGTGATTTAATTCTAAAAACAACCTTATGAACAAGGCATTATCATCTCCATTTTACAGATGGGGAAATGGAGAAATTAAGAAATTGAACCGAAAACACATCTTTTAACCTAGATCACACATCAATAAATTCTTAATTTACTTCTTAAGAGGAATTGTTACACTAGTTACTATAATGGTCATGGAGATTGAACTCCCCACATACATTTATCCTACCCCCAAATAATTATCCCTAATCCCATGCCTCTCAACAAAGATTAAGAAAGATATGGAACACAATACTGGCTACTGAACCATGAGGATTTTTTGAGGGGACTGCTAGGAAATGTTCCCTACTTCTAAACAGACATACAGAGAAGAAAAATCTTTTATTCTTTAAAAAAATTTCATATCTGTATGCAATGTACACAATTACTACAGCAATCTGTAAAGGTATGAAAATGAAGTCAGTTCTATGATGATAACAGAGCAGACAGATATAAAGAAACTGGATCACTGAATTGACCAACCATGAAACTACCTATGGACTTCTTGTTATGTGATACTAGAAGCATGGTGCACGAAATTCATCAACTCGGGTGGGGGAGGAAGAGGGGGGGGTTTTCCCCAGCCTGGCCTGTGCCCTCTCACAGTGCGGGAACCCCACGATCGATCTCCCCAAGGAGGTAGGCCACGCCCACCCATTTGGGGCTCCTCGATAGATTGCCCCAAAGAGGTAGTCTGGAGCCAGGGGTCCCGCCTCTGCACGGAGCCACCAGGACCCACCTCTAGGCTGTGCACTCAACGTCAAGTCCCCACCCACTTGCGCACACCTTGCCACACACGCAGCCTGCCACGCCCACCCACGTGCGCCTGCTGCACACGAAGCCTCCTGGTGATGGATTGTTACAGTGTGGGGGCATCACGGTGTGAGGGCGTGACAACCACATAGGCTTTTATTAGTATAGACTAGAGCAGTGATGGGCAACCTTTTGAGCTTGGTGTGTCAAACTTTGCCAAAAAACTGAGCATAACTCGGGTAGTGTGTCACTTTGAGGAAAAAACATTATTTCGCGATATTTATAGTTTAAATAACATAAATGTATAATTGTTATATATAATTGTATTTAATAAACATCAGCGGCCGCGTGTCATCAGAAATGGCTACGCGTGTCAGTGCTGACATGCGTGTCATAGGTTCGCCATCACTGGACTAGAGGTTAGTATAGATAATAACAGTTCCTTACTTTTTAAACTACGGTTTTCTTTTACAGGAGCCCAAATAGATTATAATTTATAAAGTTACCTATACGATAAATTCTTTCATTTGACTCTGATTTCAATCTGAATAAAGATTTTCCCTTTTGCTTAGTCACTGAAAGCAAATACTTTTCCAAAGAACTTACAAGTAAAACTGTTTGTTCTCCATGATTTGTATACTCGCCAGGGACTGTGTAATATACAGAAATCTCCCTAATCTCTTTTTCTGGCTAATCATGAAGCTGAATTGTAACCACACCACAACACTTCAAGTCTTTTCAGATGGCTTTAATAAAAACTTCCATATATACACTCAATTTTTTCTTTTTCTTTGCCTTCTGGGCTTTTCAAAATTCCTTAAAAAAGAAAGTTCTACTATTCTTTCCTCCTTTTAAAATTAGTACTAATAAATTAGCATTTATATTTTGGCAAAGTAAGAGGAACAAGTAGATTCACAACTTATTTCAGTGAGAAAGTTTCTATAATGTAATTTACTCCCCATGGGCTTTTCTGATAATTCTTGTCCAATTGAGCCTATTTTAACCAATACTCTTCCCTCATTACAAGAGCTGGTAATCCTTTTTTCAGATAAAATGTTGTGGAGCTCTTAATAATAGTAAAGGTAAGATTATAGTAAAAATGTAAATTATAAATTTACAACTATATGGAAAGAAAACATAATCAAATTTTTTTCAGTTTTGAGAAAAGCACATATGAGTTAAATACTATTTCATCCAGGAAGGGGGACTGGATGAAAGAAGGTGAAGGAATTAGCCAAAGAACATATATGCATAGCCCATGGACATAGACAATAGTACACAGACAATAGTGTGATGATGGCCAGAGGGAAGGGGGGAGTGAGGGGGGTTGAAGGGGGACAAAGTAGGGAAAAATGGGGACATCTGTAATAGTGTCAATAATAAAAAAAAATTAAATACTCCTTTTAAACAGAGAAGATGATAAAATTATTCAATAAAGACAATGATTTTAAAATATATACTAAGTCTACATAATAGCTACTGAAGAGGAGAGAGAAAAAGTAAAAGATGGGAATATATAGAAATGAGTAGAAAAACTGAAGGAGATAAGCAAATTGCACACATGAAAAATACAAAGCAAAATGTATAAAAGTAATAAATTTCACATTATTTAAAAGTAACCAATTACGCCCTAGCTGGTTTGGCTCAGTGGATAGAGAGTCTACCTGCGGACTGAAGGGTCCCAGGTTTGATTCCAGTCAAGGGCACATGCCTGGGTTGCAGACTTTATCCTCAGTGGGGGATGTGCAGGAGGCAGCCAATCAATGATTCTCTCTCATCATTAATGTTTCTATCTCTTTCCCTCTCCCTTCCTCTGTGAAATCAATAAAAATGTATTAAAAAAAAGTAACCAATTACCATTATTAATTGTCTCCCATATAGTTACACAACTTAAGTTCTTTGTCTGAAAAAAAAATGGTGTTTAAGAGTTGGATAGAGGAGGATTTAGATCCTTCCAAATGCAGGCATGTTAGAACTTTACCATTGTTAAAACCAATATATTTATTGAAACTATGTGTGTCTGACTGGTTCTACCTTATGTTCATCTTAGGAATGTCTCTATCTCCTTTTTTCCCCTTATGCGTTCTATGACCACTCTGAGAGAGAAATCACAATCCCACTGGGGAAAATTCTGCTAATACTCCAAAAGGAGTGATCACAGAAACAGCTCTCATCAGATGAAGGACCCCATCCCTGATCTTAAGTCATTCTGGACACTGCAGGTAAAATTCAATTCTCTAATTGCTTTTTCAACCAATCTTAGCCTCACTCTTTTTTTAAAAAAAAATATATTTTATTGATTTTTTACAGAGAGGAAGGTAGAGGAATAGAGAGCTAGAAACATCGATGAGAGAGAAACATCGATCAGCTGCCTCCTGCACATCCCCCACTGGGGACGTGCCCGCAACCAAGGTACATGCCCTTGACCAGAATCAAACCTGGGACCTTTCAGTCCGCAGGCCGACGCTCTATCCACTGAGCCAAACCAGCTTCAGCAGCCTCACTCTTAATAACCCGAAAAGCTTACAAATACTCTACCCATCAAGATCTTCATTCTATTTGTCTCCTATCAAAGACAAGTGTCCTAAGAAAATACTGTCAGTAATTTTCAAAGTAAAAAAAGCAAACTCTCAAACATTATATA
This sequence comes from Cnephaeus nilssonii, assembly GCF_951640355.1. Lineage (NCBI taxonomy): Eukaryota > Metazoa > Chordata > Mammalia > Chiroptera > Vespertilionidae > Cnephaeus > Cnephaeus nilssonii. Next base: position 60,314,739 of record NC_137083.1, read on the forward strand.
ATTTTTGTAAAGTAATTTCTTAAATATACACACAAACTCACAGATGGCAAAAATTCAACATTGACATACATCAAAAATTTAAAAGTGATTTCGTTTGACAAGATTAAGGTGATTTTTGATTTGGGGATTTCTTCTTTGTACTTTTATGTTACCCCAATTTTTTGTATCAAACACTATAATTACCAGAAGAAAAGCCACAAAACAACCAGATATATGGAACTATTTTCTGAACCTTAGGAAAACTTTGTAACATAGTTATTACCAATATAAGTCATTTCACATCTTTTGTTATCCCTGAAATGCCTATTCCTGCCAGCTCACTAGACACAGCTATGTTTCTACAAGCATTGCTTTGTATATTGACATTAGCTTTTCTGATTGTTTTAATCCTCACCAAAAGATATGTTTTTATTGCGTTTTTAGAGAGGAAGGGAGAGGGAGAGGGAGGGAAAGGGAGGGAGGGAGGGAGGGAGAGGGAGAGGGAGGGAAAAGGAGGAAGAGGGAGGGAGAGGAAGAGAGAGGGAAAGGGAGAAATATTAATTGGTTGCTTCTGGTATAGAGCCTGACAGGGGATTAAACTCACAACCTAGTTATGTGCCCTGACCAGAATGGAACCCCAAACCTTTTGGTACATGGGACGACACTCCAACCAAGCCACCCTGCCAGGGGACATTACCTTGTTTTAACAAGGATAAAGTATACACCCAAATATGCCCGAAGGATTTACAATCAGGAATGCAGAAGATATTACTTCTAAAATTTATAATATTAAGTATCCCAAACAGAAAATATTAGAAATTATGATCTTACTCTAGGTCAATAAAGTTATTCTTCTTCTAAATAATGACAGTTAATAGTGTATAATCAGAAATGCTCAGTATATTAAATGCTTAGAACAGAAAAAAAAAGGCAGGGGTTGGGAAACTTTCCTAGCCACTTGGTTGTCATTTCCTCTAAGTCATCTTAATGTTACTAAGTTCCTTACATTTAAGCAATCTACTCATAAAAATCCTCCTTTCAATAAAGCACATTCCTAGTACCTAATGGCACCCTGACAAGTCATACCAGTCCACACAAAACAGTCATGCAAACATTTTAAAAAATTGTTTTGAGAACTTTTTAATTTGCCTCCGTTTCCCTAACAAATCCCTTTTGTCTTCACTAGTCTAAAGTCACACAATTTTCTTTGCTACCTCTTACTCTTCTGTGCAGACGATTAGAAAACTTGAAGAAAATTATTTAGATACTAGAGGCCCGGTGCACGAAAATTCATGCACTCGGGGGAGGGAGGTCCCCTCAGCCAGGCCTGCACCCTCTCGCAGTCCGGGAGCCCTCAGGGGATGTCCGACTAATGGTTTAGGCCTGGTCCCGTGTTGGCCAGCCATGAGCCAACTTCTGGCTGAGCGGCGCTCCCCCTGTGGAAGCGCACTGACCACCAGGTGTCAGCTCCTACATTGAGCACCTGCCCCCTGGTGGTCAGTGCACATCACAGTGACCAGTCATTCCCGGTTGTTCCGCAGTTAGGGTCAATTTGCATATTACCCTTTTATTATATAGGATGGCACTATCAAATCTGGAAATAACTTTTAAAAAGACCTTAAAAGAAGAAATTACTTTTATTGAGTATCTACTGTGTCGAAGACACCACAAAGGTTTACTCATTTTCTACTTAAAATAAACCTATGCAATGGTCATTAATTACTGCAAAGATTAGAAAATCAAGGTTTAAAGAAGTTAAATAACATGCCCAACAACTCGAAAAAAAAAACAGTATAAAGCCCCATTCCAAAGTCCAAAACCTTTTCAACTCTTCATAGACAACATGTGAATATAGATACACACATATATAACAGACTAACACACATATAATAGACTAGTTTTTAAATTGAAATCTAACATGAAATGCTATTAATAATAGACATGGTAAAATGAAAAAAAAAAAAACACATACAAGACTTAGGGGGAAAAAACTCACCATATCAGACCATTCTACTATGAGATTAAACAAATTCAATATTATAAAAGAATAATAAAACTAAAGTTGAAATATATCACTTACGATTTAAAGGAAAAAATGCAATCTCTCTCTTAAGACACTGGCTACTGTGGCTAAAGTTTACTTTTTATGTTTTGATTCTTCTCTGGAACATTGGTTTGCCATTACTCCAGACTACTTACTAACTTAACAGAAGCATTCTTGTTAGTTGGAAGTGGTTCCATATCAATGGCCAGTTTGTGAAGCTAGCTGTTCTACCAAAACAACAACAACAACAACAAAACACAACAAAATGAAACAACTCTTCTTTTGGAGAAATCATGGCTTCACATAGGTCACAAAAGCAAGAAACAGCCCTGGCTTTGTGTGGCTCAGTTGATTGGAGCATTGTCCTGTGAACTGAGTGGTCGCAGGTTTGGTTCCCAGTCAGGGCACATAGCCAGGTTGCGGTTCAATCCCTGGCCAATCGGGAGGGGTGTGGGAGGCACAGATCAATGTTTCTCTCTCTCTCTTACCCTTCCCTTCCCCTTCCTCTCTCTCTAAAATCAATTGGGGAAAAAATAAACATAAATTACAGCCCTCTCACATCTCTTTACATTACAAATATCCCACTCATTATTACCTTTCTGACATTTTCATTTTATAATATTAAATCATCCAATCACTGCAAATAAAAAATAATATAGATAAAAAAAGAATGCTGCACTTTTCAGAGAAACATGATAAAGATGATTCTCATTTAAAGACATATTGTTGCCTTTTGCCAGGGAAACTGGGTTACCAATAAATAGCCCAAATCTGGAGCAGCTTACATTTAGTTGCTATTTCAATATAATAACATACTTAAGAATCTTCTTTTACATTTCAGAAATGACTAATACAAATGTTTATTAAGGCTTTGGTAAATAGTAAATTCTGTTTCAGTTTTAGAAATCAAAGTCATAAAGTTGAAATTCTTTGAGGCAATCAAAAATGCTTCAAACATTAAAGCAGGGTAAAGATTTTTTTCAAAATACATTGCTTTCAGTATCTTGTTTTAATGTTCAAAAACTTCCTTTCAGTATCTAAAAACAAATGAGAAGTTCACATGTCTATCCCAAATAATATTACCATGTTCTCTATATTTCTAATTCTTGAAAGCCCTTTGGTTTTGATATTCTATATAATTCAGCAAAGAATTTTAGGCTTTCTACTGAAACAATGAAATTCTCATCTATAAAAATATGGCAACACCCATTATACTGTTTTGAAAATCTCAAAAACAAATGAAACAGTGAGGTATTTAAACGTGCCTGTGAACAATCTACATTTTAAAAATGCTATTTTTAAAGAGGAAGCCAGGCAGTTGCTAATATTTCTATATATCTATTTTTGATAAAATCCAAAGTAGGAAATCAGAAAAATAAAATTATAAAAAAGAAATGGAAATATAACTTTGCAGAAAGCACACTAAGACCTAGTTGCTATTTTCAAACTATTTAACCCTTTGCACTCGCGTGCTTTTTTCTCGATTCCTTTATTCTAATGCTAACCGTGTCGAGTCACACTCGACATCCGAGTGCAAAAGGTTAAAGGCTCCAGTCCAAAACTATCTCAATTTCCCCTTATGGTTATTATAAACTAGAGGCCCTGTGAACAAATTCGTGCATCAGTGGGGTCCCTCGGCCTGGCCTGTGGGATCGGGTGGAAACCGGTTCTCTGACATCCCCCGAGGGGTCCCAGATTGCAAGAGGGCACGGGCCAGGCCGAGGGACCCCACTGGTGCACAATCAGGGCCGGGGAGGGACGCCAGAGGTTGACCAGCTGGGGAAGGACTGCAGGAGGGCTCCAGGGCATGTTCAGCCCCGATAGGTCAGACCCCGGCAGCAAGCTAACCTACTGGTCAGAGCATCTGCCCCCTGGTGGTCAGTGCACGTCATAGTGAGCGGTTGAGCGGTTTTAGCATATGATTAGCATATTATGCTTTGATTGGTTGAACAGATGACTGGACATTTAACATATTAGGCTTTTATTATATAGGATAAACACATTTCATATAGACCAAACTAAGCACAAGCTGTTCTTGTCTCCAATAGTGTATACTATCTTAAAAAGTACATGACAAAAAATGTAACTTAGGATGAAAGCTTTTACCAAAAGAAAAAAATAACCTCACCTAAGATCCCCCCCCAAAAAGAGCAGAGATTATAGTACTGCTGCCTGATTTCTCATCAAAACACAGATTACATTTTTAAAAATAATGTGCAGAGCATAAAAACCTTTTTGATAATTCAAGAGTAATAATGGCTAGGTAAAAGATTAAAAAAATAATGTATTTCAGCAGTTTGTTCAAATTCTGAAGAAAAATATGAATTAAGGCATTTATAGTACAATAATAATGGGGAAACTGAATCTGTAAATATTTATTAGGATAGTAAAGCATAGTAGTAAAAAGTATGGATTCAAATCTTAGCTCTGCCACTTGCTAGCTTACACTGTCTTAGGAAAATTACTTAATCATTCTCATTTATTAAATGGGGATAACAACAATACTTACCCTAGGAAGTAGGTATAAGAATTAAACAAATTTATTCTTATATAGGGTTTCATACATTTAAAAAAAAATTGTATTGACTGATTTTGAGAGAGGGAGGAAGAGGAAATAAGGTGAGAGAATGAGAGAAACACTGAGATGTTGTTCCATTTGTTTATGCATTCATTGGTTGTTTCTTGTATGTGCCCTGACCGGGACTCGAACCCTCAACCTTGGTGTATAGGGACGATGCTCTAACCAACTAAGCTACCCAGCCAGGACTTTATATAGAATTCAGAAGAGTAAATGGCACATTGTAACACCCTCAAATTCATGTTAGTTATTATAATTTTAATTATGTAATATTTGGAACTATACTGGGCAGAAAACTAACAATCTTTTATGCACAAAATGAGAACTTCAACACAAAGGCTAAAAGGAGTTAAGAGAAGGGGAAGTGCCTGGGGTACAGGAATAATAAAAGAAGCTATCCTGAAAGAGCTGGCCTTGAAGAGTGAGTTAAGAGTGAATAGTGACAGAAAGAGAAGCAATCAGGTAAGGGAGTACAGCCTAAACAAAGGACAAAGACAGAACGGGCAGGAACATGGAAAGAAGCCATGTTTCCAAAGGCAGTCTGGCAGTCAGGTGGGGGAAAGAGATTCTGCATTTTGAGTGCTGAGAAGAAACAGTATCCTAAGGTGAAAAGCAAAAATCTTGCTATCCTAGAACACAACCCTAGCTACTGATCAATAAGAAACTCATCTCATTTAAAGATTAATAATACTAAAATAAATAAATAAATAAATAAATAAATAAATAAATAAGCTCAAGAGCTATACAAAGATATAAAAAGGAAGAGGAAGAAAGAATTATTTTAAGTGGCAAATTAACCTGATTTAACAAAAAAATGAAGGCATGTAATAGATGAAAATGGTTAAATTTTTTACCATGAATATAAAAACGTTAAGCAACCCTCTCTATAAAATACAAGCACAAATTAAAGATATAAACAGTTGAAAAGTAGAAATATAAATACTTAGAAAAGATATGGTAAAGCAATAAGAGGAAATAAAATATGGATAGTTAGAGTTGAACGAAAAGAGAAAGAAAAAAATTAAAACATCACAGAAATGAAGGCCAAGATATAAGACCATACTAATAACATAGTAATGGAAATGAGATAAAGGATTTAGAGAAGCTTGAAGAATTCAGCATAAATGTGCTATTAAAAAGAACAAATGAGAAAATGAAAGAATAGACAAAGGCAACATAAATTTAATTAAAAGGAAACAAAATACACAAAGCTAGCAGTGCTGCAACATTGAAGTTGCCCTGTTAATATAACTTTAAAATAATCTAAAAATAAAATACTTAAACAGCCATAGAAAAAAAATTTAAATTCAAAGGAGCAAGAGTTGACAATTACAGTATACTCTTGATAGCAACAATAACTGGTTAATAGCAGAATAATATCCAAAAAGGTATTTGAAGAAGATAACTGTCAACATAAAATTCCATATTCAGCAAATATATTCTTCAAGAAAAGAGATAAAATTGTTGAGCAAACAAAAACTGAGAGAGTTAATCTGCATCAGGAGAAATTGTAAAGGAAGTGTTTAAGGCAGAAGGAAGATGATCCTACTTTTAAGATCAGCAATGCAAATAGTAATGAAGAAAAAAAAATTAGTAAATATCTGGTAAAATTAATGAACATTGGCTGTATAAAACAAGAACAGTACTATTTTATAGGGTCTTTGAATCAAATTTCAAAATAAAGGACAATAGCATGAGTTGGAAGGTGAGTAGATGAGAGTTGAAAGTCTATACTAATAATATAGTAATGGTTGAAAGGAAAGAGGGAAAAGGAACTGATGAATTTTGTTAAGTATGTATACTTGTCATAATTTCTAGACTAATCATAAATAAAATACACAGAGTGCATTACTTCCAAATGAATAAAAATGAAAAGATTAACAAGTAAAAACAAGAGACAACAACCAAAAAGAAGAACAGATATGACAAAGAATATAAAGAGGTAGGTTTAAATGTATATATTTATCTGTAATTCAAACATGTTAACAAATGGTTAAATCAAAAAAGGGCAGATTTGCCCTAGCCAGTTTGACTCTGTGGACAGAGCATCAACCTGTGGACCAAAGGGTCCCAGATTCAATTCCAGTCAAGGGCACAAACCTTGGTTGCAGGCTCCTCCCTGGCCCAGGCCCTGGTCAGAGATTGTGCAGGAGGCAACCAATCGATGTGTTTCTCTCACATTGATGTTTCTCTCTGTCTTTCCCTCTCTCTTCAACTCTCCCTAAAAAAAAATCAATGGAAAAATATCCTCGGGTGAGGATTAACAAACAAACAAACAAACAAAAAAGAAGGCAGATTATAAGAAATCCAACTAAATTTCCAGGACATACTTCTTTTAAAAAAGGATACAGAAGGGTTGAAAAGAAAAGATGGAAAAAGATAGGCTATGCAAACACTTAGCAAATGAAAGCAGATCTTAATGTAAGACAAGTTATACCTCAAGACAAAATATTACTAAAGATAAAAACACACTTCATAACAATAAAAGATTTAATTCAAAATAAAAGAATGTAAAATTTATGTGTATAGAAAAATGGCTTCAAAATATATAAAGCAAAAAAATTGACAGAACTATAAGAGGATAGACAATTCCATAATCATAGGGGGAAGTATTAAAATATTTTTCTTAGTAATTGTGAAAATAAAAAAAATCAATATTGGTAAAGATTTATGCAATGTGATTAGCAAACTGAACCAAACAGATATATAGAACTGTGCCCCAACAACTAAAGAACTCACATTCTGTCCAAGTATAAATATGTTTATAAAAATTGAACAATGTGGGCCATATAGTAAGTCTCATAAAATTTCAAAGGACTAAAATTGTACAGAACATGTACTCTGACCACTATTCACTCATGCTATAAGTCAGTAACAAATAAAATCTTTATGTATTTGAAAACTGAAAACTATTATTTCTATATAACTATGGCACACAAAACAACCATATTATTTCATAATGAAATTACTGAACTGGATAAAAATAAACTTCATAGCACAACTGAAAAATAAATAGAGGTGTTGGCAGCAAAACGGCACCAGGTGTTAGACCTGTGCTTGCGCTCTGGCTAAGAAAGAATTCAAAACCAAGACCCAAACTATAAGAGAAAGTTTATTTACAAAGTCACAGAAGTAAAAGAAGTGAGCCATAGGAAAAAAAAACGGGCACAGAAAACAAGTTACAGAGGCAAAAGAAGGGTCCTTGGAGCTTAGGAGAAAGCGAGAGGCAAGGGTAACCTGCCTGGAGGAAGGGACTGAAGGAAGGTAGAGGCACATTCCACAGAGAGCTGCACTGGGTCCTCCATCTTGAGGGAATTTATCTGGAGGTCTCAAGGGAGGATTCCAACAGAATCTTAATCAGCTTTCTAAGTGTGTCCTTTTAGGGTAATGGTTTCTACTGACTGATTGGGGCCAGGGCAGGGGTCAATGTAGCTGGTCCTGATGTCAGCCATGACATCCCTTATTTGGTTTGCTACTTTTCAGGGCCTGGAACTGAAACACAACTGAGGCCTAGATGTATCTGATGCAGGTCTGAACCTCATTGTCCCGGGGGCTTAATGCTTAAGGGCTATTCTACAGCCTCCTTGTTCATTCTCCTTCTAAGGGGGTCTAATGCAGATGCCTAGCAATACTTTAGGGAAGTAAGGTCAGAAAAGGTTGAACCACATGACCAGCAATATGCTAGGGGAGGAAAGGTCACTCTAGGGGTGAGGTCCCAGCCCAGTTTTGCTCATTGCTAGGTACTTGGTGACCTTCTGTACCTGGCCCATTGTCCTTGATTTGCTCATGTCTGTCTAACTGCCTACCTCAAAGGGAAATTAATATCCTAAAATGGGATAATAATGTTTGGAAATTAATATGCTAAGCATCCATCTCAATAAGACAACAAATTAATCCCAAAGAGAGAAAGAAGACATTTAACATATCTAGTAGAGCATAAGTCAAGGACATTAAAAATAACAGAAAGGATCAACAATACAGAAATTGGTTCCTTCAAAAAACAACAACCAAAAAAACCCAGTTTGATAAAATTCTGGTGAGAGTGAGTGATGGAAAGAAAAAAAAAAAGAACTATAAGGAATAAAAAAAGAAATCCCAAGAAATCCTGCAAACATTAAAGAAATAAAAAGTGGATATTAGGCATATTTTCATGTCTATAAGTTTGAAATTTTAAATGGCACTGACAAATTCCTAGAAAAATATAACTTTTTAAACCAACCAAACAACAATCCTGAATAGTCCTAAAACATTTAAAGAAATGAAATTCATACAAAAATTTCCAACAGAGCAAAATACAGCAAAAATTACATGACAAAGTTAAGAATATCTGGGGTTTAACATTAGAAAATCAATCACTATGATTTCCCATATTAATAGAATAAAGCTGGAAAAAAATCATATCACAAAGGATAAAGAAAAAAGTGATAAAATTCACTATCTATTTATAACATAAACTCTTAGCAATCTAGGAATCTGATACAGGATCTCCAATAATCACAGATCAAAAATCATTTTAATTATGGAATATTGAAAGCATTTATTTTGAGATGATGAACTAACCACACAAGTATCTCCACTATCATTATGTCACCTCACCCTTGCACTAAGTATCCTGTCCAAAAGACTAAACACAAGGGGGAAAAAGCATAAGGGTTGGAAAGAAAAAGGAGTCATTATACATAAGTATCTTAAACTGAACAAAAATAAAACATAGCATAATAAAATTTGTGACTTAGAACTAAGACAATGAATGCTTAAAGGGAAACTCTTGACATCAAATGCCTACATTAGAAAAGAAGGATCTCAAGTTAATGGCCTCTGCTTTCATTTTATGAAAACAGAAAAGAGCAAATGGAAAAAAAAGCATGTAGAAGAAAGGAAATAAATAAAGACAAAATAAATCAATGAAATAGAAAAATATATACAGAGAGGGAAAAAGACAAAGGAAAACCAAGAAATGTTTTCTTAATATAAAGTTAAGAGCTCTCTAGCCAGATTGCTAAGGAAAAAAAGACAAAAATTACCAATATCAAAAATAAGAGATGACATAAAGGTATGAAGAGGTTAACAAAATATTATGAACAACCTTATACCAATAAATTCACCAACTTAGATGAAATGAGCATATTCCTCAAATACACAAACTACCAATGCTCACTCAAGAAGAAATACAGAATATAAATAGTCCTAGAGCTATTGATAATACTAAATTTGCCGTTAAGAACCTGGCCACAAAGGTAACTCTAACAAGATTTGAGATCTCACTTAAAAAAAAATTTAAGGAGGGAAATGGGCCTACCATATAATTAATAACCAATGCATAAACCAAGGGGTGAGAAGGGACAGATTACAGAGAGAGAAAAAAGAAGAGGAGGGAAAGAGGGGAGTAAGAAGGGAGAAATAAAGGAGGTAAAAGGGGAGGGAGGAAAGGAGACCAAGACCTCAAGTTGAAACTTAAGGAAATTCAGACTAGTGAGCCTGTTGGAGTGCTATTTATACAACTTTAATCCACCCTTTTCTCACAAAGTAAACTTTCATTTCAAAATGAAATAAGATAAATACTGCAAAAAGAGGTTTTCTTTGATAATTTCCTGTTCCTAGGTGATTACTTTTGCCCATCATCACTGGATTATTCCTTTTGCCCCTGGCATTGTCAGAGAGGAAGTGGCAATGATTGGTTCAGGAATCACCTTTAATGTAAATATATTTCTAGGCAAATAAAAAGCTAATTAGAGACACTTTCCTAAAATATAGATCATACTTGAAGAGTGTAATAATATACTATATATATATAGTATTTTTCCCCCCATTATAAGATGCTTGATAAAAGATGCTTTTGATTCTCTAGACTTTCCTCTTTAGCAAGGAGGAACTTCTTGTCCTTTTCTGCTATGTTTTTAGTGGAACAGAAGCCAAAAACCTCTGCAATGTTTAGTTCCTTATTTGTCCAACAAATTATCATCAGTGAAGTCAGCAGCAAACTGAACAACCCTGGAAAGAATGTTTATTAACTAAACACTGTTGCAAGCCAGTTGAGGAGTACAAAAAATATGACTTGGCTCTAAGTCTCAAGAATAGTTACTACCAATTTAACTTGGTTCCTTCCTAGAGCAGGAAAGATAAGTCTACATAGTATCAGAGTTGGACATGATTTCAAGAAATTCTCTTAAATGTGTATATAACTAAACAGACAGTTTTAAAATGTAACTGCTTTTAGCTTAAGAATTACAGAAAGTTGTCAGAAATTTTTGTTGCTATTATTGTTGTTTACTTTACCTTAACAAAATATTACATGACAAAGATTTGAAATAAAACAAAAACCTCATAAAATTACTTGTATCTTTCTTATTATGTAAGTTTAAAAAATATATAGAATTCATTCTCTGAAATGGCATACATGCATACACATATACTTTCACTAGTGGCAGTTTAATGGTTTGGGAATGATTATCATATATATTCTATTTGTTTATATTCCAAAGTATATTCTATTTAATATATAATAATCATTTATTTATTTTTTAAAAATATATTTTATTGATATTTTACAGAGAGGAAGGGAGAGGGAGAGAGAGTTAGAAACATCGATGAGAGAGAAACATCAATGGCTCTATCCACTGAGCCAAACCGGTTAGGGCCATAATAATCATTTATTTGCAGGCATCATTACCAATTAAATAAGCAGTAACAATGTACAAGGCTGAGAGGCAGGTTTATTGTTGTAACTCAATGGAGCTAGAAGCACCTCATTTTAAGTTAACTTTAAATTTATAAAGAAGGCAGTACTGGTTCTGTATTCTTCTGTTGTAAAATGCTACCAATATCAGATAAGTGAGTACCTAATAATACTAGATAATAACAGTGATAAGATTAAAACATATAAAAACATTGAGAAAGTCTATGATTTTTTATTTCTTTCTATAAAAGATTCACCAAATTTTATTCCACAAGTTTTATATTGAGCATTAAGCAGCTTTTACTCACAATGGTTTTGACACCAAATGGATGGGGGTTTTTCTTACAGCAACCATTCCTCTGACACCAACCAGGTATCCAACAATTCAATTTAATGCTGACATTATCTATCTGGAGTTAAGCATCAGATTCCACAAGTTAAACGGCTCAGTCCCACAAGATGATCCCCACTTCAGATGCCAAGCACAAGTCCTAGAGGTCACAAATCAAGGCTTTCCACAACTCTCCTCAAAGTTCAGTAACTCAGTGTGATCACATAATTCAGGAAAGTGATTTACTTATTCTATATAATAAAAGCCTAATATGCTAAATGTCTGGTCATCTGGTCGGCCATTCAACCAATCAAAGCATAATATGCTAATGATATGCTAAGGCCGCTCAACTGCTCGCTATGACGTGCACTGACCACCAGGGGGCAGACGCTCTGACCGGTAGGTTAGCTTGCTCCTGGGGTCTGGCCAATCAGGACTGAGGGAGAGGGCCGGACATGCCCTGGAGCCCTCCTGTGATCCCTTCTCGGCTGGCCAACCTCCTGCATCCCTCCCTGGCCCCAACTGTGCACGGGGGGGGGGGGGGGGGGGGGGTGGGGGGGTGGGGGGGGGAGGGGACCTCGGCCTGGCCTGCGCTCTCTCGCAATCCGGGACCTCTCAGGAAATGTTGGAGAGCTGGTTTCGACCCAATCCCGCAGGCCAGGCTGAGGGACCCCACTGGTGCACGAATTCGTGCACCAGGCCTCTAGTTATTATTATAAAGGACTAGAGACCCAGTGCATGAAATTCATGCACTGGGGGGGGGGGGGGGGAGGGGGGTCCCTCAGTCCAGCCTGCACCCTCTCACAGTCTGGGAGGCCTCGTGGATATCTGAGTGATGGCTTAGGCCTGCTCCCCGTGGGACATCCTTAGTGCTGCTGCGGAGGTGGTAGAGGCTCCCGCCACCACCGCTGTGCTCGCCAGCCATGAGCCCGGCTTCTGGCCGAGCAGCACTCCCCCTGTGGAAGCGCACTGACCACCAGGGGGCATCTCCTGCATTGAGCATCTTCCCCCGGTGGTCAGTGCGTATCATCATGACTGGTCGTTCTGCCGTTCAGTCGATTTGCATATTAGCCTTTTATTATATAGGATACAACTCAGGATAGCCAAATGGAAGAAAGGCATAGGGCAAGTGTGTGTGTATAGCTTCGATGCTCTCCCTAGGCATACCTTTCTCCCAGCACTTTGATGTGTTCACCAAATTGAAAGCTCTTTGAACCAAGTTGTTTAGGGCCTTTTTTTGTTGAGGTTCCACTGGCTGTTGGTGACTAAACTCAATCTCTGACCCCTCTCCCCTCATCAGAGGTGGTGAGGTAGGTGCTACTGAAATTTCCAGCCTCTAATCACATGTTTTGGTCTTTCTGGAGATCTGAAGCTATCTAGGAACCCAGCCACTAGTCATCTCAGCAAGCAAGACACTCTTATCCCTCCACATATTCCAAGGGTTATAGAAGCTTGGGCCAGGAACTGTACAAAGACCAAATAAATATATAAATATATATAAATATATATGAATATATATACACACACACATACACACACATATATTTTATTATACCAGAAGCACCTATTCTGTTCTTTGTCACCATGGAAGTCACTGTGGGAAACTGTTTTAAAGGAGGCCATTGTATAAAGCAGAGATTTTCAACTGGTGTGCAATTTTTAAAACATACAATACCTGACTATTTTTTTAATTGGTTTCAGAGAGAAGGAAGAGGAAGAAATTAAAACATCTACGATGAGAGAGAATCACTGACTAGCTGCCTCCTGCATGCCCCATACTGGGGATCAAGCTCACAACCCTGGCATGTGCCCTGACCGGGAACTGAACTGTGACATAGTTCATAGGTCGACGCTTAACCACTGAGCAATGCCAGCCAGGCACAATACCTCACTATTTAGTCTAGGGCACTAACCTCTTTTCTCTTAGATTGTCAAATAAAAAAATGACAGCTATCAACACAGCAATGGCTATTCAATGTGAATAAATCAAAATTACATCTTTTCTTTTGTCAGACCTGCAAAACATATATTTTGGTGTGCTGCAGAATTTTAATAAATAGTTTATGTGTGCCATGAGATGAAAAAGATTGAAAACCGCTGCTATAAAACAACAACAGATCCTTTGTAAAATAACAAAACATATCAGACCTTAAATATTCAAATGGGTGTCATCCTACAACATAGTTACCTTGTGAGATTACATTATGTTCTAACATTCACATTCCTTTCAAAACCCAAGAATATCATCAATTATGTAGCATTCACACCACACAGAAGATGTTTCCATTATAAATTTCCTCATTCATTATAACCTTCTATTAATAACATTTTTGGCTTATCCAACCATGTCCTTCCTCAAATTACACTTTTAAAACAATGACAATTTGCTATCAACAAAAATGACATAAATAAATAAGCTACTAATACTGAGGATAACATTAGAAGTCTTTTCCACATGGTTTAGTGCTAGTCAATGTTATCATTCATTCATAAGTGCATGATTTCCCAAGAAGACAACTTAGATTTAGCTATGTGATTCAATGTGCTTCTTTTTTGTTTTTCAAGTCTCATTACATTGTATACCTATCTTAATAAAAGAGGTCCCTAAACAAGGACTTAACAATCTTTACAGAGTAAAAACCAAACAACAACAAAAACACAAGAAAAAATGGAAATAACTCACATAAGCGTACATTCTTTTTTAAAGTTTCTTGAATATATTTGAAATCACACTAATAACCAACTAAGTTTAATGTCTATAACATACCATTTACAGCTTTTTCAATCAGCTCTTCACAAGCATCAAAATCACCCTTCAACACCAGTTTATCATGCAGATCTGTTAACATAGGATGTTCCAGGGCAATCTTGGTTTTCTTTTGTAGTGATTCAAAGGCTTCTGTATAATTGTGTTGTCTAAAGTGTTTTAAGCAAAGACGAATGGCTTCCTGTTCACGGTACTACTGGAACACAAGAGAAAATATGAAAAGAAGAGATTTGCTTAGTTATTACTATAGGAATAGTAAGTGACAACTAACCAACCTAAAGTGAGCATTTATTATGTGCTAAACCTATTCCTTATATCGTTATTTTCACTTTTAAATGGCAAAACTGATGTATAGTCAATTATAATAACCTGTCAAAGGTCACAAAATATGTAACAGAAAGATATGAATGAGATAAAGATATATAGATATAGCTTTCATGAAGATGAAATATATAAAGAGATGAAACCAGACCTAATTCTAGAGCCTGAACTTTCAAGAAAAGCAGGAAAACTATTTATGAAAACCCACTTAAGATTGTAAAAATTATAACTTCATGGCTTTTACTAATCAGATTATAATGTTGGTTCTACCCCACTAGAAACCATTAAATAATATACATATGTTATATTATGCTTTTTATTCTTGGTTCTTGGTATTAAATTATTACTTGAATGACAAATATTTATGTATTTTAAATTCACAAACAGGTTTTATGACTCAAAATCATGAGAAAGAGACTAATTAAATTGTATAATTTTTTCTAACCCTCGACTACTTCATCTATTTAAACAGCAATAAGTAAAAATCTTAATAAACTAGAATCCCAAAACAGGAATGTTTAATTTACTAAATCTAATTTAATTTACTAAATAGGATGAATGCCAAAAATACAAGCTCATATAAAGAATTTTTAAAGATAAAAAGTAAGTTCAAGAATACGTTTTGAGATTTCCAAATTTTCTAAAATAAGAATGAACAAAACTAATGATACAGAAGCAATACATGATAATTAAATAAAAATATGATTTACTTGTAAGCAATATCCTTTAATAAAGTAGGAAAATAAGATGCTACCTTTTAGGAAGCTTCACAAGAAAAAAAAATCAGTTGCCTGATTTTTTTTATTAATAAAAGGTTATCGAAAATACTTCCTTAAGCACTATAGTTAACCAAGATTCTCCCTCATCAAATAATAAAAGAATGATTCTATACCCAAACTAATTTTACATTATTAGTTTCTTACCCTTGGCCTGTAAATAAAGATTTATCATAACTATCCAGAACCATATTAAACAGTAATACCTTCTTATTGTGTTGACCTTAGGAGTCTGAATCATCCCCATAAAATTTTCTATCAGGTGGCATATAGATACATAGTAGAAGATTTATGAAATAATAGAATTTTAATGCTTCAAAACAGAATTGAATCTCAGAGAGTAAAGACTTTAATTTTAATTTCTAGAGGTTCAGAGTAAATATAGAGAACTTGAAAAGTGAATGTGGTTGAACAATTTTAAGTTCTCAAATATAATCTTTCCATAGTGTTGGGGAAGAGGTGAAATTTGCAACTTCCTGAAATATCAAGAGTTCATGTGAATTTATTAAAGAAAACACATATTCATATCATAGGCTAAAGGGAAAATTCAACTATCAGAGAATCTAAATCTTTTTTACTTAAAGAAGCACCTTTCAAAGACTTACGATCTATTATGTGAATTACACTGTAAAGGTGTTTTTTAACATTTAAAAATATCGTCTTCACCTTGAAAGAATTTACAATATTGAGATCCAAAAATATACACAAAATACAGAAAAGTCAGCATCTATTTTAAATTGAATGTAATCAACTGCCCAAAATAAATTAGTTAAAAGTTTCTCAATTAAACTGACCAAAAAAAGCTGAAATTCCATACAAAAATATTATATTGTTTCCCAATCTCCTATGAGTAAATCAGTTTACTCACAAATAAGAATATTAGGAACTAGTGAGTAGATTGACAAGAAAGAGGCCTCCCCTCAAATTAGCCAAGAGTCAAATAAATATACATTAAAAACAAAAATGAAGCATGAAAGATATTTAAAACAAAAACAGAACGTCTAGTTCTCAATAATTTAAACTCACATTCCTCAGTCTGTATCCATATAAAATGACCTATGAATAAAATCGTTAAATATGCCCAGCCAGCGTGGCTCAGTGGTTGAGCATCGACCTATGAACCAAGATGTCACAACTCAATTCCCAGTGGGGGTATGCAAGAGGCAGTTGATCAATGATTCCCTCTCATCATTGGAGTTTCTAGCTCTCTCCCGTTCCCTTCCTCTCTAAAATCAATAAAAAAATATTTTTAAAAAAACTGTAAATTTAATTTTTCTTTTTCCTATAAATACAAGATCATAATATTTATAGAAACTGTCTCAACTTCTTTAAAAGGAAAAGCAAAAATTCTTATAAAGGAATTTTTCATAGGAATGAAGGCATATATGATAAAAGCAATTCAGAACCAAAACTACCCCACTAAAAACTGTGTTTAATAATTACAATCAACATAGGTTAAAAACAAAATTAATGGTCAGATTATAATAATAAAATGGCAGATTCTGGAGCCAGAATGCCCAAGTCTATATACTGGCTTAACCACTTTATAACTATGTGATCTTGGGCAAAATAAATGAACCTCTCAGTGTTCCATTTCATCATCTGTAAAATATAGATAATAACTATACTTATCTCATAGAGTGGTAATGATTTAATAAGTAATAAAGGCTGCTTAGAAGCTAAGAGACTATAAATGAGCAATACAGTTAGTTGATTAATCATAATAATTATCACTATTCTCAATATTTTAAATTATTCTCAATGAAGACAAGAGAGTAACATAATTCTCCTTTACAGGCATTAGAAACATGATATAAGGATTTTAAAATACAGTCCTACCTTGCTATACCAGTTGAGACAAGGTTGTACTACATCGGGATCATCAATGCCACTAAGTTCAACATACCAGATGCTAAAGTTAAAGCTGGGTCCCCAGGATAAGAGTGGAACTTTGAGGAGAAGAAAAAAAAAAAAAGGAATAAAGAAAAATAAAAAAATTAACATAGTTCAAATAAAACTTTAGCAAAGTAAAATCACTATTCAAGCCTATTAGGAGTCATGCAACAAATTTTCTCTCAACACTTTCTATGTACCTAGCACTGTACTATTAAGTGCTGTGGCTACAAGAGCAAAATGAAACATGATTGCCATCATGAGGTTTCTTTAATTATAAAAATACTAGAGGCCCTCTAGTATGCATATAAGATCTTTGGTTAATCTCTTCCCATCTCCCCCCGCACACTCTGAGATTCATCAGTCTGTTCCATGTTTCCATGCCTGTGGTTTCCGCTCCTGTGTTGAGCGTCTGCCCCTGGTGGTCAGTGCGTGTCATAGCTTCTGGTCAGCCAGTCGGCTGGCCGGTCACTTAGGCTTTTATATATATAGACTAAAGGCCCAGGTCCCTTGGCCTTGCCTGCGGGGATAGAGCCCAAACTGGCTCTCTGACATCGCCTGAGGGGCCCGGGGTTGCAAGAGGGTGGTTCTCAGGTGATGCACCCCAGAATCGGGCTCCCTCCTCTCTGGTTCCGGGTGCATCACTCAAGAACTGCAGCTCCTGCATTGAGCATCTGCCCCCTAGTGGTCAGTGTGCGTCATAGCTACTAGTCGGACGGTCAAACTGTCAGCTGGTCAGCCAGTCGATTAGGCTTTTATATATATATAGATAGTAAGATAAAGTCGAAGTGGCCATTTACACATCCCAAAAAAAACAGGGTCAGGGCTAGATGATTTAGGCAAATTCTACCAAACCCACAAGAAACAAATAATTATGATGTAATTTAAACTATATCAGAAAGAGACTGAAAGTTCAATTACTTATCAAAGTGGCACAATCCTGAAAACAAATCCAGAAGAAATAAAATTTAAGGCCAATCTCAACTATGAAGACACATTAAAAAAATTTTTTTAAGTTGCAAAAAATACTACCAGGTTTTAACTGTAACCATCGTAGTGTTCATTCTATGAATAAAAGGATGGTTAAATAATAGGAGCTATCTATATATATAAAAGCCTAAGCGACTGTTACAACCAAATGACCGGTCGACCAGTCGCTATGACGCACACTGACCACCAGGGGGCAGATGCTCAACACAGGAGCTGCCCCTGGTGGTCAGTGCACTCCCACAGCCAACCTCCCCCAGCCAGCAGGCCCCCATCAGCCCCTGGTGCTAAACCATTTGTAGAGACCTGCTTCTGGGTTGGGTTTTGTACATAGCAGAGCAGCTCCTTCACTGCGATATATTGAAAGTCAGCCTTCGATACAAGGGTTTGTCAGCGGTGAGGGAAGAAGGGGGGGTAAGGCAGGGAACCACACAGTGGTGGGGCGCCGTCGGACTGCCGCCTTCTCTCCCAACCCCATTGGGGCCTTCAGGCCCTGGGGTGGGATGGGGAACCAGGGTTGGGTGGTGGCGGATGCGGCCCCTTTCCCAGGGGGGCTGTGGGCTAGCTCCCTCCTCGGGGCCAGTGGCCAACCTCCTGCGGTCCCATCTCGCCCTGCTCCCTCAGAGGGAGCCCCAGGCTTGGCTCCGCTCCAGGCTACAAAGTTTCAATTGTAGAAGGTAAATAAATTCCAGATACCAGGGCCTCCACTTGCATTGCCAGGGGGCGTGGCCGGCCTGCAAACCACCACAGGCCCCTCGCTCAGGCCGCCCCATGCCCCAAGGGAACCCCACCCTGATCCGGGACACCCTTCAGGGCAAACCAGCTGGCCCCCACCCATGCATCAGGCCTCTATCCTATCTAATAAAAGAGTAATATGCAGATTGATCATCACTGCAACACACAATATAGCTGCCCCCATGTGGTCAAAGATCCTGCCCCCATGTGGACACAAGATGGCCACCACAAGATGGCCAGCAGGAGAGGGCAGTTGGGAGGCACCCGGCCTGCAAGGGAGGGCAGTTGAGAGGGACCAAGCCTGCAAGGGAGGGCAGTTGGAGGTGATCAACCCTGCAGGAGAGGGCAGTTAGGGGTAACCAGGCCGGCAGAGGAGGGAAGTTGGGGGCAAACAGGCTGGCAGCGGAGTGGTTAGGGGGTGATCAGGCTGGCAGGCAGAAGCAGTTAGGGGCAATCAGGAAGGCAGGCAGGCAAGCAGTTGGGAGCCAGCAGTCCTGGATTGTGAGAGGGATGTCAGACTGCCCGTTTAGGCCCGATCCCTCAAGGGGTTCCATATTAGAGAGGGTAGAGGCTGGGCTGAGGGACAACCCCCCTCCGTGCACAAATTTCGTGCACCAGGCCTCTAGTATATATATAATGTAGTAATAATATATATATAATCTGAGTGGCCAGATTATTATGCATTCAGAGATCATAATAATCTGGCCACTGAGTGTATATGCTTGCCCTGTCCAGGTGGCTCAGCTGGTTGGAGTATCATCCTGTTCACCAAAAGGTGGTGGGTTGGATTCCCACTTGGTCAGGGCACATGCCCAGGTTGTGGATTTGCTCCTGGTTAGGGCACATTTGTGGGGCAACCGATCAATATTTCTCTCTCACATCAATGTTTCTCTCTCTCTCTTTCCCTCTCCCTCTCTCCACTCTAAATTCAACTAAAAAAAAATTGTAAAGATATATATATGCTTTTTTACTGATACATTAGATAACAAGATCTAGAGGCCAGTCCAATAATTACAATTTCAAAGTTATTATATTTGCCATGCTATAAAGTGATGGGGAAAATCTGTAACTTCTATCTGTGACAAGTCACAATATTACTATGAATTATTGCTAATATTACTATGAATTATTGCCTATATTCATAATTGGAAGAAATGTTAAATATATTTAAGGTTAGAGAAGACAGAGATGCAACTTTTCTTCCATCAAATTCATAAAACCATTGATTAATCCTTCTAAACTCCTGTACAATAAACTCAAAAAGTGTATATACAATGTCTCTAATGAGGCAAGCAGTTTGCTTGGTGCTTTTGAAATTTGAGGAAACAGAATACAGGGTCACTATCCCCAAAGATTTCACAATCTACCTGAGGAAACAAAACTTACATATATCACACAGTAAGAGAATTCAACCTTTGGCTGTAGACTTAAGTTTGAATCCCACCTCTACTTTTTACTACCTGTATGGTTTTGGTCCAGCCATTTAACCTCTAAACTTCACTTTTCTCATCTGTAAAGTGAGTGTAATAATACCTATCTCACACAGTGTTAAGTGGATGCTTCATAAACAATACCTACTATTATTATTACTTTAAAACAATATAAGCACATATGTAAGCATATACTAGATGC
The DNA here is from genome assembly GCF_951640355.1 of Cnephaeus nilssonii. NCBI lineage: Eukaryota > Metazoa > Chordata > Mammalia > Chiroptera > Vespertilionidae > Cnephaeus > Cnephaeus nilssonii. Next base: position 60,335,458 of record NC_137083.1, read on the forward strand.
TATGTCTTTGGTCCATTGTTAATATCCTCAATCAAAAAAGGAAAAATTTTATCTATCAGTATAATGTTCAAATGAGATACCACATTGAAAGCACTTACATACTATAAAAAAACATAAAACATACAAAGCTCTAAATAATAAATGCTGAAATGACATGATTCAAATTATATCTGTGCATATTCATTTTCTTTAGTACCCGAAATATTACATTTAAGAAATCATGTAAACCAGAACTATTTGAATATAAGTATAAAAATGCACAAAAAGATACATTCAAAATGAAACAATCTTTCATAAATATGAGCTTAAATTACTTTTTAAGACTTACTTAAATTTGGTTTAAGCCAAATGTAATGATGCTATATTCATTATCAAATCTGGAAATTATCTGCCATTGAGTTAGTCTTACTGTGACTAACTGAATGCTGATTATATTTAAAAAACTGTATTTGTTTAAGGATAAACTTTTTAAAAATAAAGAAAGATCTTTCAAACATATTATTGTAGACCATAAATATGAAGTACTCAAACGCATTTTTTCTTTTAAGGAAAAATTTAACAATTTATACCAACTAGGTAAAATAATTATCTGTGCTAAATCACCACCAAAAGAGAGCTAACCATTACTCAAGTGCTTTATTGACATAATTTTTAAAGGAATCATAGCAATAAACTAGAAATACTAACCTAACATACAGGCTTTTAGTTTCACATTTTCCTTTTTTTTTTTAAACTTAGCAAGAAAATGTTGGAAAAAGGTTGGAAAGCAAAGGTACTGCAGATCACCATTAACAGGTTTTTTTTAACAGAAAAGTGAGAAATATGAAGTTATCTAAATATTAATATCCTAAATATCAACTGAGCTAGTAAGTGTCTACAATTTTGGGGGAAGCTCCATTTAACATTTTGCCTGAATACCATAAAACTAACCCACCAGGGTAAAGAAAAAAAAAATCATTATATCCTATAATTAAAAGTTTGATAGAAAGAGCTGGAAATAAGGTCCAAATTCTTGTCTTTAGGCAGATGAATATCTAATTGGTCCCTAAGAAACCTCAGTTGTCTTCTTATAACATTTTAAGAAAAGAAACTATGCAACTATGAAAAACAGACTTTTACTGATACTTCTTCTAATGAATAATGATACTAGAGGATTAAGAACTATAGAAGCATCAGTATATATTTTCTAGAAACTAATGACCAAAAGAAAGGTACAAAAAGCACCAAGAAAAGAACTTAAAAAACAACACAAAAAAAACCACTTCATTTTGCCTGAATAAGCAAAAGAGAAGCTAAATAAGTACTTTAAAACTATAAATTCTAGTTTCATATTATGTGAAAATATGATATTTTCACTGCTTGTACATTTGAAATATATGATTATAGAAGTGTTAAATCTACGCAAGAGTCTGTAAAAACTAGGTGGTCTGCATGCTGAGAAAAGAATTATTCATTGACAAAAGAAGAGACAACCAAGAGTTAAACATACTTTTAAAAAAAACTTTGCTTGTTCATAAATTCTCACAGGAAAACAGGATACAGGTTCTTATTTATAATTATTTATTATAATTGAAACTATAATTACAAAAAACAACAACCCACAATACACTGGATAGCCCAACTATTTAAAAAAGTTTTCCCTCTATAGGCAATCTTTATTAAGACCTCAGATATTCTTTTTGCACAACAGTACTATTTGACTTAATGAAATAAACAGGCTAACTCCTGATAGAATAGTAAAGAATGAGTATGAAGTAAACTGCTTGTTCCAAAAGAGGTAATTATCTTCCAAATCAAAACATGGGATTCTGGCTTTCATTATTATTCTCTGAGGGGTCTGATTCACTTTAATCTCAATTTTACCATATTTCCAAAGGTATGCAATATAGATAGAAATTAAAATATTCCAGTCCTTAACTTTTCTACCTTCTAAATAATAAATCTTAAAGAAAAATAAAATAACCCTAAAAATATTAATTTTGAAGAGGCATTATAGTATTTTCTCAAGCTAAAACACTTGGTAAATAAATACATGCCTTTGGTAGTACTTTTCAAACAATACTCTGCAATTTATTACTTAAGGTCATGAAATTAGTTTTATGTGTTTGAGCAACATTTCACTAAGACAATAAAATACAAAAGAACAGAATAGAGAATATAATAAACTGCCTTAAGAAATTCATCAGTATTTGATTGTAAAATGTTACAGCTTTAGAACTGATAAATCTTCAATAAAACAATCAAATCACTGTATCTCATAAAATCTTCTAATAAACTTTCAAATGAGAAAATATTTGGGAACAGTTCCACTTCAAATAACTGTCAGTTATAGAGTTACAAAGGAGGAGTCAGAAAACTTTTCTTACAAAGTTTGAAACATTTGGGCTTTGTGGGCTATGTGGTCTCTTGCAACTACTGAACTTTACCTTGGTAGTGCAAAAGCAGACATAGACATTATGTGAACAACCTGTGTGGCAATGTTTAATTAAAAAAGAGGGGGCCCACAGGATTCAGCCAGGAGTAGTTTGCTGACCGATGCTATTATGAATTTATTTATACTTCAGAATGCTAAAACCCTTACCTATTTTGATGAATCGACAAGGAAACATCTGCTCATCAATTTTATGCTTCAAGGTGAATGTTTCTTTGTTATAATCATTCTTTAAGCCACTGTGGGGGGAAAAATTAGATTGTCAAATCTGATTTCATAATTTAGTAACTGCACTAAAACTCAGATTAGTACCACCCTCTGATTTTAAGGTTAAAATAATGCTAAAAATATATGACCAAAGTAGTTGAACATGAAAATATAGGTCAAAGCTTGTACATTCATACCATCTGCATTATTACTGTATTCTCTTAATTATGAGAGCTAGTGAAAAATGTTCAATATTAATTAAAAAAATGGAAATCTGTGATGACCTACCATCCTTAATGTATAACTGAATACAACAAAATATTCAAGCAGCAAGAAGAAAATAAAATAAAAAAACAATTCACCCTCATATCTTATAATTTAAACTGGGCCAAAATTTGTCAAAGAATTAAGTTATTTAATTAATGTAAAAGTAATTAGTATAAATGTAATCAGTACTAATGTAATATTTACTTATATACTCTATTGTGCTAATGGGACACACTATGTCACAAATATATTCTAAAACCTCATGGCTTTATTTGTCCATTCCACTGGCTATTTGATTTTTCATTATCTATGAGGTAAATTAACCCTTTCATTCCTAGTGGTCTATGTTGTTAAAACTCAATTTTTCTGAGCTCTTTCTAACTGGTAGGCACTGTGCTAGTCAGATACTTTTTCTCTTTTTAGTCTCCAATTTAGAGTAAATTCACAGAATATTACTTCTGGATAGGGCAACCAATTTTAATGTTTTGTATAAAACCTATATATTTTTATTTTTTACAGTATTACAGATGTCTCCCATTTTCTCCCCTTTTGCCCCCCTCCACCCAACCCCACCCCACCCCAGGTCTTCCCCATGCTATTGTCTATGTCCATGAGCTATGCATATATGCATGTATGTTCTTTGGTTAATCTCTTCCTGTCCCCTCCCACTCCCCTTTACACCATTGAGATCTGTTATTCTGTTCCATGCATCCATACATAGAATCTATATTTTTATAGCAAAGATTATAGCAAAGATTTGGTTAAAGTTGAAAGTATTTCTAAAGTCATTACAGTCCAAAAAAGAAGACTAAAAAATAAGTAGAAAAAGACAAAATTGTATTCTTTCTTGTTTGGTAACAATATTAACTGATACCATTATAATTAACCATTATAATTAATATTAACTTATACCATTATAATATAAGTTATTAGTTAATTAACAGAAAAGGAGCAAAGGGAAGGCTAAATTACACAGGCATGCCATTTGTACAGCTTTACCAGGAAACGGCAGTTGAACACTCTCCAGGTCTGTTCCCCACAGATCACTGGGGAAGGGACTGGACAACAGACACATGCCCAGTAAAATCTGGGTGACGTGGGAAGGTGCTTACCTGTCAGCCATATCTGGAAACAGACTATGGGCTAGAATAGGCATAGCCACTGCAAGCACTGGAATATTTACTATTTAAAATCCTGAACAAAGGGAGTTCCCAATTGCACTTTTGATTCTCTTGTTGCCAGGAGCGAGCTCCCCTGCATTAGCCCACACGACCCACAGTCATGTGGACCTCACACACAATGGACTGATGGACTAAAATTAGCCTGGTGCTGTGCCCGACTCACCTTTGCCATGGAACAGAAATTTTGGACACTGGCTTTGATTCTAGCTCTGCTGAAGCCCCAGCTGCAACTTTTCCAGGACTGGTTTAAGAGAAATGGGACTTTGGAAAATGAGGGAAGTAATTTCATGCAAATAAGCCTTTCTACCAAATCTCATTCTCCCTTAGGAGTCTTAAAAAACTCCTTTTCTCAAGATATCATAAGAATCCCACTCCCACTAACATTGGAGAAATCCACCCATGCAATTCTCCAATAACATTAACTAGAATCTGATGGGGGTTTTTTTGTTTGTTGTTTTTTTTTTTTTAAAAAAAAAAAGCTAACTCAAGCCATAACACTAAAATAAGTCACTAGAAATAGAATAGTGGAAATATTCTTTCTTCCCTTGAAAGAAAAATCAAACCATGCAGATTTAGATACAAAAAGACTAAACTAAGACTGCACCTTGTTTAGAAAACAACTCTTTCCACCCCATAATTATAACTCACCTGGACAATAGCTCTGTCATATTTTCTTCATTCATTCCACCAAAGACTTTAAATTTCTTCAAATTACAGACATGCGTTTTCTCATATTTTCCAAATGTGATATTCTGGACTATAGCAGGCCTTTCAAGCTTCAGAACCAAGTACTAAAAAAAGGAATGACCAAATTATATACTCCTCTTTTTAAAACAAAGAGACAACTTTAAAAGTTAAAATTTGGGACAGATAAGAGAAGTACATATAAGGTCTATTCTGTCCATCCTGCACAGGTAGATTTTTATTTTAATGCTAAAGAATTATATGCAACAGTCTTATATAGGCTACCATAACATACCACTTTTCCCCCAGAAAATACATCTGTAGATGAAGGAGGAAAAAAGAACTAGTAGACAACTTATAATCAAGAAATACCACTCAAGAAAAGACAACAGACTATGAATAACCAAATAAAACAATATTATAATGCAAAAATAACAATTATATTCTGATTGACTATAATAGCAAATTCAATGTTCAAAATCAGTGATAAAATTTAAACCTAGAAACAGATTTACTAATCACTGCTGCATATTTTATAAATTAAAACACCCAGACCTATTATAAATATGTCTAATGTACTCACATTTTCCTACTATACACAGGATAAGATGGGATTATTTTATCATTTAATTAGGAAACACATTTTACATTAGGAAGAATATTTTCAATTATCTATATACACTTAGTGGCCAGATTATTATGATCTCTGAACGCATAATAATCTGGCCACTCATTGTATATCCTATATAATAAAAGGCTTATATGCAAATTGTCCCCTCGACTAGGAGTTCAACCAGCAGGCAGGCCAGCCAACACCCATGTCCCCATATACATACTGAGTGGCCAGATTATTATGCGTTCAGAGATCATAATAATCTGGCCATTCAGTGTATATAAAAGCCTAAGCGACCATCCGACCGGTAGCTATGATGTGCAATGACCACCAGGGGGCAGATGCTCAACGCAGGAGCTGCCGAGCTACAGTGACTTGGCAGTTGCGGTTCTTGGGTGACGCACCCAGAACCAGAGATGAGAGAGCCCGATTCTGGGGTGCATCACCCAAGAACCGCCCTCTCGCAATCCAAGACCCCTCGGGGGATGTCGGAGAGACGTTTTTAGCCCGATCCCTGCAGGCCAGGCTGAGGGACCCCACCGGTACACGAATCTGTGCACCAGGCCTCTAGTAAAAATTAAAAAGGAAACTACCACTGACTGAATACAAGGGGAAAAAGCTATACAGAAAAACAACTCATCATGCTGTAGTGGCTTCATGATTCATATCAATGGGTAATACAGGTGATAAAGGTGATCAGAATGAAGTTGGTGGTCCTACTTCATTCCATATAGAAAAATTAACTCAAAATGAATCAAATTAATCCAAATGGATCCTCTAAGATCAAAGATCTAAATGTAAGAGCTAAAACCATAAAATCTTAGATGAAAATATGAGTAAATCTTTATGATTTGAAATTTGACAATGAATTATTAGATATTGACACCAAAAGTACAAGCAACAAAATATAAAATAAAGAAACTTCATCAGAATTAAAGTTTTCTGTATCAAAGGACACTATCAAATCAGAAAGACAACCTACAGAATAGAAATAATTGCAAATAATATATCTGATAAGGGTTTAATATCTAGAATATATAAAGAATTCTTATAGCCCAACAACAAAAAGATAGAAAACCGAATTTAAAAATGGGCAAAGGACCTCAATAGCCCTTTGACCCAAGAAAATAAACAAATGGCCAATGGACAAGTTAAAAAATGTTCATTAGTCCTCAGGAAAATGCAAATCAAAACCACAATGCAATAAAACTTCACACCCACTAGGATGGCTATACTAATAATCCTATATAATAAAAGCCTAATATGCTAAGTGTCCAGTCAGCAGTTCAACCAAAGAGTAATATGCTAATGATATGCTAAGGCCGCTCAACCACTTGCTATGATGTGCACTGACCACCAGGAGGCAGATTCTCTGACTGGTAGGTTAGCTTGCTGCTGGGATCCGCCCGATCGGGACTAAGTGAGACAGGCTGGGCATGCCCTGGAGCCCTCCCACAGTCCCTCCCCAGCTGGCCAACTTCCCGCGTCCCTCCCCAGCCCCGATCATGCACCGGTGGAGTCTCTCAGCCTGGCCTGTACCCTCTAACAATCCAGGCTTAGGGACCTCCCCCCTCCCCCCAAGTGTACAAATTTCGTGCACCCAGCCTCTATTATAAAAATAAAACAGTAAGTATCAGTGAAGTTGAAAAAAACTGTAACTCATACATTGCTGGTGGGAATGTAAAACAGTGCAGACAATGTAGAATATAGTATGGCAGCTCCTCAAAAAGTTAAATATATAATTACTATATGGCCCAGGAGTTCTAGTATATATAAAGTGAAAAAGGTATCCAAACAAACACTTGTACATAAATGCTAAGAGCAGCACTATTCACAATGGCCAAAAATTGTAAACAACCCAAATGTCCAACAACTGATAAGTGGATGAACAAAAGGGAATATTTATATTATTCAGCCATAAAAAGGAATAGAGTACTGATATGTGCTACAATGTGGCTGCACCTCAAAAACATGCTAAGTGAAACAAGTAAAACACAAAGGTCATATATTGAATGGTACCATTTCCATAAAATATTCAGGACAGTTAAATCCATTGAGGTAGTAAGCAGATTAATGGTTGCCAGGAGCTGGGTTAAGGGGAAAAGGAGAGTGCTTAATTGATACTAGATTTCCTTTGGGATGATGAAAATATTTTGGAACTAGATAGAAGTGATAGTTATACAACACTGTGAATATACTAAATACTACTGAATTGTACCCTTTAAAATTATTAATTTTAGGTTGTGTGAATTTCATCTCAACAAAATAAAAGAATGAAGGTGGTGATGACATGAAAGATAAGATCAGAGCTAATATTTTGTGAGCAGTAAGTCTCTTGTCTGTCACACTGTTCAGATTTTAACATGCATTATCTCATTTTACTAGGAGGAGGAACAGGAGTAGTATTTTAAGGACAACAATTATCCTCTTCATCCTCATTTCACAGATGAAGACATTGTGGCTTGAAAAGGCTAAATAACTTGACTATAGTTACACAGCTAATAAATGACAGTGCTGAGATTACAAATCAGTCAATCAGACTTTGGTTGACACTGTTGGTTGGCTGACCCAACCTCCATTCTCAAGCCAGTTCTTCCTAGCCACCCTGCAGCCAAGAATAAATGTATAACAAATTCTTGCTCATTTATTTTGACTTTTAGATTCAATTCTTGATGGATATGTATTTATTGCCTTTTTATTGTTCATGTTTTTTATCTTATTTTTCCTTCTTTTTAAAGAAGACACTTCAACAATATCATGTAATATTGGTTTGGTGGTGATGAACTCTCTAGCTTTTTCCTTGTATGGTAAATTCTTTATCTGACCTTCAATTCTAAATGATAGCTTTGCTGGGTAGAGTAATCTTGGTTGTAGGTCCTTACTTTTTATCACTTTGAATATTTCTTGCCACTCCCTTCTGGCATGCAAAGTTTCTGTTGTGAAATCAGCTGACAGTTGTATGGGTGTTTCTTTGAAGGTAACTAACTGCTTTTCTCTTGCTGCTTTTAAGATTCTTTGTCTTTAATCTTTGCCATTTTAATTATGATGTGTCTTGGTGTGCACCTCTTCCTCTTGTTTGGAACTCTCTGCACTTAAGTGTATTTCTTTCACCAGGTAGGGGAAGTTTTCTGTCATTATTTTTTCAAATAGGTTTTTAATATCTTGCTCCCTCTCCTCTCCTTCTGGCACTCCCATGATGGGAGTGTTGGTACACCTGAAGTTGTCCCAGAGGCTCCTTATACTCTCTTCATATTTTTGGATTCTTTTTTCTTTTTGCTCTTCTGATTAGGTTTTTTGGGTTTTGTTTGTTTTGCTTTTTGTTTTTGCTTCCTCATCTTCCAAATTGCTTGATTTGATTCTTGGCATCCTCTACTCTATAGTTGGTTCTCAGTAAATTATTCTTAATTTCAGGTAGTGTATCCTTCATTTCTGACTGGTCCTTTTTTACATTATTGATGTTCTCACTAAGTTCCTTGAAGTCCTCACTAAGGTTCTTGAAGTTCTCACTAAGATCCGTGAAAGTCTTGTGAAGATCCTTGAGTAACCTTATAATAATGGTTTTGAACTCTGTATCCAGTAGTTGGCTTGCTTCCATTTCTTTTTGCTCTTCTGATTGAGTGTTTTTTGCTTTCCTCATATTTCAAATTATTGATTTGATTCTCGGAATCCCTGTAAATTATTCTTTACTTCAGTTAGTGTATACTTAATTTCCGACTGGTCCTTTTTCATTGAAATTCTCACCAAGATTCTTGAAAGTCTCATTAAGTCCCTTGAAGCTCTCATTATGATCCTTGAGTAACCTTATAACCATTGTTTTTAACTCTATATCTAGTAGTGTGCTCGCTTCCATTTCATTTAGTTCCTTTTCTGGAGACTTCTTCTGTTCTTTGTGTATTAAGTAGAGCTGCTATGGCTCCTGCAATTGGTAGAGTGGCCTTATGTAGTAGGTGTCCTGTAGGGTCCAGGGGCTCAGCCTCCCCAGTCACCTGAGCTGGGCACTCTAGGTGCACCCCTTTGTGGGCTGTATACACAGTCTTGTTGTAGTCAAACCTTGATAGTTGTTGGCATCACTGGGAGGAATGGACCATCTGTGTCTACATTGGAAGAGCTGCTGTGCAGGAGACACTCCTATGGAGCAGGACTTGCTTCAGTGGGGCTTTGGTGCTCACTGAGTCTGTCCCTTGAGTGTGTTGCTTGTGGATGTGTAAAGGTGTAATACAGCATGGTCTGAAGCTGCCCACTGGGATACCTAGCTCTGGGGCCTCCAGGGAGGTGCAAAGTCAGCCATTGCCTGGGGCCATTCAGCATGAGCTACAGAGCCATCTACAGATGGCTGCTACTTGAGTTGGATTTGGAAGTACCCAGGCAAGGCCAAGTTGTCCTGAGCCTCTTATTGATAGGCCTGGGGCATGCTCAAACCAGCTGCTGCTTGTTTGAGAGATATTAGGAAAGCCTGAAGCCTGAGCCAAGATAGGCCATGCCTATGGAAAAGCCACTGCAAACAGTTTGGGTGGGTCTGCAAATTGGATGGGGTGGGGTCTCAGAGAATCACCAGGGTGGAGAGAACAGTGTGGGCCAAGGTGATAGAAACTCAGATATAGCTGCCAGTCAGTTCTGCAACGGGAGAGGTCTTAGCATAGGAACAATGACTCTTGAAAGCCACCTGCGAGTTGTTGCTTTGATGCCAGACAATCCAGTTGCTTCCTGTATGTCCCTGGGTCCACCCGCCCCCAGCCATTGACCCAGGGCTGGAGCTCAGAGGAAGCAAGTCCGTGTAATTTCATGTGCTGGCCCTTTAAGAGAAACTACCTGAGTTTCCAGCAGCCTCTGGGTTACTTGGCCACAATCCTTGCTGGTTTTTACAGGCCAAAGTTATGGGGACTTCTCTTCCCAGTTCTGGAACCCTGGGCTGGGGGGTCTGGTATGGGGCTGGGATCCCTTGCTCCTCATGGCAGGCCTCTGCAGCCACGGTATGTCTCCTGATTAAACAAATGCCACACATGGATATTGGACCAGCCTGTTCCAAGCCTCCGTCCCTCCTAGCAGTCTCTTAGGGCTTTCTTTCATACTTCTCTGGTTGTAGGACTTCCATTCAGCCAGCCTTCAGAAAGTTCTGAATTATGGTTGTTCTGTATTTTAATTGTAATTTTTTAAAAATATGTTTTACTGATTTTAGAGAGAGAGGAAGGGAGAAGGATAGAGAGACAGAAACATCATTGACCGGCTGCTTTCTGCACACCCCCTACTGGGGATCAAGCCTGCAATCTGGGCATGTGCCCTGACTGGGAATTGAACCAGCTGAGCTTAGTTGTCATTTTTAAAAAATCTATCTTTTATTGATTTTTTTTTACAGAGAGGAAGGGAGAGGGATAGAGTTAGAAAAATCAATGAGAGAGAAACATCAATCAGCTGCCTCCTGCACACCCTCTATTGGGGATGTGCCCACAACCAAGGTACATGCCCTTGACCAGAATCGAACCTGAGACCCTTCAGTCCATAGGCCGACACTTTATCCACTGTGCCAAACCGGTTAGGGCAGTGGTTCTCAACTTTCTAATGCCGCGACCCTTTAATACAGTTCCTCATGTTGTGGTGACCCCCAACCATAAAATTATTTTCGTTGCTACTTCATAACTGTAATTTTGCTACTGTTAATGAATCGTAATGTAAATATCTGTGTTTTCCGATGGTCTTAGGCGACCCACAGGTTGAGAACCGCTGCTGTAGAGCCTAAGACCATCGGAAAACACAGATATTTACATTACGATTCATTAACATATAATATATTAACATAAATTATATTAATTAAAGTGTATTATACAATACATACAATGATCTTTTCACAAACTTAGACAAAATACCATAAAAACAGGTAGAAATTATTTAAAGTGCATATATTTTCTATTTATTCCCTCATTTAGCAAGTAACTCTTATTCTTATTAATATTCTTCTTATGGTTCATCAAACAGAGAAAGAATAACATCAGTATCAGTGTATTACAAAAGCGAAAGCACCCCCCCATACACACACACCCTAAGTGTATTAAATAATCACTATAGCTTCTTTGACCTGTTTAGATTATACAAAAGCAGAATGTTTGATGTTTGTTAAACAACTTTAAATGCTCCCTCTAACCCCAGAAAGCAAAGTATATTACCTAATTTTCCTTAAACTACCTTGGAAGGAGCTTATAATTATAAAAGAGTTGTGATCTAATCTTTTTAAAGCAAATATCAAGACATCTGTAACTGCCCATGCAAACATTTTAACCAATTCTAAAGTATGCACCAGTCACCTTGAAATGCATGTTTTCTGTGGCAGTATCAGTCTCTCCTATGGAACGTATTTGATAATGGAGAATGATACAATTACTATCCTATCTTAAAGTATTTATGGGATTTTCATTCATGCTACATTTACTCCCTACTAGTAAAGATGATCCAGAATCAATAACAATGTTTCCTCATTAGATCTCAAGATATATGCTTCCTACTACAATGAACATGGCCGTAATTTTTTTTCTGTTGATAAAAATTACAAATAATTGAAAATGAAAATAAAAGATAAAAGTATGACTGAAATTTAAAATAAATTAAAAATCACCTAAATTCCATCATCCTGATATAACCACTACCACCATTTTGATAATTATTCAAATTCACTCTCTATGCACACACACATACTTTACAGATAGAATATCATAAATGTTTATTAATTGAAATAACTTTTTAGAATAATTTTTTCTCATTTTCCTCCCTCATCTCCTCCTCTCTTAAATAACCAATGCCAACAACCAGATGTGCATCCTTACATTTCTTTTTTCTTGGCTCTTTACATCAAATGCAAATATACATACATACATAGCTTTGCTTCCCCTGTTGCCGGCGGCAACCCTGGCCTGCTCTCTCAAGCTCCATTCTGCAGCCATTTGTTTGAATTTGTTTACCTTCCATAACTGAAACTTTGTAGCTTGAGTGGAGGCTTAGGCCTGGCCAGGGCAGGCGGAAAGCTTGGCTTCCTCTGTTACTCAGGAAACCTTGCTCTCTGTGGCTGTAGCCATCTTGGTTTGGGTTAATTTGCATGCTCGCTCTGATTGGATGGTGGACGTGGCTTGTGGGTGTGTCGGAGTTGTGGTCAATTTGCATATTTGTCTATTATTAGATAGGAATACGTATAACAGTACTGTAAGAAAGTGCTTAACAAAATATGAAATAATAGTTATTGGAATGGAATTAGAGGACGGACAATAGATGGGGCTCACAAGAGGCTTCAAAAGGTTGTGGTCAATTTTCATTTTAAAAAATGGTTGATGAGTAAATTGGTATGTGTTTTATTATTTTTTTATATTGTATACTAGAGGCCCAGTGCACGAAATCATGTGAGACCCAGACCCTCCGCGCTGGCAGTACCCCAGACCCGCCCTGCAAGAGCCGCGGGCCCCGCCTCAGCCGCACCAGCCCTGCCAGCCCCGTGAGTCCCGCAGCGCTGCGTGAGCGGCAAGCCCCGTCCCAATGCCACGAGCTGTGGGGGGGGGGGGGGGGGGGGGAGACCGAGAGGTGCTCCAGCACCTCCTGGTAACCAGTTGTTTGGTCGTTCTACGTTAGGGTGTGACAGCCACAGGTCTTTTATAGATAAAAGCTGTGTCTATTCTTTGGACACCAAGGAATGGTGTTTAATTGTGTCTTTGTAATGAAACATTTAAACACCAGGTGATTCAAAAGATATGCAAATAGTAAAAAAATAAAAGAAAAGAAAAAATAAGTATAGAGACTAGTTTCCAAGAATTACAGTAGAATAAAAAATTAAAGTAAGTTTTATTTATTCATCTGTTTTTCCTATGAGAACATTAATTCTTCCTCAAAGATAAGGACATAATGTGTTAATACTGAAAGTATATAACAGAAAGAATACTTACCTTGAAATCCAGATGTCTACAGACACCACTTTGTTGGGAGCTGCCCATTGCCTTCACTAGCAGAAAGAGGTGGACAAGGAACCCGGAAGGCTGGTCAACCTTGAAGGCTCTGGCAGGGGTCAGAGCCAAGCACCCACTGTCTAGTTGAGACAAAGGGAGCTGAAGCAACTTCCACCTTTTAGTCTAATGTAAATCCTTGCTGATGGGCTGTCATCGAGCTGTTATTGGAATTGCCTGCCTAAGGGCTATGGGTGTATCCCAAAACCTGAATAAAAGGGATAGCAAGGCCAGAGCAAAGAGGAGTCCTTCCTCTTGAGCTGGGCTCCCGCCTGGCCCAAAATATTTCCAAATTAATATTTTCTTGTCTAGTCTCTTTCATTTGCGTGCGGCCTCCTCCAGAGCCCAAACCCTGAACCTGAACCCTGAACCCTGAACCACGCAGGACATGGGGGGAATACTTGCAACTGGCAGCCCAACGTGGGGTACTCACAACTGACGTTCAACATGGGGCACCCACATCACTTGTCAAGGAAAAAATTTAGCTCATGTTCCTGCTGTCATCTAAATATGCTACTTCAGAAAAATAACAAACTATATTAAGTTTATTTTCCCCTAAAGGTAGTCATTGAGTCACTGAGTCAAAGTTCATCTTACTAACATTTCCCTAAACATACAGAGAATGACTTGAGTTTCATTGCAGACATCACAACTTCTGCTCAGATCAGTACTCCAATCAGTTTTACTGCTCAGAACAGTAACAGCACCTTAACCAGTTCTTTTTATTTATTTCATATATATACTAGAGGCCCAGTGCATGAAATTCGTGCACGGAGGGGGGTTGTCCCTCAGCCCAGCCTGTACCCTCTCCAATCTGGGACATCCCTCTCACAATCCAGGACTGCTGGCTCCCAACTGCTTGCCTGCCTGCCTTCCTGATTGCCCCTAACCGCTTCTGCCTGCCAGCCTGTTTGCCCCCAACTTCCCTCCTCTGCCGGCCTGGTTACCCCTAACTGCCCTCTCCTGCAGGGTTGATCACCTCCAACTGCCCTCCCTTGCAGGCTTGGTCCCTCTCAACTGCCCTCCCTTGCAGGCCGGGTGCCTCCCAACTGCCCTCTCCTGCTGGCCATCTTGTGGTGGCCATCTTGTGTCCACATGGGGGCAGGATCTTTGACCACATGGGGGCAGCTATATTGTGTGTTGCAGTGATGATCAATCTGCATATTACTCTTTTATTAGATAGGACTAGAGGCCCAGTGCACGAAAATCGTGCACTGGGGGGGGGGGGTGTCCCTCAGCCTGGCCTGTGCTCTCTTGCAGTCTGGGAGCCCTCGGGGGATGTCTGGCTGATGGCTTAACCCTTTGCACTTGCTTGCTTTTTTCTCGATTCCTTTATTCTACTCGGGATTTAATTTTTTAAATACCCCAGATTTTACAAAGCGCGGCAGTAGAATAAAATATTGGTTTCTTTTCATACAAACTTATTTGGATTTTTTTATATTTCAAATTATTGATACATTCAAAGAGTATAAAAATAGCTGCTACTGATGCTAACCATGTCGAGTCACACTCGACATCTGAGTGCAAAAGGTTAAGCCAGCAGTCAGACATCCTTAGCACTGCCGCAGAGGCGGGAGAGGCTCCCGCCACCACCACTGCACTCGCCAGCCATGAGCCACCATAAAATAGTCCACCAGGGGGAAGCTCCTGCATTGAGCGTCTGCCCCCTAGTGGTCAGTGCGTGTCATAGTGACTGGTCGTTCTGCTGTTCAGTCGATTTGCATATTAGCCTTTTATTATATAGGATAGAGGCTTGGTACAGGGGTGGGGGCCAGCTGGTTTGCCCTGAAGGGCGTCCCGGATCAGGTGGGGGTTCCCTTGGGGTGTGGGGCGGCCTGAGCGAGGGGCCTGTGGTGGTTTGCAGGCCGGCCACGCCCCCTGGCAACGCAAGCGGAGGCCCTGGTATCTGGAATTTATTTACCTTCTACAATTGAAACTTTGTAGCCTGGAGTGGAGCCAAGCCTGGGGCTCCCTCCGAGGCTGGTAGCCATTTGTCTTGGGGTTATAATTGAAACTTTGTTGCCATAAGCGGGTGGGCCCGGCCAGGGTGTGCGGAAAGCTTTGCTTCCCCTGTTGCCGGCGGCAACCCTGGCCTGCTCTCTCAAGCTCCATTCTGCCACCATTTGTTTGAATTTGTTTACCTTCTATAATTGAAACTTTGTCGCTTGAGTGGAGGCTTAGGCCTGGCAAAGGCAGGCGGAAAGCTTGGCTTCCTCTGTTACCTAGGAAACCTTGCTCTCTGTGGCTGTAGCCATCTTGGTTTGGGTTAATTTGCATACTCGCTCTGATTGGATGGTGGGCGTGGCTCGTGGGTGTCTCGGAGGTGTGGTCAATTTGCATATTTGTATATTATTAGATTGGATGAAATGAAGGGAAAGGGAGAGAGAGATAAAAACATCAATGATGAGAGAGAATCATTGATCAGCTGCCTCCTGCCTACTGGGGATCGAGCCTACAACCCGGGCATGTGCCCTGACAGGGAATGGAACTGTGACCTCCTGGTTCACAGGTCAATGCTCAACAACTGAGCCACATGGGCTGGGCTTAACCACTTCTTTTTAGTTAATATTTCTCTCAAAAGGATCAAGAAACTTGGTTTTGTATCATTAGTAATCCAGAAAAAATAGAAATTAGATTTTAAATGTTTCAGTAGACAGCAGTATAAAGTTTATGTTTCATCAAATCCCACACTGCATTTACCTATGAAATAAAAATCCTTCCAAAATTTAAACAAGCAAAAAAAGAGGAAATAAAAATTTACCTCATAATTACAAATACTGAATAAACTATTAATGAAATCCATATAAATGCCAATCAATTACCTATTTAAATTTTGATTTCTAAACAGTATCTGAAGCTACACATAATCTTACCTGGGGAGGATAATTGCTCTCTGAAGACCACCTTGAAGATTGGTCATTTGGTTTATCCACTAAAATATTCCTGAAATAAAGAAAAAAAATTATAGAAATTAATTAAAAGAATAAGTGAACATAAATATGCAAAGAGATGAATAATCTATCAGATGCTAAAATTATTATCAAGGTATATAATGTCTGGAACTTGAAAAAGAGGAGAAAATAAAACTTAAACAGAAAACATCTAGTATATATAATATTCTAAAATATGATAAAGATAGCATTTCAAAATATTGAGAAAACCAAGAAAAACATAGTTCTACTTCATATCAAGTGGCAAAATGACCTGAAGATGTATTTAGGAATTTTAGGTAAAAACAAAGAAGTAAAATACCTAATAATAAATAAAATAACACATATATATTATATTAGATACAATCATATTGTATTATTACATATTATATAATTGTTACATATTACATTTCATGTAATATTTATATAATCAATCTATGGACCAAGAAATTCTTTTAGCCCATCATCAAAAGAACTGTGGGTGAAAAAAGAAATTGATATAACTAACTTTGGAAAATGGTGCCTTCACTGGAAACTGTAAACTAAAGATAAATGGAACCATACATAAAAACTGTACTATATTTGGTAAACTTGTCTTTCACAGAAACATGGGTTAATTCTGAAACACTTTATATGTATATTCAGGTTGAACAAATAAATAAACGGATCGTAGCTGGTGGGAGCTAAGCTTCTCACATTGGAGTGGGGACAGAAAAGCAAGTGGTGGGAGGTTAGAAAGAACCACTGGTATTGGATTAGAATCAAAGATATCAGTGTGAACTCATGTTTAGTTTAATATAAATAGGTTCACAAGTAATAATAGATATGTGTGTGTACACACACTAATCCTACTTCTGTTCCTAAGAGAGACTAGAAGGAGTGACACTTCAGTGGCAATGAACACACTGAGATCTTGGTTTCTACATATCACAGTCCAATAAAATAAATAGGGATTGTTGGGGAAGTGGCTGACTCTAGGGTCAGGGCAGGGAATTGAGAAGATTAAAGCCCAGAACATCATGTAATATTACCAAAAACAAACAAACAAAAAACAAGAAAATAATTGGGGCATGCCAAAGGCACTGAGAAATCAACATGAAAGAAGAATAAATGGTCAAAGCTGAAATAAATAACAAAATAAATAATGTAGTATTAGATTATAACCCAAAGTATAAAATAAATATCCACGGGTCCATACGGATATTCCCCAGTCTAATGATCAGAAAAACAACCTCAAATTAACATCCTCATTCCACAAAATACATGACCAGTAGTCCTAAAAACTCTAAATAAAATGTAAAGCAAGGAAGACTGAAAAACTGTCACAGACCAGAGAAGAATAAGGAAACATGACAACTAAAAGTAGTTGACCCTTGATTGGGTCTACTTAGATGAGGATGTTTTTCAATAAATAAGGGCAGTACTGTGACAGTATTTTTCTCTTTCTTATGATTTTCTTAACATATTCTTTTCTCTAACTTACTTTATTGAAAGAACACATTACATAAAACAAAGAATATATAAAATATGTATTAATTGACTGTTTACGTTATTGGTAAGTTGGGGCAGGGTGTCAAAAGTTATATGCAGATTTTTTACAACGAGGGGTCAGCACCCTTAACCAGCATGTTGTTCAAGGGTCAATAATATCTTCAATGGGATCCTGAATCAGAAAGTGAACATTAGTGGGAAACTAGTGAAATGCAAATAAAATGTGGATTTTAGGTAATAGTAATGCATCAATCAATGTTGGTACCTTAGTTGTGACAAATGTACCATTCTATCTAATAAAAGAGTATTATGAAAATTGACCATCACTCCAACACACAAGATGGCTGCCCCCATGTGAACACAAAATGGCCACCACAAGATGGCCAGCAGGGGAGGGCAGTTGGGAGGGACCAGATCTTCAAGGGAGGGCAGTTGTGGGCGATCAACCCTGCAGGGGAGGGCAGTTAGGGGTGAATAGGCTGGCAGAGGAGGGAAGTTGGGGGTGACCGGGCCTGCAGGGAAGGGCAGTTGGGGGGGACCCATACCTGCAGGGGAGGGCAGTTAGGGATGACCAGGCCTGCAGGGGAGGACAGTTAGGGGCAATCAGGCTGGCAGGGGAGTGGTTAGGGGGTGATCAGGCTGTCAGGCAGAAGCAGTTAGGGGCAATCAGGAAGGCAGGCAGGCAAGAGGTTGGGAGCCAGCAGTCCTGGATTGTGATAGGGATGTCCGAGATTGGAGAGGGTGCAGGCTGGGCTGAGGGACAGCGGACCCCCCCATGCACGAATTTCGTGCACCAGGCCTCTAGTCTATATATATAAAAGCCTAAGCAACTGGCCAACCGTTCAACCACCCAACCGGTAGCTATGACATGCACTGACCACCAGGGGGCAGACGCTCAACAAAGGAGTGGAAACAACAGGCATGAAAACATGGAACAGACTGATGAATCTCAGAGGGAAGGGAGGAAGGGCAGGAAGAGATTAACCAAAGATCTTATATGCATACTAGAGGCCTGGTGCATGGATTCATGCACCCGTGGGGCCCCTCGGCCTGGCCTGCGCCCTCTCACAATCCAGGACCCCTCGAGGATGTCGGAGAGCCGGTTTCAGCCTGATATCCGCAGGCCAGGCCAAGGGACCACACTAGTGCACGAATCCATGCACTCGGCCTCTAGTCTTTCCTATATAATAAAAGGCTAATGTGCAAATTGACCAAAAGGCGGAACGACCAGTTGCTATGACATGCACTGACCACCAGGGGGAAGATGCTCAACGCAGGAGCTGTCCCCTGATCATCAGTGCGGAGCGCCGCTCAGCCAGAAGCCCTGAGCTGGGCTCACGGCTGGCGAGCACAGCGGCGGTGGCAGGAGCCTCTCCCACCTCCGTGGCAGCGCTAAGGATGTCTGACTGATGGCTCTGCAGAGAGCGGGCCTAAGCTGTCAGTCAAACATCCCCGAGGGCTCCCAGACTGCAAGAGGGCACAGGACGGGCTGAGAGAAACCCCTCCAAGTGCACAAATTTCGTGCACCAGGACTCTATTAGTAATATAAGATGTTAGCAAAGGGACAAACTAGGTGAGTGGCATATGGGAACTCTGTACTGCCTTTGTTACTCTTCTGTATAGTAAGTCCTCCCTTAACACTGTCAATAGGTTCTGTGACTTCAAGTGAAACAACATATAATGAACACAATTTTACCATAAGTTTAACTGATAAAACAAGTTTCCTCAGCATTTCATCAATCTAATAAGGAAACAAGGTTATTTGAGGACCTGCTATAAATGTAAAATCATTCTCAAATAAAAAGTATACTTTTAGAAAGTTAGATCTATACCTGGTATACAGAAGGCACTTAATAAATATCAAATAGATGAGTGAATAAAAATCTTTAAAGGCAGAACTATACAGAAAATTATTTTTACATACACATCTCACAAAGGTAAAAATAAATACATAAAATGATCTCAAACAAAATTAAAAGGCAAACAACCAACTACAAAAATATAAGCAATGTAAAAAATACAAAAAACTAACTTAAACATTCAGAATCAATAATAACCAAAAACTGGAGATTAAAACAAAGATAGATTATCCCTATAATATTGTGCTCACACCCTAAAAAAAAAAAAAAAAAAGCTTTAATTATAATCTCAGTTGTTGGCTAGAGCCAGTAAATAGTATTTCATATTTTGCTAGTAGGAATGCAAATTGATACAACTTTTTAGAAGAGAACTTTAATATAATACATATCTAAAACATTTTAAGTGTGCATATACTTTAAATAAAAATAATGATGCCAACCATCATGATGCTAGCATCTAACATTTGTGAGCTTTTACTATATCCCAGACACTGTTCTAAGTATTTTCCATAGATAAGCTATTAAGAAACTGAGACAGATAAATTAATTTGCCTAAATATACACACCTAAGAAGTAAGGATCGGAACCCAAGGCAATCTGATTCCAAAGTCAATGCTCTTACTCACCACACTATACAACCTCAGTATTATTCCACTTCTTGGAACTTAACCTAAACAATAATCTACGACATGTAAATCACCCACATTCATCACAGCACAATTTATAACAGCCAAACTGTAAACAACCTAGTTGTCTAACAATAAGGAATTCATTAAACAAATTATGACATACCTATGTTACAGAATACCATGTAATCATGATGTATTCTACAGCCTGACTTTAGTATAGTTGCAAATGTTCATTACATACTAAGTGAAGGGAAAAAGTAGTTTACAGTACATACATGATTAATCAAGTGCTGTATCTACACTAATAAAAAGAGTAAGATGCAAATTGACTGTACCTTCATGACGCCCACCAGCCAATTAGGAGTATGCAAATTAACCCAACAAAGATGGCCGCCCCGCCCCGCCCCAGCCGCTCAGGGCCTCTGGGCAGCATGGGAAGGCAGAAAGGCAGCTCCGGGCCGGAGCAAAGGCGGTGCCGGCAGCCATGGGAAGGAAGGCCCATTCTTGCACGAATCCTTGTGCATCGGGCCTCTAGTGTAATAATAACATTGATGGAGAAAAGACAGAGAACATATATTACAATAGTTCTCAATGTTGAGATGAGAAGAACCTTTTTGCCTTCTTTGTGCTTTTGTTGGGTGCCCTCTGCATCCCCACCTGTCACTGGTGGAAAAGGAGCTCTTGGGGTAACACAGGGAAAAGAATTTCCTGAGGCCCTCACAAAAGGAAGAGGTATGGTGGAACGCTTTATTGATTATGTAAAATTAAGGGGGTTCCCTTCCAAGGTTCCATCTCCCTCTGTCTTGCTATGGAAAAAGTCCAATCTTGTCTTCAGAAGGGCTAAGATTAAAGCCACTGACCAGTCTCTACTCTATAATAAAGCACAGTTAGCTTAGTTTGTGTTTCCATCTGCATTCCATTTGTGTATAGGGTCTGCATGCCCTTGGGTTACCGTCTGCAGTCCATTTGTGTATAAGGTCTGCTTAAAGCCACACGGTGATGCCCAGCCAGTGTGGCTCAATGGTTGAGTGTCACCCTATGAACCAAGAGGTCATGGTTCAATTCCCAGTCTGGGCACATGCCCAGGTTTCAGGCTGGATCCTGAGTGGGGGGTGGGCAAGAGGCAGAGATAAATGATTCTCTCTCATCATTGATGTTTCTATCTCTCCATCTCCTTTCCTCTCTGAAATAAATAAAATAAAAAGATACTCAGGAATAAACTGAACCAAGGAGGTAAAATACTTGCACTCAGAAAACTACAGGACATTGAAAAAAGAGACAGAGGAAGATATAAACAAGTGGAAGAATATACCATGTTCATGGACTGGTAGAATTAACATGGTTAAAATGTCCATACTACCCAAAGCAATCTATAGATTCAATGCAATCCCCATTAAAATACCAACGGCATATTTCACAATATGAACAAACACTTCAAAAACTTATATGGAACCAAAAAGACCCTGAATAACCACAGCAATCTTGAGAAAGAAGAACAAAGTTGGAGGGATCACAATACCAGATATCAAGTTATATTACAAAGCCACTGTAATCAAAACAGCCTGGTACTGGCACAAGACATATAGATCAATGGAACAGAACAGAGACTCCAGAAGTATACCCAAGCCATTATGCTCAATTAATATTTGACAAAGGAGGTAAGAGCATACCATGGAGTCAAGACAGTCTCTTCAATAAATGGTGTTGGGAAAATTGGAAATGAACTAAGGGCAGCATCTAGGCAACAACTTTCAAGAAACAATCCTGCCAACAATCACATGAGCTTAAATACAGATTCTTCCCCACTCAAGACTCAAGATAAAACCCCATCCCTTGCCAACACCTTGACTATAGCCCTTTAACAGATCTGAAGCAGAGGATACACCTACATAGTAAACTATGCCCAAAATCTTGACCCTCATAAACTGTACAATAATAAATGCGTATTGTTCGAGGCTGCTAAATTTGTGATAATTTGTTATAGAGCAATCAAAAACTAACACAATGTCCTCTTCTTGATGCATATGGAAATATTTAAGAATGAAATAATCTTATATTTATTTTATATTCATCTTAAAACATACCAGAAGAAAGAAAAAGAGGTGGGTGCAAATAGATTGTTTTATAAAAAGTCAGGCAAACTGCTGATAGTTGTTGAAGATGGAATTATTGGTATTCATTTTTCTCTATTGCTGAGTATGCTTGGAAAATGTTCATTAAAAGTTTTTGAATGAATGAATTAGTGAAGTAATGATGACAGCAAACACACAAGCTCTTGGGAGTTTAGCTGTGTAGGGAAGCAGATAAATGGGACATGTGAGATTAAGGCAAAGTTTTTTAAAGACTAATGAAAGTTGGTCCAATGGGCATTGAATGGGGGCAGAAGTAGAAACTGAGTGGTGGATAACATAGGAAAAAAAAGAGATAATTGAATGAACAAAATCGGAATAAGATCCAAAGTATAAGTGAAAGAACTAACCTAAAATGATCTCTCCCTTTTTAACAGACAAAAAAAGATGGAGAAAATTAAGCACAGGTACATTTCATAATGCTTAAGTGTACCCTGGACACACAATGATATCATTTTCATTGACAAAAAAGTTTATATAAATAAAATTTAAAATTTTTTCACACTGATAATAAATATATTCTAGTCATGTAGAAAATATGACTGAATTTACAGTATTAAGATGTGGACTCTAAACTCTGCTTCAATGCTCCCTTAATAAATGACCTTGGTTACACTCTTATTGGCCTAAGTTTCTCCATTTCAAAATTAATACCTACATTACACTCTGAAGAGTCACTGTTGAAAATTGCAGGATGTCAATGGCCTAACAAATAGTAGGCATCTGCTTATCAACACCCAGAGCAAAACTCAAGTCACCTTATTACCAAGCACTTGAAAATGTTTGAGCCTGTAGCAATTATCTCTAAGGATTCAAAGCACTTTGGGATCACATACTTATGTGTACACACTCCACATAAGTAAAATGCAGCAATCAATGGGGAAAAAAGAGTGAGTGGCAACAAAATAAACAAACATTCCCATACAGAATGATAAAATTGGAAACCCTCCCTAGCACAAAATCAGAAAACTAGCTAATGTGGTTTGGGGGTCTCCAAACAACAGAGAAATTTGCTGAGACAGCCATATAAAAATACTCAAAAGGCTTGAATCACAATCTTTTCTAAAATTAAACAACTGGCCCTTCAGAATATATTTCAAAAGTAAAAATTGCCCTTTTCTATCTAAAGCAAAGACCATTAAAGTTGGACATGATATGGAAAAGGTTTACTGCTTAATATGCACATCTCCAAACCTCAGACAAAATAACAATATATCTACAAAGAAATTAGAGATTTAAGATATCAAACTCTTTTCAAGCACCCTCAAAAGCTGCATTTACATGTAATTAATTACATGAAAATAATCATAATCACCTTCTTACTAAATCAAGTTCCCAAAATACCTTTGTTGGGCAAATAATTTAGCTTAATTTGAGTTACTACATGTGTAATGGGGGAGGTACATTTATTTAAAAAACTATTCTGTAATATCAACATCTTGCTATTATCCTGTGCCAAAAAGGCCTTAATCTAATCCTCTCACTTCATATGAAAATAAATAAAAGGCCAGAGAAATTAATGATTGATCCAAAATTACCAAATAATTGGTGGCAGAACTGGGATTAGAGCCCAAGTCTCCTGTCCTTGTTCAGTGTTCTCTCTATGCTACACTGTTTAGATTTTTTCATGTTTTCCTTTGTACCAGATCTAACTCCTACCCTCAGATTAATGCAATAATTCAAATTGTACTAATGAAAAGAGATCAAACCAATATTAACTAATCCAAATGCATTCATTTTGTGAGACTTCTCCCCCTACCCTCTTAAGCATGTCAAATTAGCAGCCCATGGGCCACATGTGGCCCACAATGAATATTTTTGCGGCCCAGCCTATATAACAGTATGTAAGAAACGTTCTAATAAAAATTTAGTAACTTAATTTTTACAATATCCTATTATACATAATTATTAATAATGAACTACAACATTCGCTAATGAATGATTACTATAATCATGTTGCATTCATTTCCCTTACAGGCGCACCATATCTCTCCACTAAAACTAGCAGAGAGTATTTTAGCAGCCGATTACCACATCATTAGTCTTGTACTGACTTGTTTGGTGTGCGCAACAGGAAATATTTCGCTTTCAGAGAACAAGAAAAATAGATTTGTGTTACACTTATTAATTTGTGCAGTTATCGGTGTCTGGTAATTTAATGTTCAAGAAAAAAAAATTAGATTAAGAAAGGGAGGATCCAAGATGGCGGCATAGATAAACATCTGGGCTGCTGCCGCCCACAACAATTTCCAAAACTACAACTAAAAGACAAAACATCTATCACCCAGAACCACGGGAAAGCTGGCTAAGCAGAACCTCTACAACTAGACTGAAAGAGACGGGAGCAATCAGGGTGCAAACGCTGAAAAACTGAGGTACAGGGGAGTGCGCGTGCGATACGAACTGGCAGCGGAGCCCAGCTGGAGGCAGGCGTTGCTTTCTTCAATCCTAAGAGAGACAAGCCCCCAAACTCTCTGAAATCCAGTTTCTGGGGAGAGAATGGGCTGTCTGCCAGCGGGTCGGAGAGTGAGGGTGGCTTACTAGCAGAGCTGCGTGGAGGTAGAATTGTTGGCTGCACCGGGGCGCGAGACTGCGGGGACGCAGTTGTGGGGATGTGGTTGGAGGCGGCTCACTGCCAGCCATTGCTGTTGGCCACGCCCTAGCCTAGTGACGCCCTGAGACTCTGCCCCGCACAATCTACAAACACACCCAAGCTCCTAGCAGCGGCTTTTGCATATGAATGGCCTTCTCTATTGCAGTTTAAACTAGTAAACTTGCAACCCAGTACAGACAGCTCCAAGGCCTCCAAACTCCAAGCAGGGAGGAGAGGACGGCAGTTCTCGCTGTAGCTCCTGCAGGGTAGCCTCAGACAGCAGCTGAACTGCACCCCATTGGAGATTCAGAAGCCAATGCACCTAGTGGTCAGCGTGAGACACCAGATTTCAACTCCTCACATCCATAAGTGACACATTCGGGAGGCGGACTCAGTGAGCACCAAAGCCCCACTCAAATAAGCCCTGTACCACAAGCGTGTCTCCAGTGCAGCAGCGCTTCCATTATAGACTCAGCAGGTCCTCACAGCCAATTGGCCTGGAGGTCAATTCCTTCCAGCGTACCAACAGCAATCAAGGCTTTTAACTACACCAAGACTTTCCACTCAGCCCACAAAGGGGTGTACCAAGAGCGACCACCTAGGGTGATTGGGGAAGCTGAGCTACCGGCCCCTATAGGTCACTGACCACACAAAGCCACTCCATCAACACAGGGAGGCAGCCAAAATGCGGAAACACCGAAGTATGTCACAAATAGGAGAGATGGAGGAAAGTAAACTACTGGACGACACAGTGTTCAGAACCACATTTATAAGGTTACTCAAGAATCTTCTAAAAACCGCTGAGAAACTTGAAGAGACCTTCAAGGACCTTAATGAGAATACCAAAAAAATGGAAAAGGACCAGTCAGAAATTATGCATGGACTGTCTGAAATAAAGAATATACAGAAACTCAACTGTAGACCACCGTACCCGAAGAGTCAAACCAAAGATCTGGAATATGAGGAAGCAAAAAACACCCAACCAGAGAGGCGGAAAGAAAGAAGAATCCAAAAGTGTGAGGATAGCGTAAGGAGCCTCTGGGATGGCTTGAAGTGTACCAACATCCGAATTTTTGGGGTGCCAGAAGAAGAGAGAGAGCAAGATACCGAAAACCTATTTGAAGAAATAATGACAGAAAACTTCCCCCACCTGGTGAAAGAAATAGACTTACAAGTTCAGGAAGCGCACAGTACCCCAAATAAGAGGAATCCAAAGAGGACCACACCAAGACACATCATAATTAAAATGCCAAGGGCAAAAGACAAAGAGAGAATCTGAAGAACAGAATGGACTGGTGAATACAATAGAATCAGGGACATAGAAAGGGAGGGGACAGACAATTATCAGGGGGAAGGGGGTCTGAGGGGTGCAGGAAGAGATTGGACAAAAATCTTACACCTATGGATGAAGACAGTGGCGGGCAGTAAGGGCATGGGGGGAGGGAATTAGGTGGAGGGGAGCTATGGGGGGGGGGGGGGGGAAAGAGGAACACCTGTAATAATCTGAACAATAAAGATTTATTTAAAAAAAAGAAAAAGAAAAAATATTAATTTTTATTAAAATGTTCTATTATTTTATGTTAACGATGAATCATTTATTTCAGCCCTTTGTATTCAGCATGTCTCTATCAAAATAAACCTATGTTTCTATGAAAATTGAAGCTTTTGTTTTTTTTTTTGCAGCCCACATAAACTTAAACCTTATTTGGCCTGTGTTAGCCTTTGAGTTTGACATGTTCTTAATAGATATCTTTCACCTCTTAAGTCCTATGGCACAGCATTTTAAAAACTCTGTTCCTCAGAAATACTACAAAGGATCTATAAGCATTTGAAAAACATATTTAACTATTCTTAAACCTATTTTAAAAATTCACTGGAAATACTCCCACTGTTCTGATTTGGTAATAATCAGGGCAGGCTAAGTGTTTGCTATATTAAGACCATGCATGTGTTGTCCCCAGACCTAGTTCTTTCCCTAGGTCTGATTTCATAAATGATGGTGATAAACTAAGAAAAAAAAAATTTCAAAAGTACTTTAGACCAAATATTACCACATGAATATCACTCTCCACAAAAAAAAACTTGTTTACTTTGCTTTTGTGTTAACTTTGGAGTAAAATTTCTCCTGAAATCTCTGTATAAACTTTTCAAAGCGTGTCACTGATTTATATGACTCTAATTATATGCTGGTCTTTTAAAATTTAAGTTCTACACATGTCTTTTCATGTAAAATTCACAATTCACAACTATAACATAATTACTAGTTGGATAAGGCTCAGGACTGTTTGGTTTTAATGCTCTCCACAAAGCTTAACCCTTTGCACTCGCTTGCTTTTTTCTCGATTCCTTTATTCTACTCGGGATTTAATTTTTTAAATACCCCAGATTTTACAAAGCGCGGCAGTAGAATAAAAAACTGGAGTTTCGCCTCAGAGGGAGGGTAGGGGAGAGTGGGGGTAAAGGGGAGAGATCAACCAAAGGACTTGTGTGCAAGCATATGAGCCTAACCAGCGGTTAAGGACAACAGGGGTGTGGGGGCATGTGTGGGGAGAGGTGTGGGATGGGGATGGGGGGATGAGGACAAATATGTGATACCTTAATCAATAAAGAAATTAAAATAAAATAAAATAAAATAAAATAAAATAAAATAAAATAAAATAAAATAAAATAAAAATAAAAAAACTGGAGTTTCTTTTCATACAAACTTATTTATTTGCATTTTTTTATATTTCAAATTATTGATACATTCAATACAATTCGACATACGAGCTGCTACCAATGCTAACCGTGTCGAGTCACACTCGACATCCGAGTGCAAAAGGTTAATAAGGTATGTCACATGGAAAGTCACATTATAGATCACTGTAGCCCAAATATAAATTTGAAGTGTTTTTCTGATTTTTAAAATTATTATATGGAATGTAAGCAGTTTGACGATAAAATTTTGAAAACAAGTTTATTACAGATGATAATCAATTCTCCTTATTCAGCTTTCAGACAACTTATATGTATCGTACATGCTTAAAGCTCTCAGCCTTTCCTTTATCAAATTTAGAATGTTCATCAGTTGATAAACCAATACTTTAAAATACTATGCCAGTCAAGATCCTACATGCTAACATGCCCAACATGCCAGCCAACATTTGTTTCCAAAGGACTCCCAGTGTCCATTTTTATAATTTTAAAAAATATTTTATTGCAGTTCTATTATTTTATAAGAATGAATGGAAAATGAAAATGTAAGAGCCTACTGGTAATATTAATTCAACTAAAACAATATTGGGCATCATCAAGTGATCCAAAAAGAAAACTTCAGACACTAAATAGACTTAACCAGCTTAAATATAAATGGAATGCTGAGAAAGTTTACTAGCAAAAGATCACATCAAAAGCTAAAGTATAGGTGTGGCAATTATGGACCTACTAGTGGCCTGGCGCACGAAATTCATGCATTGGGGGGGTGTCCCTCAGCTCGCCTGCACCCTCTCCAATTTGGGACATCCCTCTTGCAATCCGGGACCGCTGGCTCCTAACCGTTCACCTGCCTACCTGCCTGATTGTCCCCAACTGCCCCCCCCACTGGCCTTCTCGCCCCCGACTGGCCCCCACTGCCGGCCTGATCACCCCCAACTGCCCCCCCCCCCCCGCCGGCCTGCTTGCCCCAACTGCCCCCATGCCAGCCTGATCACCCCCAACTGCCCCCCTGCTGGCCTGATCGCCCCCAACTGCCCCCCCATTGGCCTGCTCGCCCCAACTGCCCCCCCTGCTGACCTGATCACCCCCAACTGCCCCCCACTGCCAGCCTGCTTGCCCCCAATTGCCCCCCCCCCCGCCGGCCTGCTCGCCCCCAAATGGCCCCCCATGCCAGCCTGCTCGTCCCCAACTGCCCACCACCCCCCCCCCCCCCGCCGGCCTGATCACCCCCAACTGCCCTCCCCGCCTGGCCTGATCACCCCTAACCACCTCTGTCTGGCCCCGCCACCATGGCTTTGTCCGGAAGGTCTCCCGGTCTAATTAGCATATTACCCTTTTATTAGTATAGATTCACTCTCACCTCCAAATTCACCCTTTTTGCCTACTCTTTGAAAATGAATTTGGGCCCTTTAAGTAATTTTCCTTTGCCAGCTGGCAAAAGTTAAGCTTTGTCAGCAGAGGGGGCAGGAGAGTCACCTCAAGAAATGAAGGAATGGTTTTGCTCCCTTGTTCAGGTATGCTTACCCAGAAGACTCCTGCACTACAGATGTTTCTTCAGCATCCTGCTCCTGCAGCATATGTGGCTTCCTCAAAGTGTTCATGTGAGCAGCTTTTCTAGCACCAGGCTCCTACATCAGAATGTATACTTCTTGAGGGTATTTTTTTTCAGTCTCTTGACATTTATCAGGCTTTTCAAACTAATGACTTCAATCTTTCTTCAGCTCAGAAAAATTTTCCTCTATTTTTAAAATTTCAAACTTCTCTCTCTCTCTCTCTCTTTTTTTTTTTTTTTTTCTGGTATCTTTCTAGACCTACTATCAGGTATAAAGTGCAGGGCTGCTATATACTGTTGCACAGGTTGTACTTTTTGCACAAGAAGAACCCACTAAGGAGTAAAAGCTGAAATCCAACCTGTGTCCCACTTAACCTAGACCTATATATGTCCTGGTCAAAAAGTATCATCTGTTCATTAAACCATGAAAATACAAAAGTGGACCTTCTGGATCAAGGCTAGCTACCATGTCTAAACTTTTCACTAACATTTTTCTTACCTTTTTCTTTTTGTTGTAGATTTCAGATCTTTTTCTATGTGTATGTATGTAACTATAAGAAAAATAGATGTATATGTCCATAACTATAGAACAATTATTATTTTTGTGACAACTAATTCATTCACTTATTAATTTAATAAACATTATGCTGGACTACAATGATATGAGGGGAGGGGGGAAATTTCCATAGTTCCTATGAAGCCTGTGGTTTAGTTGGAGGGATAGCTATTAATCAAGTAATCACACAAATAAATGCATAATTAAAATTGTATAAAGTGACTTATGAGGAAGGTATACATTTGTATGAAAGCATTTAACTGTTGGAGCAGAGGAAGGGATGCCAGACATATTGAGGGGACAGGGTAAGGTTTCCTGAGAAAGCAACATTTTAGCAACAGCTAAAGAATAAGTAGGAGTTAGGTTTTATAGCTCTTCTGCTAGAACTACTTAAATCAGAGGGAAAGGAAAAAAGGGGACAATGAAAGGAAGGGAAAGGGTACATATCGAAGGATGCTTAAAATAATTTACTGTTGCTATTTATACAAAACAACATGCCTTAACAACAAATACATAGGTGATAATTATAATAAATATCAGTCATACTAAAGGAATGTAAGGAAAAGTAAATTGTACTAAATACTGACAATATTTACAAACCAACAATTTTACATTAGACCCAAGTATCTTCCTTCTAAACACTGTCTTCACATAAATATAATATTCCCATAAAAATTCTAGTAAAAAGGTAGAAATATAAAAATTACATTACCAGGAAAGGAAAATAACTATATATTTCTGGCAAAGATTAAACTCTCAACTTCTGGACTTCATAAACAAGTAAGTCTCAAGAGATTTACAAATCAACATAACCAAGAATAAAAATCTCATTTTAACTCCAAGTCAATAAGTACTTAAAACAATTTTAAACAAATAATGTTATGTTTATTCCATAATTTTTCCCATCAGATATTAGTAATAAGCACTTAAAAGTGACAAAAGGAAAAATGAAGAAAAACACTGAGCAAAAAAATATGGGGCTCAAGTGTCAGGTTATTACATTAATATTATTATGAGGAATTCATAACCTACAAGGTATAAGTCTATTCCATAAGAACTAAACACAGTTTTCTGCTTCTGGATATGACAGAATAGCCTGTAGCAGAAAAACATTCCCTTTTAGAACTAGGAAGGCTGTATAACATATAGGATGAAAAAAAGCTCTTAAAATATCAGAGACTTTCTGAGGAACTAAGACTGGAATGCCAAAAAAAAAACTAATTGAAATGAGTCCCACATCTGTACAACTTTCCCTCTCTCAGTTCATTCCATCTATTTCTTTAATGGCACAGGGAAAGGGACTGAGAAACCAGGAAAGGACAGCCACTAAAGGGCAGAAAGTCAGCCGAGCTTTTAACAATTTCACAGGCCCAAAGGAACAAAACTTGGTAGTTGGATCTTGCCATAACACCCAGGACTTAAGAAGTCAAGATTCCATAATGAAGGGAGACACAGAAGAACAGAGCCAACAACACTATGTACTGATTTTCCTCTTGAGGCATTTGTTGATTCTTAAACTATACAGAGCAAGAAGCTAAAAACAAAAACAAACAAACAAAAAAAAACAGCAGAAAGCAATTGAAAAGCAAGGAAAAGCTTTTAGGACTCTCATGCTGCTGGAGAGACAAAAGCAGGAGAGGACCAATAAAAATCCAGTCTCTCAGCTAGGTTCCCTGCAGGGTTACCAAAGTTGGGCAAACTAGAGGTTTACAAAACCTAAAACCCAACTTTAAGTCAGCTTAGTTCTTGACTGTTGAGGTGATTTGCCTCTATTCTACCTGCCTACCAAAAGATGGGTGAATCCTCTCTAGAGAAATATATTTATTAGGTTTGCAACTGTAATTGCGTTTAAATCTGCATATAATGTCTGGCATTCAATTAAAAGTTATTAAAAATAATAAAAACTGCAATAACTACTAGACCAACCAAGATACTTAAAAGGAAAAAAATGAGAGAAATAGACCTATGAGTGATCCAGATAGTATTGAAGTTTTCAGACACAAGTTTTAAAGTAGTTTGATTGATATGTTCAAGAAATTATATGACAATATGGAGATTTTCACCAGAGAATTAGAATCTATTGTGAAGAGAGAAGGGGTAGGGGAGGGAATACCAACTGAAAATTCTAGCCCTAAAAAAACCCCACTATAGCTGAAATCAAGAAAAAAATAGATAGGGTTAAAATCAGACTGAGCATAGCTGAATAGAGAATTTGTGAGCTGGAACACAGGCAAGTCAAACATATCCAGAATGGAATAAAGAAACTAAAAACTTGCTAAAAGTCACAAAGTTCTAATTCCAGGAGCCAGTTCTGCAGATTCAATCTCGAGACCTCCATCCACCTCATGATACTTTTTCTTTATCATGGGAATCTTTATTTTTCTACAGTTGTAAGATTACCAGACTGAGAATATCAGAACTTTCAGTGGCCAGTAAGGTTCCCAAACAAGGCCAGTGTCTAATCTCAGTTTAGGGAAAGGAAAAGTATGACAGTCTCCAACTCAGTGGGTTGCAAGATAAATTTCTATGGATTTGTCCGATCAAAACCACATTCGTAATCCCAACTTACTAAGGATAATGTCAAACTAAAGCCAAGGTACATCAAACAGAAAGTTTCCTACACAGACAATAAGAAAATAAACTGATAGATAGCTTTAATCCAACAATTCAATATCTAGGAACTCATCATAAATAATTTCAAGATTTGTTTCTGTTAAGCACACTGTCTCATTACTCATAACTGTCAAAGAACAACAACAAACAAAAACAAAAGAAGCCCAAAGCCTATGTATATTGAATAGGGGACCAATTAAATAAAATGCCAATACAGAGGACTATTTAATAACATGAGGATATATTTACTATACATTAAAGAGAAAAAAGAATACAGAACAGCAAACAAAAGCTAAAACAAAATTGAAATATACATACAGACACAACAAAATATCTGGAATAATATATATCAAAGGGTGATGAGTTATCTTTGGGTGGTAGTATTAAGAGTAATTTATGTTGTTTCTGTGAGTCAATATTTTGCAAATATTCCACAAAAAAATTCTTAGAATGTTTTGCAATTAGAAAAAAATACAAATTCTTTTTTAAATGTGAAATTTTAAAATAGTTGAAATAGGTTCACTTCCTATCCTAGTCGTCAAATCATATATATCACTTTTACTATGAACCATATGTTAACATAAGAAACAATTCTGATCAATGTTTGATTTTAAGAAATAGACTTATAGAAAAAAGGTAAACACACTTAACGATTCATCAAATTTTACTATCTAAACTTATGTTGTCTTTAAATAATATGTAAGCACAAATCATTCCAAATCAATGAAATTACCTAATGTATAAAAAACACTTTCAACAGTCCTTCCAATTTTCATATTAATACATTAAAGCCATAAATGTAAAGATAAAATAGACCTAAATATCGTTCCCTCTCTGTTCTAATCTTATAGCATTTCTTATCTGTATTCCCAACCTGGCACATATTATAGTCCAGTAAAATAGTGAAGAAGCTTTGGTAATAGAAGTCATAGGCCCAAGATCAGAATCCTATCTCCTACCCTTTCAACTCTTAGACCTGAGCAAGTTAACTTACCTCTCAGTTTCCCTAGCTATAAAACAAAATGATAATACTTATCATAGAGTTTTTGTAAAAGACTAAATAAAAAACTACAAGTGGTAAGCCTCATGCCTGAAGACTACGAGTAGAAGGTACCCAGTAAGTGGTGGTTGTGAGTAGAGGCATGTGCCACAATTTTTAAGTCACAGAACTTGCCAAGCCTCTTGAAACCTGTATGACCTTACCAAGCCTCTGGAAAAGTTACTTAACTTTTACATACCTCAGTTTCCTCATCTGCAAAACAGATATAATACCCATCTTGCAGGTTTGTATGATTAGATAAAACTAGATATAAAAATCATATTGCATATAGTAGCTACTCAGTAAATTGTGGTATCACTATTAGCTATAGCAATAAAATATTTGAGTATAGGGATTAGCAGTTTTTAAAATATTCTTATATTTTAAAAGAGTACATGTAATTCTAATAATTATTCATCATTTAAATAAGTGTATTTCTCTTCATTCCCAAGTTAGGTGTAAATTTCAGGGGAAAAAAAGTAAAATACAGACCAAGTTTTCTTAAGCATACTAAAAAGATAAAGGGCCACTTCACTAGTTTCAAAGTAAAAATACATTATCTATAACTAGATTTGCTTAAAAAAAATTTAAGTCCAAATAAATCTAAAAGGGTCAGAAGGGGAAATGTTTGTTTCTTTCTGCAATTATAAATCCTTAGGAAGAAAAATTATAAGTCCTTAGGAAGAAAACAGAAATCTGAACTTTTCTATTTTTTTTCATAATTTCACATCTTTACACAACTAAAATGTAAGTGCCTTTAATACAACAACTCTTTCAAATCTCTGATTTCCTGTCTCCACGTTAGTGCAGAAGCAGAACAGTTAAGACCATGGACTGTGGAGCCAGACTGCCTGGGTTCAAATCTTGCCTCCATCTAACAGTGTGACCTTAGTTTTAGGCATGTTTTAACCTCCCCACGCCTATTTCCTCAAAAATGTAGATTCCTCATACAATTGTTTTAAGGATTAAACCTTTAAAGTGTTCATGAGAGAGGCTGGCATATTGAAGGCACGTTATGTTTCCCTTTGTTGTCATTACATTATTGCCCCTCAAAATGCCTAGATCTGTGACTTGTAATCAATAAATATTTGCTACTCTGTAGAAAATTTCAACAAATGGCTTTACTTAATATTAGACCTGCTTAGGAAATATCTTAACATGACTGTCAAGGTCAGCAAAGATAGAGCAGTTGCTATTAGGATTTTACGGCAAATGTAAGGAAAGTCTATCCCTTCTTACACTTCCTATCATACAAAGCTGTAGCATTGTTAACTTGCTAATAGAAGTTCAGTACCAAAAAGAGTTTTACAATTTAGGTATGGCATATACACCAATCCAGCAGACACAAAACTCTCAAATTCAAACTCCGTAATACGCAACTACATTCCTTCAAAGGAAAAAGTTCAGATCACTCTTCTATTATAATAGTTTAGTGCTTTAAAATAAAATCTATATTGCATAAGTCAACAGCCTATTATAGACATTAAATAAGACACTGTAATTGAAAGTGTTTGAAAGTTAAATATACATTAAATATGAGTTTGGAATATATTTGAGAAAATCACAACAGGTTTCTCCAATTTCAAACAGCTGCCTTCTAACCCCAAAACTAGTGCTCTGGGGCCAGGATAAAGAGACATAAGTCACAGTAAAGTTGCCATCCCATTAGATCATTCCCTGCTTGAAATGTACTCTTCCCTTATTACTGGTAACTCAGATGGGACTTGTGACACTTGAGGAGTGAAATCCTGGAAGTAGCTTAACTCAAGACCAGGCAAGTATCTCCACAGTTATTGGCTCAAACTATGACACCCAATCCCCAATAGTCTGAGATCCTAACCTGGGTATAGAAAAATGATGTTATCTTCAGGTTCAAGAACTTGTTAGCCCTGAAAATCAGAAGTCAAGTACCTAGGGCCACATTTCAACTCCAGCTGAGGGCTAAGAATGTTTACCTGGCTCACTCTCAAATTAGAAGTTTCAACCAGCACCAATCAGGTCACGGCCACACAGCAGCCATCAATAAGATACACAGGCCAGATCAGACCACAGGTCACTTGGCCCCCTTCATGGAACCAGATCCTACTGAAGGCCTGCCTGCCAACCCTTGACCTGGCCAACAGGACAATGGCCTGGCAATCAAGAGTTAGATTCTTCTAGCCACCACTCTGTTTCAAGACTCTTGACGGATTTGACTCGACAAATCAAATTTGATAAGATGTGAAGAATTTTTGGAACATAGGTGGAAAACTTCTTGGAAGGTGCTTCACAGATCTAGTCACTTCATTTGTTCAGTAACATAAAAGTGTATTATCTGTAACGTGTTTTGTTCATAAAACCATTCTGGTCTAATGAGATGATGGTCCAGGGGGACAACTGTCACTTTTCTTCAGGGTCTGCACGGGTCTTAAAAACTTTACTAAAATCAGTTTCTCTATCTGTGTTTTAAAACTGGAATTAGATCTGCTCCTTCTCTCAAAATAAGTTAAAGATAAGTAAATACTGCACTAAAGTACTCTCAGCATTTCAGAATGAATTTTCTACAGGAAAAACATATGCAGTATGTATCACATATGCAATGGCAGTAATGGAACTCTTTTTAACACCTAAATCGGAGATCCAGACCCAGACAGTGCTGGAAGTCAAGTTCATTAAAGTATGTCTTTTCTGTCTACATTTGAGTTTCTAGGTTGGGGAAATTGGTCTGTGTCTATGTAAATCCATGTTCTGGGCCATAATATAAATGGAACTCTTCTGTAAGGTCCCTCCTGCCCACTCCCTATCTTTTTTAGAACTACCAGCCGGGGGAAAATGCGCCCTGCAAATCTCCCCACTTGCAAGGACTCGGGTGAATTGCACAACTTTTCAGTCTTCGTAAGTTTCACCACTCTTTTGCTGTTGATCACTTTTAATGACACCCCCCCCAAAAAAAACAACAACAACAACAACAACAACAAAAACCCTCGTCTCAGCTTTACACTTTGCCCCGGCAGCACTCGACTGGACTATCGTCCCCCGCCTCCCGCCAGCTCGGACGAGCTTAGAAGCATCCCCACCCCCACCCCACCCCCGCGTTTGCCCGCCGCCCGGACCCCAAAAGCTGCGACTCCTGTCCCACCTCCCCGAGCCGCCCGCCCCCCAGGAGCCCTCAAGTCCCAAATCCCGGTGCAGCATCACCGGCTCCGGGTGGAAGCGTCCCCGGCCCGCCGTGAACCTCGCCCCTGCCCCGCAACCTCGCTCTCTAACTACCCTCCCGAGTCGGGGGCGGCCAACCTCTCGGCGGCTGGACTGACTCCGAGGCCGCGCGTCCCTTCACCAGGCCCCGCCTGGGCCTCACGGCTCGGCGCCCTCCGCTGCCCGCCCGGCCCAGCGGAGCTTACGCCGAAGAGAAGGGTAGCACCAGCCCAAGGCCCGGCACTTACTCAGGAAGGTACGTGGAGGAGAAGGAGCTCCACTTGTGCAGCGCGTAGGGCAGAAGCCGGCACTCGGGCGCCGCAGCTACAGCCCCGCCAGCCGCCATCTTGTCAGCACCAGAGCGGCCGCCACCGACCGCGGGCCGTACCAGAGGAGGGGGGCGTGGCCTGGTCTTAAAGGGGCCGCGGCCCGCCCGGCCGTCCGCAGCCTGGGTCTGCGCGTCGCGGGTACCGCTGCCCCGAGGGCCGAGGCGCGCGCGGGGCCGCGATTCCCTCCGAGTTTCCAACGCTGAACCCTCCTTAATGACTTACCGAAACTGGGACGGGAGTGTGAGCACCTGAGGGGCTCTCCGGTGGGGCTTGGAGGGAGTGGCGCAAGGGACTGTCTTACAAGCCAACGGAGGTAAGGAAAAAGCCAAGAATACCGGATGGAAAGAAATAGATGGGAACTGTGGGCCAGGGAGGGAGCGGGAGAAGACGAACTTGGAGACTTCGGAAACCACTGCCCGCTCCAGTTGATAAGCCCTTGAAGGACACAGCATGGAAGGGAACTGGAGTCAATAGCGAATGCCCTTCCCCTCTGGAGCTGTCGTGGGTTTAAACGTCCTGTGCCCGGTTCCGGAGGCGCACGGCGGCGGCGGGAGAAGGAGCCGCTCGCGGGTCCGCCCCGGGTTCCCTGCCCTTCGGTGTGAACATGGGTTGTGAGCCTCCCACACGAATCTGTGGGATTGGTTTACTCAGTCAGACATTCAGCCACCCCTTCACCCCCAAACCCTCCCCCCCCCCCCCCAAGACCAGACCCGAAAAAAATCTTTTAAGCGGTTGGGGAAGCTGTGTGGCATCAACTTTCTAGTTGGTACATCTGCCCACTTTTAACTCTGACAGACATTGGGCCCAAAAGTTCAGACAGAGCGAGAGACAGAGACATTTCAAGAAAAAGATCCCAGGGGGACGAGCAATCCTTGTGCCCCGAAGGCCACATGGGCATCATACCAGCTTCTTGATCTAAAAAGGAGCCCTTGGCTCTAAACGCCTGGCAGCTTCAGGCCGTGCTCCCGTCCGGCACCGGGTGGTCAGGGGCATGCCTGTTGGTCCCTTGGCGCAGCCATTGTGGTCACCAGAGTCCTTGTCACTCATTGTCTCAGAGGGCTTACCCTGGAAAGCCTGGACCGTGTCTCCATCTCCACCTGACCGATGGAAAAATCTCATGCAAAGTCAAAACGCCTCGGTAATTGTATTCTCTTTACGTTATAATCATTAGCCTGCCGAAACTCCCTCAGTCTTTTCCTGACTTTTTTATTTCCATCGGGGAAAACTTAATAGTGGCCTCCACTCGCTAAATAGGCCACAGTATGTCAGCCTTCAAGATCACGTGTGCTCTGCGTGTTGCAGCATGTTGGAAAAGTATGTGTTCCTTAGGCAATGCTCTAACCCCAGTGACCCCAGCTGGGAGTCCAGCGATAGTGGGTAGGACCAGAGGAGGTTAGCCCCAAGGATGATGAGTGGTTATCTTTGGGGGAAGGAGATACTTTTAAGGGGAGAAGGTTAAGATGGTGACTCAGTTCAATTCATTTGGGGCTCCTCCTTTGCTAAGTATACCTCTTACCCTAATGTCATAGAGTCCTTGTTCTTTTCCAGACAGAGTTATTGTTTACTAGAGGCCCAGTGCACGAAATTCGTGCATGGGGGAGGGGTGTGTCCCTCAGCCCAGCCTGCACCCTCTCCAATCTGGGAACCCTTGAGGGATGTCCGACTGCCCGTTTAGGCCCGATCCTACCGGCTGGGAGGGAAGTGGTTAAGGGGTGATCAGGCTGGCCAGCAGAAGCAGTTAGGGGCAATCAGGAAGGCAGGCAGGTGAGCAGTTGGGAGCCAGCAGTCCTGGATTGTGAGAGGGATGTCCGACTGCCCGTTTAGGCCCGATCCTACCGGTAGGCCCTTCTTTGCAGGCCCAGTTGCCCCCAACTTCCCTCCTCTGCCGACCTGCTCACCCCTAATTGCCCTCCCCTGCAGGCTTCATCGCCCCCCAACTGCCCTCCCTTGCAGGCCTGGTCCCTCCCAACGGCCCTCCCCTGCTGGCCATCTTGTGGTGGCCATCTTGTGGTAGCCATCTTGTGTCCACATGGGGGCAGCCATTTTTGACCACATGGGGGCAGCCATCTTGTTTGTTGGAGTGATGGTCAATTTGCATATTACTCTTTTATTAGATAGGATAGAGGCCTGGTACACAGGTGGGGGCCAGCTGGGTTGCCCTGAAGGGTGTCCCAGATCAGGGTAGGGGTTCCCTTGGGGTGTGGGGTGGCCTGGGCGAGGGGCCTGTGGTGGTTTGCAGGCTGGCCATGCCCCCTGGCGACCCAAGTGGAGGCCCTGATATCTGTGATTTATTTATCTTCTATAATTGAAACTTTGTAGGCTTGAGCGAAGCCAAGCCTCCTGCTTGCTCTGTGTCCGCAGCCATTTTTGTTGGGATTTATTTATCTTCTATAATTGAAACTTTGTAGCCTTGAGTGGAGACCAAGGCAGGCCAGGGCTGCGGAAGCTTGGCTTCCTCCACCATTGGTGGCAACTCAAGCCTCCTGCTCTCTCCAGCTCCTTGGCTGCCGCCATTTTTGTTGGGATTTATTTAGCTTCTATAATTGAAACTTTGTAGCCTTTCAAAGGAGGCCTGGGCCCACCAGGGTGTGCGGAAAGCCTGGCTTCCTCCATTGCTGGGGAAACCCAAGCCTCCTGCTCGCTCCGTGGCTGTAGCAGTCTTGGTTGTGTTAATTTGCATACTTGCTCCTGATTGGCTGGTGGGCGTGACTTGCTGGTGTAGTGGAGTGATGGTTAATTTGCATATTACTCTTTTATTAGGTAGCATGAGTGATTTTTTTTTTAATCCTCACCCAAGGATATGGTTTACTGATTTTAGAGAGAGGGGAAGGGAAAGAGAGAAACATCGATCGTTTACCTCCCTTACACGCCCAACCAGGGATCGAACCCACAACCTAGGTATGTGCCCTGCCTGGGAATCGAAGCGGCAACCTTTGGTGCATGGGATGGCATTCCAACCAACTGAGCCACACTGGCCAGGGCTATGAGTAATCTTTTTTAAGAGACACATATAAGCCAGTTCTTCCCAAGTGACATTCTATGACTTTCTGTGACTTTCTGTTCCCTTTGGGTAACATCAAAAGGCCTTTAGCAGATACCTTTTACATCCTGCCTTGCCTACCTCTCCAGTCTTCTCTCTCTCTCTCCCCCCTTTGCACTCTACTCCAGCCACACTGAACTAACATGGGATTGGCTCCTATAACTTGTGTTCTCTCTGGCCTCCCTCAAGGGCTTAGCCAAGCCAGGAATACCCTCCCCCATTCTTCACCTGTCTAACTCCTGCTCCTTTTTCGGCTTCTTTCATTCTTGAAAATCATTCCTCATCACTTATTTTGGGGTTATGTGCCATTTTCTACATTTTCCTTGGTACTCTGAGTTTCCCTCCTTATATTAGCAAGCATTACAATATATTTTAATCTCTTTATTTCTCATTTTCTCTCCCTAAACTGTAATTCTCATAAAGGTAGGGATCAAGCATATCTTGTTCACAGTTGTATCCTCAGTCCTGTCTGAGTGTCTAGCATATAATAGATGTTCAATAATATTTCTTGAAGAATGAGCGGATTGTGCTAAAGGAAAACTTGGGTTACAAAGGATTAATAAGAATGCAAGAACTTCTCAGACTGCTAACATGTATCCCTGCGGTATGATTGCCATGGGGAATGTGAAAAACTCAGGATAGCATGGCTTTCCTACAGATAGATTTTACACATGGTAAAATAATTTAAAGCACTGGATTTATGTCTACAGGTAAAGATCATACTGAACCCAACATTTGTGTAAATGTTAAGATAAAGTAGAAAACTAAAGAAATTACAAATTTTGCAGAAGTCTGCTAATGTCTCACTCATGTCTCCTAGGACAGTGATCGGCAAACTCATTAGTCAACAGAGCCAAATATCAACAGTACAACGATTGAAATTTCTTTTGAGAGCCAAATATTTTAAACTTAAACTTCTTCTAATGCCACTTCTTCAAAATAGACTCGCCCAGGCCGTGGTATTTTGTGGAAGAGCCACACTCAAGGGGCCAAAGAGCCGCATGTGGCTCTCGAGCCGCAGTTTGCCGACCACGGTCCTAGGGGTAAACCTTTATCTCCTGCCTTTGGGGCATTAGCTTAAGTCAGTGGTCGCAAGCCACATGCGGCTCTTTGGCCCCTTGAGTGTGGCTCTTCCACAAAATACCACGTGCGGGCGCGCACATACAGTGCGATTGAAACTTCATGGCCCATGCGCAGAAATCGGTTTTCAGCTCTCAAAAGAAATTTCAATCGTTGTACTGTTGATATTTGGCTCTGTTGACTAATGAGTTTGCCGACCACTGGCTTAAGTGATGAGGTTTATTGTAAGGATATATGGGGAAGTCCTGGAAACTGTCAGCAGCCATTTAGTCCCTCTAGTTCCCCCACACTTCAAAGATTGGAACATATTGATGGCCTCATGGAGACCTGGATAATAGATCATCATTTTTCAGGGATCAGCAGCTCTAGTGACCCAGTCATCGTGTCATCCCCTAAAAGTGATCATCTTTACTCATCTTGTAATCTCAGTATGGTTCTCACAGTGAATACTTCCTGGAGAGAGTAACTGATTGTATTTGGTTTGTCACCTGCACAAAAAAGATTTATTGAAAGGCTGTGATGTGCCAGGCTCTGTCCTAGATGCTAAGGAGTCAGGATGTACAGACAAGGACACTGCTTTCATGGAGCTTACATTCTGGTAGGGCAACATATAATAAACAAATAAGTCAACTAGGTCATTTTAGTTTGTATATTTAGATGCTAAGAAGAGACTGCACTGGAGTAATATTTAGATTGGATGGTAAAGGAAAGCTTCTCTAAGAAGGTAATATTTGAGCTAATACCTGTACAATGAGAAATGCCAGCCATGCAGAAGTGGATAAAAAACATTCTAGGCAGAGAGAATAAGCAAGTGCAGTGGGCCTACAGCAGGAAAGTGCTTGATGTGTTCAAAGAAAAGAAAGTATGGCTGGAGCAAAGTCATGGAGGGGAGAATGTAGTCAGAACAAATAAGGCCCTAACAGTCTTGGTAAGAAGTCATGACATGGAAATGCAAAGGGGAGTCCTGTGTAAGGATTCAAGCCAAGGAGTAGCAAAATTCACTTTACATTTTGTAAAGATCACTCTGGGGAAAAAAATATATATATATTTTTTTAGGTTGAAGAGGCAAGATAGTTTGAAGTAAAGAAGAATTGACAGGAGGTTATTATAGTAACCAGGCAAGAAATGAAGGTGGCTTGGACTAGCAGAGGAGATAGAAGTGGTTGACATTTGACATATTTTGGAAGTAAAGCCCATTAGACTTGCTAATGAGTAAGGCAGGAAGAAAAGGAAAGAATTAAGGATAACTCCTGGGTTTGGGGTTTGCACCACTATGTAGATATTGAAGCTTTTATTGAGAAGGGAAAATCTGGGGATGAAACAGTTTTAGGTTGAAGGAATCAAAAATTCTAACTTCAGTGGGATGCCTAATAGATAGCCAAGTGGAATTGCCAAGGATCCAATGTGGATCCAATGACCAATATTGGTCAGAGTCTTCTATCAAACCACCCCATAGGCATTTGACCTTCTTCATATCTAACCAATCAAGAGTTGCTTTTTTTCTTTTGGCTTTGGCACAAGGTCAGTAAATTTTTCTCTGAGTAGCATGGTCACCATAACTCCAGGTACAGCAGCTCTAGAGAGAAGAAACCATCCGTGGCAGCCTTCTGCAGAAGGGATGCAGGAGTACAAGAACAGTCTAGGGAAAGAAACCTGGAGTATATGTTGAAAATCTCAGTTTCAGTCCCAGTTCTGCTACTTTTCTAGCTATGAGACTATGGAAAAGTCACAGTTTCTCTGAGTCTCATTTTCCACCACTATAAAGTGAATTTAATAAAATGTATCTTTTCTATTTCACAAGGAGTTTTGAAGACCAAATGAAGGAAAAGTGCTTGTCTGCTATGATATAAGCTCTCATTTAATTCTCACAGAACCCTGAAAGATAAATATTATTATTCCCCCTTTCACAAATGAAAAAAAAAATGAGACTCAGAAATGTCAAATAATTATTTGTCTTCTGTTTCCCGCCGCACCAGATGTGCAGGAGGGAAGAGAGTGAGACTGGGTATTTGTTCCCCTGACTCCCTGCCTGCAAGACTCTGGGCTGACTGTCCTTTACAAGCAAAGGTCACAAGCCCTCCTCCCAAGTGGCCTCTCCACAGCTCTCTCTGGTTCTGGGTTCCAGTAACCACCTAGATCAAGGTGCCAGTATATTCAGTATCTGGTGAGAGCCTTCTTCGTGGTTTGCAGACAGCCACCTTCTTCTGCCCCTGGCCCCTAAAATGGATGTTCTTACATACAAAATTCCATCCCAACAACACCAATAGCATCAACTCTAAAGTCTATAATGTCCAAAGTCTTACCTATCATCCAATTTAGATATGGGTGAGACTCACCCTGAAGCAAAATTCCTTTCCAGCTATGAGCCTGTGAAGCCAAACCTACAAAGGATAGACATCCCCACTCCAACAGGTAGAAGGAAGGACAGAAGCATGTTTAGTCCCAAGCATGTCTGAAACCTATCAAGGCAAACTCCATGAGATCTCAAGGCTTGAGAATAAACCCCTTTCTCTTGATGCTCTGCCTTCTGGGCATCTTCTTTCCCCCATC
This sequence comes from Cnephaeus nilssonii, assembly GCF_951640355.1. Taxonomy (NCBI): domain Eukaryota; kingdom Metazoa; phylum Chordata; class Mammalia; order Chiroptera; family Vespertilionidae; genus Cnephaeus; species Cnephaeus nilssonii. Next base: position 60,379,072 of record NC_137083.1, read on the forward strand.
CCTCCCCCACTTTCTGAAAACCTCCCCCAACCCCTGCCCTGCAGCTCTACTAGGCCAGGGCTCTCCCTGATGGTGGTCAAGGCTTTGGGTGAGGTCTGACTCTTGTGATGCCCTTTTGAAACCATGAAGGCAGCCCTGATCTTTGAATTGTCTTCAAGGTCATCCTTCCCTAGTCTTGAAGAATAATAGCCTTGCTCTAACCAGGTCCTGTACTAGTAAAATTCAAGAAGTCCAACAGTCTTGCTTCATTCCACCCCCTTCAGTTCAAACTAGGAGTTCCTGCTGGGGAGATGATTAGGTCTGTGGTTCACATCCACACTGATCTCCTTATCAAGTGATCAGTTAACCACACACACGGGGTTCTTTTGCAAACACTGCTTTCTCATTTTTTTGTAATATGGACAGGCTGAGGAATTTCCATATCTCTAAGTTCTGATTCCTTTCTCTTAACAGTTCCATCCTCAATTTATTTCTCTCTTTTTGCGTTTTACTATAAGCAGTCAAGTAGAACCAAGCCACTTCTTCAACACTTTGCATAGAAATTGCCTCTGCTTGATGTCCAGTTTCATCACTTGTAAGTTCTACCTTCCACAAAACACTAGAACACACACACAGTTCATCCAAGTTCTTTGCCACTTTATAACAAGGATCACCTTTCCTCCAGTTTCCAATACCATGCTCCTCATTTCTGTGTAAGATAAGAATGGTCTTTACTGTCCACATTTCTACCAACATTCTGTACATAATTATTTATGTATTCTCTAAGAGGATAGAAGCTTTCTCTCCAGCTCGCCTCTTCTCTTTCTGAGCTTTCACCAGAATCACCTTTAGGGATTCCTTCACAGCAATATTGACTTTTTCTAGCATGCACCCAGTGTAAGGTCTCTAATGCCATCATTCGGTTCCACCCCATGACCTCATCTAAACCTAATTACTTCCCAAAGGCTCCATTTCCAAATAACATCACATAGGGGATTGGGGCTTCAACATATGAAATTTAGGAAAACACAAACATTCAGTCCATAAGCACTAATTTATTATTATATTTTTTTTAATAAAAGGAATTTGCTTAGGGATCATCTATAGATTAGAAGACTAAAAGAATTAAAGGCATGGGAGCTGTCAATCTATTTTTTGGTCAGTAAATGAAGAATATCACCATGGGGATTAGAAGAGTGAATTTGCCCCAGTATAATTCCCATTGGACATTTCTTGCATGCCAGGAATTTACACGCATTATTTCAGTTAATCTTCACAACAGTCTTGCAAGTACTCAGTTTCTTGGAGGTTAAGATTCACCAAACTCATGTGTGCCCTCTTTATTATACAATTCTCAAATGTATGCATTCCTAACATCACCCCAGCATTCAGGATCCAGAAGACCAAGAGAATCAATCTGTTGTATTCCTAAAGCTAACTGTTCTGCCTCAATCTTCTGTTCTCTCAGGATTTCTATATTAACTCATTTCAACTTTGTTATTGTTGTTTGAAATCTTTTCTTTGAGCACAACACTACCAAAAGGAGCAGATGAAAAGCAAATGCCAAAGTTTTGTTTGCTGAGTAAGGGGATATCCCCTTTATTTTCTAAGACAAAGGAACTTCAACCCCCAATGGGGCCTTTGCACAGGTCATAGGTGAACATTGAGACTAGGTTCAAGTGTGAAGCTTGGGTCGGTTTCTCCCAGGAGGTGGCAGCAGCAGCAGCCACAGCCTGCTAGAGAAATCAGACAGAATTCCTTTTGCCTATTGGCATCCAAACCTAGAATCTTGGTTCCAGCAACCACTAAATCCCTCCTTTCCTTTGCTGAGGTTGATTGGAGTCAGGGCACAGGAACTGGCAACAATTCCTCTCCTAAATGCCTAGTTTTTATAAACACTTTGGTCTGAGGCGTGACCTTGAAGCATGTGTGAAGGAGGACCAGGAAGTCTTTGGCCAAGGAAAAGAGCTTCAGAAAGAACCTGTAACTTGAACACTTCCATCCACACAGGCATAAATCCAGAGGACTCCAGCTCCCACTTCGGTGCTGCACCAAGAATATAGATTCTAGACATAGTCGCCCAGCTACCAGACAGCTGACCTTGTCATTGAATCTGTCTCAGCTGCAATTTCCTCAACCACCTAGTGGTTGCTAATTCTTAAATTAAGAGTTAATGAACTTTGATTTTTCTGGATTAAGTAAGGTTGGGCCTTCACCCTTTCAGAATTTAAGAAATCCCACACGCAACAAAGAACTACTGGTTCCAAGTTAATCCCAAGTGAGCACATATCCTGGTTTGGTGAACCCTGCCAGCTGCCCAAGAGGTGGGCAGGAATCCCAGGAAATGTCTGAACACCACACGGCTATGGATGAACTGTCAACTGCTGGGAGTTACTTTGCAAATTACCACATCTAAATGAATCTGACAAAATAATATTCCAAAAAGCAATTAACACTGATTCCTAATGTATTTAGAATGAAAAGGTCTTTTGGGAAAAGTACAATTGGCTCAGAAAAATGTATCCAGCCCCCTGGGTAAAGAAATGTTTGAGATTAAGAGGATTCTTAAGTCAGGATCTGCCAGTGCTTTTGTCCCATCACCTGGTCTTTTGTGAAGGAGGAGACAGAACTAGCTCCTCTCATTCCCCCATCCCATCCACCCCACTTCATGTTGGCGCTATCACCTTCACTGGACTGCTTCAACTTTTATCTCTTCATTCAGTAATCACTTGTTGAGCACCTACTATGTGTCAGGTGCTGGGAACACCTAATTATTAAGGAGCTCACAATCAAGTAGTCAGATATTAAATGGGCTAAAATAAAGAACTCAGAAAGGATTAGCATATACAATATGAAGAAATAATAGTGCTCATAGTGGTGGTAGCATTATCTTCATAAAGACCACAGGCCAAATATATTTCCCAATTAAAGCTATCCCCAGAACATAATGGAATTATGTAAAGATAATTTCATTGTCCTATTGGCCCCTGTGGGTCTGTCAAGGCCACCCTCTTCCTATTTTCCATGAAAGTCATCATATTAGAATCCCATCCTGGGTTAGGAAGCTTTGGTCCCAGAAGGCTACTATAAATGGAAATATGTGTCTGTTACCAGGCATGGGCTGAGAGGGGACAGCTTCCTCCGCTGCCTTTTCCTCCTGAGAATATTAGCACAGGTTATGGGCGGGTTAAACAGGTTTCAGTGTTCCTGAAACAGGAGGAACTGAGGGATGACAGAAATAGGAGAGCATGGTGATGGCAAATTTTAGGCTGGCTCCACACTAGAAAAGAGAACCATATCCAATTTGGAGAGCAGGTCAGAGAATAAGGCAACACAGGGATGTCCAGTGGGACCACAAACAAGCAGAAAAGGAGCAAGCCATCTCCTGGTTCCCCCATATCTCAGATGAGTCTGAGGAGGTCAACTGACGTTTTTCTTCTAAGAGATGCAAGGTGCCCTCGTATGTTGGAATCAGGTCAAATCATTTCTCAAATGCAAATATTTATAGAGACCTTTCTTTTTATATTGATAATTTTTATTTCCTCCTGTTTATTTCCAAACTAGTAGCCCATTTGCAGGAAGAATCCTTTGCGGCTGCCGCGCCTGCACCCGCTCTGCCCCGCCCCACCCTGCCCTGCCCAGGCTTTCCCTCTGGCAGCCACCTTGCTTTCCACTTTTCCTCCCTCTTCCTTCTAAGTGTCTTCAGTCTTAACTCCTCCCTCCCACAGTGTATGCAAATTAACCACCATCTTTGTTGGGTAATTTGCATACTCGCCCTGATTGGCTGGTGGGCGTGGCTTTGGGTGGTGGGCATGGCTTGGGCGTAGCGAAGGTGTGGTCAATTTGCATATTGCTATTTTTATTAGGTAGGATAAGCTCAAAATGATCTCCTCCCCAAACCTTTACATCCGATTTTCAGCCATGCCATTTACTAAATATATAGCACAAGGGTTGAGAACCTCTGGCCTTTGACTTACTTTATCCAATTTAATGTAAGTCATTAAATTTGCTCTCATAGCCCCCAAACCCAGCATTGCAATGGGATTCTGGTGAGCACATTCAGAGAGAAGCGTCTAAGCAGTGGCTCTCTCTCTTGGCTGCATATTGGAAACACATGGGAAACTTGAAAGTCCGCATACCACATCCCAAATCAATTACATATTAGGTGTGGGACCTAGGCATCGATTTATTAATGTTAAGTTCATGAAAAGATGTGTATGTGCAGCCAAGGTTGAGAACTTTTCCCTTTATGTCTTAGGACAGTGAGAGGCAAAAAGCCTGGTAACTGACAGGCAGGAAGCCGGTCAGCTGGTGACTGACACCTGAGCTCTCCTGCTTCCTTTGGAATGTTTCCTGAAAATCTGCATGGAGAAACCAGATACTGCAATGGTGCTAGCTTGGACCTCCACTTTGTAAGGTTTCCATTTCAACTTTACCACCTTATTCACTAAGTCTACGTTTAATATTATTCCAGTACTTAAAGAGCTGTGAACAGTGGTTAATCAGTATGTCAAAGAGAATTGTAAACAAGTGATGGTGATAAAAATGCCACACTTTAGAAATCCCAAATTCATCTTTAAAACAAACATAAATGTATTTTTTTAAATCCCCGAACTACTCAGTCTTTTCCCTCTCCTCCTTCTTTACCCATTTTTCTCTTTCCCTTCCTCTCTCTGCCTGTCTCCTTCAGCTGCTCGGGGTCACAGGGTGTCACTGTTACCCCTTATTTATCTTACCCTCTGCCTCACCCCTATACCTTCTGCATCTGATCCATTTTTTACTCTATTCTCTTCCCCTTACCCACAACATACATTGTTTCCTTTATTTCATTATCTTTCACACTTACAGTTCCTCAATTAACTAACTATACTGTAGAACAAAATCATTGTCAGATATTTATCATATTAAATAAGTTATTTTGTTGTTAATTTTAAAAGCAGATGAGTTCTGAAAGTGCTATATTTCTCTCTCCAAGGAGAAAACGTGCTATATTTCTCCCTCCTTGTCATAGTTAGTACTTCTTAAATACTAACTAATAATTATTTTTATAACTTCCTGTATTGGCCCTAGATTACTCTTTTTCAAGTAGTTCAGTGACCCTCAATAGAAAAATGTTTCTCTGTTCTTCAATAATCCCGACCACAGCAGCTGATCGCAATATAAAAGAGAAACTAAAAAGAGTAGTTGAGTGTATGCACCATGAATTGCATATTCGTTTGCAAAGTCATCATCATGATTATTATTGTAATTGCAGAGGGGAGGCATTTAAATAATTGGTCGAAGTGTCTTCTTGAGGAAATAACTAAAACAGGGCCAGTTGTCAAAAACTAACCTACAATAATAATCTTGTATGTGCATCTTCAGTATTCATAGCAACTCTACAATAACAAATTTGTGCACTCACCTAATGTCCTTAAGCAACCTAGAAAATAATAAACAAACCTTGATCAGAGCCAGTGTCTCACTTGGTAGTTGACCTGTGTGTTTAAGCAGTGTCCCGGAACAACCTTAGAAACATAAACCACCAAACAAAGATTGCACCATCAATTCAATGACAAACTGGGGTGGGTGACCCAGTATCCACCTGCTTTGTTATGGCAATAAATCTAGGTACAAGTAGAGTAGAAACCAGGTAGATAGGTCAGCACACAAACTAAAACATTTAGGAGAATTAGCCACAAAGATAGACAGGTTTTATTGACTTGAAATTGGTAAACAAAGAGGAACTGTGGGAAAAGAGGGAAGGCCTTGTTTTGGGTTTACTTGTGAAAGCCGAAAGCATTTGAGATGTTCTCTTCCCAAGATACAGCTGTGAAATGACTAATAGGAATTAAGTGAGCCCGCATCAGGAACTGAATGTGCCACTTCACTGGGAACAGAAATTGTTCCCCTGATAGAGGCTGTCCTCTCAGATCAGTACCTTGGGTGTTTTAAAGAGGATCAGCCAGACACGAATATGGTGCATTTATAAAGAGCAAGAATCATCCAGGCACCTTGGCAAATTTTCTTTATATCTCAGTGCTTCGGAATCATGTTTATATCTTAACTTCGATGTTCCTGAAAAAACTCAGGAGAGAGGGAGAAGGAGGAAGAAAATTTCCTATCACATTGCTTTTTCCTTGCTGGGCTTTCCAATAGGAGTCTTACTGAAGGCTTGGTCTGAGCAATTTAAAAAGGGTGAATGATTCAAGAGTGCTTTAATCAAACTGCTCTGACTCAGTCTTCCTAAATTCTAAAAATCATACACCCAGTTGCAGTGGCTCAACATTATTTTCATATTTGCATCCCCAGCTAAAATCAATTTGCCTGCACACATCCTTGTCCTGTTTCAGTAATTAAAATATTTTCTACAAAAGTATTGGAAGGGTCACTGATTGACATTTTGAAAATTGTTTCAAGGCACAATCTAGGTCAGTGATGGGCAACCTTTTGAGCTTGGTGTGTCAAACTTCGCCAAAAAACTGAGCATAACTCGGGTAGTGTGTCACTTTGAGGAAAAAACATTATTTCGCAAATGTTTCATCCTCGGCAATGCGGCCGCCTCAGCGGCCGCGTGTCATCAAAAATGGCTACGCGTGTCAGTGCTGACACGCGTGTCATAGGTTCGCCATCACTGATCTAGGTACAGCATTTCTTGAATAACATTGTTTTGTTCAAAATCCTTTCATTATAAGGTTGATGAGATGCCTTAGGAATTTCACTTTCATTTATATCAGTTAGCCTGTGGTAAAATTAGTTTCATTATACATCATTTTGCTCAAAGTTTCAGAACCTATTGATGACATTAAGTGAGGACTTATTATATTTTTTTCATTGTGAAAGTAAGACACCAACATAAAAATAAATTCAAACATCAAAAATGTTTAAGCCCTGGCCAGTTTGGCTCAGTGTATAGAGCATTGGCCTGCAGACTGAATGGTCCCTGGTTCGATTCCGGTCAAGGGCACATGCCCGGGTTTTGGGGTCAATCCCCAGTGGGGGTCAAGCAGGAGGCAGCCGATCCATGATTCTCTCTCATCATTGATGTTGTCTCTCCCTCTCCCTTCCTCTATATCAATAAAAATATATTTTAAAAATGTATTGTTATTAAAAAAATGTTTAAAATGGAAAGGCAAATCTCCTTCCCACTTTTATCTGATGGTAAGCATCATTAACTATTTCCAGTGTATTCTTTCCACATAGCATATATAATATGTATACCATTTTTACACAAAGCAGATTACATCATATACAGTGTCCTCTTGTGAGATAATAGAAAATACATATATTGGTCTCTGCCTCCCGTTGGCACAGAGCTAAAACCCTTGTAAAAATTCCTAAGTGATAAGAGTACTAGGAGTATATGTTTGTCCTAACATTTAGTCTCCGCTTCCTAACACAGAGTTCCTAAACCCCTTTGAATTTCCGGGGTGATAGGAGTATCTTTTGTTCTAACGAGGTGGGCTCCTAAATGGCTCCTGGATGGGGGCTGGTCCCCAGACAGACCAAGCTATGATGAGACGCTTGGAATTTCCAGACCCACCCCTCATCCTCCAGAGAGAGGAGAAGGACTAGAAATGGAGTTAACAATTGATCACACCTATGTGGTGAAGCCTCCATAAAAATCCCAATAGTATGGGATTCAGAGAGCTTCCAGAGGGGTGAACATCCACCTAACTGGAGGGTGCGGCAGCCCAGCTTCCCAGTGACAGAAGCTCCTGCACTAGGGTCCCTCCTAGATCTCGCCCGATGTTTCTTTCCATCTGGCTGTTCATCTGTATCCTTTAAGTTGTTATTATGCAATAAACTGGTAAACATAACTTTGTTTCCCGGAGTTCTGTCAGCTGTTCTAGCAAATAATTGAATCCAAGGGGGCGGTGGTCACAAGAACCTCCGTTTGTAGCCAAGTCAGAAGTTGTGGGTAACCTGGGGACTTACTATTTGAGATTGGCATCTGAAGTAGGGAAGTTTCATAGGACTGAGCCCTTAACCTGTGAGATTGAACAATATCTCCAGGTAGATGGATTGTATCAAATTTTAATTAAATTATAGGACACCCAGATGGTATCACAGAGAATTGCTTGATGTCAGAAGTGTTGAAAGTGTGGTGGTAATGTGAGAGTGAAGGAGAGACACACAGGAGGAAGAGTGAGTTTTTCCTGAACCCCTATTCCCTGCTTTATTCATTTAATAATATATCAGAAATATTTCCATGTCAACACATACAGATCTTACAAGATCTTTTAATCACTGGATGTGTCATAATTTATTTAACCATTGCCCCACTGATGAACATTCCAATTATATCCATTATTATTATTGTAAACAATGTTTCCATGAATATCCTTACACATTTGTCATTGGGAACTTGTATTACTCTATCTGTAGGATAAATTCCTTGAAATGAAATTGCCAGGTCAAAATATGTGTACATTTGAGATTGGGTTAGATGTTCCCAAATTGTAACCCCTAAATGGTTCCAATACACTTTTTCATCAACAGTATAAGTTTATTTTTGTCCCTGTCAGACCTGAGTTTTATCAGACTTTCAACTTGTTGTCAATCTGATAGGTAATAATAGTATCACATTGTTGTGATTTGCACTTTTCTAAGCACTAATGAAGTTAAATGATTTTCAAGTAAATTTTTGCCATTCTTATTTTCTTTATGTACTATTTGTTCATATTCTTTGCCCATTTTTCTGTTCATTTTTTCCTTATAAAACTGTAAAATCTCTTTATATAATAAAGAAGTATGTACATTTTCTCTTGAGTTGCAAATAATTTTTTCCTCTGTGCTCTTTGTCTTTTGCTGTATTTACTGTATTTTCTTATTGTTGCTTATATTCACTTTTACCATATAAAATTTTTAAACGTTTTACATGAAAGCATTTATCAGCATTTTTCTTTTTGGTTTCTGAGTTTTGTCTATGTTTTAAATATTAGCTCTCGTGCAAGAGGAGTCTCTGCAGTTGCCACTTTAATGCACCAGTGTTTGATTTGAATTCTACTGCATGGTATGATACAGGTTAAAAAACTAGGCTTTACTGTGGAAAGAGGAAACTTACAATGTCAAGGCCATTGAGAGAAGGGAGGGCACAGAGACCCCATCCTCTTATTGTCCCTGGCTGACCTGCTGGCCTTGCAGAATGATTTGTATTCCAGGAAAGGGAACTTTGCCCCTCTTTTGGTCTCCTTGTATGGAACAAGTACGAGAGTAGCCTTATCAGTGAATGGAAAAATCAGACTGTCTTGGCACCAGGCAGCCCAGATTTCGGTGCCAGCTGTTTTCCAAAGTTGTCTGGGAAACACACACCAGCTACCCTGCACCTAGACTTTTGGTCCTGTCGGATGTTACCCAAGAAAGGAAGCCAGTGGTCCCATGGAAGCTGAGCTTGTATAGTTTCTCAGGCTGGGAGCAGCCCTTTTCCTCAGCACCAGGGCCCCATACCTTGTTTGAGCCACTTTATTGTCCAGGCAACAGAGAAGGAGCACCCAGATTCATTTAAAACAAGCCTGCTCCTTGTATTACATTAAATTAATAATGAATCAGGCATTGAAGATGAGATTAACTCTTTTTAAAGTTACCCCCAACTTTATATTTTAAAAAAGTTCAAACTCAAAAGGTTAAAATAATGATACAATGAATACTTCACCAATTGTTAACATTTTGTCACCTTTGCTTTATCTCTTTCTATAAATATACATTTTTTATCCATTGAAGCATCTGGAAGTAGGTTGAATACCTTATGGCAGTTCATTCAAAATAATTCTGCACACATCTCCCAAGAATAAAAGCATTCACTTATATAACACTGATACAATTTCTCAGACCTAGGAAAATTAACGCTTCAATATATTTAATTCCACATTCATATCCCCTAATTGTTCCAAATGTCTTTTATTACCATCTTTTTATGTTTGAACCAACATCTTAACAAAGTCCATTTGATTCTGTCTCTCTAATCCAGTGCCCCAGAAGGACATTTAGCATGCCTGTAGATACTTTTGATTGTCACAGCTGTGGGTGCTAATAGCCCCTAGTAGATAGAAACCAAGGAAGGATGTCTGCTAAATATCTTACAGTACACAGGACAACCCCCAACAAAGAATTACTTGGTCCAAAATGTCAATTATTGCTGAGATTGAAAAACCTTGTCTATCTGAAATAGTCTCCTTACTTTTTGTTGCTTTTCATGACATTGACTTGTAGTGTCCAGGCCAGTTGTAATGTAGAATGTTCCACATTCTAGATTTTTCTGATTGTTTTCTCATGATTAGTTTCCATTTAAACATATTTGGCAAGAATATTGTATAAGTCATGCAACAGTTAGCTATTACTGCCTAACAACCCACCCCAAAACTCAGTGACATAATATTAACAGCCATTGGCTAAGTCCGTGGTCTGCAAACTGCGGCTCGTGAGCCACATGCAGCTCTTTGGCCCCTTGAGTGTGGCTCTTCCACAAAATACCACAGCCTGGGTGAGTCTATTTTGAAGAAGTGGCGTTAGAAGAAGTTTTAAGTTTAAAAAATTTGGCTCTCAAAAGAAATTTCAATCGTTGTATTGTTGATATTTGGTTCTGTTGACTAATGAGTTTGCCGACCACTGGCCGCTAAGTCATTCTGTTGATCTGGGCTGGGCTCAGCTGATTTTGGCTAGACTCATTCATGAATCTGCAGTCATTTGATAGTCTGACTAGGTACTGGCTGGTCTAGGATGACCTCAGCTGGGATGACTTGGCTCAGCTCCATTCACCTATCACATTTAGCAGGCTATTCTCATGGACGAGACAGGGGTCTGAAAGACAGTGGAAGCGTGCAAGATCTTTTGAAGCCCAGGCTTGGAACTGGCATTCTGTCACTTCCACTGCATTGTGTTGGCTAAAGAAGGTAACAAAACCAGCATAGATTCAAGTAGTAGAGAAATAAACTGTACCTCTTAATGGGAATTGCTGCACAATCATTGCAAGGGGTGTAGATGAGGGAAGTGTGAATCTGGGCCTATTGCAATCAGTCTGTCAAAGTGATATTGCATATCTTTTATTGCATCAGATCCAGAGATAAATAATGTCCAATTGGCCCAGTATTAGTGATGTTAAGTTTGAGGCTTGATTAAATGGTAACGGACAAAGCTCACCTTTGGATCTATCTTCCATGTCTGTGCATTGATATTTTGATACAGGGTGTCTATCCTGTTCACCACTGTGTTACTTTCCTAGGGCTGATATACCCACAAATTGGGAGGCTTAAAGCAACAGAAATTTATTGTCTGGCAGTTCTGTAAACAGTGTGTCAGCAGGGCTCCTTCTGAAACCTTGCTTGCCTCTCCCAGTGTCTGGTAGTCCCAGACCTTCCATGGCTTGCTGCTGCAGCACTTCAATCCCCCCTCCATCTTTGTCTGACATTCTCCCTGTGTCTCTGTCTTCACATGAAATTTTTCTTATAAGAACACCAGTCATCACATATAATACCTTAATAAAAAAATTGGAAAAAAAAAAAAAAAAAAGAACACCAGTCATATTGGATTAGGATCCCATCCTACTGGATTATGACCTCATCTTTACTAATTATGTCTGATACAACCCTATTTCAAAATAAGATCACATTCCAGGGTCCTGGGGGTTAGAATTTCAACTTACCTCTTTTGGGAAACATAATTCAACCCATAACACCCATCATCTCTTCACTCCAAGGTTTTATCATCCATTGATAGTCCTTGATTGACTCAATTATTACATTGGGGGTTACACAACAGTGTTTTTCTTAGGCCTCACCATTTCTTCAACATTTATTAGCTGGTATTGTTCTGTAAAAAAGGTTTTGTTTTCCTGTTTCTTCCCCATCTCTTCCTCTTTCCTCCCTCACTTTTTAAATCACTTTGAATGTTCGGCTTTTTCTTTTTATTACTTTCATACAACCATCATGTGATGTTTTATTCAATATCATATCAACCATCATTTTTGTACAATACAGACAAATTTTTGGTGATCAAATTGTTTCACATTTGGCTAGATAGAGCCCATAAAGTCAACTCTTAATGAAGGAAAGTATAATAAATTTAAAATTTTTATTTTTAAAATGTGACCACTCCTAATCTATCCCATAGGACTTACTTATGAAGTCCAAATAAGTCAGGGCTCATAATTTTCTCCCTGGGGAGGCCATGTGATTATTCCCCATGGGAAAAAAAATATCATTCCTAAAGTATGGCCATAAGAAAAAGCTGTCATTTTTTGAGTATTCTCTGCTTTACATGTTATTTTAATTGTCATAATAACTGCCTACGTAATGTTACTACATATTACAAATGAGAAATCTGAGGCTTAAAAAGTGAGATACTGAAAGAACATGGATTTTGCAAACTGATGGTTTGAATCCTGGCTCTACCACCTCTTAGGCATGTGATTTGGGCCTTGGTTTGTTTATCTCTACTATGGCGATGATGACATTTGCCTCATAGGTTTGAGCCCCGAAGCTTACCTAACCTAGAGTAGGTGTTTATTAGTGTGTGTTTTTTTCCCATAGCCTGATGACTGAACATGACTTCTAGGTCATTTTGGATAAATGACAGTGCCACAGAATCCACTAGCAATTAATCAGGAGTTAATCTATTCAGAATATGCTCACTAGGAATTAAAGATAGCTTGACCTAAGTCTCAAGTAAAGTTTATCTTTAAATATCTTTTGGGGAAAAACCAGTTTGTCAATTTTTAAAACAATGTTGTGGGAAGGAGATCCTATCTATTCAAATTAAGAGGACAACTTTTGGGGAGATCTTTTTCATTTTACACACACATTAGGAAGTTCATTTACAAAACAGTCTTCAGAATAGGCCCAGCTTTGTTGCAAACAGTGCATTCATTCTTTCCATAAATTGTATTGAATACCTTCTATGTCATATACAGTGTTCTAGGCACTTGGGAAGATAGGTGAAAGACAAATACATTTGCAAATGACACAGAGGTTTAGAAGTAGGTAAGTACTAATGAGAAATATAAACTAAGCAGAGGTATAGAGGAGGGGATTGCAATTTTAAGTAGGGCTGTCATCATTTAAAAGGTGATATTTGAGCAAAGACTTGAAGAAGGTGAGGAAATTGGTCACGTGGCCATCTGGGAGAACAACAAATACAAGGCCCTTGGGCAGGAGTGCGCTTGGCCTGCTAGAGACACAGCAAGGAGGCTAGTGTGGCTGGAGTGCAGTGAATGAGGGGAAGTATTTTATTTACCCAACAAACACTTAAACAGCCCTCTCTAGTGGTCATGCAGTGCCCCCCTTCTCTGGAGCACACTCCCTCCACCTTTCCCCTCAAGGGGCATACCTTTGCGTTCTCTCTCTCTCTCTCTCTCTCTCTCTCTCTCTCTCTCTCTCTCTGTCTCCTAAGCTCCAACTGCCCTTTGTAACTGGTTTCCTGAGCCCACGCAGCCCCAGCCCCACTGGCTCACTTTTTCTGCCTCTGTGTCTTTCTAAATAAACTTTCACTTGTATTTGGGAAAAAACAAAATAGCCGTCACTAGTAGCACTTGAAAATGTTAACTCATCCTCCCAATAACTATGTAAAGTGGATGCTGTTTTTTCTCTTTTTTAGGTGAGGACACTGAGGCACAGGAAAATTAAATAACTTCCCCCAAGTCACATAACTACCAAGTTATAGAGCCAGGACTGCCTCAGATAGTCTGTCTCTAGAGACTTCGGGAGCTTTTAAGCAGCCAAGTTGTTGTGCTGCCTCCTAATAGTAAGAGATGAGGTCTGATAACTGGGGGCTAGATCCCATAAGTCCTTAAAGGCCATTGGTAAGGATTTGAGTTTTTATTCTGAGTGATATGAGTTTTAAACAGAAGGGTGATATGTGTTTGTTTTGTTGTTCCAGAAATTTCCAAAGCAGTTATGTACTTAAGGTATGTGTTGCTCTTGGCATTTAATATACTGGTATAAGTTCAAAAGGATATTTGTTTATGGGAACAAAGAAAATTTGATATGTATAATTTAGAGATGTTATCCTATCAAATACTATTTGTGTAAGGTTAATCTCTTCTATTTTTAAAGTCTTACAAGAACCTCTTTATTGTGAGGATCTAGAAATACTTATGTACTTGGCTATGCATTTTGGGAGGCACCAAGGCAAAGTTATGAGCAAAAAACTTCGTTTTCCTCCTTAGAAGGGGAAGGGGAATTATAAGAGCAAATGGACTAGCTAAGATATGTCCTAGCTAGTGCTGCCTTTTTGGGGCTTAATGTATCAGCACCTTATCGTAGGCCACACACCTTCACTGGGGCTCCATGACCTCCAGTGCAGAGTGATCCAGAGGCTCCTGCACTTGAGAGTATCTAAAGGACTCTGGCTCAAGCCATCCATCCTGCTCAAGGAGCATTTAGGAGCAGCACAGGCAGAGTCAGTCTGCAGAAGAGAAAGCGTTGAAAAGATCATAGTTATCCAAGAATGACATTAATGATCATAATAATTACCACAATATAGTCAGCATTTACTGTAGGCCTAGCATCATGCAAAATGCTTTACAAGCATGAGCTATATAGTAAACTAAGGCTTAAAGAGATTCACTAAATTGTCCAAGATCATATACAGCTGGGACATAAGCGCAGCTGTACTTGTCTCCAAAGCCCATATCCCTACTCATTTATTCTATACTGTCCAGGTCAGGAATAGAATTGTCTATGGCTCTTTCTTCTGTAACCTTCAAGAAGGTTAACAGTGACTCTCTGGAGGTGGTTCCAGGTCTGAGTTTCCAGTTGCCTGTTGCACACAAGTGCAAGTTTCAGCCTTCACCTTTTATGTACTGCTCAGTTTTTCAGACACATCTTATGTGCCTCATCAGATTTCTTATCATTTCTCAAATCCTCAGTTCCTTGTTCTGTCTCAGCCACCACGGCAGCTAACTTGCTTTGTTTGGGCCCACATAGTCCTGCTACTGTATCTGCCATTTTCCCAGCCTGCCCCTGCCCCCTTGACTGTCACTGAATAATCAGGCTCACCAGCCACATGCAATGAATTCTTTCTCTACTCCCAATCATGATTAAAGGCCATACCACAGAGCATTGGCTGTGGCTTGCTGAGAGACTAACAATGGGAAAATATGACATAACCTAGAAGTATGAGGATAATAACCGAAATAGGAGATGGGAGGGAACCACAAAGGGGGATTCATTTTCCTGTCTCCCTCCCAAGAACTTACCTGAGCATATTTTCACCATATAGCATGTCTGGAGATATTCTGCTTGGACATGAAGGCATACCTACTGTCTCTGCAGATTGTCCAACCATCATCTTGCATTACTTCTCATCTTTCTCTGTTTCTCTTCCCTTTTTGTCTCACTCTTACTGCCCTGGGATTGCATCTCCTAAATAAAACATTATTAATTCTTGGTTGGAGTTCTATTTTTCTAGAAAACATAGGCTAAGATATCTAGACTCAATTTCTCTCATTGGTACCACCACTTCCTAAATTCTCTTGGCTCTAAGTCAAGCTTTCAAGAGATAGTAATATCTGATACTCTTGTCCTTTTTATCAGTATACATAATAGAATTCATGTATTCCTCCAAAAATAAAAATAATTGAAAGGATCTCTGATGGTGAAAAGATTCTGAACCAGTAGCTCAAAACTAGCATCAATCCTAAATCCATTCATATCCTGAGTATCTCACAACCAGCTTTTCCTTTCCTTCCAGCCATGCCGTAGTTCGGGTCCCCAGTATTCTTACTTTGACTGCCGTAGTTTGGGTCCCCAGTATTTTTACTATTGAACACCTTTCCAATTTGTCTTTCTGTTCCCATATTCACCTACTTCTGATCGAATCTGAATATCACTGCCATCAGATAAATAGTCTAAAAGCTGATTTTATCTTGCTCCCCTACGTTGAAAAACTTTCAGTAATTTCTCACTACCCCTAGAATAATGTGTAAAGTTCCTTCTAAAACTAATCTTCACTCAAGGCCCTTTACAAACCGGTGACCAGTGATCTACATTTCCAGCTTTACTACCAACTATAGTGTTTCTCTATGTGAATTACACCACCAGCTATTCTGGGCAGCATGCTTTTTTCAAACATATGTTGTACTTTTCTAAGACCACCACGCCTCCGCGGTGGAACTGGTCAACAGAAGTATTTGTGGGTTTTGGTACCTCCCCATACCCCTCTGGGGAAGTATCAGAATGCCTCCCATAACTACCTCCAATAACTACTAAAGAATGCCTACCTTTAATAGGACACCAAATTATGTGTCCATTTATTCTGCCATCCCAAACAAAACTATTTAGTCCAGGAGCTAGAGCCTAGCCTAGGCCAATAAACCTATCTATGTGGATGTGATGCCTTATCAAAGAAGCTCCACCTAACAGCCTGCACTTGATGGTGAGCAGCCAACCTAGTCCGGCCCTTTGGGGAAGTTAATATGAAGTTCAGGGGCAGAGTCATCAGTTAGCAGTAGGGAGAAGCTAAAAGATACACATGTGGCAGCAGAAACCAGGAAGCAATAGAAGCTGTGAGATAGAGAAAGAACTAGAAAGTACTTAGTAGCAAGGGCAGCAGCAGCAGAGTCATAATAATAGCAGATAGAGAACAAAGCCACAGATATTACTGCTGAAGAACCCACGAGGTAACCAGCTGTATTGTGTGCTGACTCATCTTCCAGTTCCCACTGGACATTACTTAAACTTAGATTGTGGCAACCTGAGTCTCTCTCTGTTCTGGAAATTAAATTTTTGCCTCCGGTATCTCTATCAGTCAAGATCATGGCAGGAAACTAAAGGCAACTCAGCTGGGGTTTTGAAAATAATTGAAGACACTATTTACAAGGATGTAGGCAGGTTTGCGGGAAGGGAGGAGGAAAATGGAGGCGCCCAAGGACTAGCAAGAGTGGGAATCCAGGGCTGAAGAGACAAGGGAAGGAAACTGTGGTGGTGTGATGGGAGTCTAGAAAGAGCTAGAGCCTGAAGGGGCATAGCTGCTGCCAGAATCACGGTGTGAAAGCTGGGAGAAAGAGGCCTATCAGTCTCTTTTTCCTCGTACCCTCTGATACTTGCTGATGCCTCTCACTGCCCAAACCCTACAGTAAGAAAGAAGGCAGTAGAGCCCGCCGGCGGCATGGCTCAGTGGTGGAGCATTTACCTATGAACCAGGAGGTCACAGTTTGATTCCCAGTCAGGGTTGTGGGCTTGATCCCCAGTATGGGGCATGCAGGGGGCAGCCGATTGATGATTCTCTCTTATCATTGATGTTTCTATCTCTCTCTCCCTCTCCCTTTCTCTCTGAAATCCATAGAAATATATTTAAAAGAAAGAAAGAAGGCAGGAGAGCCCAGGTGATGTCATTTGTGGATAACAACCTCATGAGGTGCAGAACAGAGAGGGATGGGGGTGATGGAGAGCTATCATGGGCTGACTAGTGGCCTCTCCAAAGTGGGGGGAGGGAAATATGTCCATGCCCTAATACCCGGAACCCGAGAACACTACCTTATATAGCAAAAGATGTGCTTAAGTTTAGGATCCTGAGTAGAGGAATTTATCCTACTTTATTTTGGTGGGCCCTAAATGCAATCATATGTATCCTAATAAAAGAAAAACAGGGGTAGTTTTGAAAAAGGAAAAGGAGGAGGCAATGTGACCTCAGAATCAGAAATTGGAGTGAAGTGGCCACAAGCCAAGGAAAGCCTGGAGCCATCAGAAGAGGGAAGAGGCGAGGAACGGTCTCCCCTAGAGCCTTCTAAGGGAGCATGGCCCTGTCACAACCTTGATTTTGGGTTTCTGGCCTCCAGAACTGTAAAAAGACAAGATTCTGGGCTTTTCTGTTTGTTTGGTTTTTGTTTGTTTGTTTTTTGGCTTAAACAACAAAAATTTATTTTCTAGAAGGTAGAAGTCTGAGATCAAAGTGTTAGTAGGGTTGGTTTCTTCTGAGGCCTCTCTAAAATTCTGTGTGTTTTTTTTTAAAGCCACCCAGTTTGTGGTCATTTGTTACGGCAGTCACAGGAAAGTAATACAGGGACCAGCCAAATGGAGAATTCCAAGCATAAAATCTATTCAACTCTGAATGCCAAATTGACCACAATAATGCCCTGATCACCTTTGCTGGGAATTCTTTTGCCTACCTTCTTTATTCACGTTGGTACTTCTTTCTGGACAATTTATATGACTAAAGTTAAATGCTCCCAAGTTGTTGTTACTTTTGCATACAAATATCTTTTCATCCTAATCCAATGACCACATTCTTGTTGAGAACAAGAACCTTGCCTTGTACATCTTTGTAGGCCATGAAAACCCTAGCCCAGTACTTTGAACAGAGTGGATATTCTGTAATTGGTAAATGAGAAAGAAAGAAAGCTTCCATTTGTCCATCTATAAATGGAAAAGTAACAATTTCCACTGACTTGCCTTTCAGAGATAATAGTGGCGGTGTTTCCCGGAACCACTTTCCGTACCTGTAACAAAATGATAGATCTGAAACACCGGCTCCTGCTGGAGCAGGGCCTCAGAAAAAAATTACATTTTGTTGTAGCACGTCCTCCGTTTCATGTGGAGCTGAACCTGCTTGCAGTCACCCCCAGGAAAGGGCAGGGCGTCCTTAAGAAAATGTAAGAGCCGAATATTGGCGTTCTCTCAGGAATTTGATTCACCCCGTAAATATTCATCGAAGGGCTATTATGTTAAAGTAGAATCCATAAATGCTGGAAAAACACAAACACACAGAATAAGGCATGGTCCCAAGTAATTGTGACACAATATGATGAATGCTTTTTATAAGAACAAGATACTATGGAACCAGATTAAGTCTATGGATGGGAATTTCACACACACACACACACACACACACAGTCACGTTCAAGCTAGTTTTTTAGGACTTTATCAGGCACAGGCGAAGTCAGAAGCACTGGGAACCAAGAGAAATAACTTTGCCAAGCAAACCACACCCTTAGCTCAGCCCTATTGTATCTGACCTTATTTTTATTCATCGTCCTCGTAGCTAGATAGTAAGAAAGGAAGAGAATTCGGACTGCTTCCTACTTTGCATCTAGATTTGCATCAAAGAAAGGAGGGTATCAGGAGGAAAAGTAGAGGTTGACCTCTTACAAGCTCAATAATGACAAGTCCAAATAGCCATGCAATAATGAGTTAATAAACACTCTTACCTTTCCTGAGCTTCTACCTCAATTCTGAAAACTGAGGTGGGCTATTCTGTGAGCCGGTGGGGTAGCAGGGCATGAATAACTCAGAGGAAAGCAGGCAAGGAATGAGAGCACCCCTTTGTCTCATTACCCCAAACTAGGAGGCACATCTTTGTGGCAAAGCCCCCTTGAATGGGAATAATGGCTGAGGCCCTTTTTCCTGCCATACACTGACCTTCAGATCACTCCTTGGGGAACTGCTCTGTCAGGGGCACCGCCCAGCATCTCTCCCCAGTCAGCCCTTCTAGGCCTCTGAGACCAGAGCTGTGTTGCTTGTGAGTGGGAGGAGAAAACTCCTGGGAAAGCAGCCAGGAGAGAGGGAAAGACTGACCTAACCCACCCAGGGGCAGAGGGTTCCCCCATCCTCACCCTGTAGCTTCCATTGGAAAATGAGGAAGCTGAGAAACCAGATTCCAGCCTCAAAGTACAGATCACTTGTCCTTGTTTTCTTAAGAAGCCTCTACCTCCCAGACCTTGCCAGGAAGCCGGCGGCATTTTCATGAAGCAGTAATAACAAGGACAGAGCGTTCTAGCCTGCTGGAGCCTGCTGGCTGGTCACTCTTTCCACTGCCTTTTGTTTTCATGCATCATTCCCTCACTTGCTTCTCAGATTCCTCAGGGCTTTGAAAAAGCCACAAATGCTCCACACAGTGACACCACCCAGAGGGCTGGCAGACACCACTGTCACGCACCCTGCCCTAAGCGATGGCACGTATGCAAGCCCTGACAACTGACACCCAGCCTTACACCTAGGAAGAGTCAAGATAGTGCCCAGAAAGCCAGCCCCTTCCCCATCAGCTTAGCTGGTAAAGGTGGGACTTTAGATTAAGTACCACCCAGGGGACTAGTAAATCACAGACCCCTGTTTGATGCATAATGCATCTGCAAGGTATGTTGGACAGTGGTACTTCTCTATCCTTTCTTCAAGGATCTAAATGAAGCCAATACAGCCTGGCTGGCATGCCTCGGTGGTTGAGCTTTGAACTAGGAGGTCATGGTTTGATTCCCCATCAGGGTACATGTCCGGTTGTGGGCTTGATCCCCAGAGGGGCCCATGCAGGAGGCAGCTGATCAATGATTCTCTCTCATCGTTGATGTTTTTCTCTCTCTCCCTCTCCCTTCCTCTCTGAAATAAATAAAAATATATTTATAAATAAATAAATGCAGCTAACACAGATGTTACAACAAAGCAACAGAATGCTCTCACTGTGCCAATTCACATATCAATATATATTAGATTGTGTATATATACATAAAGGAAGAAGAAGCTCTCAATGATATTTGTGTTCCTATGTCACCTGTGGCCTGTTTTAAACCACACTCCAGAGCTACCTTACCAGAATCTGAAAACAGGGCCTAGATATGTACATTTTTTAAAAACTTGGCAGTATTGGTTAGAATGTGGGAAAGAGAAATTCTCAGATATCATTGGTGAGAGTAAAAAAGGGTTCAGCTACTGTGGAGAGCAATCTAAAGAGCAATCTTGTGAAGTTGAGAATGTGTCCCTAGAAAGTTCCTTTCCAGATATATTCTAGAAGAATTCTCACACCTGTGCCCAGTGAAGTATACATAAGGGCATTAATTACATCATGATTTGAAATAGCTAAAAACTATCATAAATATCCATCCACAGAATAATTATTCTAGAACATTTATAGTATGGGACTATACTGCAGTATGATTTAGTATAATATTACTATATTATAAAGAAAGAACTAGCTGTACAAGTATCACATGGATAAATCTCAAAAACATGATGTTGAAAAAACACAAGATCCAGAAAAATATGTACACAGTTTATATACATCTTTAAACACCCAAAACATATATATTGTATAGTAAAAACATAAAAACATGTGAGAAGGATTCCCACCATCTTTAAGAGATTAGTTACCTCTAGGTAGAGATGGGATAGAAGGCCCTCTTTTGTAACGAAAACATTTTATTTATTTATTTATTTATTTATTTATTTATTTTTAATCTTAAGCAAATATGGCAAGCTGTTAAAATTTGTAAAATCTCAGTACTGGATATATGTCCCACAAGTGCCTCTGAAGATCTTCCATAGCAGAAGGATCTTTCAAGATTTTTAGGATTCACAAATACTGAAAATAAAAGTTTGTTTACAGGGATAAGCCATTCCCATAAACACAGATGGCACTACTCATCCCTCTTAGTAATGTAGGTACTTTGAGATGTTTTCATTAATGGAGGAGTTATTACACAGATTCACACACACTCTCCTACTCAGGTGTGCTTCTGACCTCCTGGATTTGTGAGCATTCTTAATAGAGTCAGAGGTGCAATGGAATGAAGCTAGGGATCTGTCCACATTTGGAGACCATTATTATAAACATCAGAGATTCCCAAACCTAGCTGAAAGTCATAATCACCAGATAAAAATTTTAATGTCATTGTCTATGCCCCAGCCTCTGGAATATGATATAGTAGTTCTGAGGTGAAAACCAGGAATCTATATTTTTAACAGGCTTGTCAAGAGATTCTGATAATCAGCCAGGTTTGAGAAATGAGGATAAATAATCATGAGGCAGGATAGTAAGAAGTTAGGAAAATTCCTTGGCAAGTGGAATGGGGAAACTGAGACAAACAGCTGATTCAAACTGGCCCCATCCAGCACCCTGACTCACCTGCCTCCTTCTCCCTTGCACCATTCCCTCAAGCATTAAGTCCTCAGGACAAAGAGGTTCTGACCCACATCAAATAATTTTGGGAACAAAGCTTTGGATCTGTTGACCACAGAGATAGAGTTTTGGTCAAACTAGAGATAACATCTAGGCCTCAGTTATCTCTAGTTTGAGATAAATGAGGGTAGAAAAGCAGCAAAACCAGATGAAGCAACCTAATGACTGATATCAGGACCAGATGAAATGAATGATGACCCCCTACGCTAGCACCAACCAATCACTAGAGACCACAACCGTGAAAGAACACACGGTGGAAAGCTGATGAATATTATATTGAGATCCCGACCCTCTCTTCCCCCACAAATCCCCGCCTTTGGAAAACAGATAAAAACCCTTAAGATGAAGGAGCCTGTGCATGCTTTCTTTCTTGAGCAGGGGTGGGAAACATCATTTCTCAGGCTGTATAAGACCTGAGAAATCATTTGGTCTGGCCCTGGCAAGACATTAGGGATGAGTTAATTAAATGTTTGAGCAAATGTAGCAGGCTAATTTTTAAGTTGATAATTTTGTATGGCCCACGGATGATGCTATAAATATCCAAATGGCCCTTAGCAGAATAAAGGTTCCCCACCCCTGCTCTACAGCATGCCCATAACTCTCCACCCCATTTTCTTTAAGGTGAGTATATTTCTTTCTTTCCCCTAAGCTCCAAGGGCCCTCCTTTTGCCTCTGTAACTTGTTTCCTGAGTCCATGCAGCCCAGCTGGCTCACTTCTACCTTTGTGATTTTCTAAATAAACTTTCTCTTTGAGTAGATTTCTTGGCTTGAATTCTAGCCAAACTCAAAGATCGAGGTCTAACAGCACCACTAACAAACATGATTATGTTTTATTAATGTTTCCAAAGAAGTTGGGATGGGAGAAAAAGAAGCAAGAAAATTAAAGGGGGGAAGAAGGAAGAAAGGGAGGGACAGTAAGCTTTCAAATCCTTCCTAATCTATTTTCACCCACTCTCCAACCTTGAATGTCTCTCCATCCTCTGAACTTTGCTAGAGCTGTAATCATCTGTAAGTTCGTTGGGCAAGTCTGTACTTCCCTTTACATTGCTGTAATGGGCTATTAATTACTCAATAGATTTATGTCTTATATCTTGAATTAGGCTATAAACTTATTCAGGACAGGGACCATATCTTGTTGCTCCTTGCATTTTCTATAGTAGCTAACACAACACCTTGAGCAGAGTAAACAGTAAACATGATTAAAAATAGAAGATAGCCCTGGCCACCATTGCTTAGTGGTTAGAGCATTGGTCCATGCTTGAAAGGATGGCAGATTCAATTCCCAGTCAAGGGCACATACCTGGGTTGTAATTTGATCCCTGACTCTGGTTGGGGCACATGCGGGAGGTAACCAATCAACGTGTCTCTCTCACACAGATGTTTCTATCTCTCCTTCTCTCTCTTTCCTCTACCCTCCCTCCCTTCTACTCTCTCTAAAAAAATAAAAATAAAATAATAAATGGAAGAAATATCCTCGAGTGAGGATTGAAAAACAAGTAAAAAGGATAAAACAAGTTTAGAGATGTGGCAGGATACAAGATCAATATACAAAAAACAACTGTATTTCTATACACTAGCAATGAACAATCTGAAAATTAAGATGAAATTCAATACAATCAAGATCCAGATCCCAGGTGTGTGTGTGTGTGTGTGTGTGTGTGTGTGTGTGTGTTTCAGAAATTGGCAAGCTGATCTGTAATTCATATGGAAATGTAACCCAGAATAGCCAAAACACTCTTGAAGAGGAAAAACAAAGCTGGAAGATACACATTTCCTGATTTCTAAACCTACAACAAAACTACAATTATGAAGACATTGGTATAAGTATACACATAGAGATCAATGGAATAGAATTGAGTGTCCACAAATAAACCCTCACATTTAAGGTCAATTGTTTTTTGTTTTGACAAAGGTGCCAAGACAAGTCAATAGGGAAATAATAGTTTTTTCAATAAACGATGCTGGAACAACTGGATATCCACATGCAAAAGAATATGTTGGGCTATACCTCACACCATACAAATAAATTAATTCAAAATAAATCAGAGCCCTAAATGTAAGAATAAAACTATAAAACTCCTAAGAGAAAACACAGGAGTAAATCTTTATGACCTAAATTTGTCAATGGTTTCTTAGATATGTCATCAAAAGCAGAAGTGACAAAAGAAAATAATAGATGAATTGGACTTAAAAATTAAAAACACAGAACACTATCAAGAAAGTAAGAGACACATGTGCCCCTGGGTCAGGGCAAGGCCATGCGCCCCTGGGTCCGGGTGAGGCTGAATCCTGGGTCTGGGCGAGGCCGTGCACCCCTGGATCCGGGTGAGGCTGAATCCTGGGTCCGGGCGAGGCCGTGGGCCCCGGGATCCGGGTGAGCCTGGGTCCCGGGTCCGGGCGAGGCCGTGGGCCCCTGGATCCGGGTGAGCCTGGGTCCCGGGTCCGGGCGAGGCCCTGGGCCCCTGGATCCGGGTGAGCCTGGGTCCCGGGTCCGGGCGAGGCCCTGGGCCCCTGGATCCGGGTGAGCCTGGGTCCCGGGTCCGGGCGAGGCCCTGGGCCCCTGGATCCGGGTGAGCCTGGGTCCCGGGTCCGGGCGAGGCCCTGGGCCCCTGGATCCGGGTGAGCCTGGGTCCCGGGTCCGGGCGAGGCCCTGGGCCCCTGGATCCGGGTGAGCCTGGGTCCCGGGTCCGGGCGAGGCCCTGGGCCCCTGGATCCGGGTGAGCCTGGGTCCCGGGTCCGGGCGAGGCCCTGGGCCCCTGGATCCGGGTGAGCCTGGGTCCCGGGTCCGGGCGAGGCCCTGGGCCCCTGGATCCGGGTGAGCCTGGGTCCCGGGTCCGGGCGAGGCCCTGGGCCCCTGGATCCGGGTGAGCCTGGGTCCCGGGTCCGGGCGAGGCCCTGGGCCCCTGGATCCGGGTGAGCCTGGGTCCCGGGTCCGGGCGAGGCCCTGGGCCCCTGGATCCGGGTGAGCCTGGGTCCCGGGTCCGGGCGAGGCCCTGGGCCCCTGGATCCGGGTGAGCCTGGCCCCGGGTCCGGGCGAGGCCCTGGGCCCCTGGATCCGGGTGAGCCTGGCCCCCGGGTCCGGGGGAGGCCCTGGGCCCCTGGATCCGGGTGAGCCTGGCCCCCGGGTCCGGGGGAGGCCCTGGGCCCCTGGATCCGGGTGAGCCTGGCCCCGGGTCCGGGGGAGGCCCTGGGCCCCTGGATCCGGGTGAGCCTGGGTCCCGGGTCCGGGCGAGGCCCTGGGCCCCTGGATCCGGGTGAGCCTGGCCCCGGGTCCGGGCGAGGCCCTGGGCCCCTGGATCCGGGTGAGCCTGGGTCCCGGGTCCGGGCGAGGCCCTGGGCCCCTGGATCCGGGTGAGCCTGGGTCCCGGGTCCGGGTGAGGCCGTGGGCCCCTGGGCCCCGGGTCCGGGTGAGGCCGTGGGCCCCTGGATCCGGGTGAGCCTGGGCCCGGGTCCGGGTGAGGCCGTGGGCCCCTGGATCCGGGTGAGCCTGGGTCCCGGGTCCGGGTGAGGCCGTGGGCCCCTGGGCCCCGGGTCCGGGTGAGGCCGTGGGCCCCTGGATCCGGGTGAGCCTGGGTCCCGGGTCCGGGTGAGGCCGTGGGCCCCTGGATCCGGGTGAGGCCACGCGACCCTGGGTCTGGGAGAGGCCACGCGCCCCTGGGTCCGGGTGAGGCCATGCGCCCCTGGGTCCGGATGAAGCTGAATCCTGGGTCTGGGCGAGGCTGTGTGCCCCTAGATCCGAGTGAGACTGGATCCCGGGTCCGGGTGAGGCCGTGGGCCCCTGGATCCGGGTGAAGCCGTGCCCCTGGATCCGGCCGAGACCAAACCAGAGGGAGTCGGACCTGCATTACCACCATTTGTCCACCATCCAGAGCTGAGGGGTCAGTGCCGACATGTACTCATAAGGAACTGGTGGACATTGATATTGGGTCTCAAAAGAACTGTTGGACCAGAAAGAAACTCACTACAGACTGATTCATTTGCCTGTCAGCATAACTATTATTGCTCGTCGCACATTCAATTCTTATAAGTATATCTCTAGTGACACATGATTTCGCTCATCTAGGGGAAATGATGAACAACATAGACTGATGAACAAGAACAGAACCAGAAACAAGGAGGCATCGATCGGACTATCGGGCCTCAGAGGGAGGATAGGGGAGGGTGGGGGGAGGGGGGAGAGATCAACCAAAGGTCTTGTGTGCATGCATATGAGCCTAACCAATGCTTAAGTTCAACAGAGGGTTGGGGCATCCATGGGGAGGGGGGTGGGATGGGAATGGGGGGATGAGGACAAATATATGACACCTTAATCAATAAAGAAATTAAAAAAAAAAAAAAAAAAAAAAAAAAAAAGAAAGTAAGAGACAACCCACAGAATGAGAGAAAATCTTTGCTGAAAGTATATTTGACAAGAAACTTACATTCAGAATATATAAAAATCTATTACAACTCAATAGTGAAAAGCAAACCCAGTTAAAATATGGGCAAGCCCACAGCTACCAAGCTGTGGTATTTTGTTATGGCAGCTGTAGCAAACTAACACAGTGGTTCTTTTGAACATGTAACAATGACATCATGTATAAGAAAGGCCTATGTTTTGAATTATTGCATTTTGCAGGGTAGCATCTTTTGATCACCTATGTCATCAATTGTTAGAAATGTGAGAACTCTCCAGATTCCAGAAGATCAAGTACTGTACAGTAATTATCATGCACAGGCCCAAGAGCCCTGGCCTTTGAAAATGCCCTCTTCATCAACCCGAAAGAAGGTAAATCCTTGGATCTCTCCAGGCCTTTGGGATTTTCATAAATTGGTAGAGATTGATCCAAATGTGCTTGAAACCTGGGAAAATGTCATTTAAAATGATGTTTAATTACTGAGAACTTTTAATAACATGGGGAAATGATTCTAATACTCTAATATTAAGTAAAAAGTCAGCATGCAAATTTAATATGTATAGGTAGAATCATTTTATCTGTGTGATGCTATACATAGAAGAAAGACTGAATAGAAATATAGTCAAAGTTAACATTTTTTTCTCTATAGTGAGACTATGTGTTAGTTTGGGTTTTTTCTTTATACTTCTCTATATTTCTGAATTTTCCAAAGTGAGTATGTATGATTTTTATAAACACAAAATATGTTTATATTTTAAAGATTTAAAACGGGGCAGAGCAAGCCCAGCCAGCTTGGCTCAGTGGTTGAGCGTCGACCTATGAACCTAGAGGTCACAGTTTGATTCCTGGTCAGGGCATATGCCTGGGTTGCAGCTCAACCCAGTGAGGGGTGTGCAGGAGGCAGCCAATCAATGATTCTCTCTCATCATTGATGTTTCTATCTCTCTCTCCTCCTTTTCTCTCTGAAATCAAGAAAAATATATACTTTTAAAAATGGGGCAGAGCATATATAAGTAGTATTGAGAGTCATCTCCAGAAGACAAAGTTCTGGGACTCATAGGTCAGATGCAAGTGCTGCTGGAACCCTGCTGCCCACCTGTCCTCTTGGGATTGAGCCATTGGATGTTGCCCCAAGCCTGGAAATTCTGATTATGTTCCTGCAGTGCCCTCCTGTCTAGAACAGGTCTCTGAACACTGATCCTCCTTTAAGAACTCTAACCCCTAATTCTGAAGTTAGGAACAATTCAACCCAACCTCTCCCTCCCTGTCCCACACTTTTCTTCCAAACATTTTGTACTCAGGGCTATCTACAGTGGCACATGGTTACCTGTGTCCCTTATAAGCAGAGCGGCTGAGAAGTAACAGGCACAAGATTATAGTAGGAGGGCAAGAGAAGGGAAATATTGGGAGAAATGCTTCTGAGGTTTCCTTTCCTGTGGAGGTTTGACACATCTGTCCCTCTGTCTATCTTCTTGTCTCTCCTCCTTAGAGGAGGGGCTTAATCTGATTGGGGAATTGTGAAGCCTACATAGGGCATGCTCAGTTTAGTTCCTCCTTTCTTCCTCTTAGGTATCTGCCTGCTACAGTGAGAATGCTCTGCTTCTCTGGGGCAGGCTCCCCTTCCTACCCTAACCCTCATCCCCAGAATGAGAAGGCCTGTCCTGGTCAAGTGTTACTTGTGACTGGGTAAATAAGTCTACCTAAAGCTGAGACTCATTTAGTATTTAGTATCCCATTCTATCTCATAGTAAACAGCAATCAAGGCAATATTTTGGTCTCCATCTGCCTACTCTTTTGTCTCATTTCTCATCTTGATCTGAATCCTAAAATTCGGATTGAAGAAAAGAATGCTAATTATGGTAACTTCTCAGGGGCCTGAAAAGTGTTTGTTAAGAGCCAACCACTTGCCAGGATGAAGCCTTAGATATGTTCATTTATTTAATTCCACAACAACCTCCAGTAGTTTACAGTATTTTCCCATTTCCCATAAGAGGAAACTGGTGCTCAGAGAGGTTAGAAACTTGCCAGAGGTCTCACAATAAGTGAGTGACATATGTCGCTCTGACTTCAATGTCCAAGCACTATACACTGCATCAGATATTGTCTTTGGGTGCCACCAAGACACTCCTTAGGGACCGAGGTAGCAATCTCATCTGCATTTAATACTTCATCCTAGTCCACTGAGCTATCAATTGAGCAACATACAAGGGAGGCAGAGGTGATACAACCAAAGGACAAGGAATGGGTGATTATATAACTCTAGACCAAAAACATCAAGAAATATATTTTCCCCAGATTTCTTGGAAACACTGTTCCCCAACTAGTGCTCTGGCTTCCTGGCTGTAAAATAATTCATTAATATCCTGTCCTTCTTAAATCAGACCACATGCCATGCTTCTCTGAGACTGGCTTCAGCATAGTTGCCCTTTGCCCATTTTAAAAATGGATGTCATATGGCCTTGGGTAGCACAGGGAGTAAAATAACTATCCTATATAATAAAGAGATAATATGCAAATTGACCATCACTCCAACACACAAGATAGCCACCCCCATGTGGACACAAAATGGCCACCACAAGATGGCCAGCAGGGGAGAGCAGTTATGGGCGATCAGGACAGCAGGAGAGGGCATTTGGGAGGGACCAGGCCTGCAAGAGAGGGCAGTTGGGAGGATCAGGCCTGCAGGGGAGGGCAATTAGGGGTAATCGGGCTGGCAGAGGAGGGCAGTTGGGGGTGAACAGGCCTGCAGGGGAGGACAGTTGTGGGGGACCCAGGCCTGCAGGGGAGGGCAGTTGGGGGGACCAGGCCTGCAGGGGAGGGCAGTTGGGGGCAACCAGGGCTGCAGGGGAGGGCAGTTGGGGGGGACCGGGTCAGCAGGGGAGGGCAGTTGGGGGCGACCAGGCCTAAAGGGGAGGACAGTTAGGGTTGACCAGGCCAGCAGGGGAGGGCAGTTAGGGGCAATTGGGCCAGCAGGGGAGCAGTTAGGTGTCGATCAGGCTGGCAGGGGAGTGGTTAGGGGATGATCAGGCTGGCAGGCAAAAGCGGTTAGGGGCAATCAGGAAAGCAGGCAGGCGAGCAGTTGGGAGCCAGCAGTCCTGGATTGTGAGAGGGATGTCCGACTGCCCGTTTAGGCCCGATCCCACAGGACTGGGCCTAAACGGGCAGTCAGACATCCTTCGAGGGGTCCCAGATTGAAGAGGGTGCAGGCTCGGCTGAGGGACACACACCCCTCCCCCATGCATGAATTTCGTGCACCGGGCCTCTAGTAATGAATAATGAATCAGCTCAACAATGTATGAAAACAAGAAGTAGTGAAATGATGAGCAGAAAATGCCAACTATAGGGGCTGACCCTTTAAGTAGACAAGCTGAAGAAGATGTTTTGATCTCACCCCTGAAGGACAATCAGCTGGAGGGCTGAACCACAGTCGCTGAGAGAGCCAACAATGCTGCCAAGGTACCAAGCAGCATTTCCAGGAGCTCAAACCACTGCTACTTTCTTCTCATCTTCCCAACAAATGCTCAGAAAGTGCAAGGGCACCCCACAGGTCACTAAGCACATTCCCAATGGCCCTCCAGGGAAATCTGATGCTGAAAAATGGACCTATTCCAAAGTAGTGGTTCAAGCCAGATGAGGATTTACAGAGAAGACAGCCTTCCATGGAAAATACCCTGCCTCCAAATCCCCAATGTCTTCATTAGAGAACTGAAAGCACAGGCACACCAGCTGGTCTCCACTGCTCCAAAGCACTGCAGTACAGTGGAAAGAGCAATGCTATAGGGCTGGTAAACAAGAGACTAGCCTTCTATCCCCATCTCTGCCAGATTTTAGCTGGGTGACCTTGGCATAGGTACTTAGCTTCTCTGGGCCTCGCTTTCCTCATTTGTTAAATGAGGTTTGACTAGACTATGATGTGTTCTGATTCTGAAATCCTATATTTTGACTTTGAATTACCATTTTACACTTAAAGAAAATTTAAAGCAAGCTCCTGAGTGTTGTTTCTCAGACATCCTGTTATTCCGGGGATCATGCCTCAACCTTTTCAGCATTCTTCATTGGCTTCCCTCCTTCCACAAATCAAACCTAGATTCTTCAACATGGCATTCAAGGTTCTTTGTGGTCCACCATGCCTATCCAGCCACCCTCCCTTTATACTCACCAATCATGTATTTTATACTCTGGCAATACTGGACTATTTGTATTTTCCTAAAATACTCTTACTGCAGTATCAAATATTTATGAGTATGCACTCTGTGCTAGACACACCAGTAAGCCTTTGAACATACTGTTCACTTTGCTTGGACTTCCCTGTATTAACTAAACTAGAGCTTGCTGCTATAACAAATAAGCTATATAGATTAACACAATAGAAAGTTATTTCTTAGTCCTATAACAGTTCAGTGTGACAAGCAGCCTTCCATCCAGAATCCTTCTATTTTGCAGCTTGGCCATCCTCTAAGCTTCAGTGTTTTACTTCCAGAGCTAACAGCTGGGAAAAAAAAGAAAAGGCACACCTACTTCTTAACCCAGCCCAGAAATGATGCAATCACTTCTGCTCACGTACCATTAATGAGATCTTGTCACTTGTCACTTGTAGATGTATAGGGAACTGGAAATTAGTAGGGCCACTTCCCAGAACATTTTCATACTATGGAATGAGAAAGCACAACTCTTTGATGATCAACCAGCCATCACACACTCTTCCTTGACTTCTCTACTTAGCAAAGGCTTATTCACCCTTCAAATCCAAGTGCTACCTCCTTTGTGAAGTCTTCCCTGATCTACGCAGGCAGATTTAGGCCCTCCTTTCCTATCCCTTACTGCACATTTTACATTTTTCCATTAGGACTATTATCATAATACTAGAGGCCTGGTGCATGAAAATCGTGCACAGGTAGGGTCCCTAGGCCTGGCTGGTGATCAGGGTCAATCTATGGGGCGACCGGCGGGGCGATTGAGGGGCCCCTGCTGGCACCCACCTTGGCTGGCCTGGGGCCTGTGGGCTGTGAGCAGCTCCTGCATTGAGTGTCTGCCCCTGGTGGTCAGTGTGTATCATAGCGACCAGTCATTCCACCAGTCGTTCTGGTGTTCGGTAGATTTGCATATTGGGCTTTTATTATATAGGATACTGTGTGGTTTGCATGCCAGTCTACTTAACTGAACTATGACCCTTGAGGCAGGAATCTTTTTTTGTTTGTTTTTGTATTTGGAAACCTTAGCATAGTGCCTGGTAAATAGTAGTTTTACAATGATATTTAATGAATTAATGAATATTATTAGTAAATGAAAGAATGAATGAATGATTACCTTAAAGAAAAGAAGATGGTTTTTACAGAGCAACAAAGACCTCAGTGTAAAAAATAACAGAACTCTTGGTGATTTGAGGTCATCTAAAATGCTAAAAAGAAAATAAGCTTCCAATGTAAATGCTACAGTTGTAATTAATATTTTGCATTATTATTTATTTAGAATATGTCTCTCTCATAAACTCCACAAGGGTAGGGACCTTATATATATTGGTCTTTGCTCTGATTCTAGCATTTAGCATACTGTCTGGCACATAGTAGATACTCAATAAATATTTCAGAAGGAATGAATGGATAAAGAAATGAATAAATACATGAATGAAGACTGCATCCTTAATTGCATGAGCCATATAATAAATGCTTAGCTTGGCTTATCCAAGGAAAGTATGGATAGGGCAGTAAAAACCTACCACAACTAGAAAGACAGCCCAGAGTGCACATGAGGACTTTAACATCATTACCTTGCATAGCCCATGGCATCATCCCCTTTATGTAAGAGGATGAACAAACATTATTGGAGGAAGCTAAAATCTCAACGGGGATAGTAGCCGATGAGTAAATGAGGACAAATGGATGTCTCTAAAATGGTTGCACTATCAGATAGCCTTTGTAAATTGGTTAATGAAAGAAGCAGGAAGCAAGAGTGCAGACAATTACAGAATCATGACAACTGTGAAAAATACAGTGATTGAGAAAAGACAAAAATATGTTTTCATAGTTTTTGAAGAGGTATTGAGACAGTTCTTTAAATGTTTGTAACACATTTATTGTTCTCATAGGTCCCATGTGACAAAATTTGGTTTAGATATTACATATGACTTTGTCAGGCAACTTCTAATTGGAACCTCTTCACAGGCTCCGGTCCAGGTTATCTTGGACCTCTGGGAAGTCCTAAATATAATGCAGTAAATTTGCAGTGTGGACTCATTTGAGTGGTAATGAGGTTGATGTTGATGTTGACAGATGGGCTTTTGCCAGGAACTGACCAAGACATTCGTGGCAGGGCTAGGCATTAAGTGACCTGTAAATAGGAGAGTACATTTTTTGCACTCCTTTGGTAATATACAAGAACAGAAGAACGATTGGCCTGCCTCAAAGAGCTCTCTGTCTTGCCTGTGAGTTGGGCACATTGCTGGACTATACTTCCTAGCTCTCCTCATTGAAGTTAGGCAGAGCCACGTGACTGAGTTTTGGCCACAAGAATGTGGATGGAAGTAATGGGTGCCAATTCCAGGTCTGGCCCATGAAAAGCCTCCCGTGCAGTGCGCAGTATACTCTTTCTCTACCCATTGGCTGAATGGAGAAGATTCTGACCTAGAGGAACATAGAGTATAAGTTGGAAGGAGCCTAGGTCCCTGAATTACTGAATAGGAGATTGACCACCACATTCCACGCACTTCTACCCCTACCAATCCATTTTGGACTCTGACAAGAGAATGGACAAAAAGAAGAATACATTTTGTTGGGTCAAACCATTGAGATTGGAAAGTCGCTTGTTATAACAATTAGCCTATTTTGATGAATACAACCCTTAAATTTCTGGACTCTCAAAGGACTGAGATAAAAGAAGGTAACAGAGAACATACCCAATATCAGTGAATATTGCATTTAATGGGATTCTGGAGTTAATTTTAAAGCCGTAGAAATTCCTACATAGCCGAAGCCATGCCTGCTAGCCTCTGCTTATCTAATCACTGCCTTCTGGACATTTCCATTCTCTCAGGAGAAGAGTGAATAACCATCTCCCAACTAGGTATCATATGTATCCGATACCCCACATGGCCTATTTGATTTAATATACTTAGGGTCTAGTCAGATAGTACCACATTTAAAACATGTTTTGCTTTTGCTTCTGTTTTTTGTTAAACATGGTGATTAAGAAGAAGAAAATTAAATTAGTAAGTAACTTTGTGTTTAGTTTTTAAAGGATGGTACAAGGTTTGTTGAGCACAGTACTAATGAAGTATTATGGGGGAGCCAAGCAAATGCTGTGGCAAAAATGAGGTCTTTCAGTGCCTGCCTGAAGATGTTATTGGAAAACTTTTGTTTACTTACTGGACTTTGGAAATTAAATCCTTCTTCAAGTAGCCTCCGGGTGTTAAGGACAGTAAATAAAGATGTGCTGATTGGAAACATTTCAAAAACAACTTGTTACAGCCATTAAAATAACAAGGGATAAATTCAACCCAAAACAGAATATTCCAAATTCATTTGGCCTGTCCAACAGAAAAAAACAAACTCAAAAGTTGGATTCCATAAGTCATCTCTCTAAAGATTCTCCACCAAATGAAATTTAGCAGTGGCCTGGGACAGGCGCTCTCGAAAGTGCTAGCTTGCTTCTGGCTCTTAGTTGTAAACCTGAGCCCATTAATGGAAAGGGGGCAGTTGATCTCCCTACCTTGCGAGTGCCTAGAGAAAGGGATGAACTGGGAAACTGTCAGGGCCTACGAGGAGGAAGAGGTAAGAAATTTAGGAGGAATTTTCATTTTTTAGTAGAATCCCCATGGGGCTGAGATGGAAGAAATGGATTTGGAACAGTATTTATCTCTTCAAGAAATAAATTCTGTTGCCCCATTTTCAAGGGGTGCAAACTAAGTCATGATGGTCCTTTAACTTTCTTCATTTCTTCCACAAACTTCATCTTCTATCCCCTTTCCCATGGCACTCCATTCCTTTTATGTCCCACTTAAAATCCCAAGCTTCTATAAACAGGCAGCTAGGAGCAGACCTGGTACTTCTTGAAGCTCATCACCAGAGCTATGTCAGAATCACAGCACAAGAGCAGGTGGTTGTTAAGGATATGTTGTTACGATATGATTAGCGAACTGACTGTCCCCCCTCAAGTTAGGATTCATTCATCAACACAAAGGATGTGCAACCTCCTTATACATTCCCTAGTCAGAGCCCTCAGGACTTGGCAGGAATTCTTAAGGGAGTACTGGTGTTTCTATGTAGAGTTGTTATGTTAATGCTTCTCAATCTCTTCTCTCAATAATCAGATTCATTCTTTTCCCCAAGAGCTTTATTCCTTGAAAGATTTTAATCTAAAAATCATTATATTTAGTAATGTGTTACTAAATAAATCACATTTCTAAAGATAACATCCTATATAATAGAAGTGTAGTATGCAAATTGTCCCCTGGACCTGAGTTCTTCCAGGAGTTCGACCAGGGGGCAGGCCAGCCAGCAGAAGGGAGGGAGGCCCTGGTGGCAGCAGATGGCCAGAGGAAGGGAGGGAGGCCTTGGCACTGGCAGGCGGCTGGGGGAAGGGAGGGAGTACCTGGCTGGCAGCTGGCAACCGCTAGGGACCCTACCAGTGCACGAATTTCATACACTGGGCCTCTAGTATTAAATATTTATTAGGAATTGTGTTAATGAGTGCTTTACACACATTGCCTAAAAACCCTCAAGTATTCTGAAAAAAAAAAAAAAAAAAAGGAAATTATTAGTCCCATTTTACAGATGAGTAAACTGAGGTTTGGAGATGTTAAATAAATAGTCTAAGTCTTATTGCTAGAAACTAAATTCTGATTGGCCTCACCTCTATACCTGTATTCTTTCCAGTATACTCTCTCTACCTTATAGAAAACACACACAGCCAACGAGAAATCCTTCTTAGTAGGGACATACAGCCTTTGCAGGGAGTTAGTGTGGCTTAATCTCCTCATCTTCCAGTTGCCCACTCCTCCAAAAAGAAAAGAAGTTTTCCATTATTTAGTCAACCTGGTCCAATTTATTGTGACTACATATACAGTCTTCTAGGCTTTTTTGAAGTACTGGGCATGGTTCAAGTAATTCCATTATCCTATATAATAAAAGCCTAATATGCTAAGTGTCCAGTCGTCTGGTCGGCCGTTCAACCAATCAAAGCATAATATGCTAATGATATGCTAAGGCCGCTCAACTGCTCACTATGACGTGCACTGACCACCAGGGTAGGTTAGCTTGCTGCTGTGGTCCAGCCAATCGGGACTGAGTAAGACAGGCTGGACACGCCCTAGAGCCCTCCTGCAGTCCCTCCCCTGCTGGCCAACCTCCCACCTCTCTCCCAGGCCCCAATTGTGCACCGATGGGGTCCATCGGCCTGGCCTTCGCCCTCTTGCAATCCGGGACCCCTCGGGGGATGTCAGAGAGCCGGTTTTGGCCTGGTCTGGCATAGGTTATCCTTATAGAACACCAAGAGCCTAGAGAATCCAGTCAGGAAACTGGAGCTGGCAGTTCAAAACAAATGGAAGTTGGGCAGAGGGAGTTCAGAATACAGGTTTAGGCACAGACCTCCTCCGCTGGATTCATTCTTTCACTCCTTCAATTCTATTGAGTATTCAGTGACATACCATGGACTGATGCGAGGAAGGGAATCCTTAGGGAATACAAAATTTGATGGGAATAAGAGGAGTCATTGAAGAATGACAGCCTAGGATGAGTGACAATGAAGAGAAAAGACAGGACTGGCCAGAGTGAGAGACAGACATTTGATAATTTGGGAGGCTCTGAGAGCAGCCAAGCCAGCTTTGTTGTGATGTGATTAAAAAAACACACCACACACACAAAAAAACACTCTTGTAACAAAACAAGGAGGGAGAGGGACAAGAAAAGAAGAAGAAGAAAAGGAGGAAGAGGAGGAGGAGGAGAAGGAGGAGGAGAAGGAGGAGAAGGAGGAGAAGGAGAAGGAGGAGGAGGAGGAGGAGCAGAAAAGAGAAAAGAAGAGGAGGGCGGGGGGGGGGGGGGAAGAAAAGGGAAAGGATGGCTGACCCTTTCCACTGATTGGTTTTGTAATCTACTGGTGGGGTCTTCACCAAATGAAGTAATCCCCAGTGGGAGGTGATGGGAAAGTGTTGCTAGGCCTTCTGGTAGTACTTTTGTTGCAGAACTCATTTATCAAAGGGACCTGCACAACCTTCCCTACCCAACTGGTAACTCTGAAGCCAGAATCTTTAAAAATTACAGAAAAGTTAAGAAAAAGGATATTACTAATTCCAGCAGTAAAATGAAAATTGTTAGTCCAGTATCCTATGGTTAAATTCTGTACTGCTATGCAGAAAATTCACAACAACTCCCCTATCTTTGTGTTAGCTTAAAAACAAAATAATAAAAACAAACAAACAAACACACTCAAAGCAATAATAACCCAAAATCCCCTCTGGGTATCCAGAAATACTGGGCAACCTTGAGCAGAGTTTAACTGACTTGGATATTTAATTGCTGTAAAATAAAAGTGTTTATATGGAGATTGAAAATAACTTTAGAAACCCAAATTCTTAGTTTAAATAATGAGATCCTTTAACCTACTTGCTTATATTTTCAACGGATCAGTTATTTAGTTTATAGTAGCTAAAAGACAAAAGATAAACATCAAAGAGAGAGAGCAGATACATATTTTTCCTTACTCTAAAATTTAAACAGTACTCAAGAAACATCTAAATATCTGTCTATTCTGCATTCAAAAAAAATGCCCTTCCTAAATTTTTTATTCTAGAATCTAAAGTGTTGTTGTTGTTGTTTTTGGCAGGGGTGGGGGAGTTGAAGGTGGATAGGGAATTATTATAAAATGTCATAAAAAATTCTTCTGTATCTGAATTCCCAAAGTGATTTCACTGTCTTTAATAATTGTTAGCAAAGAGATCTACTTCTCCATGGTTAAATTCTGACTAAAAATGAATTTCAGAGTATTTTCTTTTGGGCCCAGAGAAAAAGTAGTCTCTGCTGGACTTCATATTCCAAAAATTTCTGCCTTGATTGACCACCCTTAGCAATAAATTTGAAGACTTGCGTATCCTATATAATAAAACCCTAATATGCAAATCAACCGAACGGGGGAATGACCGGCCGCTCTGACACACACTGACCACCAGGGGGTAGACGCTTAATGCAGGAGCTGCTCCCTGGTGGTCAGTGCGCTCCCACAGGGGGAGTGCTGCTCAGCCAGAAGCCAGGTTCATGGGTGGCGAGTGCAGTGGCGGTGACAGAAGCCTCTCCTGCCTCCGCTGCAGGAGGGTGGTAAGGAGTGAGGGGTCTCGGACTACGAGAGCCCCGGACTGCAAGAGGGATCTCTGACTGCCGGCTTACAGACATCCCCTGAGGGATCCTGGACTGCGAGAGGGAGCAGGCCGGGCAGAGGGACACCCCCCCTTCTGCCCCTCCAGTGCACAAATTTTATGCACCAGGCCTCTAGTACTCCATAAAGAGCATAAAGCCTTAGTCTTAATC